>NC_045773.1:37711744-38334244 GCF_008692025.1 Phocoena sinus
TATCCACACCTTCCCTCCTGGGAGCCTGTGCAGCCTGCCACTGCCAGGGTCCCGTGGTCCAGGGACAACTTCCCCAGGAGAACACACAGCGTGCCTCAGGCTATTGCAACGTCTACCACCAGAGGCTTGCCCCGCATTCAATACCCCTGTCTCCCACAGGCCTCAGTGAGCCAGAGCCCCCTAGTCGGCCGCTCCATTAATCCTGTCCTGTCTGGGTAGGAAACAGACGCCATCAGGTGACTTACACACAGAGGCAAGGCCAAATCCAAAGCTGAACCCCAGGAGCTGTATGAACAGCAAAGAGAAAGGGGAATTCCTCCCAGTAGCCTCAGGAGAAACAGATTATATCTCCACAATCAACTTCATGTTCCCTGTATCTGTGGAATACCTGAATAGACAACAAACCATCCCAAAATTGAGGTGGTGGACTTCGGGAGCAACAGTAGACTTGGGGCTAGCTTTCTGCATCTAATTTGTTTCTCGTGTTATGTTTACCTTAGTTTAGTATTTAGAGCTTATTATCATTGGTAGATTTCTTTATTGATTTGGTTGCTCTCTTTCTTTTTTTATTTTATATATATATATAATTTTTTCCTTTTTCTCTTTTTGTGAGTGTGTATGTGTACGCTTCTTTGTGTGATTTTGTCTGTGTAGCTTTGCTTTTGTCATTTGTCCTAGAGTTACAACTGTCCGTTTTGGTTTTGTTTTGTTGTTTGGTTTTTTTAGAATAGTTTTTAGCACTTTTATCTTTGGTGGATTTGTATTTTGGTTTGGTTGCTCTCTTCTTTCTCTCTTTTTTAAAATTACTTTTTTATTTTTTTATTTCTAATAATTTTTTCTATTATTTTCTTCTTTCTTTCCCTCCCTCCATCCCTTCCTCTCTCTCTCTTTCTTTTTCTCCCTCTTCTTCTGAGTGATGTGGTTGACAAGGTCTTGGTGCTCTGGCCGGGTGTCAGGCCTGAGCCTCTGAGGTGGGAGAGCCAAGTTCAGGACACTGGTCCACCCAAGACCTCCCGGCCCCATGTAATATCAAATGGCGAAAGCTCTCCAGGAGATCTCCATCTCAACGCTAAAACCCAGCTCCACTCAGTGACCAGCAAGCTACAGTGCTGGACACCCTATGCCAAACAACTAGCAAGACAGGAACACGAACCCACCCATTAGCAGAGAGACTGACTAAAATCATGATAGGTTCACAGAAACCCCAAAACACACCCCATACGTAGTCCTGCCCACCAGAAACACAAGATCTAGCCTCATCCACCAGGACACAGGCACCATTCCCCTCTACCAGGAAGCCTACAAAACCCACTGAACCAACCTTACCCACTGGGAGCAGACACCAAAAACAACGGGAACTACAAACATGCAGCCTGAGAAATGGAGACCCCAAACACAGTAAGTTAAGAAAAATGAGAAGACAGAGAAACATACAGCAGATGAAAAAGCAAGGTAAAAGCACACCAGACCAAACAAATGAAGAGGAAATAGGCAGTCTACCTGAAAAAGAATTCACAGTAATGATAGGAAAGATGATATAAAATCTTGGAAATAGAATGGAGAAAATACAAGAAACATTTAACACAGATCTAGAAGAACTAAAGGGCAAACAAACAATGATGAACAACACAATAAATGAAATTAAAAATTCTCTAGAAGAAATCAATAGCAGAATAACTGAGGAAAAAGAACGGATAAGTGACCTGGAAGATAAAAAAGTGGAAATAACTAGCACAGAGCAGAATAAAGAAAAAGGAATGAAAATAACTGAGGACAATCTCAGAGACCTCTGGGACAACATGAAATGCACCAACATTCGAATTATAGGGGTCCCAGAAGAAAAAGAGCAAAAAAAAAGGGACTGAGAAAATATTTGAAGAGATTATAGTTTAAAAACTTCCCTAATATGGGTAAGGAAATGGTCAATCAAGTCCAGGAAGCACAGAGTGTCCCATACAGGATAAATCCAGAGAAACACACCAAGACACATAACAATCAAACTATCAAAAATTAAATACAAAGAAAAAATATTAAAAGCAGTAACGGAAAAGCAACAATTAACCTATGAGGGAATTTCCATAAGGTTAACAGCTGATCTTTCAGCAGAAACTCTGCAAGCCAGAAGGTAGTGCCAGGACATATTTAAAGTGATGAAAGGGAAAAACCTACAACCAAGATTACTCTACACAGCAAGGATCTCATTCAGATTCGACGGAGAAATTGAAACCTTTAGAGGCAAGCAAAAGCTAAGAGAATTCAGCACCACCAAACCAGCTCTACAAAAAGTGCTAAAGGAACTTCTCTAGGCAGGAAATACAAGAGAAGGAAAAGACTTACAATAACAAGCCCAAAACAATTAAGAAAATGGTAATAAGAACATATATATGAATAACTACCTTAAATGTAACTGGATTAAATGCGCCAACCAAAAGATATAGACTGGCTGAATGGATACAAAAACAAGACCCGTACATATGCTATCTACAAGAGACCCACTTCAGACCTAGGGACACATACAGACTGAAAGTGAGGGGATGGAAAAAGATATTCCATGCAAATGGAAATCAAAAGAAAGCTGGAGTAGCAATTCTCATATCAGACAAAACAGAGTTTAAAATAAAGACTATTAAAAGAGACAGAGAAGGACAGAACATAATGGTCAAGGGATCAATCCAAGAAGAAGATATAACAACTACAAATATTTATGCACCCAACATAGGAGCACCTCAATACATAAGGCAAATGCTAACAGCCATAAAAGGGAAAATCAACAGTAACACAATAATATTTGGGGACTGTAACACCCTACTTTCACCAATGGACAGATCATCCAAAATGAAAATAAACAAGGAAACACAAGCTTTAAATGATACATTAAACAATATGGACTTAATTGATATTTATAGGATATTCCATCCAAAAGAGCAGATTACACTTTCTTCTCAAGTGCTCATGGAACATTCTCCAGGATAGATAATATCTTGGGTCACAAATCAAGCCTTGGTAAATTTAAGAAAATTTAAATCGTATCAAGTATCTTTTCTGACCACAACGCTATGAGACTAGATATCAATTACAGGAAAAAATCTGTAAAAAATACAAACACATGGAGGCTAAACAATACACTACTGAATAACCAAGAGATCACTGAAGAAATCAAAGAGGAAATCAAAAAATACCTAGAACAAATGACAATGAAAACACGATGGTCCAAAACCTATGGGATGCAGCAAAAGCAGTTCTAAGAGGGAAGTTTATAGCAATACAATCCTACCTTAAGAAACAAGAAACATCTCAAATAAACAACCTAACCTTACACCTAAAGCAATTAGAGAGAGAAGAACAAAAAAACTCCAAAGTTAGCAGAAGGAAAGAAATCATAAAGATCAGATCAGAAATAAATGAAAGAGAATTGAAGGAAACGATAGCAAAAATCACTGAAACTAAAAGCTGGTTCTTTGAGAAGATAAAATTGATAAACCATTAGCCAGATTCTTCAAGAAAAAAAGGGAGAAGACTCCAATTAATAGAATTCAAAATGAATAAGGAGAAGTAACAACTGACACTGCAGAAATACAAAGGATCATGAGAGATTACTACAAGCAACTATATGCCAATAAAATGGACAACCTGGAAGAAATGGACAAGTTGTTAGAAAAGCACGACCTTCTGAGACTGAACCAGGAAGAGATAGCAAATGTAAACAGACCAATCACAAGCACTGAAATTGAAACTGTGATTAAAAACACAAACAAACAAAAGCCCAGGACCAGATGGCTTCACAGGTGAATTCTATCAAACATTTAGAGAAGAGCTAACACCTATCCTTCTCAAAGTCTTCCAAAATATAGCAGAGGGAGAAACGCTCCCAAACTCATTCTATGAGGCCACCATCACCCTGACACCAAAACCAGACAAAGATGCCACAAAAAAAGAAAACTTCAGGTCAATATCACTGATGAACATATGCAAAACTCCTCAACAAAATACTAGCAAACAGAATCCAACAGCACATTAAAAGAATCATACACCATGATCAAGTGGGGTTTATCCCAGGAATGCAAAGATTCTTCAGTATACGCAAATCAATCAATGTGATAAATCATATTAACAAACTGAAGGAGAAAAAACATATGATCATCTCAATAGATGCAGAAAAAGCTTTCATCAAAATTCAACACCCATTTATGATTAAAAAAACTCTACAGAAACTGGGCATAGAGGGAACTCTCCTTAACATAATAAAGGCCATATATGACAAGCTCACAGCAAACGTCATTCTCAATGGTGAAAAACTGAAAGCATTTCCACTGGGATCAGGAACAAGACAAGGATGTCCACTCTCACCACTATTATTCAACATAGTTTTGGAAGTCCTCGCCATGGCAATTAGAGAAGAAGAAGAAATAAAAAGAATCCAAGTTGGAAAAGAGGAATTAAAACTATCACTGTTTGCCGCTGTCATGATACTAGACATAGAAAATCCTAAAAGTGCCACCAGAAAACTACTAGAACTAATCAATGAATTTCGTAAAGTTGCAGAATACAAAATTAATACGCAGAAATCTCTTACATTCCTATATACTAACAGCAAAAGATCAGAAAAAGAAATTAAGGAAACAATCCCATTTACCACTGCAACAAAAAGAATAAAATATTCTAGGGATAAACCTACCTAAGAAGGCAAAAGACCTGTACTCAGAAAACTATAAGATACTGATGAAAGAAATAAAAGACAACACAAGCCGATGGAGAGATATACCATGTTCTTGGATTGGAAGAATCGATATTCTGAAAATGACTATACTACCCAAAGCAATCTACAAATTCAATGCAATCTCTATCAAATTACCAATGGTATTTTTCACAGAATCGGAACAAAAAAATTACAATTTGTGTGGAAACACAAAAGACCTCGAATAGACAAAGCAATCTTGAGAAAGAAAAATGGAGCTGGAGGAATCAGGCTCCCTGACCTCAGACTATACTACAAAGCTACAGTAATCAAGACAGTATGGTACTGGCACAAAAACAGAAATATAGATCAATGGAACAGGAGAGAAAGGCCAGAGATAAACCCACGCACATATGGTCACCTAATCTATGACAAAGGAGGCAAGAATATACAATGGAGAAAAGACAGTCTCTTCAATAAGTGGTGCTGGGAAAACTGGACAGCTACATGTAAAAGAATGAAATTAGAACACTCCCTAACACCATACACAAAAATAAACTCAAAATGGATTAAAGACCTAAATGTAAGGCTGGACACTATAATACTCTTAGAGGAAAACACAGGCAGAATACACTTTGAAATAAATCACAGCAAGATCTTTTTTGATCCACCTCCTAGAGTAATGAAAATAAAAACAAAAATAGGGGATTCCCTGGTGGCGCCATGGTTAACAACCTGCCTGCCAATGCAGGGGACACGGGTTCAAACCCTGGTCCATGAAGATCCCACATGCCACGGAGCAACTAAGCCTGTGCGCCACAACTACTGAGCCTGTGCTCTAGAACCTGCGAGCCACAACTACTGAAGCCCGCACACCTAGAGGCCGTGCTCCGCAACAAGAGAAGCCACCGCAATGAGAAGGCCACAAACCGCAACAAGAGTAGCTCCCGCTTGCCACAACTAGAGAAAACCCACATGCAGCAACAAAGACCCAATGCAGCCTAAAATAAATAAATAATTAATTTTTTTAAAAAAAAAGTATGGATACCAAGGGGGGAAGGGGGAAGTGGGATGAAGTGGGAGTTTGGGATTGACATGTATACACTACTAGTATAAAATAGATAACTAATGAGAACCTACTATATAACACAGGGAATTCTACTCAATGCTCTGTGGTGACCTAAATGGGAAGGAAATCCAAAAAAGAGGGGGTGTATGTCTACATATAGCTGATTCACTTGGCTGTACAGCAGAAACTAACACATTGTAAAGCAACTATACTCCAATAAAAGACTTTTTTTATTTTTTTAATTTAAAAAAATTTTTTAAAGATAGGAAAAAAAAAGGAGCAATCCCATTTACAATAGCATCAAAAACAAAAAAAGAGGAATAAATTTAATCAAGGAAGTAAAAGATCTATACACCAAAAACTATAAGACACTGAGGAAAGAAATTCAAGAACATACATAAATGAAAAAATATTCTGTGTCAATAGATTGGAATAGTTGATATTAATAAAATATACATACTACTCAAAGCTACCTATAGATTCAATGCAATCTCTATCAAAATTCCAATGAAATTTTTCACAGAAATAGAAAAAACAATCCTAAAATTCATAAGGAACCACAAAAGACTCTGAATAGCCAACACAACCTCTTGAGAAAGGGCAAAGTTGGAGGCAAAAAAAAAACAAAAAACAGAAGAATAACTGAGAGTTCAAAAGTAAACCCATGAATATATGGTCAAGTAATATTTGGCAACAGAATGAAGAATACTCAATAGGAAAAGGACAGTCTCTTCAATAAATGGCATTGGAAAAACTGGATATACACATGCAAAAGAATTGGACCCCTATCTTAAATCACTCACAAAAATTAACTTGATATGGATTAAAGACTTAAACAGTAAGACCTGAAACCATAAAATTCCTAATAGGGAAAATGCACCCTAACATTAGTCTTAGCAATTATTTTTTGGATACAGTGCCAAAAGCACAAACAAGAAAAGCAAAAATTAATAAGTGGGACTACATCAAACGAAAAAGCTTCTGCAGAGCAAAGAAACAATCAACAAAATGTCCAGGTAACATCTGGAGTAGGAGAAAATACAACTGACCCTTGAACATCAAGGGGTTTAACATGGCATGCGCCAACCCTCCATGCAGTCAAAAATGTGCATGTAACTTACAGTCAACCCTCCACGTATGCAGTTCCTCCATATTGTGGCTCCTCCATATCCGTGGTTCCACATCCACAAATTCAATCATCCAAGGATTGTGTAATACTATAGTAAGCACTATTGAAAAAACTGGCATATAAGTGGACCCTTGCAGTTCAAACCCATGTTGTTCAAGAGTCAATTATATTTGCAAACCATATTATCTGAGAAAGAGTTAACATCCAAAATATATTCGGAACTCATACAATTCAAATACCAAAAAACAATCCGACTAAAAATCAGGTAGAGGACTTGAATAGACATTTTTCCAAAGAAGACATACAAATGGCCAACAGGTACATAAAAGGGTGCACAACATCACTAATCATCAGGGAAATGCAAATCACAACCACAATGAGATATCATCTCACACCTGTTAGAATGGCTATCATCAAAAAGATAAGAGATAACAAATGCTGAGAAGGATGTGGAGAAGGAACCCTGGTGCACTGGTGATGGGAATGTAAAATGGTAGAGTCAGTATGGAAAACAATAGGGAAGTTCCTCAAAAAACTGAGGAACTAGAACCACCATACAATCCAGCAATCCCACCGCTGGGTATGTATCCAAAGAAGATCAAATCACTATCTCAAAGATATCCCATGTCCGTTGCAGCATTACTCACAATAGCCAAGACATGGAAACAACCTGTGTCCATAGACAGATGAACGAACAAAGAAAATGTGAGACAGATATAAATATATCTCACACAAACACAATGGGATATTATTCAGCCACTTGAAACAAGGAAATTTTACCATTTGAGACAACATGGATGGATCTTGAGGGCACTGTGCTAAGTGAAATAAGTCAGAAAGAGAAAGACAAACACTGTACGATCTCACTTATATGTGGAATCTTTAAAAAAAAAAAAAAAAAAGCCAAACTCACAGGAACACAGAGTACAATAGTTGCCAGGGGCTGAGTAGTAGGAGAAATGGGGAGATGTTAGTCAAGGGGTTACAAGCTTCCAGTTATAAGATGAGTAAGTTTCAGGGATGTAATGTACAGCATGGTGACTACAGTTAAAATACTGTATTGTATGGGGCTTCCTTGGTGGCGCAGTGGTTGAGAGTCCACCTGCCGATGCAGGGGACACCGGTTCGTGCCCCGGTCTGGGAGAATCCCACATGCCGCGGAGCGGCTGGGCCCGTGAGCCATGGCCGCTGAGCCTGTAGGTCCAGAGCCTGTGCTCCGCAACGGGATAGGCCACAACAGTGAGAGGCCCGCGTACCGCAAAAAATATATATATATATATACTGTATTGTATACTTAAAAATTACTGTGAGACAACTGAAGAAGAGAGAACCTGCACACCACAACTAGAGAGAAGCCCGCGCCCCGCAATGAAGAGCCCACGCACTGCAACGAAAGACCCCACATGCCTCAATGAAGATCCTGCGTGCCGCAACTAAGACCTGACGCAGCCAAAAATAAATAAATAAAAAATAAATCTTAAAAAACAATTGCTGTGAGAGTAGAGCTTTAATGTTTTCACCATAACCACAAAATGGTAATTATGTGAGGTAAAATATTTGTTAGCTAACCTTACAATAATAAACATTTCGCAATATGTATGTATATCGAATCATCACACTGTACACCTTAAATTTATACAATGTTATATATCAATTTATATCTCAACAAAGCTGGGAAATAGGGGAAAATGTAAGGTCTAGGTGTGGTATGGGGTTGAAAACAAAAGGACTACTTGAAACTCTTTAAGAAAAATAGTCAAAACACTGCAGTTCTTCTTTATTCTGCCCACAATGTAAGACAAACATCCTTCTACCCCCACGCTATCAGAAAAACCAAGCATCATTCCCTGGGGAGTTTGGACAAGGCCAGTTCAGGATTCAGGGACCCACACTTTGCTGAGGACAGAGATGAACATCAAACTAAGAACAGGTCCCAATACCTACTCCTACGGGGCTGATGATGCAAATCGGAGCTTTGACAAATGTAACACCCACGTAACATATAACACCCATATTTCATTAAGACATAGAACTTTTCAATCACCCGAAAAGTTCCCTCATGTCTCTTTCCAGACAATCCTCTCCCAGAGGCAATCACTATCCTGATTTGCATGACCATACATCTGTAATGTTGCTTGTTCTTTCATATAAATACAATCAATCAGAATGTAATCTTTTATATCCGGCTCTTTTGTTCAACATAATATTTTTTTAATTCATCCATGTTGTTCTATCTCTACATTTTTATCTATTTTTACAAGGATCTCCTGTTTTTAAGCAAATTTTTTGCTGATATGTAACATCCATAAGTATGCAAATCATTAGTCTACAGCTAAACAAATTTACAAAGAGTATGTACCTATATGCCCACCACCCAGTAAATAAAATATGAGCAGCATCCCAAAGCCACTCATGTCTCTTCTCGTCACTAACACACACACAGACACACCTTCAAATTGAATGTGATATATAAAGGAAAATGGATGAATTGCTGCTACACACAACGATATCACAGATACACTCTTGATTTAAAAAGCCAGATATTAAAAAAATAAATAAAAATTAAAAAAAATTAAAAGCCAGATATAAAAGTGGTTATCTAACCACTCTCTGACAAACATCACCAGCTATTAGTTTTACCTGGTTCTGTATTTTATGTACTTTCATTGAAACCATAACAGCATGAACTCTTACATCTGGCTCCTGTTGTAAAGATTCTATCTGTGATGTTCATCTGTATTGTTTTGTGTAGCAATAACTCATTCATTTTCCTTCTTGTGTCACTTTCAGTTATCTGAATATATCATAATTTATCTGCCCATTCTACTGCTGATGAGCAGTTTGTCTTTTTACAGTTCAGAGCAATTATGAATACAGCTGCTGCTAACATTTTACATATGTATTTTGCTGTTGGATTTACACCTATGACTAGACATGCTGAATCATAAGGTACCCGTACAGTCAACTTTTGTAAATAGTGCCAAAGAGTTTTCCAAAGTAGTTAAGCCATTTTCTCTCCCACCAGCAGTGTATGGAAGTATCAGTTGTTCCAATTCCTTACGAGCACTTGGTATTGCCAGTGTTTTGAATTTTAGTCATGCTAGTGCCGTGTGGTGATATCTCATTGTGGTTTTAATTTGCATTTCCCTGATGACTGAGACTAAATACCTTCCCATATGTTTATGAACCATCAGAATATCTGTTTTGTGAGGAGCCTATCCAAGCCTTTTGCCCATTTTTCTACTGAACTGTCTTATTTTGTTTTATTGAGTTATAATTAACATACAATATTATATTAGCTTCAGGTATACAACATAGTGATTTCATATGTTTATACATTATCAAATAATCACCAAAATAAGTCAAGTTACTATCCATCACCATAAAAAGTTGCTACAATATTATTGACTATATTCCCTATGTGTACATTACATCCCCATGACTTATTTATTTTATAGCTGGAAATCTGTACCTCTTAATCCCCTTCACCTATTTCATCCATCCCTCCACCGCCTCCCCTATGGGAACAACCAGTTTATTCTCTGTATCCATGAGTCTTTTCCTGTCTTGTTTTTGTATTTTTTTTTTCCTTCCCTGTGGTACGCGGGCCTCTCACTGTTGTGGCCTCTCCCGCTGCGGAGCACAGGCTCCGGACGCGCAGGCCCAGCGGCCATAGCTCACGGGCCCAGCCGCTCCGCGGCATGTGGGATCCTCCCAGACCGGGGCACGAACCCGCATCCCCTGCATTGGCAGGCAGATTCTCAACCACTGCGCCACCAGGGAAGCCCCATTCCTGTCTTGTTTTGTTTCTTTTCTTCTTTGTTTTTTAGATTCCACATATGAGTAACATCATACCATATTTGTTTTTCCTGTCTGATTTGATTCACTTAGCATAATACACTCTAGGTCCATCCATGCTGTCACAAATGGCAAGATCATATTCTTTTTTATGGCTGAGTAATATCCCAGAGTAATGGACACTTAGATTGCTCCCATATCTTTGCTAGTGTAAATAGTACTTCAATGAACATAGGGGTACATATATCTTTTCAAAACACTGTTTTCATTTTCTTCTGATAAAGACCCATAAATGGAATTACTGGATCATATGGTAGTTGTATTTTTAATTTTTTGAGGAACCTCCATACTGTTTCCCATAGTGGCTACACTAATTTACATTCCCATCAATGGTGCACGATAGCTCCCTTTTCTCCACATCCTTATCAACACTAGTTGTTTCTTGTCTTCTTTATAACAGCCATTCTCACAATTGTGAGGTGATATCATTACGGCTTTAATTTGCATTTCCCTGATGTTTAGTGATGTTGAACATCTTCTCATGTGCATGCTGGCCATCTGTATGTCTTCTTTGGAAAAATATCTACTCAGGTCCTCTGCCTACTTTTTAATTGGATTGTTTGGGGTTTTTTGACAATGAGTATTAAGAGTTCTTTATATATTTTGGATATCAACCCCTCATCTATTATTAGCAAATATATTCTCCCATTCAGTAGGCTTTTTGTTTTGTTGATGGTTTCCTTCGCTGTGCAAAAACTTTTCAGTTTGATGTAGTCTCATTTGTTTATTTTTGCTTTTGTTTCCCTTGCCTGAGAAGACAGATCAAAAAAATACTGCTAAGATCAATGTCAAAGAACATACTACCTACATTTTCTTCTATGACTTTTATGGTTTCATGTCTTACAATTAAGTCTTTAACTGATTTTGAGGGGGGGGTTGTATACAGTATGAGAAAGTGGTCCAGTCTGATTCTTTTGCATGTAGCTGTCCAGTTTTCCAAACACTATTTATTGAACAGGTTGTCTTGTCTCCACTGTATATTCTTGCCTCCTTTGTCATAGATTAATTGACCATGTAAGTATATGTTGGTTTCTGGGCTCTTTACTGTGTTCCATTGATCTATGTGTCTGTTTTTGTGCCAGTACCATACTGTTTGGATTACTATACCTTTGTAGTACAGTTTCAAGCCTGGGAGCATGATACCTCCAGCTTTGTTCTTCCTTCTCAACATTGTTTTGACTATACAGGGTCTTTTGTGGTTCCATGCAAATTTTAGGATTATCTGTTCTAGTTCTGTGAAAATGCCTTTGGTATTCTGATAGGGACTGCACTAAATCTGTAGAATGCCTTGGGCAGTATGGTCATTTTCATGATATTGATTTGTCCAATCCATGCACATAGTACACCTTTCCATTTGTTTGTCTTGTCTACACTTTCTTTCATCAATGTCATAGTTTTCAGAGTACAGGTCATTCACCTCCTTGGTTAAATTTATTCTTAGGTATTTTACTCTTTTTGATGCATTTATAAATGGGATCACTTTGTTGATTCCTCTGATAGTTCATTGTTAAAATAGAGAGATGCAACAGACCTCTATACATTAATTTTGTATACTGCAATTTTCCTGAAGTCACCTATTGAAGTCAGTTTTTGAATAACAATTCACTTACTGAATAACAGGTTTTTTTGTTTGTTTGTTTTTGCAGTATGCGGGCCTCTCACTGTTGTGGCCTCTCCCGTTGAGGAGCACAGGCTCCAGACGTGCAGGCTCAGTGGCGATGGCTCACGGGCCCAGCCGCTCCACGGCATGTGGTACCTTTCCGGACCGGGGCACAAACCTGTGTCCCCTGCGTTGGCAGGCGGACTCTCAACCACTGCGCCACCAGGGAAGCCCTGAATAAGTTTTTTTGTGAAATCTTTGGGGTTTTCTATATATAGTATCATGCCACCTACAAACAATGACAGTTTTATTTCTTCCTTTCCAATTCTGATTCCTTTTTTTGTTTTTGTTTTTTTTGCCTAACTGCTGTGGCAATAACTTCCAATACTATGTTGAATGAAAGTGGTGAAAGTAAGGATCCTTGTCTTACTCCTGATCTTACAGCAAAAGCCTTCAGACTTTCTCCATTGGGTATGATGTTACCTGTGGGATTTAATATATGCATGGCCTTTATTATGTTGAGGTAGGTTCCATCTATACCTACTTTGTTAACAGTTTTTGTCATAAACAGACACTGAATTTGGCTAATGCATTTTCTGCATCTATTGAAATGATATGATTTTTATTCTTCAATCTGATAATGTGCTGTATCTTGTTGATTGATTTGCAGATATTGTACCATCCTTGCAACCCTGGGATAAATCCCACTTGATCATGGTGTATGATCCTTGTAATGTACTGTTGAATTTTATTTGATAATATTTTGTTGTAGATTTTTGCATTTATATTCATCAGTGATACTGGCCTGTAATTTTGTGTGTGTGTGTGATGTCTCTGGTTTTGTTATAAGGATGTGCTGGCCTCATAGAATGAGTTCAGAAGTGTTCCTTCCTCATTGATGTTTCTGAATAGTTTGAAAAATGAAAGTGTTAACTATTCTTTACATGTTTGCTAGAATTCGCCTGTGAAGCCATCTGGTCCTGGACTTTTGCTTGTTGGAAGTTTTTTATTACTGATTCAATTTCATTACTGGTAATCAGTCTGTTCATATTTTCTATTTCTTTCTGATTCAGTCTTGGGAATTTGTACGTTTCCAGGAATTTATCCATTTCTCCTATGTTATCCATTTTATTAGTGTATAATTGTTCATAGTAATCGCTTATGATCTTCTGTATGTACGGTGTTGGTTGTAACTTCTCCTCTTTTATCCTTGATTTTATTTATTTGGGCCCTGTCTCCTTTATTCTTGATGAATCTAACTAAATGTTTATCAATTCTGTATATATTTTCAAAGAACTAACTCTTAGTTTCATTGATCTTCTCTATTGTTTTTTAGTCTCTATTTCAGTTATTTCCACTCTGATCTTTTATTTCCTTTATTCTACTAACCGTGGGCTTTGCTTGTTCTTCTTTTTCTAGTTTCTTTAAATGTACATTTTGATTGTTTGAGATTTTTCTTGTATCATGAAGTAGGCTTGTATCACTATGAACTTCCCTCTTAGAACTGTTTTATCTTCATCCCACAGATTTTAGATCACTGTGTTTCCATTTTCACTTGTCTCCAGGTAATTTCTGATTTCCTCTTTGACTTTTCAATGACCCATTGATTGTTTAGTAGCATGTTGTTTAGTTTCCATATGTTTGTGGGCTTTTTTTTTTCTTTCAGTTTTCTTCTTTTTTTTTTTTTTGCAGTACACGGGCCTCTCACTGTGTGGCCTCTCCTGCTGCAAAGCACAGGCTCCGGACGCGCAGGCTCAGCGGCCATCGCTCACGGGCCCAGCTGCTCCGCGGCACGTGGGATCCTCCCAGACCGGGCATGAACCCGTGTCCCCTGCATCGGTAGGCGGACTCTCAACCACTGTGCCACCAGGGAAGCCCTCAGTTTTCTTCTTGCAGTTAATTCCTAATTTCATACCAGTGAAGTCAGAAAAGATGTCTGACAAATGCTGGAGAGGGTGTGGAGAAAAGGGAATCCTCTTACACTGTTGGTGGGAATGTAAACTGGTGCAGCCACTATGGAGAATAGTATGGAGCTTCCTCAAAAAACTAAAAGTAGAGTTGCCATATGATCCAGCAATCCCACTCCTGGGCATGTATCCGGAGAAAACCATAATTCGAAAAGATACATGTACCCCTATGTTCACAGCAGCACTAATTACAATAGCCAAGATATGGAAACAATCTAAATGTCCACCAACAGATGAATGGATAAAGAAGATGTAGTATACATATACAATGGAATATTACTCAGTCATAAAAAAGAATGAAATAATGCCATTTGCAGCTAAATGGATGGACCTAGAGATTATCATATTAAGCAAAATAAGTCAGAAAGAGAAAGACAAACACCATGTGAAGACAAATCCTTTATCAAATAGCTCTTTCACTCTGTGACTTGTCTTCTCCCTCTCCTTAATGATATCTTTTGAACAACATATCTTCGTTTTAATAAAGTACAACTTATCAATAAAAAATCTTTGTCTACCCCTAGGTTAAAAAGAGTATTTTCCTATGCTTCCTTTAAGGTGCATGATTGTTTTACATTTCACATTCTACCATCCATCTGGAATTGAATCTGGAGCATATGCTGTGAAGTCAGGTTCAAGATTCATTGGTTTCAATATTGACCCAATACCATTTATTGACTAGGCCACCATTTTTCATTCCAATCAGCCCAGCATCACTTATTGTAAAGGACATCATTACCCCATGCACTGCAATACCACCTTTTTAATATATCACTGGATGATAAACATGATGGTCTATTTCTGGACCCTCTGTTTCATTATTCTGTCTTTGCCCCCAAACCACAATGTCTTAATTTATAATAGTCTCATTTCTAGATGTCAGTTGGAAATCTTTCAGTATTTCACTACTGAATATGATGTTTGCTGTAGGCTTTTAGATATCCTTTATCAGATTAGGAAAACTCCCTTCTATTCTTATTTTGCTAAGAGTTTTTTTATCATGAAGGGGTTTTTATTTATACTTCTGCTTTAAAATTATTAAAATGCATCCTGGGGCTTCCCTGGTGGCGCAGTGGTTGAGAGTCCGCCTGCCGAAGCAGGGGACACAGGTTCGTGCCCCAGTCCGGGAAGATCCCACATGCCGCAGAGCGGCTGGGCCCGTGAGCCATGGCCGCTGAGCCTGCGCGTCCGGAGCCTGTGCTCCGCAACGGGAGAGGCCACAACAGTGAGAGGCCCGCGTACCGCAAAAAAAAAAAAAAAATGCATCCTGCACTAGAGCTCCCTTTCCAGAAAAGTGTACTCCCCAACTTAAACGGTTCCTGGGTCATAGTAGGTTGCACTTACTCCCATACCCATCTGAACAGTAACTGGATCAGAGTTCAACTTCCATGTGTACTATCTCCATGCCCACATAGCAACATTTCTACTCTGTTATATAATTTGAGGTGGCTTCTAGTCATGCTGAACTGCTATCAATTTTGGTATCAATTTTGTTTTTGTCCATGCTCTGATTGTGGGTGATTTCTCCGGAACTATATTTTTTCCACATATCTTGCTGACTTCAGTGCATAATTTTGAAGAATGTGATATTTTTCAATAATGCATAAGTATTATAGCAGAAATACCCAAATATGTCACAGAAGAAGACAGGCCAAACTTCATTTGAGCACATTTACTGCCTTGCTTTAATTACGACTGATCATGTCCAGCCAATCAGACAGAAACATAAAAATGAACTGATTACAGTTCGATTCTATTCAAATGCAGATAATCAGTAGCGAAATATTATCTATTCAATTGTAGGAAATCAAAACTAAGCATTTGATATAGTATGTAAAAATCATGTTCTGATTGACATGTATACACTGATGTGTATAAAATTTATGACTAATAAGAACCTGCTGTATAAAAAAATAAAATTTAAAAATTAAAAAAAAATCATTTTCTGACAGCCAACAATAGTTATTTGTCACTATTAGATTAGAGCCAAAATAACTCATCCTTTATGCTGAACATAGATCAGGAATGATTTTATAGCAGTGTATCATAATGTGATTAATTACAGCTTCAAAATGATTGCTTATAACCTCATACTACAAAATAAATGCATATCATACTGCCAAAAATGATCACCATTTGTGTTTTACAATTTATGGGTCCACTTACCTTCACATTTTTCAAGAATCTGGACTGTTTCTCCTATTTCTAAGACCAATCCTTGAGGGACAGATCCTCGAAAGCTGCATATCACTAAAAAACAAGAATAAACATGTCAATTAGCATTTTAAAATAGTGAGACAGGGTCAGTGTCGATGAAAGTTAGCACTAAATTTTCTTAAGTATATACTCTCCCTTCTAATTCATTTTTCAAATATGTAAGTCCCTTTCAACTTAATCTATATTTTGAAAGGTAATATTAAATGGTTCAGAACACTGAGGTATACTTTGGCAAAATCACTATTACTTAGAGGTGTGTGCATGCATACATGTATGTGAAAACATCTCTGTAAACAGAGTCTCCCTCTCCCTCCCCCTCAGCATATCTTGTGTTTTGCCTGTTCTTTCTGGGCAAGTATGTATCAATTAAGAAAAAATGATCATTAGAAGCTTATTATCTACTATAAACAGACAAATAGATATTTTTAAAAGGATCACCAAATAAATGATTATGCTTTGAAAAACAGAATCCCCACAATAAAACAAAAATTAATGAAGTAAAAAGCAAATGTACAACAGAGAAAATCTATACTCATCAAAATCCCACATACTTTTATTTTTAGAAAACTGATAAAATGATTCTAAAATTTACATAATACAAAGAATCAAGAAAAGGCTTGTCAATCTTAAAGGATGTACACTATCATATATCAAGCCTTATAATCTAAAATTAGTTCTTTGAAAACACTAACACTGATAGACACGTAAGCAAGACTGATCAAAAAAAAAAAAAGAGCGAGAAAAAGTATAAATTATCAGTATCACCAATAAAAACATTAATGTAATAATTAAATGATGTATAAAAGGACATTAGATAAAACTTTATAACAAAAAATTAGAAAATTTAGAATAGAAGGATAAATTTGTAGAAAGATCAACTTTACAAAAACTGACAGAGCAGTTAAAAACTTGAATAGTCCTGTATCTATTAAACAAAAGTGAATCTGTAATTAAAATTTTCCCACAAATGAAATAACAAGTCCTGACTACTCTACCAGCGAATTTGTCCAAACATCTGGAGAAGAAACACCAACCACAAATAAGTCCCTCCAGGAAATAGGGAAAAGAGAATTCATTTTTAACTCAGCATGAAAGTAAAAGCTGACAAAGACATTATAAGAAAGGAAAGTTACAGGTCAATCTATCTCATGATCACAGATAGAAAATCTTTAAAAAAAAAAAAATCCCAATTCAAAAATGGGCAGAAGACCTAAATAGACATTTCTCCAAAGAAGATAGACAGATTGCCAACAAACACGTGAAAGAATGCTCAACATCATTAATCATTAGAGAAATGCAAAACAAAACTACAATGAGATATTATCTCACACCAGTCAGAATGGCCATCACCAAAAAATCTACAAACAATAAATGCTGGAGAGGGTGTGGAGAAAAGGGAACCCTCCTACCCTGGTGGTGGGAATGTAAATTGATACAGCCACTATGGAAAACAGTATGGAGGTTCCTTAAAAAACTAAAAATAGAACTACCATACAACCCAGCAATCCCACTACTGGGCATATACCCTGAGAAAACCATAATTCAAAAAGAGTCATGTACCACAATGTTCATTGCAGCTCTATTTACAATAGCCAGGACATGGAAGCAACCTAAGTGTCCATCAACAGATGAATGGATAAAGAAGATGAGGCACATATATACGATGGAATATTACTCAGCCATAAAAGGAAATGAAACTGAGTTATTTGTAGTGAGGTGGATGGACCTAGAGTCTGTCATACAGAGTGAAGTAAGTCAGAAAGAGAAAAACAAATACCATATGCTAACACATATATATGGAATCTAAAAAAAAAAAATCATCATGAAGAACTTAGGGACAAGATGGGAATAAAGACGCAGACCTACTAGAGAATGGACTTGAGGACACGGGGAGGGGGAAGGGTAAGCTGGGACAAAGTGAGAGAGTGTTAGTGTATATATGGACATATATACACTACCAAATGTAAAATAGATAGCTAGTGGGAAGCAGTTGCATAGCACAGGGAGATCAGCTCGGTGTTTTGTGACCAGCTAGAAGGGTGGGATAGGGAGGGTGGAAGGAAGGGAGACGCAAGAGGGAAGAGATATGGGGATATATGTATATGTATAACTGATTCACTTTGTTATAAAGCAGAAACTAACAGACCATTGTAAAGCAATTATACTCGAATAAAAATGCTAAAAATAAATAAAAAATAAAAGGCAAACTGGGAATTCCCTGGTGGTACAGTGGTTAGGACTCGGCACTTTCACTGCCATGATTCCCAAGTTCGATCCCTGGTCGGGGAGCTAAGATCCCACAAGCCATGTGGTCACGCATGCATGCATGCATGAATGAATGAATAAATAAATAAATAAATAAATAGTAAATCAAATCCAACTATATATAAAAAGAATAACCATGACCAATTTGGGCTTATTCCAGAGCGCAATTGGTTTAATATTAAAAAAATCAATAAAGGGGGAAAAAAATCACATGATCATATCCATAAATGCAGAAGAGGCATTTGATAAAATTCAACGTCTACTCATGACTAAAATTCTTAATAATCTAAGAATAGAAGGGAACTTCCTTAATATGATGAAGGTTATGTACAATGTATCTATAGCAAACATCATATATATTAGTGAAATACTCAGCATTTTATCACTAAGGTTAGGAATAAGAAAAGCATGTCCACTACCATTTCTATTCAACATTACACTGAAAGGCCACCCTGCGCAAATAAAGCAGAAAAAGAAATAAAAGGTATAATGATTAGAAACAAAGAAATAATAGTATCATTATCTGCAGGTCTGAAAAAATCCCGAAGAACCTAGACATAAACCAACACAGAAAATATGTCAATGTGTAGCCAGGTCACTAGATACAATATGAATTTTTTTAAGTCTATACAGGAACAAACAACTAGAAAATGAAATGTTTTAGAAATATACAATTTATAACAGCACCAAAAATGTCAAGTAGGGCTTCACTGGTGGCGCAGTGGTTAAGAATCTGCCTGCTAATGCAGGGGACACGGGTTCGAGCCCTGGTCTGGGGAGATCCCACATGCTGCGAAGCAACTAGGCCCGTGAGCCACAACTACTGAGCCTGCACATCTGGAGCCTGTGCTCCACAACAAGAGAGGCCGTGATAGTGAGAGGCCTGCGCGCTGTGATGAAGAGTGGTCCCCGCTCGCTGCAACTAGAGAAAGCCCACGCACAGAAACAAAGACCCAACACAGCCAAAATTAATTAATTAATTAATTAATTTTTTAAAAAATGTCAAGTAACTATAAATAAATCTAAGAGACATATGGAAGAACTCTATACAGAAAACTATATGGCATTAGATATAGTAAAAGTCTAATAAATGAAGGCATACATCCTATTCATGAATTCCAAGACTCAACAGTATAAAGATACAGATTTTCCCCAAATTGATCATTAGATTCTATGCAATCTAAACCAAAATCCCAATAGACATTTTGTGGAAATCAATAAACTGATTCTACAATGTGCATAAAAATGTAAAGGATGAAACAGATGAACATATACTACCTAATATCAGCCTTTCCATTGTTTAAGAAAAAAAAAAAGCCCAAGCTATAAAATTGTGTGTGTGTGTGTGAATAGCATGAGCCTATCTGTATGTGTACATATGTATGTATATATTTAATCTCTACTGAAGATATCAAATTTACTTACTGGTTACTAAAGATAACACTTGTGTCCCCCCAAAATTCCTATGTTGAAACGTAATTCCCAGTATGATGGCATTTGGAAATGGGGCCTGTGGGAGGTGATTAGGTCATCAAAGTGGTTCCTTCATGTATGGGAGTAGTACACTTACAAATCAAGATCTCAGAGAGATCCCCTCCCCTTTCACCATGTGAGGACACAGAAGTCGGCAGTCTGCAAACCTGACAAGGGCCTTTATCCAAACCTGACCATCCTAGCACCCTGATCTCAGACTTTTCAGCCTCTAGAACTACAAGAAATAAATGTCTGTTATTTAAGCTATCCAGTCTATAATATTTTTGTTATAGCAGTCTGAACTGGACTAAGACATTGGTAATTAGTATGCTCTTATTAAAGTATTTGGCTATATTTCTAAATAGTAGTAGCATTATTCAATCTTCTGCTGTAAATTCCCCATGGAAAACAAAATTCTGAACAAAAACAAATAGCAAAGCAGTTAGACCAACTTCTACCATTTAATGCCATACAGATTTGGAAAATATTAAGAAACAGCAAATACTCAACAGCATCCTCCTTTAAGTACCAAGTGGGGAAAAATGGTCTTCTCTAGGATTTACTGGGTTGAACCCTTCATCACAGTGGAGAAAAAATCATGTTCCAGCATCTCTCAAATCCTTGCAGGCACCCACATACTAACAATGAGACAAGTGTCCTAAGGTCAAAAGTATGCAATCTCTGAGCCATGGCTTATAGTAAAACTACAATGAATTGCATTAGCATTTAGGAATTTAACTTCACCAGATCTTCTATGTACTCCCTAACAAATTCTTTATCGAGGGCCTTGCTATTATTTCAAACTCCAAAGCATTCATCACTCCTGTCTTCCTAACCTCTGTCACTAATTGACAAGAACATTAAAATTACCAACGGCTTTCCTTGTTTGAAATTGGGTGCTTCATGCCTATTCAGAGAACATATGTAAACTTTCCACTTTAATAACTATCTTCATTCAAGACTGGCTTTCAAGTGATTTTTTAAATTAATGTATAAGTAGAAAAGAAAAAAATTATATTTGCTAGAAAAGCAAGAGGCTCAAAAGAAAGCAGATCTTTCTCCCTGTAATCATGGATCTACTTTCAGGCCTATACTCTGTTTGCAGGAATATCACAAAGAATAAACCTATTAGTTATAGACTGTTTCACTCTATTCTCCTCTGTCTGTCAGGTACATTAGAAGTTACTGGTCACTGCGAGCTTCAAGAATTAGAAAAAGAATAGATACATATATATGTATAATTGAATCACTTTGCTGTACACCTGAAACTAACACAACATTGTTAATCAACTGTACTCCAATATAAAATAAAAATTTTTTAAAAAGAAAATAATCTCCACCTACAAAGAATTTATCATTTCATTGGTGGTGGCAGGGGAAGGACTGTGAGATGAGAGGGAAAAAATGCATGATCCATATGATGTTGCAAGATTTGTTTGACCCTGAGATCCACTTTCTACCCTCCTCCACCTCGCTCTATACCCCGGAGAGCCTGCCCTCTCGGGCAGCATCAACAGCCTCCTCTTTGCCCCGTGGCTGGTTGGGTAAATCCGGTGGAGAACACTGCCAGATGCTGGAGAACAGGCGGATAATAAGGTTGGGATGTTTATTCCTGCTGGGCCCTGGGAGCTGGCTGCATCCCTCTGCTGAAGGCCACAGCTCCTGTGAGTTTCTGTAACTGTTCCCTCACTTGCCCCTTCAGTCCTAGTGGTGGAACCAACCACCAGGGTACTGCACCTTATTCGTTTCCCTAGCTCCTGCCTCACCTTCAGAAGTAGTCCCTTTATTAAACCCTGTTCAGATTACCCCATTTGACTGTGCAATCTCTTTCCTGCCCAGACCCCGACAGATAAATACAAACATAATAACAGCAGCTCTTTGCAGCTTCGTAACCTTTTTTTACCTTTTGAATCCAAGTTCGCCTGGACTACTGCAATGGCCTCCTAAGTGATCGCTCACACCCACTGGTGCCCCTTCTCAGCCCATTCTCCAAACAAAACAAAACAAAACAGCAACAACTATGCCCTTTACCATTATTCTTTCAGTTTTGTGCCATCTTAATCCCCAAGTAATTAAGAATTCATCAGTGGCAAAGTAAGATTGAAGACGTTTGAAAAACATGTTAACAGAGACAGATACACTAATTTTAAAATTTTTACAAATATTTAGCTTGAAATCTTTCATACTGTGTTAAGTAGAAAAAGATTATAAACAATATTTATACCATGATTCCATTTTTTTGTGGAATATACAAATAAAAGTGGTTGCAACTAGGTTATAAGAATATTTTTATTTGCCTCTTGTTCACCTTACCTATTTAGTCTACAGTGTATAGATACTTCTCTAATATTTCTACCTTTATATACATACCTATACACACACACACACACACACACACACACACACACATGCACACACTCATGAGGGAAAGCTTAATCTTTGCTAGATAATGAAAGAAGGGTCAAAAGATGCATTCTGAAGCAAATCCACTATACAATCTTGGACTGTTGTACCACCCCACCCATATAATGCTACAAAATCAAATCTCTTCTGATTTCAAAAATGAGTTGTCATGGTAATAGACTCATAGTCCAAACTGACTTTCTATCAGTGTGGCTCAGAGAAAAATATCTACCTCTTTCCACTCAATTATTTCCCCCACCAACTCAAACAAAAGATACTCACTACAAGAACTGTACTGCAGGATTGACCCATATTATTCTGCCTTCTTTACTATTAAATTAGTTTTCTTCTTTCTAATTGTTTACATAGATATTTCATTTATCATATACTAGTTTCATAAATATAAAGAATGTATTTCTGGGGCTTCCCTGGTGGCGCAGTGGTTGACAGTCCGCCTGCCGATGCTGGGGACGCGGGATCGTGCCCCGGTCCGGGAAGATCCCACATGCCGCGGAGCGGCTGGGCCCATGAGCCATGGCCGCTGAGCCTGCGCGTCTGGAGTCTGTGCTCCGCAACGGCAGAGGCCACAACAGCGAGAGGCCCGCGTACCGCAAAAAAAAAAAAAAAAAGAATGTATTTCTGGAACATTATTCTGTTTCAAGTATCAATCATTCTTGTCCCAATATCCCACTTTTAATTGCTATTACCTCACATGGTAAAGTTAAGTACCTCCCCCCATTACTCTTTTAAGACTAAGCTCCTATGTTTGTTTTTTTCTTTTTCTTTTTTTGGCTGCATTGGGTCTTCACTGCTGTGTTCGGGCTTTCTCTGGTTGCGGCGAGTGGGGACTACTGCTCGTTGTGGTGCATGGGCTTCTCATTGAAGTGGCTTCCCTTGTTGTGGAGCACGGGCTCTTAGGCGTGCGGGCTTCAGTAGTTGTGGCACGCGAGCTCTAAAGCGCAGGCTCAGTTGGGCTTAGCTGCTCCGCAGCATGTGGGATCCTCCTGGGCCAGGGCTTGAACCCGTGTCCCCGGCATTGGCAGGTGGACTCTCAACCACTGCACCACCAAGGAAGCCCTCCTATGTTTCTTCTTACAGACAAACTGGAGAAAATGATTATAAAATTCAGTGAAAGGCTGATGAACATAGATGCAAAAATCCTCAACAAAATACTAGCAAACAGAATCCAACAGCACATTAAACGGATCATACACCATGATCAAGTGGGGTTTATTCCAGGAATGCAAGGATTCTTCAATATACGCAAATCAATCAACGTGATACACCATATTAACAAATTGAAGGAGAAAAACCGTATGATCATCTCAATAGATGCAGAGAAAGCTTTTGACAAAATTCAACACCCATTTATGATAAAAACCCTGCAGAAACTAGGCATAGAGGGACCTTTCCTCAACATAATAAAGGCCATATATGACAAACCCACAGCCAACATCGTCCTCAATGGTGAAAAACTGAAAGCATTTCCACTAAGATCAGGAACAAGACAAGGTTGCCCACTCTCACCACTCTTATTCAACATAGTTTTGGAAGTTTTAGCCACAGCAATCAGAGAAGAAAAGGAAATAAAAGGAATCCAAATCGGAAAAGAAGTAGTAAAGCTGTCACTGTTTGCAGATGACATGATACTATACATAGAGAATCCTAAAGGTGCTACCAGAAAACTACTAGAGCTAATCAATGAATTTGGTAAAGTAGCAGGAAACAAGATTAATGCACAGAAATCTCTGGCATTCCTATACACTAAGGATGAAAAATCTGAAAGTGAAATCAAGAAAACACTCCCATTTACCACTGCAACAAAAAGAATAAAATATCTAGGAATAAACCTACCTAAGGAGACAAAAGACCTGTATGCAGAAAATTATAAGGCACTGATGAAAGAACTTAAAGATGATACAAATAGATGGAGAGATATACCATGTTCTTGGATTGGAAGAATCAACATTGTGAAAATGATTCTACTACCCAAAGCAATCTACAGATTCAATGCAATCCCTATCAAATTACCAATGGCATTTTGCACAGAACTAGAACAAAAAATTTCACAATTTGTATGGAAACACAAAAGACTCCGAATAGCCAAAGCCATCTTGAGAACGAAAAACGGAGCTGGAGGAATCAGGCTTCCTGACTTCAGACTATACTACAAAGCTACAGTAATCAAGACAGTATGATACTGGCGCAAAAACAGAAATATAGATCAATGGAACAGGATAGAAAGCCCAGAGATAAACCCACGCACATATGGTCACCTTATCTTTGATAAAGGAGGTAGGAATGTACAGTGGAGAAAGGACAGCCTCTTCAATAAGTGGTGCTGGGAAAACTGGACAGCTACATGTAAAAGTATGAGATTAGATCACTCCGTAACACCATACACAAAAATAAGCTCAAAATGGATTAAAGACCTAAATGTAAGGCCAGAAACGATCAAACTCTTAGAGGAAAACATAGGCAGGACACTCTATGACATAAATCACAGCAAGGTCCTTTTTGACCCACCTCCTAGAGAAATGGAAATAAAAACAAAAGTAAACAAATGGGACGTAATGAAACTTAAAAGCTTTTGCGCAGCAAAGGAAACCATAAACAAGACCAAAAGACAACCCTCAGAATGGGAGAAAATGTTTGCAAATGAAGCAACTGACAAAGGATTCATCTCCAAAATTTATAAGCAGCTCATGCAGCTTAATAACAAAAAAACAAACAACCCAATCCAAAAATGGGCAGAAGACGTAAATAGACATTTCTCCAAAGAAGAAATACAGACTGCCAACAAACACATGAAAGAATGCTCAACATCATTAATCATTAGAGAAATGCAAATCAAAACTACAATGAGATATCATCTCACACCAGTCAGAATGGCCATCATCAAAAAATCTAGAAACAATAAATGCTGGAGAAGGTGTGGAGAAAAGGGAACACTCTTACACTGTTGGTGGGAATGTAAATTGATACAGCCACTATGGAGAACAGTATGGAGGTTCCTTAAAAAACTACAAATAGAACTACCATATGACCCAGCAATCCCACTACTGGGCATACACCCTGAGAAAACCATAATTCAAAAAGAGTCATGTACCAAAATGTTCGTTGCAGCTCTATTTACAATGGCCCAGAGATGGAAACAACCTAAGTGTCCATCATTGGATGACTGGATAAAGAAGATGTGGCACATATATACAATGGAATATTACTCAGCCATAAAAAGAAATGAAATTGAGCTATTTGTAATGAGGTGGATAGACCTAGAGTCTGTCATACAGAGCGAAGTAAGTCAGAAAGAGAGAGACAAATACTGTATGCTAACACATATATATGGAATTTAAGGGAAAAAAATGTCATGAAAAACCTAGGGGTGAAACAGGAATAAAGACACAGACTTACTAGAGAATGGACTTGAGGCTATGGGGAGGGGGAAGGGTAAACTGTGACAAAGCGAGAGAGAGGCATGGACATATATACACTACCAAACGTAAGGTAGATAGCTATTGGGAAGCAGCCGCATAGCACAGGGAGATCAGCTCGGTGCTTTGTGACCGCCTTGAGGGGTGGGATAGGGAGGGTGGGAGGGAGGGAGACGCAAGCAGGAAGAGATATGGGAACATATGTATATATATAACTGATTCATTTTGTTGTGAAGCTGAAACTAACATACCATTGCAAAGCAATTATACTCCAATAAAGATGTTAAAATGAAAAAAAAGAAATGAAGCATATGACCACGCAGAAACTTGTACACAAATATTCATGGCAGCATTATTCACAAGAGCTAAAAGATGGAAACAAGCTAAATGCCCATCAACTGATGAATGGATAAACAAAATACAGTATATCCACACAGCAGAATATTATTCAGCAATAAAAGGAATGGAATACTGATACGACAAGGATGAAGTTTGAAAACGTTAAGTGGAAGAAGCCAGTAGCAAAAAAAAACCCACATATGCTATGATTCCATTTATATGAAATGCCCAGAATAAGCAATCCATAGAGACAGAATGTAAATTAGGGTTGCCTGGGGCTGGGGAACAGGGGACTGGGGAGTGGCCACTAATGGGCACAGGGTTTCCTTTGGAGATGATTAAAATATGAAACTCTCTAACTATACTAAAAAACATTGAATTGTACACTCAACAGGTGAATTGTGATATGTGAATTATAGCTTAATAAAGCTGTTATGTTAAAAAAAAAAAGAGCAAAAAAAACAAAACAAAACAAAAAAATTCAGTGAAAGGTACTGGTGGCATTTTGACTGGATTGCATCAAACCTATAAACTGGTTTGTTCTGAACAAATAATGGATTTTACTACATGTAAAACTTTTTAGATGTCCATATATAATATCTAAAAATTCTGAAAGAAAAATGGAAAAATGCCAGCAAGAATCAAAATGTTCTACATTAAGGACATAGTTTTTACAATCAAAAAGAAAAATAGACTTTTTTTGCCCATAAGAAAACTGGGCAAAAGATACAAATAGGCCAAAAAACACATGAAAAAATATTAACCACAGTAACAAAGATTGCTAAAAAGTATCATTTTTATTTTTTTATCAGATTGTCAAAGATTAATACCCAAACAGTGCTGATAAAGATATGCACATGGGCTTCCCTGGTGGTGCAGTGGTTGAGAGTCCGCCTGCCGATGCAGGGGACACGGGTTTGTGCCCCGGTCCGGGAAGATCCCACATGCCACGGAGCGCCTGGGACCATGAGCCATGGCCGCTGAGTCTGCGTGTCCAGAGCCTGTGCTCTGCAACGGGAGAGGCCACAACAGTGAGAGGCCCGCGTACCGCAAAAAAAAAAAAAAAGATGTGCACATATATGACCAGAATACAAAGTGTAAGATTTTTTTCTTAAAAAGGTGGTAGAAATGGGTCCATTTTAAGATTTCACATGCTTTGACACAATTCCACTTCTAGAAATCAATACTCGATAACCACCAAGTAAATAAATATATATGCAGCAAGATCTGCAGCATACTGTTTTCTATAATAGCAAAACTGAGCTATAAATTAACAACAAAAAAAGCCCTAAAAATGGAAAGTAAAGTGAATTAAATAAACCTAGATGTACAGCCAAGTTAGTAGTATAACCAAAAAGAGAGGAACTATTCCAAGTAATGTCAAAAGAAAGTAATTTGACCAAATATCCCTAATGGAATATATTCTAAGGATAAAAAGAACTTCAAAAAAATCTTAATCTGCTTTCACTAATCATATTGTT
The DNA here is from genome assembly GCF_008692025.1 of Phocoena sinus. Taxonomy (NCBI): domain Eukaryota; kingdom Metazoa; phylum Chordata; class Mammalia; order Artiodactyla; family Phocoenidae; genus Phocoena; species Phocoena sinus. The sequence continues at coordinate 37,739,655 of NC_045773.1, forward strand.
GATACAGTGATAGTAATGCTATTCTAAGACTGTTGTGTGAGTAATGGGGAATAAGGCAAGTAAGTAATTACTTAGGAATTTGTTTTTAAGGGAGGAAAGATGCAGATGTAAGATTTATGAAGTTAAGTAAAGACAATGTAGCAATGCACAATTCCTGACAAGGCACTAGAAACAATGACAAATCTCTAGCATTGAAATTGTGATTTCTAAATATACTCTTTCTCACTAAAAGGAACCAGGGCTCCTTGGGAAAATGCCAAGTTTAGGACAGGAAATGCTTAAGATAAGCATAGAATATCCTGTCATACTAAAAACCAAGGAAGCCATCAAAAACTACTATGGTCAGGTCAAAAGGACTTTCAACACCAGGAGAGTCCCACTACTCACTAAAAGAATAGTATATCAGTATATTTAAATCTCTGAGTTAATAATAACAATGGTTCAAAAAAAAAGCTTATGGTCACTTTTCAGAGATTGCTAAGGGAATCAACTCACTACTGTGAAAATCAGCAAAACAGGAAAAAAAAACAGAACATATATCATGATTTTCCTATACAAACTATATACCTCTGAATATCCAAGTAGTTAAGGAAAAGTTTCTCTTTATAAAAAATATCCTAGACAATAAACAAAGAAGTGATGGCAAAGGTAGAATATCACCATTTTGCAACCCCCAATAAATGTATGGGTATAGGAAATGATCATCAATAGCTCTAACATCACAAAAAGAGGAAACAAGAAACTATGTAACTACTGAACAAAGTACATAATGCCATCTATAAAGTAATCATTTATTTAAAAAAAAAACTCAAACCTTAATATGGGGACGCCTATAGAACTAACTGCCAACTTAAAGGAAATACCAGGAAAAAGGAGCATATTAAATGAATTCACAGAAACATGATTAGCAAGATTCACACCATGAGACAAAAGATTCGGTTTCTTTAACAAAACACTGCAAGGGAAAAAAAGAGATGGAGAACTTAATAAAACACCCTTCAGCTATACAATTCCATATACAACAGCACCAAAAATAATAAGATACTTAGGAATAAATTTAACCAAAGAGGTACAAGACTAAAAACTACAAAACACTGCTGAGAAAAATTAAAGATCTAAGTAAATAGAAAGATATCCCATGTTCATGGATTGGTAGAATTGATACTGTTAAGATGACAATTCTACCCAAGGTAATCTACAGTTTCAATGGAATCCCTATCACAATCCCCAAGAAATAGAAAAACACATCCTAAAATTCATATGGAATTTCCAGAGGCCCCAAATACCCAAAGCAATCTTAAAAAAGAACAAAGTTGGATGACTCACACTTTCAAGTTTCAAAACTTACTTCAAAACTACAATAATCAAAATAGTGTGGTACTGGCATAAGGATATATAGATCAATGGAATATAATTAAGAGCCAGAAATGAATTTTGCCACATGTAGCCAATAGATTTTAACAAGGTTTGAAGGCCATTAAATGGGGAAAGAAAAGACTGTTCAGCAGGGACTTCCCTGGCGCTCCAGTGGTTAAGACTCCGCACTTCCAATGCAGGGGACGCGGGTTCGATCCCTGGTCAGGGTACTGAGATCCCACATGCCATGCAGTGCAGCCAAAAAATTAAAAATAAAATAAATAAAATTTTAAAAATTTTTTTAAAAACTGTTCAGCAAGTACTGCTAGGAAAACTGAATATCCACATGCAAGACAATGAAGTTGAATCCTTACCTTACACTATATACAAAATTAATTCAAAATGGATCAAAGACCTAAATATAAGAGCTGAAATTATAAGACTGTCAGAAAAAAAATAGGGCAAATACTCATGACATCTGATTTGGCAATAGTTTCTTGGATAAGAACAACAAAAGAAAATAGATTAATTGAATTTCAACAAAATTAAAAGCTTTTGTGCAGCAAGGGACACTATTAAGAGAGTGAAAAGATAGTCTGTAGACCAGCAGAAAATATTTACAAATCAACTCTTAAAAGGCTTTAAATATTAAAAAATATATAAAGAAAGTAATAAACAATAAAAATAAAAAACCCAATTCAAAAATAGGCAAAGGGGGCTTCCCTGGTGGCGCAGTGGTTGAGAGTCTGCCTGCCGATGCAGCGGACACAGGTTCGTGCCCCGGTCCGGGAAGATCCCACATGCTGCGGAGCGGCTGGGCCCGTGAGCCATGGCCGCTGAGCCTGCACATCCGAAGCCTGTGCTCCGCAACGGGGGAGGCCACAACAGTGAGAGGCCCGCGTACCGCAAAAAAAAAAAAAAAAAAAAAAAAATAGGCAAAGGATTTTAATAGACATTTCACCAAAAAATATATACAAATGAACAACAGCACATGAAAAGAGGCTCAACATCGTTAGCCATTAGGAAAATGCAAATCAAACCCACAATGAGATACCACCTTACACCCACCAGAATTGCTATCATCAAAAAGGCAGAAAAAGGCTTCCCTGGTGGCGCAGTGGTTAAGAATCCTCCTGCCAATGCAGGGGACACAGGTTCGAGCCCTGGTCCAGGAATATCCCACTAAGCCTGTGTGCCACAGCTACTGAGCCTATGCTCTAGAGCCCGTGAGCCACAACTACTGAGCCCACGTGCCACAACTACTGAAGCCCACACGCCTACAGCCCATGCTTCAGAACAAGGGAAGCCACCGCAATGAGAAGCCTGCGCACCTCAACAAAGAGCAGCCCCCACTTGCTGCAACTAGAAGGCCCACACGCAGCAACAAAGATCCAATGCAGCCAAAAATAAATTAAATAAATGAAATTTTTTTTAAAAAGGCAGAAAATAACAAGTTTTGCCAAAGATGTGGAGAAAGTGGAACCCTAGTGCACTGCTGGAGGACATGTAAAATGATGCAGGTGCTATGGAAAACAACATGGCAATTCCTCAAAAAATTAAAAATTACCACATGATCCAGCAATTCCACTCTGTGCATATTTCCGAAAGAATTGAAAACATTCACACAAAAACTTGTACATGAATATTCATGGCACAATTATTCATAACAGCCAAAAAGTGGAAAGAATTCAAATATCCATCAATTGGTAAAGAGATAAACAAAATGTGGTATACCCATACAATGGGATATTACCAGCCATAAAAAGGAGTGAAGTACTGACATATGCTACAACATGGATGAATCTTGAAAACATTATGCCCTGTGAAAGAAGCCAGACACAGAAGGCCACATATTGTATGATTCCATTTACTTGAAATGCCCAGAACAGACAAATCACTAAACAAAAAGTTGACTAGACGTTGCTGGGGTGACGGAGAGGGAATGGGGAGTGACTGTTGATGGGTACAGGGTTTCTTTTTGGAGTGATGAAAATGTTCTGGAATTAAGGTAGTGGTGATGAACACACAACTCTATAAATACACTAAAAATAAGTTAATTGTACACTTTAAAGGGTGAGCTACATGGTATGTGAATTATCTCTCAAATAAGGATTTTTTTAAACACAAAAAAAGAAAAAAAAATAGTATGCAAACAATGATAAATAAACATAAAAGAAAACTAACTGCAGGAAACAAGGAAATTTTATATAACTGACTTTTACGTCAAAAAAGTAAAAATAGCACACACTTTAAGACCTAAGACCAAATATTGTCAATTATCAGAACAAAGCAGATGAAAGCAGGTGTCTCTACAGAGGAAATCCTCACAGGAAAACTTTAAAAGCATTAGGACAATTTGAGAATTACAATCAGAATGACTGTTTATATCATATGAAATAAATAAAAATCCATGAGTCTGTGATCATATTAAATGAAGAAGAAAAAAAGAAAAATGACAAAACAAGAAGTAGAAACAATCCTGTAAAAGAAAGTAAGTCAGTAACATTAAGGGCAGGCTAAAAAAATAAAATGTATACACAATGTAGAGAAAAAAGACAAGCTGAAATGTTTTAAGTAGTGGTTCTTAAATGAATCCAAAGATGGGCTTCCAGAAGTCCATAAATATTCTGATACGGTTGGTAAATTTTTATTTTGGCATACGTAAATCTTCCTGCAGACATGATCTGTAACATTCATTATATTCTCAAAATGGAATTTGACGCTTGCCCCCCTCACCCCCAAAAAAAGTACCACTAGATTAAAGATGACAGCTATAAAAGACAATTGATACATAATAAAATTTTTACTTAAGAGGTTTAAAAAGCAAAACCAAGACTTGGTTTCTCAAGTCCATGCTCTGGGACAAAGGTAGGTTTGTTCTGACTTACTGGCCATAGAAAGGTTATGCATCTTCCCAGTAGACATAATGGCTGAAGATACAGACTCCAAAACCAAAATGCCTGAGTTTGAATCTTGGCTCTACAACTTACTGGTTGTGTGACAATGGACAAGGCAGGCACTCAGCCTTCCTGTGTCTCAGTTTCCTCATCTTTAAAAATGGGGATGATAATAGCATATACTTCATAGGATTATGGTGAAGATTACAGTTAATATATATTAAGTGCTTAGAATAGTACCTGGTACAAAGTACTATGTAAGTGTCTGAAATTATTATTCCACAAGTTACTTTTTAAAAGTATGTACATAACTTATTTACAAATACATAGAAAGAAATATCAAATCATTTATAGCAGTTACCTGAGCTGGGTGAGGGAAGAAGTGGGGATACACTTGGGGAAATGAGTTAAGAGGCTTTGAGTATTACTTCCACAGTTTTTAAAAGCTGTAAGGATTTTTTAAAAATTAAGTCCATCGTATTTGCCTATACCATGTATAAGCACACTGCATCTATATAAGCATTCCACAATGTCTCTAAAGTTGTACTCTTTTCAGTGTAACTCTAGTAATACAAAAATATCATAGAATCAACACTAAAGTTTACTTTCCTATATGTGAAATAAAAGAAACCACCATTGCTAAATCTTTTAATACAAACACTAGCCATCAGAACAGAATTCAGAGTTTCCTCTTTTACATGAAAACCAGCTGCTTATAAATTAAGAACTATTGGGTTATCTTTTTGCACTTCAAGAAAAGAGCACTTCAAGTTAGAAACTATCTCTTTTTTGGGGGGGGGGTTCGCAGGCCTCTCACTGTTGTGGCCTCTCCCGTTGCGGAGCACAGGCTCCAGACGTGCAGGCTCAGTGGCCATGGCTCACGGGCCCAGCCACTCTGTGGCATGTGGGATCTTCCCAGACCGGGGCACGAACCCGTCTCCCCTGCATCGGCAGGTGGACTCTCAACCACTGCGCCACCAGGGGAGCCCCAGAAACTATCTTTTAAAAATGTGTTTCAAACACACTACAGGCAAAGAGAAATTTTTAAGGCGGTGAATATGCTTTAATGTAAGAGATAAACTAGGTACCCCAACTGAGTCCCAAACGAGTTTCAGTCATGAGGTGGGGAGGAGAGCATGTAATATCTGGTGAGGTCAGGAGAAGAATAAAGATTTCAAAGAGGTGGTTTGCAGAATGGCAAATGGGGGATCTAAGAGTAGAGGCATGAAGGATAGATGGAAGAGGACAGCAAGGGTCTGTCTCCCATCCTGGCCAAAGAGACAGTGAATTATTAGGGCGAGGTACAGACAGAAGAGGTGAAGCTTTCTCTCCAAGAATTTGAGACCCAGGAGCGCAAGCAGTGCACACAGCAGTTATAGCACTGATTTAGGGCACATGTGTCAAAAATCACAGTTACAAAGGCAGTTTTGAGAATTCTTAGTAATTAAAAATATATATATGACTAGAAGGGGAAAAAATTAACACGTAGCGCTAAAGTTTAGTTTCAGAACTTGTTTCTGTCATCTACCTAATTAAAATAATTTAAAAGAAAATGCAACCCAAGGTATTAGTTCCATTTACTTTATGAGCTAATAAAATGTAAAGGTCATCTCTTCAATCAACAATCTATTTCCAACTTATAATCTCCAAATACCACAGAGAAAAATACTCTCTCATACATATCAAAGTTAATAAGTCATGGGCTTCCCTGGTGGAGCAGTGGTTGAGAGTCTGCCTGCCGATGCAGGGGAGACGGGTTCGTGCCCTGGTCCGGGAAGATCCCACATGCCACGAAGCAGCTGGGCCCATGAGCCATGGCCGCTGAGCCTGCGCGTCCAGAGCCTGCGCTCCGCAACAGGAGAGGCCACAACAGTGAGAGGCCCGCGTACCGAAAAAAAAAAAGTTAATAAGTCATTTATAAAGCAATAATGCCTATTACAACACAATATTTTCTATTGAAACAATTTTATATATTAACTCTAACCTGATGTAAGGAAATATTAGTACAATATATTTATTTTATTTTACTGAAGAGGCAAATAGAAGGCAGTTAAGTGATTTGTTCACAGTCCTTGTAGGTTTTCCATGTTAGGAACAGTAGTGCCTAGTTCCTCTGAAAATAAATTCTATTATTCGTTTATCTAGTTTTTCTGAATCTAAAATCACTCTTATGCTCCTCCACTTCCATTCTTGAAATTGCTTTTTCCCTTCATCAAAATGTTTCATTGGCCCCCCCCACGGCACACAGAATAAAAGGCAAATTCCTTCTTCTTACATTCAAGGCCCTTAACACTCTCAGCCAAACCTATCCTCCTGATCTTCTCCCAATGACATGAGATTTGTTCTATTCACAGTTCTCCAAAACAAGTCTCCGGTACATACCTTGCACAAGTCTCCAGTCCATACCTCACTGTTTCCTACTGCCTGGATCTCCTCTCATGCTTCCTCTTCACTGACAAAAATCCAATCCACACATCAAGACTCAGTTTTTTCAATCTTGGAAATTATGTCCCCCAGTCTGTGAAGTCATCTGGCACATTCTACTTTTTTTTTTTTTAATTGGAAATTAACCATGTAGATTAAGAGAAGCCTTTTTTTTTTTTAATTTATTTTTGGCTGTGTTGGGTTTTTGTTGCTGCACGCAGGCTTTCTCTTGTTACAGAAAGCGGGGGCTACTCTTTGTTGCGGTGCACGGGCTTCTCATTGCGGTGGCTTCTCTTGCTGTGGAGCACGGGCTCTAGGTACACGGGCTTCAGTAGTTGTGGCGCATGCGCTTAGTTGCTCCGCGGCATGTGGGATCTTCCTGGACCAGGGCTCAAACCCGTGTCCCCTGCATTGGCAGACAGATTCTTAACCACTGCGCCACCAGGGAAGTCCCTGGCACATTCTACTGCTATCACATGTTTGACATTAACTGTTGCTTTGTGTGCATGTAGTGTATGTGCATCAGGCAGTCTTATCTCCTTACTGTTCTGTGTGCCCAGCATTCCTAATCCTCACTTTTTACAGAAATTTTCCCACTCTATGTGATTTCAGTGGGGCTATCAGTCAGACCCCCTCAACCACAAGTGAGCATGTAAAGTAGACTGGGCCAAATCATTCACTCCCTGAAGTCTTCCCAACAGGAACTAGCTCTTTCCTATTCCATCATGAACTGTAAAGATGTAACCCTAGAGCGACCAGGAGCTATGTTCCCCAATAATGAAAACAGTAAATTTTTTAAAGTTAATGACTGCAAAAATGAGTCCAACACATAAGCATACACCAAAATGTAAAATGGAAACACAGATGTTCTGATGTCTTATGGCCCTGAACCCAGTCTCCTGAGGCCAGATGCATTCATGCCTTTTTTGGTTATATGAACCAATAAATTCTCCTTTCTGCTTCAGTTTGAGATGGACTTCTATTAATTATAATTGAAAGAATCCTTGTGGAGAACAGTATCGAGGTTCCTCAGAAAACTAAGAATAGAATTACTGTATGATCCAGCAATCCCACTCCTGGGCATATATCCAGACAAAACTAGAATTCAAAAAGATACAAGCAGCACTCGTACAATAGCCAAGATATGGAAACAACCTAAATGTCCATCGACAGATGAATGGATAAAAAAGGTATGGTGTATATATACAATGGAATATTACCCAGCCATAAAAAAGAATGAAATAATGCCATCTGCAGCTACGTGGAGGGACATAAAGATTATCACACTAAGCGAAGTAAGTCAGAAAGAGAAAGACAAATACCATATGGTATCACTTATACGTGGAATCTAAAATATGACACAAATGAACCTATCTATGAAACAGAAACAGAATCACAGACACAGAGAACAGACCGGTGGCTGCCAAGGGAGAGGAGACTAGGGGAGGGATAGAGTGGGAGGTTGGGGCTAGCAGATGTAAGCTTTTATATACAGAATGGATAAACAACAAAGTCCTACTGTATAGCACAGAGAACTATATTCAATATCCTATGATAAACCATAATGGAAAAGATATTAAAAAAGAATGTATATATGTGTATAAATGAATCACTTTGCTGTACAGCAGTAATTAACACAACATTGCAAATCAACTATAATTCAATATTAAAAAAAGAAAGATTACTCAAGAACAGGAGTATGCCAGTTTTCTCCATTAAATCCTCCACATAGCAGGCATCCAATAAATATTTCTAGACTGATTCCTATCTTCTGGTGGTTTTATCCAAGATTCAATCATATAGTAGAAAAAAAGCCTTTTTAGGGAATCAGGATCTGAATTCAAGACCCAAATAGCCAAACTGTGTGACTCTGAGCAAGTTACCATATGTCTCTGACCTTGATGATCCCATCTGAAAAACAAGAACATTGTGTTACATTATGGTCCCTTCTAGATCTAAAGTTCCATAAATAACACAGACGTAGAGAATGGACTTGAGGACACGGGGAAGGGGAAGGGGAAGCTGGGACAAAGCGAGAGAGTGGCAAGGACATATATACACTAAAACAGATGGCTAGTGGAAAGGAGCCGCATAGCACAGGGAGATCAGCTCAGTGTTTTGTATCCACCTAGAGGGGTAGGATAGGGAGGGTGGGAGGGAGACGCAAGAGGGAGGGGATATGGGGATATATGTATACGTATAGCTGATTCACTTTGTTATACAGCAGAAACTAACACACCATTGTAAAGCAATTATACTCCAATAAAGATGTTAAAAGAAAGAAGAAAAAAAAAGTTCCATAAATATATAACTCTTAGTGAAAAATTCTTGTCTACTTGCATTGTTTCAACTACTATATTCATAAAATACAACTTCCCAAATCTAATTTTCACAATCATCTAGATTAAAGGTCTTGAAAGTACGTAGACCTGCATCTTCTCCCATCACTGTTCCCCAGAGCCTAGTACACATACCAGATCTTCTATAACGTCTACTGAATCAATAAAAGAATCCAATGAATTACCTTAACCTTCCAGTTAGACTTCTATTTTAACTTCATGTTACTACCGTTTTCCATTACCTCAAAAAAACTTCCTCCTCCACTCTTGCCAAGAGACAAAGTTTAACTTTCTTTTCCATCTTGTGGTCCCTGCAACAAACTATAGTTGATACCGTCTTGCCAATCTTTGTAACATGTAATCTCAGTACCATCATTATCCTCCCTCTCCTAATTAGAACTGAAAACAATTTCAAATTCTGTATTTTCAGGGCTGAATTGTTTAACAACTTCTATCAATTTATATCTTCATTTAAATATGTTTGAAATGCTTTCACCAATCTCCAACCACTACAATTGCATGAGTTTCTTTATCCCAACGTTGGAGTTTATTTTAACCTACATGCTCTCTATGAAGTGAACAATTAGGGAATATCCAGCTAGAACAACCCTAAGTGAAAGTATATTTAAGAACCACTCTAATGTGCTGACTCAAGGAGATCAGACCGACTTTTAAAAACCTACCTTGTGTGGGGTGTGTGTGCATGTGTGTGTGTAATGTATATATATATATATATATATATATATATATATACACACATATATTTGTCTATATATATAAATGGAATATCAGTCATAAAAAAAAAATGAAACAATGCCATATGCAGCAACATAAATGGACCTGGAAATTATTATACCAAGCCAAATAAGTCAGAAAGAGAAAGATAAATACCATATGATATCACTTATATGTGGAATCTAAAATACAACACAAATGAACCTATCTACAAAACAAAAAACAGACTCACAAATATAGAGAACATACTTGTGGTTGCCAACGGGGAGGGGGGTGGGGGAGGAAAGGATTGGGAGTTTGGGATTAGCAGATGCAAACTATTATATATATATAGGACGGATAAACAACAATGTCCTACTGTATAGCACAGGGAACTATATTCAATATTCTGTAATAAACCATAATGGAAATGAATATGAAAAAGAATATATATATATGTGTAACTGAATCACTTTGCTGTACAGCAGAAATTAACACAACATTGTAAATAAGCTATACTTCAATAAAATTTTTTAAAACATCTTTAAGTTCAACTTTCAGATCAGCTTCATTTCACTACGGGAGTCTGGGGGGAACCATGAAATAAATATTTCTGGTTGGTGAGATTTGGGCTAAGTAAATTTTTTTCTTTTTATTCATTTCTACCTATTCTTTCCAACAATAACCACATGTTAACTTGTGTAATTTTAAATTACTCTTAAATTATGTAAACAAGTTTTTACATATATCTTGATTTTCGGTATTAACAAATATGGTAAAAAATGAATGACTGAGGGACTTCCCTGGTGCTCTAGTGATAAAGAAACCACCTTACAATGCAGAGGACACGGCTTCAATCCCTGGTCAGGGAAGTAAGATCCCACATGCCGCAGGGCAACTAAGCCCAGAAGCCACAACTGCTGAGCTCACGCACCTCAGCTAGAGAGCCTGTGTGCCACTAACTACACAGCCCATGCGCTCTGGAACCCGCGTGCCACAACTACAGAGCTCACACACCCTGGAGCCTGCACCCCACAACTAAAGAGGAGAAACCCACATGCCGCAACTGAAGAGAAGCCCGCATGCCACAACAAAGACCCGGAGTGCTGCAACTAAGACCTGACACTGCCAAAGATAAATTAAATAAACAAATCTTTTAAAAAAAAATGAATCAAGATTGGAAAAGATACAGAACTACCAGCAAAATGAGGCATGAATACTGAGAGAAGGTCAAGATGGTGGAGTAGAAGGACGTGCGCTCACTCCTTCTTGCAAGAGCACCAGAATCACAGCTAACTACTGAACAATCATCGACAAGAAGACACTGGAACTCACCAAAAAGGATACCCCACATCCAAAGACAAAGGAGAAGCCACAATGAGATGGTAGGAGGGACGCAATCACAATAAAATTAAATCCCATAACTGCTGGGTAAGTGAGTCACAAACTGGAGAACAATTATAACACAGAAGTCCACCCACTGGAATTAAGGTTCTGAGGCCCACATCAGGCTTCCCAACCTGGGGGTCTGGCAACAGGAGGAAGAATTCCCAGAGAATCAGCCTTTGAAGGCTAACAGGATTTGACTGCAGGACTTCCACAGGACTGGGGGAAACAGAAACTCCACTCTTGGAGGACACACACAAAGTAGTGTGCGCATCAGGACCCAGCAGGAAAGAGCAGTGACCCCACAGGAGACTGAACACCTACCTGCTAGTGCTGGAGGGTCTCCTGCAGAGGCGGAGGGTGGCTGTGGCTCACAGTGGGGACAAGGACACTAGCAGCAGAAGTTCTCGGAACTACTCCTTGGCATAGGAGTCCTCCTGGAGTCTGCCATTAGCCCCACCAAAGAGCCCTGTAGCCTCCAGTGCTGGGTTGTCTCAGGCCAAACAACCAACAAGGAGGGAACTCAGCTGCACTCACCAGCAGACAAGCAGATTAAAGTTTTACTGAGCTCTGCCCACCTGAGCAATACCCAGCTCTATCCACCACCAGTCCCTCCCATCATGAAGCTTGCACAAGCCTCTTAGATACGCTCATCCATCAGAGGGCAGACAGGAGAAGCAAGAAGAACTATAATCCGGCAGCCTGTGGAACGAAAACCACATTAACAGTAAGACAGACAAAATGAGAAGGCAGAGGACTATGTACCAGATGAGGAACAAGATAAAACCCCAGAAAAACAACTAAATGAAGTGGAGCTGGGCAGCCTTCCAGAAAAAGAATTCAGAATAATGATAGTGAAGATGATCCAGGACCTCGGAAAAAGAATGGAGGCAAAGATCAAGAAGATGCAAGAAATGTTTACCAAAGACCCAGAAGAAATAAAGAACAGACAGAGATGAACAATACAATAACTGAAATGAAAAATACACTAGAAGGAATCAATAGCAGAATAACTGAGGCAGAAGAATGGATAAGTAACCTGGAAGAAAGAATGGTGGAATTCAGTGCCACGGAACAGAATAGACAAAAAGCAGTGAAAAGAAATGAAGACAGCCTAAGAGACCTCTGGAACAACATTAAATGCACCAACATTTGCATTATAGGGGTCTCAGAAAGAGAAGAGAGAGAGGAAGGACCCGAGAAAATATCTGAAGAGATTATAGTCGAAAACATCCCTAACATGGGAAAGGAAATAACCACCCAAGTCCAGGAAGCGCAGAGAGTCCCAGGCAGGATAAACCCAAGGAGAAACATGCCGAGACACACAGTAATCAAACTGACAAAAATTAAAGGCTAAGAAAAATGATTAAAAGCAATAAGGGAAAAACAACAAATAACATACAAGGGAACTCCCATAAAGTTAAGAGCTGATTTCTCAGCAGAAACTCTACAAGCCAGAAGGGAGTGGCACAATATATTTAAAGTGATGAAAGGGAAGAACCTACAACCAAGATTACTCTACCCGGCAAGGATCTCACTCAGATTCGATGGAGAAATCAAAAGCTTTACAGAAGAGCAAAAGTTAAGAGAATTCAGCACCACCAAACCAGCTCTACAACAAATGCTAAAGGAACTTCTCTAAGTGGGAAACACAAGAGAAGAAAAGGACCTACAAAAACAAACCCAAAACAATTAATAAAATGGTAATAGGAACATACATATCAATAATTACCTTAAACGTGAATGGATTAAATGCTCCAATCAAAAGACACAGGCTTGCTGAATGGATACAAAAACAAGATCCATGTATATGCCGTCTACAAGAGACCCACTTCAGACCGAGGGACACATACAGACTGAAACTGAAGGGATGGAAAAAGATATTCCATGCAAATGGAAATCAAAAGAGAGCTGGAATTTCATATTTCCCCCACTGCATTTTATTTGTACAACATCATTAAACACTAAGCTCAGTTACGGAGCCATCAGCAACACCCAAGAGATCAGCTCTCTTTAGTAATAAGAATTCCACTTTCCCTCAGCAGTGAAGACATCACAAATTGAAACTCTCAGTACTATATTTCTAAGCCTGCATTTTCACTGATACATAATTTTCCTATCAATATTAAGAAACAATTTTTCTATGATATCTCAGAAACTGCATGACATCACTAATGTTATTTCTGCTTAGTTTATCAAAGGGTGTTCATTTTTATTGCTTTGGGGTTACTCCACATCATTGTTTATTTCTTTATTTTTATTTATTATTTATTTGGCTGTGTTGGGTCTCTGTTGCAGTGCGTGGGCTTCTCATTGCGGTGGCCTCTCCCGCTGCTAAGAACGGGCTCTAGGCTCGCAGGCTCCAGAGCGCAGGCCCAGCAGCTGTGGTGCACACACCCAGCCGCTCCGCGGCACGTGGGATCTTCCCGGACCAGGGCTCAAACACCTGTCCCCTACATTGGCAGGCGGACTCCCAACCACTGTGCCACCAGGGAAGCCCCATTGTTTATTTCTTGACTTATGGTCATAAGTAATCAGGTGTTCAACAGAGTGAAGTTAAATTGAGGGTAATAAAACCATTGGATTAAACATTTGGTTTGCCAGGCTATGGTATTACAGGAATTGCCCAAATACTTCTTCAAGAACTGTATTTATAAGTAGCCATGGAATTCCTGTTATGGAGTGTTGGCAATCCTACATTTCATGGAGATCAAATGCATGGTTTTCATAGGTGGTTTGTAAGAACTGATTTCACTGCTGGTTAAGCTACATTTACTATTGGGACCCTCAGGAGAAATACCACTCATGTTGCATTCCTGCACTAAGGGCAAGTACTACAGTGTGGAGAAACATTCTGGAAAAAAGTTTACAGAAATCTGGAAATAAGAAGGAAAGGTTTACCTGTGTACTACAATTGTATCAGAAACAAAGAGAAAAAAGTTTTAACTGGAAATGTTATTCTGTACTTACTTATCATGAATATAAGTATATATTTAATCTTGCAAAAAAAAAGAATGAAAAAGAAAGCTGGAGTAGCAGTTCTAGTATCAGAGAAAACAGACTTTAAAATAAAGAATGTTACAAGAGACAAGGAAGGACACTACATACTGATCAAGGGATCAATCCAAGAAGAAGATATAACAATTATAAATATATATGCACCCAACATAGAAGCACCTCAATACATAAAGCAAATGCTAACAGCTATAAAAGAGGAAATCGACAGTAACACAATAATAGTGGGGGACTTTAACACCTCACTTACACCAATGGACAAATCATCCAGACAAAAAATTAATAAGGAAACACAAGCTTTAAATGATACAATAGACCAGATAGATTTAACTGGTATTTATAGGACATTCCATCCAAAAACAGCAGATTACACTTTCTTCTCAAGTGCACACAGAACATTCTCCAGGACAGATCACATCTTGGGTCACAAATCAAGCCTCAGTAAATTTAAGAAAACTGAAATCATATCAAGCATCTTTTCCGACCACAACACTGTGAGATGAGAAATCAATTACAGTGGAAAAAACGTAAAAAACACTAACACATGGAGGCTAAACAGTACGTTACTAAATAACAAAGAGATCACCGAGGAAATCAAAAAATACCTAGAGACAAATGACAACAAAAACATGACGATCCAAAACCTATGGGATGCAGCAAAAACAGTTCTCAGAGAGAAGTTTATAGCAATACAATCCAACCTCAAGAAACAAGAAAAATCTCAAATAAACAATCTAACCTTACACCTAAAGGAACTAGAGAAAGAAGAACAAACAAAACCCAAAGATAGTAGAAGGAAAGAAATCATAAAGATCAAAGCAGAAATAAATGAAATAAAACAAAGAAACAATTTGTTTCAATTTGTTAACAAAACTGATAAACCTTTAGCCAGACTCATCAAGAAAAAGAGGGAGAGGACTCAAATCAATAAAATCAGAAATGAAAGAGGAGACATTATGATGGACACCGCAGAAATAAAAAGCATCATAAGAGACTACTACAAGCAACTCTATGCCAATAAAATGGACAACCTGCAAGAAATGGACAAATTCTTAGAAAGGTACAACCTTCCAAGACTGAACCAGGAAGAAATAAAAAATATGAACAGATCAATCACAAATAATGAAATTGAAACAGTGATTTAAAATCTTCCAACAAACAAAGTCCAGGACCAGATGGCTTCACAGGCAAATTCTATCAAACATTTAGAGAAGAGCTAACACCTATCCTTCTCAAACTCTTCCAAAATATTGCAGAGGAACACTCCCAAACTCATTCTACAAGGCCACCATCACCCCAATACTGAAACCACACAAAGATACTACAAAAAAAGAAAGTTACAGACCAATATCACTGATGAATATAGATGCAAAAATCCTCAACAAAATACTAGCAAACGAAATCCAACAACACATTAAAAGGATCATACACCATGATCAAGTGGGATTTATCCCAGGGATGCAAGGATTCTTCAATATACGCAAATGTGATACACCATATTAAGAAACTGAAGAATAAAAACCATATGATCATCTCAATAGATGGAGAAAAAGCTTTTGACAAAATTCAACACCGATTTATTATAAAAACTCTCCGGAAAGTGGGCACAGAGGGAAACTACCTCAACATAATAAAGGCGATATACAACAAACCTACAGCAAACATCATTCTCAATGGTGAAAAACTGAAAGCATTTCCTCTAAGATCAGGAACAAGACAAGGATGTCCACTCTCACCACTATTATTCAATATAGTTTTGGAAGTCCTAGCCACGGCAATCAGAGAAGAAAAAGAAATAAAAGAAATACAAATTGGAAAAGGAGAAATAAAACTGTCACTGTTTGCAGATGACATTATACTACATATAGATATTCCTAAAGATGCCACCAGAAAACTGCTAGAGCTAATCAATGAATTTGGTAAAGTTGCAGGACACGAAATTAACGCACAGAAATCTCTTGCATGCCTATACACTAACAACGAAAGATCAGAAAGAGAAATTAAGGAAACAATCCCATTCACCACTGCAACAAAAAGAATAAAATACCTTGGACTAAACCTACCTAAGGAGGTAAAAGACCTGTACTCAAGAAACTATAAGACACTGATGAAAGAAAACAAAGATGACAAACACAGATGGAGAGACATACCATGTTCTTGGATTGGAAGAATCAATATTGTGAAAATGACTATACTACCCAAAGCCATCTACAGATTCAAATTACCAATGGGATTTTTTACAGAACTAGAACAAAAAATCTTAAAATTTGTATGGAGACACAAAAGACCCCGAATAGCCAAAGCAGTCTTGAGGGAAAAAAACGGTGCTGGAAGAGTCAGACTCCCTGACTTCTGACTATACTACAAAGCTACAGTAATCAAGACAATATGGTCCTGCCTCAAAAACAGAAATACAGATCAATGGAACAGGATAGAAATCCCAGAAATAGACCCATGCACCTATGGTCAACTAATCTATGACAAAGGAGGCAACGATATACAATGGAGAAAAGACAGTCTCTTCAGTAAGTGGTGCTGGGAAAACTGGACAGCCACATGTAAAAGAATGAAATTAGAACATTCCCTAACACCATACACAAAAATAAACTCAAAATGGATTAAAGACCTAAATGTAAGGCCAGATACTATAAAACTCTTAGAGGAAAACATAGGAAGAACACTCTGAAATAAATCACAGCAAGATCTTTTTTGACCCACCTCCTAGAGTAATGGAAATAAAAACAAAAATAAACAAATGGGACCTAATGAAACTTAAAAGCTTTTGCACAGCAAAGGAAACTATAAACAAGATGAAAAGACAACCCTCAGAATGGGAGAAAATATTTCCAAATGAATCAAAGGACAAAGGATTAATCTCCAAAATATATAAACATTAGCTCAATATTAAAAAAACAAACAACACAATTAAAAAATGGGCAGAAGACCTAAAGAGACATTTCTCCAAAGAAGACATGCAGATGGCCAAGAGGCATATGAAAAGCTGCTCAACATCACTGATTATCAGAGAAATGCAAATCAGAACTACAATGAGGTATCACCTCACACTGGTTAGACTGGGCATTATCAGAAAATCTACAAACAAATGCTGGAGAGGGTGTGGAGAAAAGGGAACCCTCTTGCATTGTTGGTGGGAATGTAAATTGATACAGCCACTATGGAGAACAGTATGGAGGTTCCTTAAAAAACTAAAAATAGAACTACCATATGACCCAGCAATCCCACTACTGGGCACATACCCTGAGAAAACCATAATTCAAAAAGACACATGCACCCCAATGTTCACTGCAGCACTATTTACAATAACCAGGTCATGGAAGCAACCTAAATGCCCATTGACAGACTAACGAATAAAGATGTGGTACATATATACAATGGAATACTACTCAGCCATAAAAAGGAATGAAATCAGGTCATTTTCAGAGACATGGACGGACCTACAGACTGTCATACAGATTGAAGTAAGTCAGAAAGAGTAAAACAAATATCATATATTAATGCATATATGTGGAATGTAGAAAAATGGTACAAATGAACCAGTTTGCAAGGGAGAAATAGAGACAGATGTAGAGAACCAACGTACGGACACCAAGGGAGGAAAGTGGGGGGCAGGGGGTGGTGGTGGGATGAAATGGGAGATTGCGATTGACTATATACACTAATACGTGTAAAACAGACAACTAATAAAACACTGCTGTATAACAAATAAATAAATAAAGTTCAAAAAAAAAATACTGAGAAGAAGAAGAGATAAAATGCCCAGATACATACTTTTACAGATACAAACAAACACACAGTCTGGGCATGAACAAGTAGTAGCTTGTGTTAAGTGAAATGAAAACTAACCTTGTTAAGAAAAAAATATGAAAAATCTACAACAAGCATCATACTCAGTGTGAAAGACTGAAAGCTTTTCCTCTAAAGATCAGGAACAAGACAAAAATGACTGCTTTTGCCTTTTCAACATAGTGCTAGAAGTTTTAGCCAGAGTAGTAATTGGGCAAGAAAAAGAAACAAAAGGCATCCAAATATGAAAGGAAGAAATAAAA
Organism: Phocoena sinus; assembly: GCF_008692025.1. Taxonomy (NCBI): domain Eukaryota; kingdom Metazoa; phylum Chordata; class Mammalia; order Artiodactyla; family Phocoenidae; genus Phocoena; species Phocoena sinus. The sequence goes on from NC_045773.1 coordinate 37,757,853, forward strand.
ATGATCTCTCTTTGCAGATGACATGATCTTATATGTAGAAAACCTTAAAGAATGCAGTCAAAAAAAAGAACAACAACAAAATGTTAGGGCTAACAGATGAACTCAGCAGTTGCACAATATAAAATTAACATGCAAAAATACATTAACAATGAACAATACAAAAACAAAATTAAGAAAACAATTCCAAGGACTTTCCTGGTGGTGCAGTAGTTAAGAATCCGCCTGCCAATGCAGGGGACACGGGTGATCCCTAATCCAGGAAGATCCCGCACGCTGCAGAGCAACTAAGCCTGTGTGCCAGAACTACTGAGCCTGCGCTCTAGAGCCCGCGAGCCACAACTACTGAGCTCTCGCGCCACAACTACTGAAGCCCACTCACTCTAGGGCCCACATGCTGCAACTACTGAAACCCACACGCCCAGAGCCGTGCTCCACAAGAGAAGCCACCACAACGAGAATCCCACACACTGCAACGAAGAGTAGCCCCCGCTTGCCGCAACCAGAGAAAGCCCATGTGCAGCAACAAAGACCCAACGCAGCCAAAAATAATAATAATAGTAAATAAAGACAACCTAAGTAAATGTAAAGCATCCGTGATCACTGACTGGAAGAATTAATACTGTTAATATGACAATACTACCTAAAGCAATCTACAAATTCATTGCAATTCCTGTCAAAATCCCAATGGCACTTTTTGTAGAAATAGAAAAATTCTTCCTAAAATTCACATGGAATCTCAAGGGACCCCAAAGAGGCAAAACAAACTTGAAAAAGAAGAACAAAGTGGGAGTACTCACACTTCCTGATTTCAAAACGTGCTACAAAGGCACAGAGAACTGTGGTACTGGCATAAAGACAGACATATCAGCATAAAGATAGAGCCCCCCAAAAAACCATCAAATATATGGCCAAATGATTTTCAAACCAAGGTGCTAAGACCATTCAATGGGAAAGACAGACTTCTCAACAAACAATGCTGAGAAAACTAGACATCCATATACAAAAGAATGAAGCTGGACCCTTACCTTATGCCATATGCAAAAATTAACTCAAAATGGATCAAAGGTCTAAATGTAAAAGCTATAAAACTCTTAGAAGGAAACATGGGGGAAAGCCTCATGATGGATTTGACCATGATTTCTTGAATATGACATCAAAAGCACAAATGACAAAAGAAAACATAAATTAGACTGTGTCAAAATTTAAAACTTCCGTACATCAAAGGACACTATAACAGAGTGAGAAGACAAACCATGAAATGGGAGAAAACATCTCTAAACCATGTATCTGTTAAGGAATTAATATCCAGAATATATAAAGAGCTACAAACTAACAACCGCAACAAAAATCTATTTTAAAATGGGCAAAGTACTTGAATAGACATTTCTCCAAAAACAACACAAAAGTGGCCAATAAGCACATGAAAAGACGCTCAACATCACTAATTATTAGGAAAAATGCAAATTAAAACCACAATGAGGGACTTCCCGGGTGGCGCAGTGGTTAGGAATCCACCTGACGGTGCAGGGGACACAGGTTCAAGCCCTGGTCCAGGAAGATCCCACATGTCACAGAGCAACTAGGCCCGTGCACCACAACTACTGAGCCTGTGCTCTAGAGCCCGTGAGCCACAACTACTGAGCCCACATGCCACAGCTACTGAAGCCCATGCACCTAGAGCCCGTGCTCCGCAACAAGAGAAGCCACCGCAATGAGAAGTCCGCACACCAAAAGTAAGAGTAGCCCCCGCTCACCGCAACTAGAGAAAGTCAGCGTTCAGCAACAAAGACCCAATGCAGCCAAATAGAAATAAATAATTAAATAAATAAATAAAAAATTTTAAAGACCGCAATGAAATACCACTTCACACCCATTTGGATGGCCATTTATAGAAACATTTTTTTAAAAGACAGAAAATCACAAGTATTAGCAAGGATGTAAAGAGACTGGAATCCTCGTGCATTGCTGATGGCAAAGTAAAATGGTGCAGGCACTACAGAAAACAGCGTGGTGGTTCCCCAAAAAACTAAACATAGAATTACCAAATGGTAAGCAATTCCACTCCTAGGTATATATCCAAAGGATTTAAAAAAGGGAGTCAAACAGAAACTTGGATGCAAAATGTTCATTATAGTATTATTCACAATATCTACCAAAAGGTAGAAACAACCCAAGTGTCCATCAACAAAGAACGGGTAAACAAAATGTGGTACATACATAAAATGGAATATTTCTCCAACGAAAATATACAGATAGCCAATAAGCACATGAAAAGATGCTCAACATCACTAATCACTAGGGAAATTCAAATCAAAACCACAGTGAGATACCACTTCACACCCATTAGGATGCCTATTATCAAAAACTAAGAAGTGTTGGACTTCCCTGGCAGTCCAGTGGTTAAGACTCCATGCTTCCAATGCAGGGGGCATGGGTTCGATCCCTGGTCAGGGAACTAAGATCCCACATGCCACGCAGTGTGGCCAAAAAATAAAATAAAATAAGAAGTGTTGGCGAGGATGTGGGACTCTCACGAGTTGTTGGTGGTAATGTAAAATTGTACAACTGGTGTGGAAAATAAGTGATTTCTCTAAAAGTTAAACATGAATTACCATTTGATCCAGCAATTCCAATGCTAGGTATACACCCAAGAGATCCGAAAATAGGGACTCTAACAGATACTTGCACACTAATATTCATAGCAGCTTAATTCATAAGAGCCAAAAGGTGGAAACTACCTAAGTGTACAACAACAGATGAATGTATAAATAAATGTGATATATACTCACACAATGGGACATTATTCAGACATAAAAAGGAATGAAATTTTGATGCCTGCTACAACATGCACGAACCCTGAAAATGTTATGCTAAGTAAAATAAGCTGAATATAAAAAGACAAATATTGTATGATTCCATTTACATGAGGTATCTAGAATAATCAAATTCACAGAGACAGAAAGTAGAATAGAGGTTACCTGGAGCTACAGGGAGGGGTATAGAGTTTTTGTTTGGGATGATAAAAAGAGCTCTAGAAATAAATAGTAGTGACAGTTATACAACAATTTGAATGTATTTAATGCCACTAAATTGTACACTTAATCTGTGTAAATTGTAAATATCAGGGTGAAGAATTAACCAATTAAAACAGTTCATTACTCTACATAACTAACACAGAAACCTGCTATGGTTTCTGAGAAAGCAAATCAATAAAAACAATGAGCGCTCTGTGGGACAACCACAGTCTCATTACCTACCATCATACACCATTGTCTTATCAGAGCTTAAATATTTCAGTATGTTTAAATATATCAAAAGTTTTTCTTTTCAAACAGTTCCTTCCCTCCATCCATAATGGTCCAAGCACCCCTAAGTGTTTCTTCCCTTTCCCATACCAAAAAGCAAAACAAATCCCCCTCCCCCTTCCTGGCTTTCTTCATGATAACAAGATGGCTGCAGCAGTACCAGACGTCATACCTACATGCAGCCACCCAGAGGGGAAACTGCTCTGCATGGAGCAAACCTGCATTAGGCTCTATCACTCCCAGAGCACTGCCTCTGTTCCAAAGCCAGGCATTCCTACAGAGCCCAGCCCTGGCCATGAGTCAGAAAGCTCTTTTAACACATCTAAGTTTTTCAAAAAGGCACTGAATTTCACTCCAATAGAAAGGAAAGGAGCCACTTTAGTTTTTCATAAAGTTGATTACCCCAGTTTCCCTTGAACAAGTTCAGTTCGGGTCTAGCTTGAAAAGGTATGGCTGGGGGAAGAAGCAAAGAGTGGCTGGCAAACAGGAAAAGGAAATGAATGACACTGGAAGTAGCTACAGAGAACAGAAATGTACAGAGATAGAAAGAATACCAGAACAAAACAAAAATACAATTTCAAGTCACTGATAGCAAGTCGAAGAGTCTCACATATCCCCCCTCCCCGACCACCACCACCACCACCAAATTCCCAGAGAGCATCACAGCCAGATGAGAAAGGGAGCAAACAAACAAGAGAACCACTAACTGGAATGAGTGATCTTCCCAGGGATTTCAGTGAGGAAGCAAACAAGTATCACTGTATCAAAGTCATAATCACTTATTTGCATTAACGATATCAAATAGTCAGAAAGTTCAATTAAACAAATGATGCCCAAGAAGTTGAAATGGTAGTACAGAATACTTTATTTTTGTAATGCCTGAGAATTTATCCCTCTTAAGCATGTATCAAGTTTGAAATTTTTGAAGATGCAAATTTGTGGAGAAAATAATGCCCTATATTGACAAGGGTACAGAGAAACAAGTACCCTCACTGTCCTGGCAATAGTTAATTTCTAATGACCAACTGCTCAGAAGTAGATTAGGTAAATTATAGTACCTAATATAGTACCTAATGGAGCAGCAGTCATTAAAACAATGACATTCCAGACATAAGAAAATGTTCATAGTATAGCAGATTTAAAATAAAAGACTGTTGGGACTTCCCTGGTGGTCCAGTGGTTAATACTCCATGCTTCCACTGCAAGGGGCGTGGTTTTGATCCCTGGTCGGGGAACTAAGATCCCACATGCTGCATGGCCAATAAATAAATTACTTGAGTTTTAAAAATAAAATAAAATACTGAATGACAATATAAACAGTATAGTCCTAAATTTATTTTAAATGCCTGCATCAGAAAAAAAGACTGGAAAGATATGCCAGTGTGTTGAGATGGGTTATGTCTGGGTAACAAAAATAAGATATCACCCTTATTTTCTTTTTTGTGTATTTTTCTATAGTTACTTACATGTCTATAATGAATATATATCTTATGTAATCAGAGGGGAAATATTACACAGAAAAAGCTCAGATGTATTCAACATATTGAATTCACCACAGGGAAGAATGGAACATATTATCTTTTACTATAAACAAAGTCCAACAAAAAAATATTTTCTTGGTGCTTTTAAAGGTTTAACCTTGAGTTCTATGGAAAAGTCACTCATCCAAAACATGGCTTCCCCAAAGGTGTCAAACAAAAGAGGTATTGTTGGGGTAAATTCAAGCGGCATCCCAATTACCTGCTGCAAATTTCCTGAATCACTGTTGTGATAACTGTGAAACTCTAGGTGAGATTCATATTGGAATCCTAAGGCTCCCACCCAAAATCAGTCATCTCAACTCAGCCACAGGCAGTAAACCTTCCTAACAGACTCAAGAAAGAGAAATGCTGAGGGAAAAAAAAGTGTATTCATGATGTCACAGATTTCTAACAACTAAATATTATTAGACTTACAGCCTGCCTTTTAAAATACTATCAGGGGGACTTCCCAGGTGGTCCAGTGGTTAAGACTCCGCGATCCCAACGCAGGGGGCCCAGGTTCAATCCCTGGTCAGGGAAGTAAGATCCCACATGCTGCAACTAAACCCACGTGCTGCAACTAGAGAAGCCCATGAGCCGCAACGAAGGCCCAGTGAAGCCAAAATAAATAAATTTTAAAAAATAAAATACTATCAGGATTAACAAAGCAAAATAAAACTTTCATTAGGTTGGACTCCTAATTAAGCATTTATTGATCCCTCACTATGTGCTAGGTCCTGGGGTTACAAACACAAAGACAAAATTCCTTGTCCTGGAGAAGCTCAATCCCCTGAGGCAAAGACATGCAATTAAGCATGACCTAAAGGGATAAGTGCCATACTAGAGGTTGGTACCAACTGCTGTAGAAGCAAGAAGCAATGCTTATTATTGGGCAGAGCTGGGGAAGGCATCAAAGAGAAGATGACATTTCAGCTTTTTAAGGTGGCATTCCCCAGGCAGAGAAAGGTAGTCATTGCATTCCTGTCATATTATAACAACCAAGCAAAGCGACAAAGGTAGGAGGGTTTTAGACTTGTCTGGAAAAGGGTGAGTTGTCCAGCATATCTAAAGTATAAGGAATGTAGAAAAAACATCAGAAACAAAACTCAAGAAAAGTTTCGTGCCACCCGTCCTCCTATACATGAAGATGAAAATGGATTTCAGATCTTTTTAATGCTAATATACCTTTATCACTCCCCACACTTAAAAGTAAGGCCACACAGACTTTAGCAGCATCCTTCCTCCTTGGCCATAGACCACAGTCTGGCCAGGAACACATCCTAACCCCAAACACTATCAGGTTCACAAAAGTGGCACAGCTGGCACTGTCATGAAGCATTCAGTAAGTCATCCTGATAATCTGCATTCAAAACACAACATAACAAAATCTACTCCTTTATAAACTGGACACTTCCCTCAAACTATTCTGTTCAACATTTTTACCAGCCACTTGGAAAACGACAGAAGACAGGTTTATCAACTGTGTAGGTGAAACTTCAAGGAAAAAATGATAATATGTGGGAAGACAAACTCAAGCTACAAAAAAGACTTGACAGGGCTTCCCTGGTGCTGCAGTGGTTGAGAGTCCGCCTGCCAATGCAGGGGACACGGGTTTGTGCCCCGGTCCGGGAAGATCTCACATGCCACGGAGCGGCTGGGCCCATGAGCCATGGCCGCTGAGCCTGCGCATCCAGAGCCTGTGCTCCACAACGGGAGAGGCCACAACAGTGAGAGGCCCGCGTAGCACAAAAAAAAAAAAAAAAAAAAAAAACTTGACAAGTTGTACTAATGAGCCAAATACTGAGAGCCCAACCCCATTTAAGACCAACAGTGGCAAGCCAAATATGCTCCCCCTCAATGAAATGTAGTGAAAATAAATGTAAAATCTTTTTAAAATGAAACTAAAATTTTACATTTATGTTTATTATCAATAGCACACATTCAGGACGGAGATCTAGCTTTACTTCAGTTAATATGCAGTAAAATCTAGAGTTTAGCTATTATAAAACCAGTATGAGTAATTAGTGTGAAATGGCAGCTCAAAAACCTCCGAATATCAGGCTTTATACCACATTAACAAAAAACGTCCAACTCAATGCTAAAATACATGTATAAAACCTTCTATATGCCTGGTACTGAGTTATGTCTGTCAAGAACACAAAGATACAGCTGACCCTTGAACAACACAGGTTTGAACTGGGCAGGTCCATTTATACACAATTTTTTTCAATAAATGTATACAGTACCTGTGTTTTCATGTTACAGATCTTTAAATTAACTAAGTGTGGGGAAAAGTTTGCATTTAATTAGAGATCACAATATGTGGAATCAAAAGAACTAGGGTTTGAGTTCTGATTCCATCCAAACTGTTTCAGCTTCCTGCCCTTGGGTGAGTCATTTTATCATCTCCTTTGTTTTTGAGGCAGAAATAGCGGAACACAGATTTTTGACTGTGTGAGGGGTTGGCACTCCAACCCCTGCATTGTTCAAGGGTCAACTGTAAATATGGCACAATACCTACTTTTTAAGAGTTTATAGCCTAAATCAGAGTTAACCATGGGTCAAAAAATCAATTGCACTGCCACCAATATTTTTTGATGAAATAGAAATGAATAGAAACATCAGAGTACACTCTACAAAATACTATACCATGAAACTTTTAACTTTTTCATGTGTGTGTATAGTAGAAACATACACACATAAGAGCTAATAATTTTTTGTGTGTTTTTTTTTTTTTTTTTGCAGTACGCGGGCCTCTCACTGCCGTGGCCTCTCCCGTTGCGGAGCACAGGCTCCGGATGCGCAGGCTCAGGGGCCATGGCTCACAGGCCCAGCCGCTCCACGGCACGTGGGATCTTCCTGGACTGGGGCACGAACCTGTGTCCCCTGCATCGGCAGGCGGACTCTCAACCACTGCGCCACCAGGGAAGCCCGAGATAATAATTTTAATTGTATTTCTTATTGTAGATCGTAGTCAAAAGTTGGAAGGACATTAATCTAATGGAAGAGGATAGAATAAATATACCACTGTAAGATATAAAGTATCATAGAATAAAATCTATCTGGTTGGAGAAAGAAAGGGGTATGGTCAAGGTAGAAAAAGATTTACAAAGATAGTAATACATGATAGAAGCCTTAACAGATAGGAAAGAATCTGAGAGATGAAGATGGGGTGGGGGGAGGCACCCCACATAGAAAGAATATGAACAGAGACATGATGCAGCAAATAACAAGAAGTGTTTAATAGATGGCAAACAGTCCTGGCACACGGCAGCACTGGTATAATTAAGTCCAGACAGAAGGACTTGGGGAAAGTTCAGTTTGGCTAAAGTGTAAAATACAAGCAAGTCAGCAGATGAAGCTGAAAAAGCAAATTTGAGCCATAACATGCAAGTGCTGGGCACACAGTAAACACTTAATGAATGTTAGCTATTCCACTGGTCTTACTTAGCTCTGGAGCCTTAAACCATATTATCTCTAAGATCCCTTACAATACTAAAATTTTATGAATTACTGAAGGGCTATGATGGAAGTTATTTATATGTAAACACAGAACACAAACTTATAAGAAATTACAAGGAGTCTATTCAACAAGGAAGAATGTTCTCATCACAGCTGTCTAACAATAAAATGGGCTGTCTCAAAACGTGGTGAGGGCACTGTCACTAGATGTATTTGAAGAAAGGTCAAAGTATGATACTAAGTCTGTAATATAAAGTTCTGCATTTGCGCTTCCCTGGTGGCGCAGTGGTTGAGAGTCCACCTGCTGATGCAGGGGACACAGGTTCATGCCCCGGTCCAGGAAGGTCCCACATGCCGCAGAGCAGCTAGGCCCGTGAGCCATGGCCACTGGGCCTGCGCGTCCGGAGCCTGTGCTCCACAACGGGAGAGGCCACAACAGTGAGAGGCCCGTGAACTGCAAAAAAAAAGTTCTGCATTTATCATACATTAATTCTTCCATCAATTTTTGTTCTCATTCATCAATCAACAAGAGCTCATGAATGAGTTCTAAAGAGAGAGGGAGAAACAGATGGAAGCAAGAGGTTGAGATTTTATTCCATTGTAGATAAGTAGAAAAACAGGAAGTTTCTGAATGACATTTCCCAACATAGTAATTATCCTTACTAGAGTATCCTAATGTGTGATATAGCAAGTCAACTGCAGTTACTTGGGCCGCAGCTAAAATAATTTGGCAACGTACTTATAAAAAAAATTTTAAAGTTCCCAGAACCTTTATGTGGAAAAAAATCTTGCTTTTCTATACAAAATCTATCAAGAGAGGGTACACAAGAGTCTTTAGAGCATAACATAATAAACAGGTTTGTTCATTATGGTAAAAGTACAACATTGGGATAAAGCCCTAATATAGCATATCCAATAATGCTTACACATTGGGAATAAATTCAGATCATTCTTATCTTCAAGAATAAAGACACAAGAATTCAAAAAAAATCGTAATACAAACTATTAAAAATTGAAATTCAGCACCAATGTAAAAGTACGGTATGAATATAAAGCACTTCCAACCTCAATGACCATTCTTTTGAGACATCATGCTTCAGAATGTGTCTAAAAATGATAGAAAATGGTGTCATGTTTACAATTAAGCTTTATGTTTCTAAAGCATATTCTCTCATAACACTGCATGATAAAATTAACTATAACATTTGAATAGTCTATAGAATATTGTTGCATATTGACTTCCCTGTTAAAATATTGATCATTTCCTGCTGATTATTTCCTGCTTGCTTTATAGAATGGCAGATCAAAACAAAGTCATCTCGGTTTAAGAAGGCACTCAATAAATGTTTGCTGGTATCAACTTCTTTCTTCCCTACTAACAATGTCTTTAAAAGAGGGCAATAGTACCCAACATACTCCTCAAGGCTGTTAAAAACCTGCCTTATGAATTGTCATGCCTTGAATCTGTACTCATCAGCAATGCAAATCATATATTCAGAAGCAGAACGATAAATACTATGTAGTCGTATAAAAATGCTTAATATAGAAATAAAATTCCTTAAATATAACTATCCAATTTAAATTTGAAGTCTGTTAAAAAGGCCTTATTTTTTGAGCCAGAGACATACAATGCCGACACATTCTTTTCAGAGGCAACATGGTGTAATGAAAGCAGCTGTGGATTAGAATAGAATCCCAAAGTCCTAGGTTGAAATCTCAAATCAGCACTTAGTTGGCTTAAGTATCTTAGATCAGTCACTTAATTTCTTTCAGTTAAAGTTTCTTTGTCATGGGTTTAAAAAAAAAAAAAGGAGCTTTACAGTGTAAAGCTCAAGCAGAATCATGATGTGGAAGTTCCCTGTAAACACTAAACCCCTGATCATAAAACATCAAGCACATCCTCACTTTTCAGGGCAAAATAAAGTCCTGGGTTTATGACATCTTCTCTACCCCTAGTGGATGCCTTTACCTCTGAGAGATAAAGATACAGGGCCTTTTCCAAGGCTTCAAAGGCTGGGATTTCCTTACAGAGCAAGTAACTAAAGAGCCCACTGCCCTCGCACTATTTCACTGAGTTGTAGCCCATTTACCTACAGATTTAGTGAAATTTTGTGAACACTGGTTCTTTCAGATGTGGTTTCATGGACCTATTCCCTTCCCACCTTCACATGCCTCTGCACCACAGGATCATTAGAAGTTAAATTTCTTTTAAGGATTCAGGGCTTTTTTTAAGTGTTGTTTGGGGTTTTTTTCCTATCTGGGGAAAATCAAGCAGAAGGAAATCAGGCAAAAGTAAGGCAGAAAATACGCATTGTTTTTAAATTAGAAAAAAATAAATATGACATTACAAAACTAAAATAGAAGGTAATCTGGTTGGTAATGAAGAAATTTTTTCATGGTCTGCTAAGTGGGGATTAGAAAAGAATAAGCAATAAATGCTCTGAATTATTACAAAATTTACCTCAGGACAGCAGAATAAACAAGATGACATTATGAAGCAGCTTTCACTGCTAAGATGCCAAACTAACACACATGTACTCAAATCTCTGCTGCTATTCTACTCAAGGAACTTAATTTACAAACTCTTGTTTCATTTGTTGGTGGTGTTTACTGCTGCTGCTGTTAGAGGATGGGAAAAGTATTTTCTTGGTCTTCAGTTTCTATATTTGGTAGTTTGGGTGCAGTCAATATGGGAAAAAACAGATGTTTCACAAAAATGGTTGGATTTTTCTCACCTAATTCACTCTAGAATAGGAAGCTTCTTGAAAAGGTAAAATAAAGAATGGTAAGATGAAGGACTTTATCTTACCATTTATGGCAACAGAAAGAAAAGCAGAGATTCTCTAAGAAGAAGAGACATAAGGAGCCAGAACACAGGCTAAAAGGGTTCAGTAAAGAACAGCTCCTCGTGATACTAGAGAAGGACAGTAAGAGAGTCAAGTATATGGCAAAATATTGCCCATTGCCAAGAAGAAAATTAAGGGAACCTCTGAGATCCAATTTCATCATCTGGGTAACGAAGATAACATTAAGACTGTTCTGGGGATCTACATGGTATAACATAAGTGAGAATCCCCAGCACACTGACTGGTCCATCATTGATCTTCAAAAAAGGGTAGTTTCCTCCCCTTCCTCTAAACTCAATCACAGAATATTACAATGGAAAGGGAAGCTCAGATATTGCCTAGTCCTAAGCAAATAAATCAAATAATTTGAAAGTGTTATAACCTGTACAGAATTTTTATATCATAAATTTTAAAGGCATTAAGATATTACTACATGATCTCAAAAACCTTACCAATGTCAAATACAGATGAACAGTTGCACTGGGAAAAACTCCTTTGCACTGCTGCAACAGGGGACTCCTTCCCTCACCAACATCCAAGCAATTTATACAAATTGGTGGGGAAAAGATATGTTTTCCCTCCTTGCTGTAAGGATTATGGGTTAGCAAGCAGAGATAGAAATCTGTGCTCCATGCTGCTCATAAAAATCAAAGTTGAAATCTGAAACATTTTCTCATAGGAATAATGATAATGTTTAGATTTTCTTTTTTTATTTATTTATTTATTTTATCTTTGGCTGTGTTGGGTCTTCGTTGCTGCGTGTGGGCTTTTCTCTAGTTGCAGCGAGTGGGGGCTATTCTTCATTGCAGTGCACAGGCTTCTCATTGCAGTGGCTTCTCTTGTTGTAAAACACAGGCTCTAGGCGTGCAGGCTTCAGTAGTTGTGGTACATGGGCTCAGCAGTTGTGGCTCACAGGCTCTAGAGCACAGGCTCAGTAGTTGTGGCGCACGGGCTTAGCTGCTCTGTGGCATGTGGGATCTTCCCAGACCAGGGCTCGAACCCGTGTCCCCTGCATTGGCAGGCGGATTCTTAACCACTGCACCACCAGAGAAGTCCAATGTTTAGATTTTCAAGCTAACAATTAAACAATGCAGCTAACATACCATTTTTAACTGACTATTTTTCTCATTGTAAGTACAATATTTAGGCTCTTTATAGACTGAACTGGCTTTTATGAAAAGGCCTAGGAGTGTAACCCTGAAATGCTTATGGAAAAAACATATTCTGAGTGTGAACAATCTACACAAGAACTTTTAGACCATAGCTGAGGAAGGGATAGTAGAAGAAAGCTGTGAGAGAAGATGATAGAGACTTTCTTTGTTTGGCAGAAAGGGCAAATAAATTACACTAAATCACAGCTGCTCATGTCTTCAGAATAACTGTCTCTCTCATTTAGCAAGCATTTAAGTCCTACCCTGTGCCCAATGCTGTACCCCTCCACAGGAAAAAATTTTTGTAAAGCTAAACTCACAGTCCAAGGAATGCAAAATTTTCCTTCCATCTTCCTGAGTAAATCACACACCAAATCCTAGTGCTTTGAGATTCACATATGCCTATCTTGATTACCCTGCATTGCCTCCATTTCAGAACCAACACACCTGAGGAAATGCCTAGTGTTGTTATTAGTCTAAGTACTGTACTAAGGGGAAAAGAAGAAATTAACATTTATTAAGCATTTGGTATGCTCTCATTTGATTTTCACAACCCTGTAGGTAAATATTATCCCCAATTTACACATTAAGAAAATGATGTTAAATAACTTGCCCGCAACACCAGTAAAGAGAAGCCAGGACTCAGAAATCTGCCAATTCCACTACTCAGAGGTTCCGACCCAGCAGGAAAGAAATTATCACTTAGGTGCCACTGGACAGTTGACCACTTTCACATCAGTTATTTGTTATTCTAGTTAAGCAGGTCTGAGAGGAAGTTACAGAAAAGATAAACCATCAACTCTTCACATCACAAAATGTATTTAGTATTTAGGGAATGCTCTAAGAGAAAGGCTAAAATGTTCCCAGAGGTGAATCCCAGCTCTTCACATCATTTCCCAATCCCATTTCAACAGAGACTCTAGCACTAGGGCTCCTTTTATCACTTCCATCCTAGCCTATATCATTATGCCTTTAGAGCATAGCTAACTAAAAACTTCAGAAAGTTACCTTTCAAAACAAGATTTTCTACCAGCACAGATCTCTCTGCAGGTCCTTAAATTTAAATACATTCAGTTTCCACATAATTTGCCTGATGGTATTCCTAAACGTTTGTTACCACTGACAGTTTAAAAGTTATTTTGTAGTGAACTGTGAACTAAACCTTGATTGAGCTGCAGTAAACATGGGAAACAAAAGTCTGTTTAGACAGATTTCCCCATCAAAAATTTTCTATTAAAACTTAGGCAGAAAAAAAACCTGTACACTCATTTTTCTATCTGTTTCTAACTGAATGACAGGTGACTTACAAAAATGCAGTGTGGCTGAACTCCTCTCTCATGTAATCGCCACAAAACACTAACACTATAAAAGTAAAACTAATATTCAATCCCTTAAATTATTGAATATGCCTTTTAAAGAAGTTGAGTATTATAAAAATTATTTAGCTTCTGGAGTTTAACACTTGTAACAGATAAAAAGAGGATTCTAAGAGGAATAATGGTCTCATCTAAAAACAGGTTCGTTTGTTTCTTAACAAAACCGTGACTGTAATATACACTAAACGTTGGGACATGTGCAAAAACACTTCCTATTTTAAGTAATAAGTATTTATAATATTGAAGGCAAAACAAACTAAAACGGATCAAACATTTCCAGTCAAATGTCTGCAAAATTCTGAACTGGGAAAATGATGTCAACGTATTTTATCCCTTTTTTCTTTCTAAGGCTCCACTCCAAAAATAGAGTCATCGGGCTCATCAACTCAGGTGCAGAAACTCACTAAAATTGAGGTTTGAGAAAGGAGAAAACAGGTTCCCAGAATCTGGCTTCTTGGGTGAAACTGCCCTATGCCCCACACCAAAAACCTCGGGGAGCCGCTGGGGCCCTGCCCACCCCTCCCTCCGGCCGCACCTGACGAGGCCGCGCTGCCAGCGCCCCCTGCCGCCCTCCCCGCACCCAGGGACCCGCTCCCACCCCCGCGCCTCGCGCCCGCGCCGCCCCCACCCCGCGCACACCCCGCGCCGAGGCCGCGCAGCCTGCGGGCAGCGGTGGGAGGCGCGCGGGCGCGAATTGAGGCGGGGCCGGCACGAGGCCGAGAGCAAGGGCGCGTCCCCCGAACGCCCGCCGCGGCCAGGCCGGAGCCTCACCTACCTACGCCGTATTTCTCTTCCTCCGTGGGGGTCCACATGGCCGGGCCGGGCGCGACCCCGCGGGCGCGGCGGCAGCCGGGCGACAGCGCGGCGGGGACGGCCGCGGGCCCGGCTGTGGCGCACCGCTAGGCGAGGCGGGGGCGGTCAGGCGGCGCAGGGCAGTGGGCGGCGCATCCCTCACAGGCCGTCCGGGATGCGACCGCCGCCACGCCCGGACCGCCAGGTTCCGCGGGCGCCCCAGCAAACCCGATCAGCGCGGGCGAGGGTTTGCCACCTGTCAGTCCCTGGCGTTCTCACGCCACCGCTCGTTCTTCACAGCTCCGCTGCTCGGCTCCCGGCGCCGCCGCGATTCGGCTCGCCTCAGCGGGCTCGCAGGACGCCCGCGCATGCGCCGCTTCCCGGCGCGCGGGGGCTCGCGCTGCCCGGGCTCGCGCCGCCCGAGCCCGCGCGCGAGCCCACGTGTCGCCGCCGCCGCGCGGCAGCGGAGGGAAATCAGCGAGAGGCGGTTGAATGGCCCCGCTGGGGTCAGGACTGGCTCTTAGGCCCAAGGCCCCGGGCGGCAGCAAGTGCTGGAGGAGGCGGGGCTGGGCAGGTGGGAGGCCCTCGGACCCCCTGGGCTTCGGCGTCCAGTGCCTCCTGCCAGGCACGCCGAGATCCCCGCGAGATCCGCCGGTCGGAGAGGGGAGAGCAGGAAAAGGAGGGAAGGATACCGTTTTAAGACCCATCCAGGTGTCATCCACGGCGCTGTCACGACCCCATCCCTGGAAAGGCCCCAGGAGCCGCCCTGCGCAGCGCCCGGGCCCGCAGGGTGGGGTCGCCGCAGGAGAACCAAATGGGGCATACTCGTGCCCCTCGCTCTTAGGTCTCTGGGACTCTTCCTAGGCCGAAACCGCTAGCGCCTCCTTGCTTCTTGTTTCGCTGAGTTGGCCTGCGTAGTAAATGTTTGGGGCCAGAACAATCACTGCAGGCTTCCTAGTAAGGAAGAAGTTGCTCATTGGGTTGGGGGAAGGGGGAGTAGGGAGCGGGAGGGAGATGTACCTGCCCTGGGCACCGCCTCTGCTGCTCCTAGGTCTCTGCCTTACAGGGCATCCTGAGTTTCCGGTTCGGTCCCGAAACTTTTCTCCTTCCTCTCCTCCTTAAGAATCCATTCACTCTTAGGCCTGCAAATATCACCTTGTGACCCTAGGTCAACCGCTCAAAGACCAGGAAAGTCCTGGCAACTGCAGGACTTCTCCTTTCCACCTACATCTGGATTGCATCGTGTTCCTAGCCCTAATCCCAGCATATCCGTACAATTCTGTCACCAGCACTACCAAATCAAAATCCTGGTGTCATCCCTCACTATCAGTCTTGGACACCCCAACTCTATAAAGCCCAGCTCAAGGTCTCACCTCCAGAAAACCTTACCTGATCCTGCAGCTGGCAGACTGGATCCTTCTTTTGCCTGGGATTCAAGCTGTGTGCCTTTGTGCCTTACTCTTCCTATAAGACTGTCAGCTCCAAAAGGAAAAATCCAGGCTAAAGTCACCTTTCTGGTCCATCAGGACTCAGCCCAGCACCTGACACACACTGTTGAATAGGAAGCAAGACTGATACAAGAATATCTTGGTAATCAACAGATATTGTTGATTCTTCATTCACAATATTCTTTATGATTGGTAACTCCTCCCAGGCCTAATTGTGTTCACCTGGATTATTGCCACAGACTCCTGACCTATAGACTCCTCCTCCCACCAGTGAAGGCTGCCCAATCCTGACCCTCGAAAATGTTCCGTAAATGACTGAGTTTCTCAATAGCTAGATATATATTTTTTTTTGATCCAAGGACATAATAAAAGACATATCCTTATTTATGTAGCTGACTATTCCAGGAAGATAGACCCCTGCCCAATGGCCACCATGGAATGTTTACCGCGGAATGAAGCCACATTCCCACAAAGTTTTATCCAAGGAGCTATCCAGCAAGAGATGCCAAGTTATACAGACCTTCTAGACAACCTTTTTTTTTTTTAAAGGAAATTGATTTTTTTAACATCTTTATTGGAGTATAACTGCTTTACAATGGTGTGTGAGTTTCTGCTTTATAACAAAGTGAATCAGTTATACATATACATATGTTCCCATACCTCTTCCCTCTTGCGTCTCCCTCGCTTCCACCCCCCCCATCCCACCCCTCTAGGTGGTCACAAAGCACCGAGCTGATCACCCTGTGCTATGTGGCTGCTTCCCACTACCTATTTTACGTTTAGTAGTGTATAATGTCCATGCCATTCTCTCACTTTGTCACAGCTTACCCTCCCCATATCCTCAAGTCCATTCGCTAGTAGGTCTGTGTCTTTATTCCCGTTTTGCCCCTAGGTTCTTCATGATCATTTTTTTCCCCTTAGATTCTATATATATATGTGTGTGTGTGTGTTAGCATAGGGTATTTGTTTTTCTCTTTCTGACTTCACTCTGTATGACAGACTCTAGGTCCATCAACCTCACTACACATAACTCAATTTCGTTTCTTTTTATGGCTGAGTAATATTCCATTGTATATATGTGCCACATCTTCTTTATCCATTCATCTGTTGATGGACACTTACATTGTTTCCATGTCCTGACTATTGTAAATAGAGCTGCAATGAACATTGTGGTACATGACTCTTTTTGAATTATGGTTTTCTCAGGGTATATGCCCAGTAGTGGGATTGCTGGGTCGTATGGTAGTTCTATTTTTAGTTTTTTAAGGAACTGTTCTCCGTAGTAGCTGTATCAATTTACATTCCC
Source organism: Phocoena sinus (assembly GCF_008692025.1). Taxonomy (NCBI): domain Eukaryota; kingdom Metazoa; phylum Chordata; class Mammalia; order Artiodactyla; family Phocoenidae; genus Phocoena; species Phocoena sinus. Next base: position 37,775,059 of record NC_045773.1, read on the forward strand.
ACCAACAGTGCAAGAGTGTTCCCTTTTCTCCACACCCTCTCCAGCATTTACTGTCTGTAGATTTTTGATGATGGCCATTCTGACTGGTGTGAGATGATATCTCAATGTAGTTTTTGTTTGTATTTCTCTAATAATTAGTGATATTGAGCAGCTTTTCATGTGCTTTTTGGCCATCAGTATGTCTTCTTTGGAGAAATGTCTATTTAGGTCTTCTGCCCATTTTTGGATTGGGTTGTTGGTTTTTTTGATATTGAGCTGCATGAGATGCTTGTATATTTTGGAGATTAATCCTTTGTCAGTTGCTTCATTTGCAAATATTTTCTCCCATTCTGAGGGTTGTCTTTTGGTCTTGTTTATGGTTTCCTTTGCTGTGCAAAAGCTTTGGAGTTTCATTAGGTCCCATTTGTTTATTTTTGTTTTTATTTCCATTTCTCTAGGAGGTGGGTCAAAAAAGATCTGGCTGTGATTTATGTCATAGAGTGTTCTGCCTATGTTTTCCTCTAAGAGTTTGATGGTGTCTGGCCTTACATTTAGGTCTTTAATCCATTTTATTTTTGTTTATGGTGTTAGGGAGTGTTCTAATTTCATACTTTTACATGTACCTGTCCAGTTTTCCCAGCACCACTTATTGAAGAGGCTGTCTTTTCTCCACTGTATATTCTTGCCTCCTTTATCAAAGATAAGGTGACCATATGTGCGTGGGTTTACCTCTGGGCTTTCTATCCTGTTCCATTGATCTATATTTCTGTTTTTGTGCCAGTTCCATACTGTCATGATTACTGTAGCTTTGTAGTATAGTCTGAAGTCAGGGAGTCTGATTCCTCCAGCTCCGTTTTCCTTTCTCAAGATTGCTTTGGCTATTTGGGGTCTTTTGTGTTTCCATACAAATTGTGAAATTTTTTGTTCTAGTTCTGTGCAAAATGCCAGGGGTAGTTTGATAGGGATTGCATTGAATCTGTAGATTGCTTTGGGTAGTAGAATCATTCTCACAATGTTGATTCTTCCAATCCAAGAACATGGTATATCTCTCCATCTGTTTGTATCATCTTTAATTTCTTTCATCAGTGTCTTATAATTTTCTCCATACAGGTCTTTTGTCTCCTTGGGTAGGTTTATTCCTAGATATTTTATTCTTTTAGTTGAAATGGTAAATGGGAGTGTTTTCTTAATTTCACTTTCAGATTTTTCATCATTAGTGTATAAGAATGCTAGAGATTTCTATGCATTAATTTTGTATCCTGCTACTTTACCAAATTCATTGATTAGCTCTGGTAGTTTTCTGGTGGCACCTTTAGGAGTCTCTATGTATAGTATCATGTCATCTGCAAACAGTGACAGTTTTACTTCTTTTCCGATTTGGATTCCTTTTATTTCTTTTTCTTCTCTGATTGCTGTGGCTAAAAATTCCAAAACTATGTTGAATAATAGTGGTGAGAGTGGGCAACCTTGTCTTGTTCCTGATCTTAGTGGAAATGGTTTCAGGTTTTCACCATTGAGGACGATGTTGGCTGTGGGTTTGTCATATATGGCCTTTATTATGTTGAGGAAAGTTCCCTCTATGCCTACTTTCTGGAGGGTTTTTATCATAAATGGGTGTTGAATTTTGTCAAAAGCTTTCTCTGCCTCTATTGAGATGATCATATAGTTTTCTCCTTCAATTTGTTAATATGGTGTATTACATTGATTGATTTGCATATATTTAAGAATCCTTGCATTCCTGGGATAAACCCCACTTGATCATGGTGTATGATCCTTTTAATGTGCTGTTGGATTCTGTTTGCTAGTATTTTGTTGAGGATTTTTGCATCTATGTTCACCAGTGGTATTGGCCTGTAGTTTTCTTTCTCTGTGACACCTTTGTCTGTTTTTGGTATCAGGGTGATGGTGGCCTCATAGAATGAGTTTGGGAGTGATCCTCCCTCTGCTATATTTTGGAATAGTTTGAGAAGGATAGGTGTTAGCTCTTCTCTAAATGTTTGATAGAATTCGCCTGTGAAGCCATCTGGTCCTGGGCTTTTGTTTGTTGGATTTTTTTTTTTTTAGCGGTACGAGGGCCTCTCACTGTTGTGGCCTCTCCCGCTGCGGAGCACAGGCTCCGGATGCGCAGCCCCAGCGGCCGTGGCTCACGGGCCCAGCTGCTCCAGGGCATGTGGGATCCTCCCGGACCGGGGGACAAACCCGTGTCCCCTGCATCGGCAGGCGGACTCTCAACCACTGCACCACCAGGGAAACCCTATTGGAAGATTTTTAATCACAGTTTCAATTTCAGTGCTTGTGATTGGTCTCTTCATATTTTCTATTTCTTCCTGGTTCAGTCTCAGAAGGTTGTGCATTTCTAAGAATTTGTCCATTTCTTCCAGGTTGTCCATTTTATTGACATAGAGTTGCTTGTTGTAATCTCTCATGATCCTTTGTATTTCTGCAGTGTCAGTTGTTACTTCTCCTTTTTCATTTCGAATTCTATTAATTGGAGTCTTCTCCCTTTTTTTCTTGATGAGTCTGGCTAATGGTTTATCAATTCTGTTTATCTTCTCAAAGAACCAGCTTTTAGTTTTATTGATCTTTGCTATTGTTTCCTTCATTTCTTTTTCATTTATTTCTGATATTATCTTTATGATTTCTTTACTTCTGCTAACCTTGGGGTTTTTTTGTTCTCCTTTCTCTAATTGCTTTAGGTATAAGGTTAGGTTGTTTATTTGAGATGTTTCTTGTTTCTTGAGGTAGGATTGTATTGCTATAAACTTCCCTCTTAGAACTGCTTTTGCTGCATCCCATAGGTTTGGGTCGTCGTGTTTTCATTGTCATTCGTTTCTAGGTACTTTTTGATTTCCTCTTTGATTTCTTCAGTGATCTCTTGGTTATTAAGTAGTGTATTGTTTAGCCTCCATGTATTTGTAATTTTTACAGATTTTTTTTCCTGTAATTGATATCTAGTCTCATAGCATTGTGGTCGGAAAAGATACAATTTCAATTTTCTTAAATTTACCAAGGCTTGATTTGTGACCCAAGATATGATCTATCGTGGAGAATGTTCCATGAGCACTTGAAAAGAATGTGTATTCTGTTGTTTTTGGCTGGAATGTCCTATAAATATCAATTAAGTCCATCTTGTTTAATGTATCATTTAAAGCTTCTGTTTCCTTATTTATTTTCATTTTGTATGATCTGTTCATTGGTGAAAGTGGGGTGTTAAAGTCCCCTACTATGATTGTGTTACTGTTGATTTCCCCTTTTATGGCTGTTAGCATTTGCCTTATGTATTGAGGTGCTCCTATGTTGGGTACCTAAATATTTACAATTGTTGTATCTTCTTCTTGGATTGATCTGTTGATCATTATGTAGTGTCCTTCTTTGTCTCTTGTAATAGTATTTATTTTAAAGTCTGTTTTGTCTGATATGAGAATTGCTACTCCAGATTTCTTTTGATTTCCATTTGCATGGAATATCTTTTTCCACCCCCTCACTTTCAGTCTGTACGTGTCCCTAGGTCTGAAGTGGGTCTCTTGTAGACAGCATATATATGGGTCTTGTTTTTGTATCCATTCAACCAGTCTATGTCTTTTGGTGGGAGCATTTAATCCATTTACATTTAAGGTAATTATTGATATGTATGTTCCTATTACCATTTTCTTAATTGTTTTGGGCTTGTTATTGTAGGTCTTTTCCTTCTGTGTTTCTTGTCTAGAGAAGTTCCTTTAGCATTTGTTGTAAAGCTGGTTTGGTGGTGCTGAATTCTCTTAGCTTTTGCTTGTCTGTAAAGGTTTTAATTTCTCCATCAAATCTGAATGAGATCCTTGCTGTGTAGAGTAATCTTGATTGTAGGTTTTTCTTCTTCATCACTTTAAATATGTCCTGGTACTCCCTTCTGGCTTGCAGAGTTTCTGCTGAAAGATCAGCTGTTAACATTATGGGGATTCCCTTGTGTGTTACTTGTTGTTTTTCCCTTGCTGCTTTTAATATTTTTTCTTTGTATTTAATTTTTGATAGTTTGATTAAGATGTGTCTTGGCGTGTTCTCCTTGGATTTATCCTGTATGGGACTCTCTGTGCTTCCTGGACTTGATTAACTATTTCCTTTCCCAGATTAGGGAAGTTTTCAACTATAATCTCTTCAAATATGCTCTCAGTCCCTTTCTTTTTCTCTTCTTCTTCTGGGATCCCTATAATTCGAATGTTGGTGCATTTAATGCTGTCCCAGAGGTCTCTGAGACTGTCCTCAATTCTTTTCATTCTTTTTTCTTTATTGTGCTCTGCAGTAGTTATTTCCACTATTTTATCTTCCAGGTCACTTATCCGTTCTTCTGTGAACAAGCTTTTAAAAGCTCTTATTTTGTCTTCTAGTTCCACTCCAACTGACTGATATATGTGATGACAATCTCAGAGCCTAAGAACTAGTTTTCCCAAAGTTTACTCTCTTATTCCTTGTGTGAATCCATCTTAGATGATGGCTTCCCCATACAAAGACTATCCCAATCCATGACTGCACACTTCAGCTTAGGGGTGGGTGGGCTTTAATCCCAACTGGCAAAGGGAGAAGAAAGGGTGCCAAGGTGAGAAGGAGAGAGCATGATAAGTCCCAGACTCCTGCAGTCTTGCTGTTTGCACTAAATTTAGAAAGTTGTCTTGAGTTGAAGCAAAAGGGCAAAGCACACGTTGCTGGCCTTCAGAAGGACTATGCACCTGCTCTCCTATACCCACAGCATCTGCTCTGAGCCCTTCCTCAGGCTCTCAGTCCACTCGACTAAGAAGGCTCTCAACCTACCCTCACCCCACACAAACACACCCCTCCCAGCATGTGAACTGACTTCCAGCTTGCCTCCGAAAATCAGGACCCTCAGTGCCCTGCCCTCCCTTCCTTTCCACCCACTCTTCCATGTGTTCTCACCACCACCCCTGTGGCACTCAGGATCCCCAGGAACCCCCTGCACCATTGTTGCTCCCTGTCCCCCATTTTTACCCTGTTCTGCTCCACAGGATCTTTCTGTGGTCCCAGGTACACCTGCCCCGTTGGTACTCTCATCCCCTATTCCCTCTCTCTCCCTCCTTTCTCTATCTGACTCCAAAGGAGAATTATCCACTCCAGACCCCTTTATTTCTTTTTTCTTTCTTTTTTTTTTTTTTCCTTTTATTTGGGCTGCATTAGGTCTCAGTTGCAGCACACGGGATCTTTGTTGAGGCATGTGGGATCTTTCGTTGTGGCACGCAGGCTTCTCTAGTTGCAGCGCACTGGCTTCTCTCTAGGTGTGGCGTGTGGGCTCTAGAGCACGCAGGCTCAGTAATTGCGGCACATGGGCTTAGTTGCCCCAGGCATGTGGGATCTTAATTCCCTGACCAGGGATTGAACCCACGTCCCCTGCATTAGAAGGTGAATTCTTAACCACTGGACCACCAGGGAAGTCCCCAGACCCCTTCATTTCAACACAATTTATTTGGCTCTCAGTCTCCTAAGGTCTGGTTTCTGACCCTGTCACTTCCAGGAAACTGCTCTCCCAGAGTCCCCAGGGCCATCCTAGCTCCAGACACAAGCATATGCTATTCCCTGACTCTTGCTAGGCCTTTGCATACAGTATCCCTCAGCCCTTGTACTCTCCTCTCTTGAAACTCATGGATCCTCCTCACCATCCAAGGGCTGCTTTCCCCAGAAAAGCTTCCCCAACTGCCTCTGGCTGAAGGGGATTTTGCTTTCCCATGAGGGCTTTTCCTATAGCACTTACTCATCCCATCCTCCTCCAAGAGATCAAATATGTCCACCTTGCACATTGACAAACATTTGTTTCCTTCTTCAGTAGTAAAGATCGCTCTTCACTTATTTTTACCCCACACGGAGACTAACATAGTGCCTGCCACCTAGCAGGAATTCAGCATATACTATTGGGTGAATGATCTGCCTGTATGCTTTCTGAGACCATAATGAAATAGGATGGAAAAGAGAACTGAGAAATTTACTTCAGGAAGTCACAAATCTCCAAATTCAGAAACTTGAGTTAATCAGGGTAAATTTCTTTGATATAGGCACATTGGCTTTAATTAAAAGTTCATTGAGACATGTTGCTGAGTAGCTATATAAAAGATAAACATGGTGGAGTAATTTAAGAAATAGAGAAGTCTGCAAACTGTTTGACTTAACATGTCACTATTGCCTTTAGGTTGAACTTATTACCTCAGATAATAAATTGCATTGTAATAAACGAGTGAAGGAATCAAGTTTTCAGCAGGATATTGTTTAAGACTGGTGGCTATCAAAATTAGCCCGTAACCAAACAGATTTTGTAGTAACATACAAGAAATGTGGACAGCATCATCTTTTTCTCCTAAATGGAACTTAGGTTAATCAACCATTTTTTAACATAAGCAAACTCCATAATGATGACTCCCCCATCACCTTTGGCAATTGAGACTGGCCCTCTACAAAGCTCGATGAGCTACGCTTCATATCTTCTCTCCTCGTTTTCTGCTGCCTGGAGAATCAGACAGCAACATTTAAGGAGTCAGCCAGTCTGATGACTCAGCTCATAAAACAATGTGTGGCCACAAAGATGATGTTTATCCAGGATGGGGGCTCTCATGACTGAAGTCAGCAAGCAGTAGGCAAGTGGTAGGTGATGCTCATTCTCCCAAGAGCTTTTGGCCATGGTGCCAGAACAGCACTCACTTCCCTCTCACATCAGTTGATCTCATCTGGTGCTCTGTCCAAGCAGAATGATGGAAAAACTTCAGAGAAATGCAGTGGGTATTGAGGCAAGTCCAGGTGACATGCAGGTGATAGTAGTGACATTCTGCTTTCTCTTCATCAAGAGGTGCCGCATCTAGAGCTTATGCCCTTCTGTAGCACAGGGACAGGTGGATAGGAGGCTCAGAACACATGTTATCCAGCTCTTCCCTGCTGGGTTCATCTAGGAATGGGTCTGCTCTGGTTAATAAAGCATCTACAGAGCTGGTTTCCTTCATGGCAGAAAGACACCCAAGCTAGTCTCACTTCATTGCCACCTCTTATGTTCCCCCAAACCAACACTTTTTAGGAAACCTTCTCTCAGGAGGTAACACTGGAATAAAGGGTTAACAGAATAGGTTAACACAGAGATGGCCGACAAAGTTAGGGTCCTTTCAGGTGAAGAGACCTAAGTGACTAAGATATTATTAGTATTTTCCTTTAAATTTTGTTACATCTGAATATCTTTGCAGTGGGGAGGGGATAGGGAAGAGTGTGAAAAAGAGACAGATTAGGCAATGCAATGTTTCATTATTTTCCCTAAAAGACAAACTTTAACCATCTGTTCCTATTTTACCAACCCATTCAAAATATTATTAAAATGCAGATTCCTTGCAGTTAGCCAGGGTCTTTCCAACGAGAAGTGACCAAAGCTTCCCTGATTTCAACCTCTGGAGACTGACATGGCACTTCCGGATGGGCTGTAGCTATCGAGCCCCACCATAGGAAGCACCTCCGGATATGTCACAGGCTCCTCGGCACCTTCTTCCTGCCCACTCAAGACTGTGAGCTACCTGAAAACAGTCTTTTTTTTTTTGGCTTCCTCAGTGCCTTACACACAGGATCTGACACACAGTAGGTAAATATTGCTTGAATGAATGCATTAGTGAATAAGTGTTTTTTCCAGAAATATAAATCTTTGTTCCAATATGGTTTTTGTTTGTTTGTTGTTTGTTTCTGGCGAGGAAAGTAAAAGGAGATAGAATCAAAAACAAGATACCCCCAGGAGGAGGAGCAAGTTGATGGAAGCTTGGCATCACTTAGTTCACCTTTCCCTTTGTGGGGAAATAACTGTGCTCTTGAATTTCTGCACTAAGTCACCAAGGAGGACTTGAAATTTAAAACCTTGGGGAGTAATTAGCAACAAAACGTTCTAATGTCAAGAAGTGAATTTTATGGGACCGTCTTTGTAATATTAATTGGACTTCTGTGTAGCCAAAGGGTGAAATTATTGCTCCAATACAAATAGGCCCAAAAGAGAAAAACAGCCCACAATAGCACAGATATTGCAAATCAGGACAGAGGTAATTTCTCTACATTTAAAAAGCAACCAACTGCAATGCCTTTACCATTTCTCTTGAGTTAAGCGCAAAACAAAGACTGTTTGGTGTAGCACCACCTACCCCATCTCTGAACTGCTGTGGGGCTGGGGCTAGAAAAGGAACTCAGACTTTGTTCCCACCAGCTCCTCATACGTTTCACCCTGAAGTATGGGAAATTTTAATCATTCATCCACCAAATATTTATTGAGCACCTATTATGGAACAGGTCCAGAGCAGAAGATGTTCAGTCTTTCCCATCACAGAGTTTAACCGTCTAGTTGGGGGGAAGAAACACTGAACCAATTATCGCACAAGCGAATCTCTAATTAGAGACATAAGTACTAGGACAGAAGAGTACACTTACAAAGGGAGCATCCACCAAGGAAACTGACCTGGCTTGATAAGTCAGGGAAGACTTCCTGGAGGAAATGATGTTTAAACTGGAACCTGACACTTCAGACGAATCAGTCAAGAAAAGTAGGAGAGAATGTGCTCTAGGCAGAGGGAGCAGCATTTGGGGAGGTAGGTCAGGTGAGGAAGGAGTTCGATGTCTCTGAAGAATGGAAAGGCCAGTGTGACCAGGATGTGATGAATGAGCAAGCAAGTAAGTGGAGAGTGGGGAGAGATGTGGCTAGAGTGAGAGGCAGGGCCAGGCCTTGGGACCCTGCTGGGTCCCATGACATTGGGGTACCAACCATTGCCAGGCCTTGGGTCCGAAGCAGAGGTGAAAGATGTAAGATCCCTCAAGGAAATCCTGGGCTTATTGGGGGAAAAACCCAGGCAAAGGCCCACCACCTTGAGTGCTGGGCTCAGAGGCACCACTGTGTATTCCCAATCCTCTGAGTACCCGACAGAGGATGTGCAGAACCACTCCCCACCCAGGACCACTCCAGGCTTCCCTCTCCTCTTTGAGCCAATCTTTCCTTAATTCTCAAGGTGGCACACCTAAGCAGAGGCTCAGCTCTCATCTCCCAGGCTCAAAGGGGAAAAGTAACTTACCTCGTACAGAGCCACTCCCCAGAGACTAGGAGGGGCCCCACAGCTTCAACGGCAACCTCAACAGTTTGCTTGTCCCCCACAGCCCTGCCCATGCTGAGGGTCTAGGGAAAGAATATCACCAAACATTCCAAGAACTGGCCCTGAATCTGATCAGGGACCGCTTCTAATCTCTTTCTTGAGGAACATTTAGAAGAGGACGCAAAAACAAAAACAAAAACCCTCTAAAGAACTCTCTCCTGGGAGCACACCTTGAATGAGTACTCAGAACGTGCAAGATCCTGACCCAGGAAGCAGCAGCACCAATACTCACCGTGTTGCCACTGAAGATGAACAACTCTAAGAGATGGAGACTATTTTGTTCTCCAATTAGCACTGAAGGTGATGGATAAGAATTTATCATATGCAGTCATGAATTATGGAACAATCATGAAATTGACTCGGACCCGGAAACCTGCCATGCCAAGAGCCATGGCAATTTTTCCCTGTCACCAGGTGGCCCCTGACAAAACCACAACCCACACTAAGCCTGCCCCAACCCCAGCCCTAACCTGTCACTCGAGGCTGCTGCCAGCCCTTGAGCTTTTTCAAGTTGTAAGTGACCAAGCAACAGCAAATAGAGTTTAAAGCCTCTGGGTTCACATCCGGCTCCAGACACTTCCCAGCTGGATGACCCCAGTTTCCTCCTCTGTCAAGTGGGAATAATAACAGCTTCTATATCAGGGACGCTTATGAGGATAATCCGTGGGAAGCTTCAACACAGAGCCTACCAGAGGGTAATTGTTCACTCAACACTGGAACCTTGCTCCTACCCCATCAGCTCAGATTGCTTCCCGGAAACGCGGGGTCTCCTTGCATTTGCAGAACCTACTTCTTCTCCAAGCCAGCCTGTGAGAGCTGATTCCATCCAGCTGGGCTGGCCTCCTGCATCCGCCTCTCACCAGCCAGCACTTGGCTCAGCCCCAGCCCCTTCTCTCTATTTAACACCAAAAGGTATTGATTTCCCTGAGCTATTTCCATCATGCAGCACACTTGAGAACCGCATATCCCGTCAGTTCTCCTCCATGACCATCATACCCCCTGCTCATAGCCAGTTTCCCTACAGCCTCAGCTGCCAAGGCTGAGGTATGTTTGATTTTGCACTGGTTTAAAGGTCAAACATGAATCCCTCCCCATTATTGTACTGTGTCTTGTCACACAGACTCTCTCTGTTTCATGCATTAGTCACAGTTTTGCTATCAAATTAAATATTCCTCGGTGGTTATTTTTAGAGAAGTTTTTTTCTAACTCTACATGGTGCAGTGATGTGTGTGCACCCACATCTCTGGAATCCAAGCATCACCAGGTGGGCTCCAAATTGTGTGAGGGCTCAAATTCTTCTAGAAAGCAGTAGCCAGTGGAGCCGTGGTTTGTAACCTATGTCCATGGAATCCCCTGCCCAGGTGAAAATAATTAAACCCCCAGACCTCGGACAATCCAATCATTCATCAATCAGTCCAGTAAACGTCCAAAGGAGACTCTTAGCACAATTGTGAGTTAAGCAAAGCACGTCTGAGCCATCCCAACTACTTGTTTGGCTCTCTACTCATTCCACCAAGAGTAATTGCACTTCCATGCCCTGCACCTCCATGGAAGCCTGCCCTCAGGAAAGGGCCTGTTACCCTCTTGAGCGAGGCCTGAGTGAATGACAGTGGTTACATCCCTGCCGACTCCCATAAGGTCTCCATCGACTCAGGCCAGCTTTGATAGAGAAATGAGGCCCTCAGAATGAATTTCAAACTTTGCTGGGGTGTGTGTAAAGGGAGGAGGAGGGGTTTGCTAAAAGCAAGTCCTCTTCACCCACTTGAAGGCACCGCAAGGATAAGAAGTTATGCATACCTTAGCCTTGAGGAGCTCATGCAGTTGAAGCAACAAAATCCACTGAAAGCGTCTAGAAAATAATTCAAGACAAGATTTAGCACTTCTCCCTGGGAATGGACTGTGGGGGAGGGGTGGATTTCTCACTTCCTTCCATGTGTGGGTCCCCACTGGCTGTGATACCCCAGTCCTCACTCACCCAGGGCAAGTGAGACTGGGGAACAGGGAAGAGGTCAGCCTAGTTCTGGGCTCAGTTCACAGGCCCATTTGTCCTCACACTAAGCTGCTTCCTCCCCCCAGCTTTCATCAGTGAAGAAGGTGATACTTTGGCCTCCATCTGCGTTTTTATTTTTCGAGTTCTTCAGAAGCTGGGTGGGGGACAAGGGACTACTTATTGAGGACCCTCTGAAAGAGCCCCTGTAGACTATAAATGCTACAGACATTCAGAGGCAGGGGGGCCAAGTAGACCAGAAAAATCCAGGAAGGCTCAGCTAAGGAGGCAAGATCACAGAGGATGAGTCTGACTGAACACGGCTCAGGAGTAAAGGTGGGGGGGCACTCTTTTTTTTTTTTATAAACTTACTTATTTTATTTATTTATTTTTGGCTGAGTTGGGTCTTTGTTGCTGCGCGCGGGCTTTCTCTAGTTGCAGTGAGCGTGGGCTACTCTTCGTGTGGTGCCTGGGCTTCTCATTGCGGTGCTTCTCTTGTTGCAGAGCACAGGCTCTAGGCACGCGGGCTTCAGTAGTTGCGGCACGCGGGCTCAGTAGTTGTGGCTCATGAGCTCTAGAGTGCAGGCTCCATAGTTGTGGCACACGGGCTTAGTTGCTCCGCGGCATGTGGGATCTTCCCGGACCAGGGATTGAACCCATGTCCCTGCATTGGCAGGCAGATTCTCAACCACTGTGCCACCAGGGAAGCCCCAAGGGGGGCACTCTTGATGGACATTTCACCTACCAGGGCACAGAGCAAAGGAGAAGCAAAGACATGTAAAAAGCAGTAACAAGGCCAGTGTGACTAGAGCCTGAGATTTCCTTGGGGGAAGCAGCAGGTGGGTGGAAGCAGATGACAGAATTCCTAGCAGTCAGTAGAGACAAGATTGGTCAGTTGGTCAAGACATGTTTCCCAAAGGCTCTGCCAGGTCCAGGGCAAGTGGCCAGGGGCAAAACTGATGATGGCTTAGAGGAGAATTTGTGCAGCAGGCTGAGAAGCTGCTGTGATTATTCCATGGTTCCTGATGTGGGGATGTGGGTCTGGCCTGGGGAGTGGCAGTGAAAACTGGGCAGCAGGAACTATGTGAGACCCTCAGGAGGAAGAATGTAACTGTGAAAACTGGTTGGGGCGGTGGCGGGAGGAGGGACAGTCCAGGAAGACACTAAGGATTGCTGCAGTGGGTAGGGATGGCTCTGGCAGGGCCTGGAGAGCCATTCAGAGAGCCCATCTGGTAAAGTACAAGCGTGGATCCATTGATAGGATCTGCTCCCTCCTGTGAGGGGAAATAGAGCCAGTAAGTGAACATATAGGAAAATGAGCATCTTCTATAACCATCAAGAAAGACCCCTTTTCTGGCCCAACAAATAAAAAGAAAAATTTTAAATGACAGGGTGTAGGCAGTTAGGAATATGAGAGTAGCCTGCCTCATGTAGTGTTTCTCAGCGGGGTGGGTCTAGCTAAGCCCCGACCAGCAATATGGCAAGTGGGTATCACAAACTCCAATAATGTTAGTTCTGTGAAAAATGGATCCAGGGAAAGCTCCACACACATAGATATACAATGCAATACTGTCTCTAAATATTGGAAGTAACCCAAATGACCACCAGTAGGGGATGAACTAATTGAACATGGGGCATTAGCGCATATAATTTTATGCAACCAATAACAACAACGAAAGCTATATATCAACATGGACAATGTCTATTATGTAACATTCAGTGAAAAATAATCAGGCCCAAAACTCTGTTCACAGCATGGTTATAATTATGTAAGAACAATTGCATATAGAAACAAACCAGAGTAAAATATACCAAGAAGTTAACCTTTCCCTCTTTTCTGCAATTTCTCAGTGCATATGTCTTGCTTTTACGACAAACTGACCTGTATAAAGAGTGCAGCTTTCTCAGGAAAATAATACACATAGGCAGGACATGGAGCTGGGCAGCACTCTCGAGTCTACCCTCCCACCCTCCTTGGAGCTCATCCTTTCTGGTGATGAACATGGAGGATTTCTCGAAGCTGAACTCGTGATAGAGAGCCAGTGACAGCACTGGGCATGGATTCCTGTGCCTGCTTCATCCTCTCCACTCTCCCCAGCCTGTCTCATCTACTCATCTACCCTGGCTGGCCCAGGCCATAACTTCCAGAGCACATGGCCCACTTTTCTCTTTCCATGTGGCCAGTGAGGGCTTTGGTCCCTCAGCAGATGCCTAGAGTCCTCAAGGCTCCTCACTGGGTGCATGGAGAAAGGCTGCCACTCCCCTTCTCTGTGCTCACTGCCTCTACTTCCATATCTACATCTCCCACCTCTCCTGTTGTGCTTTCAGCCCTATTACTTCGCAGCAATGCCTATGTTGAGGTCACCAAAGATTTTTTTTTTTTTAATGACGTATTGGTATTTATTGGAAAGAAACATGCTCCTCTCACAAACCTCCAGGCAAGAAGCAAAGGGCGGTTCCACCAAGGATGTTTGCGACAGAATGTCTCATGGTTGTTTCTCTGTCTTTGTCCTATTTTTCCTGCTCAGCAGCATCCAATACAGTGACTACCCCTTTCTTGGAACACTTGCTTCAAGAAACTTCAAAAAAACTGTACTCTTTTGGTTTTCCTCCTACCTCACTGTTCCCTCTCAGTCTACTCTCCTGGCTCCTTCATGCCTCCCCAATCTCTACCCCAGAATTAAGTCTCCTTTTCATCCTTCTCCACATTCTCCCTTCTCTTATCTGGTCTTGTAGCTTTAGATTCCATCTAAACCATGATGTTACCCAAAAGCTGTACCTCAAGTTCCATCATTCCAGCTGCCCTTCTGAGACCTTGAGTGTCTAATAATATCCTGAAATGAAAGTGGCCAAAGCTTCACCCTCACCCTCAATTTCCTCATCTCAAAAGACAGTATCTCCGGAACTGCCCTGGTGGCACAGTGGTTAAGACACCACACTCTCAATGCAGGGGGCCCGGGTTCAATCCCTGGTCAGGGAACTAGATCCCGCATGCATGCCGTAACCAAGAGTTCACATGCCACAACTAAGGAGCCCACGTGCTGCAACTAAGGAGCTGGCAAGCCGCAACTAAGGAGCCCTAGAGCTGCAACTAAAGGAGTATGCCTGCCACAACTAAGGAGCCCATGTGCCGCAACTAAGGAGCTGGCGAGCTGCAACTAAGGAGCCCGCCTGCTGCAACTAAGACCCGGTGCAACCAAAAAAAAAAAAAAAAAGACAGCGTCTCCATCCCTGCAGCAGCTCAAGGCAACACTCTAGCATCATCTTTGGTTCTCCTTTCCTTCCCCCACATCCATTCCACAGTGAATTCTGTAGCTCTAACTCCAAATACATCCCAGATCTCCCATCATTGCAGGTTAAACCACCCCTCTCTCTCACGTGGAATTCTGCAGCCTCCTTGTTGGTCTCCCTGCTTCCCCTTTTGCTCTTACAATTCTTCCCAGGCAGCCACAGGAACTTTTTTTTAAGTGTAAGTCACAGCATGGCATCCCTGCAGTCAATAGAATGGCCTTCCAAGAAACAAAGCCTCAGCTACTTACTCTGTCTTTCTCTGCTCTCACCACTGCTATTCTACATTGTATTAGAAGTCCCAGCCAGTGCACAGGCAAGAAAAATAAAGGCATAAAGATTGGAAAGAAAAAAGTAAAGCTCTCGTTATTCACAGGTAACATTATTGTGAATGTAGAAAACTACTAGAGCTAATGAGAAAATTTAGCATTGTCATAGAATACAGATTAATAGATAAAAATCAATTGTATTTTTGTAAACTATTCATAAAATAGTAATAAACTATTGGGAAATTAAATATTTTTTAATTCTACTTACAACAGAATCCAAAAACTAAAAATACTAGGTAGAAATTAATGTAAATTAATTAATTAATGTAAATTAATATAAAGTTAGATGTGCAAGACTATAAAATATTGCTAAGAAAAATTAAAGAAGACCTAAATAAATAGGAAGATATGCCATGTTGATGGATTGAACGTAATCAGAACAGTATGGTATTGGCAAATATATAGACAATCAATGAAAGAGAACAGAGTCCAGAACTATACACAAGCGTTTTTTTCTAAGAGTGCCATAGCAAGAAATATTTATTTTTCTTCAAGAATGCTGCTGTCTAGATATCCATATGGAAAAATATAAATCTCAATCCTGAGCTATCACCATATTCAGAAATCAATTACAGATGGCTCATGGGCCCAAATGTAAAAGCTAAAATTATACAGATTCTAGGAGAGGAAAAAAAATTGAAGAATATCTTTGCAACTTTGGGATAAGTAAAAATTTCTTAAAGAAGACATAGAAAACACTAATCATAAAAGCAAACAATGATAAATTGAATTTCAAAAAAATTTAAAACTGCTCATCAAAAGTCATAAGACAATGAGTAGGTCAGCCATAGTGTAGGAGAAAATATTCCCAACTCATATCCTTTGTCAATGGATATATATCCAGAATATATAAAGAACTCCCACAAGTCAATAATAAAAAAGATAAACAACCCAATGTTTGAAAATAAGGTACAGACTTGAACAGATATGTCAATGGCCAATAATCACATGAAAAAGTCCCCAACATCAATGAGTCATCAGGAAAATGCAAACTAAAACTACGATGAAATAACGCTACATATACATCAGAATAGCTAAGCTAAAAAGGACTGATAATACCAAATGTTGATGAGGACATGGAGTAACTGGAAGTCTCATAAATTGCTGGTGGGAATGTAAAATGATACAACCACTTTTGAAATCTGGCAGTTTCTCAAAAAGTTAAATGTACACTTAATGTATGTCCAGAAATTTCACTAGGTATTAACTAGCCATTTGTCTTAAGTATTTACCCAAAAGAAATGAAAGCATAATGTCCACACAAAAACTTGTACATGAATGTTCATAGCAACTTTACTCATAATAGCCAAAAACTGGAATCAAATAACCACCAAACTGTGGTATAGTCATAAAATAGAATATTCTACAGCAATAAAAAGGAACAATAAAAAGGAAAGAGCTGTTACTGCAAAAATATGGATGAATCGCAAATGAAACAAAAGAAGCCAGACACAAAAAAGCTACCTACTTCCATACTGTATAATTTCATTTATATGAACTTCTAGAATAGGCAAATCTTACCTATGATGATAGAAATCAGATCAGCATTCTGTGATGGGGGGTTACTGGGGACTTTCTGAGGTGATGGAAATGTTCTATATCCTGACTGGGATCCTGGTTACATGGGTATATACATTAGTTTAAAATTATCTAATTTTACATTTAAGATTTTACTTTATATATATTATACCAAAGAATCAAACTTTGGGAGCTACTTGTTTGACTCTAATGGTGGCCAATTGACAAACCTATGGTCTGTTCTTAAAGCCCATCATAGACCCAAAGCTGTTCCTTATGGAAACCAAGGTGTGGACTCAGATGCAATGTGGATGTGGTCTGGAGGGGTTGGATAAATCAGGCCTGGGAGAAAACTGCATGTATTTGATCTGATTCATTCATCAGGTCCAAGCCAGGCCTTGACTACTGGACTCAGAGTCTCAGCCCTGGAAAGCAGGAGTAGGTATAGATCTGTGCTTGGGCAGATGAACCAAGACTGCCAGGGGATGAGGCTGGAACAGGGGGCTGAAGGCTTTCTGTCCTTGGGCCTAGGACCAGGTGGTACCCTGAGGGTTTGTTTTGTGCTTGGGAGGTGGCCCTTGGCCCTCACCAAATCTGAAGCTTTCTCATCCCTGTCAACTGGTCCTGGAGGCAGCCGGTGGGAGACTGACTTCCCGATACCCAAAGTCTGAGGGATGACATGTTCAGGAGTGCATGTGTGGCCTTTGGAGAAAAGGAATCCATCTCCTTCCTCCTCCACCTGTACTCTCCTTCCTCCAGGCTGACTGCTGGCCTCCCAACACTGTTTTCTTCTGGCTCCCTGGACCCTAAACTTTTGATTCTTAGAAACTCTTCTGCATAAGTGGCAGACAACCTTCAATGTCTGTACTGCAAAAGCCGTGGCAGGGCATAGGAGCCTCTGTCCTCCTGGCTGCCCCGACCCTCTGTATCAGATCAAATGCCTCCTCCCCTCCACCTCCTACTACCCTCTTCGCACTATAAATGGTCCAGGGCCCACCACTCCCTCCAGCTCAGTTGGCGTACCTCAACTCTCGAAGCAGCAGGCTCTGAGTCCTCCTGAGAACCCTGTGAGCATCACTGTGGCCGTTTTACAGCAAGGAAATTGAGATTCCAAAGCGAGGAAGAAACTTGTCCAAGATCATGCACAGCAGCCAGATGCCAGCTCCAGCTCCAGGTGTTTCCTGACACCAAAAGCCCTTCTTGATACCGGAAAAGAGGGGCTGACCTTCAACTTTCTGCAGAACCTGGAATAGGCAGTGCCAGATCCAGGACCATGACATCCATGGAGATAAGTGTGGAAGCTATGGAAGATACTTTGGGGGAGAGGGCAGTAGGGGAGGCTTTCCTCTCCCTCTACCCCAAGGATATGGCCTACTTTTCTGAGCTCTTTTCTAGACACAGAGAGAATCCTGAGGGCTTCCTGAGCAGTGGGGAAGCCATGGTAGCCCCATGGGGCTGGCATCCACTGCCAGTGAGAGACCACTAGGGGCAGCCAGCTGGGGCCAAGGTCCCCAAACAAAGTTGTGTAGCAGCATCACTCAGGGAGCCTGTAGTAAAGTAGGTGCCATTCACGCTGAGGCAGGTTCTCAAGGTAGAAGCCCCAGGGAAGTTCTGACAGGGCTGGGGGCAGAAGAGCTCTGGGGTCATGGGACTAGCATGGGCTGTGGATCCTGAACAGACCTGGGTCATCAGGGAGGTCTCAGCTGGAAAATGGGTAGAAGAGCACCTGCCTCTCGGGAGTGCTGCCAGAGTTACATGAACTGAGGTTTCTGGCATCCATGTGGCAATAATGTGAGTTTTTCTTCCTCCTTCCACAGGACAGGAAATCCCAGGGCAGGGGCAACCCACAGGGTTGGCAGCACGAGAACTGCTCCGCTTTTCTGGACAACTGACCTGGGACTTGTTTAAGAATGTCCCAAGGAGAGCTTGTTGAGAAGACTCTAAACAAGGGTGGGTGTGATCCAGGAACTGATGGTGACTTACATGGGAGTCACCCTGAGCTGTCCCTGAGCATCCAGCCACGGTCCCAGTCACCCTTGCAGAGGGGCGCCTGCCCAGAGGCCATGCCACTTGAACCTGGGAGATGGGTCCGATGAGTTCCTCCACTCCTGCTTCATCATTCCCAACCCCCAGGTGAAGCTGCTCCAAACCTCCCAGCTTGTCACCTCCCTTCAGCCCAAGGGTCTCCAATGGCTCCCTGACGCCTCTAGAGCAGTGTGCACACTCAGCCTGGCATTTATTATCCCACCCTAGGCAGGGCGCTTATGCCCCACCCCCACCCCGCGTCTCTGCCCACCCCCAGCCACACCCTGCATCCCCAGCCCACAGAGGCCGCAAGACCCCTCCCAGGGCCATGCCGTGCCCTCTTGGCTCTGACCTTCCAGAAGTCCCATCGAGTCCCAAGACCAAGCAAAGCCCCGACTCTCCTCTCATGACCTCCACAGCCCTGATTCTGTGACGACATCCTAGTCTTCACCCAGAAGAAGAGAAGGAGCCAGAGAGAGAAGTCACATCTCCAGCCAGAGAGCGGGGATTCCAGATCAAATGGGCCATGGCTCCCAACATTTCCACAGCTGCAGCCCCTCCCCATCCTCAGGGCACAGCTGGGAAATCCTTTGTGTGTGTCCAGCCTTCAGGCAGCCCCAGTCCAGGCAGAAGGGGGAACAGCAGCAGCCAGCCAGGAGCCAGAGGTCTCAGACTCAAAGCCCCCTGGGCTCCAGCAGACCTGCACAGGGCAGAGATGGGGCCTGAAAGCCCCACCCTTCACGCCTCCAGGCTCTCTATGCACTGGAAGCACTAACACTCCCCTCACCCAAAGGCCTCTGCAAAGGAAACTCAAGGAAGCCTAATTAAGAGCCATGGAGGCCCCAGGCACAGTCACTGATAAAGTCCTATTTAGGAACAAGCAAAAATGGAAAACAGCTCTGCAGCAGGTGAGAGCCACGAAGACCTGAGAGGGAACTCTGAGGCCAGGGAAGCTAGCAGACAGGGCGGCTTCATGTGGGGGGCAGACAGGCTGAGAGCCTGGCTTGTGAGCCTCTATTTACTCATAAAACGGGAGTTAAATGCAGTAAGGCACTTTCCAGCTCTGATCTTCCCAGGTTCTATCTATTCATCCATTCCAGCTCTCAAAGCCATGTCAGAACCACACCTGTGTTGATTTTCACTGCTTCAGGATCCACTCCCATCCTTGGAGGGCTGGGTTTGGCCAGTCCAGGAAGTCACACACACAGAGGGGAGAAAGTGCAGAGGCCCAAGAGTTACCACTTTTCCCTCGAGGTAATTGTACTCTGAAGAGGAGACATCAGAAGCCCTGAAGCTGGAACCCGCAAGCTCTTCTAGGCCCCTCCAGTCCTGATGCCCTCCTCCTCTACTCCCAAATTTAGGGCCATCTCCAGGGAGCTTTCTTTTGTTCACAGCTCCATTACTATACTAACCTTGTATGACCTTGGGCAAATCAGATGACCTCTGACCACCTTCATTCCGGAGGGCAGAACCTGGGTACCTGTCTTTCTCCCAAACCTCTTCCCATCTACTGCATCTTTGCCTACTCCAGGCACCCCTCCCGGCTTCAGGTGGGCAGGATTTATTCCGCAGAATTAGCTCTCTGAGAAAACCCACCTGACCATCAGAATAACAGAAGAAAGAAAACCTTCCGGGTCAGACCCACTCATCCCTTGGCAGTGCTCCCAACCCAGGCCCCTGGCCTGTATGACTCATGTGCTGGAGGGAGGAGGGCCTTGTCTCCTGCTGACTGAGATTATATTATAGTACATAGTCATTGCCGAGAATCTCTGCACACCCCACACCCTAGGATCTCCCACCCGAGCACTCACATAATTCCAATAAGCTTGAACCCCATTTATAGGTGCTCACCAAGAGGAATTGATCCCCTCTCTCCTGGGCCCAGAGGGCAGAGCCCTAGCTCTATAGAATCTATCTCCAGAGGTGAGTTATATTTTATTGCGTCTACTCTGTGTGGAAATAGACACAGCTACTGGCTTTGCTGATGTTAACAGCTCCAGCAAGCTTTGCATCCACAGTTTAGTGAGTTCAATTTATCATCAACGATTAGATATTAAAGCCATATCAGGGGAGTCAAGGGCCACGTAAGGGTTGATTCACATCTGGCCAAGCTGCCCTGAGCCCTAGGTTGGACCCTGTTCTGGGTGGTCAGTGGCAGAGCATATAGAAAGGCACTCCAAAAAGCCCAATTTCCTGGGGCCCCATAAGGCAGTCCACATACTCACTTCTGTCTGAGAGAGGCTGGAGCAGCACTCTCCAGGCATATTGCACTCATTTTTGCTCCTCAGATACTTGAAGGTCTTTTCAACCCCAGGGCCTTTGCACTTGCTATTCCCTCCATCTGGGATACCCTTCCTCTTGTTCTTCTTACAGCAACTTCTTCTGGTCATTCTTCCTCAGCTGAATTCCCCTTCTCGGAAACCTTCCCTGACCTTCCTGTCCGTGTCTGTCACCCCGCTTTGGCTATGGACTCTGTCATTAAAGAAGTTCTGTCTGCTTAGGTTGCCCCAGCCAATGGTCCAGGGAGGCTTGCCCATAGAAGACACTCTAGGTCAGCCCATCCCCTCATCTGGCTGGCGTGGTGACCAGCCCTGTGCCCCACATTCCCTGGATACCTTCACGATCCTGTGCGGAGTAGTTCTTCAGACCTGCCTTGGCTGCCTCCTCTGCCTCACTGTCTCCCCAGCAGCCCTGGCCAGCCCTGCTGCACAGCCCACTAGACCCTGGCCTGAAAGGGACGTTCAGAAAGAGAGGTCCCCAGGGCAGGTGAGCAGCTCACTCAGACAGGGGCCCTGACTGCAGCTCTTCCCGGGAAGACAGCCCCCTTTCTGAAGGCTTTCAGCCTCCACTCAATACTTCCCCATACACCATCAAACCCTACAGTCTTTTGTGTGAAGCGACATTTTCTAGGACCTGTGATATGCTGAGAGCTCTTCAGGGCATCGTGCCTTACCTTTCACAGTCTCATGATCCAGGGGGCAGGTGTCACTGTCCACATGTTCAAATGAGGAGATGGGCTCAGAGGAGTTAAGGGAGTTGTCCATGGTCACAGAGCAGAGCTGGAAGGGGCCCCAGGCTGTGTGACCCAGCTCAACTTCCATCTCAGCCACAGGGAAATGCCTTGACCTTAAACCATGCTGAGAGGTGCCTGGCACTCCCTACTCAGGTTTGGGGGCCAGAGAGCATGGGAGCCCCCTACCAAGGGCCCTTCCTCTGGCAGCCAGGGACATAGAATATCAGGGAAGGGTCATGCAGGGCTGGGAATCTTTGGGCAGGGAGAGCATTTCTGTTCGGGAGGGGATCTTAGAGCCCCATGCTCCTGGATTCAGACCCCCTGCCCTGCCACTCACCACATGGAGGAACCTGGGCACTTTATCCCCATGCTACTCAAGCCTCAGTGACTTCATCTGTGAGATGGGCATAATCCCTGCTTAGAAAGCTATTGGAAGGACAGAAAAGTGAAGGAGATCACATATGAGACATCCTGGCACACTCTAGATGCTCAAAACATGGGCTCCAGTGTGTAACTGGAGCAGGCCAGACCCAGAGCTGGGTAGCCCAGCCCCTCACTCACTGGGCCTTTCTTTGGTGGGGAGACATGGCCCATGAGTCGAGGTCCCATCAACTGGAAGTGAGGCTGCACTAGGGAGGTTCACCACACTGGGGGGCTACTCCAGAGGGCAGCTGAAGGGCCTACCTTGCTCTGCACAGAGGATCTCTTCCAGGTCTGATGGTGGATTGGCTTGCTGGTCTCTCTGGCTTGATGTGAACACAACTGAAGGCTGGGAGTGGATCTGGGGGCATAATCTACTTTATCCACACAGCCGCTGCATCAGGGGCAGGTATTTGGGGATGAGGCAGGCTCCCCAGTGCCTCCCCAATACCTCCTAATCCCCATCACCTCCTCTTTGTCCCAACTTTCTCTCAAATCCCCACCAGAAAGAGGAAAACAACCCTGCCTAAGAGAGCCACGATCACCCCATCATCTCTGCTCTCCTTATTAGCACTTGTTGCAGCCCATAAGACCATGCAGGTGGCTCTTCTCTGCCTGTCCGCATGAAGTCTGGACCCTTTGAGGACAGTGGGAGAAAGGACAATCTTGAAGCCATTTTTTCATATCAGAGCCCAGCCATGGACCCCAGCAAGTACTTAGTCATGCTGAGTCTTGGTTTCCCATCTGTAAAATGGGATCATACTGCACGATTTGAGATGTTAAGCGTCTAGTTCAATGGTCCATAAACTTTTTTAAAGCACATAAACTCTTGTTCAAATTAAATCTCAGGAGAAAATCCAGTACACAAAATAGCTTTGTTGGAAGCAGAGGTCACATCCTGAGGGTCCAAGGAGTCCAGTGTGAAAAGATCCAACTCTGGAGCCACCTGAAAAGGCCATACCAGCAAGAGGAGGTTGATAGATAGTTTGACAAACCAGCATCAAGAGCCGGGTGTATCTCTAGGGGAGGCAGATGTGGATATGGGGAGGAGGGAATGCATCCTCCACACATGAGATTGGCCTGGGAGCACTAAGAGAGAGAAGCTGCCACCAGGTACCCACTGTCTCACCCCTAAAGTCCTCACCCTAACTACCTACAGGAGATGGGATGAAGAAATGAGCGACCTCCTGCCTCTCACCGGTTAAACAGACTTGTTCTCCATTCTTCACATCCCATTCCTGCCTCCTCGCCTTGCCT
Organism: Phocoena sinus; assembly: GCF_008692025.1. Taxonomy (NCBI): domain Eukaryota; kingdom Metazoa; phylum Chordata; class Mammalia; order Artiodactyla; family Phocoenidae; genus Phocoena; species Phocoena sinus. The sequence continues at coordinate 37,798,003 of NC_045773.1, forward strand.
CCCCCATACCTGTCAGCTGGAATGCGCTTTTCCCAAATCTTTGTCTATCCAAATTTGCCCTTCAAATTCACGTGTCACCACCTCTTGGAAGCCCTCTATGATTGTCCCCAGCCAAAAGTAGCATCCCTTCCTCTGACCTCCTCCAGCTAAGAGTCTGAGGGCTCAGTTTCTCCATCTGTGAGATGGGACTGTGAGGACTAAGTGAGATGATCCAGGTAAAGCCCCCACATAGTCCTGGCATACAATAGGCACTCAGTAAATGGCAGCTGTTCATTATGATGTTGTGGTCTCCCCCTCCACCTAGGCAGAACCACAGCTGCCTCAAGGTCTGACACACAGTAGGCATCTACTGAATACTCACCAGGTGACCAGCAGGTGGCCCCACACCCCAACTAAGCTGTCCTGACCAGCTCCTCTGAATCCCAGGAAACTGGTTCCCTTGAGTCACTGGTTGCCTTCTCCTGGTCAGGGGAAACAGAGAGAGGGCAGAACTGGCAGAGTCCTGGTAGTGTCTGGTAGCAGACACTTGCGTTACATTGGTGACCAAGGTTTTGTGGCTTGGCCACCCCTCCCCTCTTCCACTGCAGTCCTGCCCCACCCTTGTGAGAATTACTCCCATTTAAGAGGTAAGAAAACTGAGGCCCAGCAAAGTGCATTACCTGCCTGAGACTATAGAGCATTCTCATAATCCACCAACTAGTGGCAGCATGTCTTCCAAGGGTGCAGGGAGGATCTGGCCCGGATTAATAAATGTCTCATTTTACTGATAGGGAACCTCAAAAGGTGAAATAGCTTTGCCCAAGGCTTCATGTAAACCAGAGCTGAGATCTCCTGGCTCCAAACTAAATAAGCCCACCCCACTGCACACACAGCGTGGGAGGTGGGCTTCCCAGATCCTTCCTTGCCTGCTGGCCTCAATTCCAAGGGGTGAACATGCTGGCTGTCCAGAGGGACAAAGGGGAGAATTTTATCCTGCTGGGTTTGGGGGCAGCTGTAAGAACCCACTAGGGATTCAAAGGCTCAGCCCAAGACAGCCAGGTTCACAGACAGCTACCCGGGACCTGTGCCCCCTCCCCACGCCTGCCAGAGAGAGAGAGAGAGTTTCAAGCAGCCCTGGAAGCATCGAGACCCCTGCAGAGGTTGCGGCAAGCTGCATTTGGAGGCTCAATTCCGACGCTGCAGTGGAGGGGCTGAATCGGGGCGCAGAGGGGCTGGTGTGGAATAGCAATGAGCCAGGCTGCTGAAAGCCGGCCAGCACCAGGTTTGTAAGACAGAGAACGCTGCTGTCGGCTGGGTCAGGGGGAGCATCACTGGGAAGAAACGTCTCTCTCTCTCTCTCTCTCTCTCTCTCTCTCTCTCTCTCTCACACACACACACGCACGCACACACATGTGAATACACTTCTTATGGATTCTTTATTGAAAGCACCTCGGGAAACCACATGAAGCCCGGGCAAATGCATGTATCTGAATAGGACAATGTGAACATGTGGCCCCTTGGTTTCTTAGCTCACCTGATACCAGCTAATTGTCAGGATTTGCTCCCATTTCATAGACAGCCACATTGAGGCCCAAAGAGTGTGATCTGGCCAGGCATCCAGCCTCCCAACCCTGGCTTGTGAGAGTTGTACCTGATGCCAGAGATCAGGGGGCCAGGCCCTGGGCTAGGTGTCGCTGGGCCAGCCTCCTCAGGGACTCTTGGAAGTGGCCACACAGATATGGGAGATCCACGGGCAATCCTTCCCTCCTCTCCTCTGCTAATTACCTCTGCTGCACCCCTCCCCACCTAGTCATAGGAAGGGGCATGCCCCCACCAACAGCAATGGGCTAAGTATGGCCAATAAGAAACCTGGGAACGGCATGCAGACAGCTGAGCAGATGCCTCCCTGCTAGGACTATTGAAGCTCTGGTCTTGCATGTGGAGAAGGCAGTACAGAAGGAAGATCAAGGCCAGCCCCCGAGAGAAGCACAGACAGGCAAAGTTGAGGGGCGCACAGAGTCCCTCTGTCCCTAAGGCCCTGGTCCTGCGATTCTGCCTTCAGCCTTGCAACCTACCAGGCACCCTTCCCAGCCACTGGGACATAAATTAACTCTTTGGCTTAAACTGCACAATGACACCTCCTTCGCAAGCCACGTCTTTCCTTCATAGAAAATATCAAGTCCATGATTCAACATGTATTTGTGTGATATTTTGTCCTTCTCCCTCATGTGTGTAAACACCCCGAGGTGAGACTCTATCCTCAGCTTCCACTGCTGCCTTCCTTGCACCCAGCACAGGGTCTCCGGGAGTGGGCACTAAGTAGCCAAGTGAAGGAGTCCGTCTGCACCTCTGCAGCTTTGTGACTAGACAGACTTTACCTGCCTCTGCAGCTGGCTAGCGTTTCACTGGGCAGAGTACATGACAAGGGTTGGTCTGAACCACAGGCTCTGTGAGGCCCCCAGAATTCATTTGGGGACCTCAGGGGTCCTTCAGAAGGGTGGGCCACCCCTTCAAGGATGAAGCCCAGGGCTGGAACCAAGGTCCAGGAAGCCCATATGATGCTGTTCTGGAGAGCAGGTCCTTGGGAGTGAGAGCCCATGGGTGGAGAAAGCCTGATTTTCTGGGTGAAAAGTCCCAGAGGTAGATTGGGGGCTGGGCTGCTTTTCCCTTGAGCAATTTCAGGTACTTCTCTCCTTCCTGACAGCTAAGGATGCTGGGGTGGCAAACGGGTGCTGGACACGAGCCATGCACCAGGCACCCCACTAAGTACTTTACACATCATCTGTCCGATCCCCCAGATGTCTCCCCAGAGTGGACATCATCAACCCCAATACACAGGTGAGGAAATCAAGGCGGGAAAGCGGGGAGACTTGTCCAAGGTCACCAGGCTAGGAAGCAGCACTCAGCTCAGGTGGCTTGCCTGTCCCCGCCTTCTAACATCTCCCGCCCTCCCTGACACCCTGAGGGGAAGGGAGGTGGGGGGAGGAGTGCTGCAGGTGTCAGATGAGCTCTTGGGAAATGGAGAGGACAGCAGCTGGGGGAATATGTCAGTCAGGGTCCCCCTCGAGGCTGCCCGCAAGGGATCCCTGAGGCCTGAGGGTGCTCCGTCGCTGGAGTAGTCAAAAGAGTCTCCAGCGTCCCGCCCCCTCCCCTCCCCGACATCCTCGCTGCCAAATGAAATCTGGCAGCTTCTGAAAATAGCTCAGCGCTGCAGCAGGCGCTCTGCCCGCCCTTCAGCAGGCTGGCACACAGCTGGGGGTGGCCACTGTGGGCAGACGCTGGCACACACCAAGCCGGGGGTGGGTGTCACACACGTAGCGCACCGGGCAGCACAGAGCTGGGGGCACGGGGCAGCTGCCATCCCTTAGCTCCCATGACCTTCCCATGCCTGCTGAGGCCAGGGTGGACCTGAAGTCAGTCTGGCATGTTTACCAGGCCTGAGGCACCCTGTCCAGCAGCAGTGAAATCACTAGTAGGTGTGAGAACATGCCCTTAGGCCACTTTTGTCCACTCATATAGACAAAGAGAAACTCAGAAACAAGGGGAAAATGTCAAAATGTTGTTTACTAATATCTGGATGTAAAACCCAGCAGTGTTTTACAAAAAGTGTGACCACCCTATTTGACGTGGTCTAGGATTTCCCTGCCCATGAGAGAAGCGTAAGGAACCAGCCACAGGCCGGGGGTCAGGCACTTGCCAGGCCCATATCAGGCGTTCAGCACCCTGAGGCTGCCTGGGCAGTGTGGGGCTGGGTGACCCTGGACCAGCAAGGAAGGGGCACTCTCTGCTCTGACTCTGCCAAAGCCAGGACCAGACCCTCTAAGCGTCACACAGCAGCCCTCCGCTGCCTCGGGTCTGACCCGGAGGATAGAAAGAGACCCCTGATTAACGGGGAGCCCTTGGCCCTGCCCCAAGCTCTCCACTCTCGCAAAAGTGCACCAAGAGACAACCCCTGCCATCAATCAAGACAGAGTAGAGGATGAACAGTTAAGGAAAGGCTTTCCTGCCTGGGATCTGGTGAGCAGGTAGGGGCAGGGTAACTGTTTTAGCTTTTGTCACAGTGACATTTCCAAAGTAAAAAAAAAGGGTTAAAAATACCTCCCACTCGCAGTGAGACGAGAGGCTACTCTTTGAGTGGGGGGTAGTAACAGGATGCTGGGCCCATGGACTCTGTGCAAGGAGAACTCCAAGGACCCTGTGGGATGGGGCTGCAGCAAGACAGGGCTGGACCACCCAGAGAGCCAGGCAGACTGACCCTGCAGCCTCAGGGAGACCAAAGAGGGGTGAGCCTGAGAGAGGCATGCAGCGTGAGGGAGAGCAGCCTCCCCAAGAAGGCACACAGACCCTCGTTTGCCCCTCTCCCTCCCTTGCTCACTCACTCAGCATTCAGAGACGGCAACTCTGTCCCTGGTCACCATGACAACCAGTGGCCGGATGCCGTTCCCAAGGCCAGGCCCATCTGCCCACCCTCCAGGGAGCTGTTTCCACAGAAGAAGGGACGCCCAGCCACAACTCCCAGTGGCCTAGAAGTCTAAGGCCATGCCCAGGGCAGGACAAAGTCACAGTTCATTCAGGCCACTCTGGTCAAAGGCACTGCAGCTGCAGCAGGTGGCTCCCTAGCCCCCAGGTTTTGGCCCTTGTCTAGGGCCTGAACCTGGGCTGGAATTCTGAAGGATCAGGGCCACGTCCCCCCATCCTGAAGTTCCAAGTGACAAATTAAAACATAATAAAAATAATCCTTTTGTTAAAAACCATGAGCCTGGGCCCTCTGGGTCAGGGCCTCAGGCCCCTCCATTGTGTCCTCCAGGCTGAGGCCCAGCTTCCCCACAGCCGCATGAGCTACTGATTGTTGCAGCCCTGAGAGGCCGAGGAGCTGCCTGCCTGCTTCTTCCTCCGCTTGTTGAGGAGCCGGTTGTTAGAGGTCTGCAGGTCCTTGATCTTCACCTGGTCATAGTCCACCCGCATGGTTGCCAGGGCACTGGTCATTTCCTCCTGGGGACAGATGTGGGGGGAGGGCAGGTACACTGACCTCAAGAGACATCACCTCCTGCCTGAGTAGCCCCTTAATAATATCAGTGATGGCAGTGACCATCTATGCTGCCTGAGAGCCCCCTGTGTAGCCAGCACTGGGCCCATCCCTTTGCCTCATATGAGCTTCACTCTAGTCCATTGTGGTAGACACTGAGCTTATCCAAAAAGGCACAGAAAGTATAGTGACTCCCTGGGACCATACCAAGGGTAAGTAGGGCAGGGACTTGGACCAATGTCACCTGCTCAGAACCACAAGGCCTGCAGGGGACGCCGTCTTGCTGTGCACCCAGGGCACCAGCGCCTGAAGACTGTGCCCTGGTTGCCCCAGGCTCTGAGCTGCTGCCCCATAGGCTCAAATCTGGCCTCCCCTAAGTCTAAAAGCAGGCTGACCACCCTCCCAAATGTTGCAAATCATAGGAGGGATTATGGCCAAAGCTTGTTCGGTTTGACCCCAAAGCCCCCCTTCACTGAGGGCGTGAGCCAGGAGCACCACCCTGAACGGGGTAGCGCAGCCCAGTGCTCCAAGTGACACGGTCAGACCACGGCTGCAGTCACTGACATAAGGCGAGAGGGGACCGAAGACCCAGGTTCTGGGTGGTCACCACCGTGGAGTCCCTTTTTCCAAAACCCTGCTACTTGCAGGGAGGCTGAGGGAGAGTCCACCCACCTTGACTTCATCCCAGTGGTCTTTGTCCTCCTGCAGCACTCGGGCTGTGTGGAGTGGAGTCTGTGGCACCACCATCGATTGCTGGAAGGAGCCCCAGGCCCGTGGATCAGACCCTGCAGGCACCCGGGACAACACTGGCTGCCCTACCCCACCCCCTTTCTTCCAGTCTCAGATGGGGAAACGGGGACTCAGGGAGGTGAAGGAGCCTGACATGAGTGGTGGCAAAGGCAGGTTATAGGTGGGGCACTACCACACATCTGTGGCCCACGGCAGGGACTCCGGAGCCGTCACTCTTCTGGCAGCCCTGCTCAAGCTCATCACCCTGCCCACCATAGAATGAGGTGGCACTCACGTTGATCCAGGGATGGTTCATGAATTGTGTGATGGTCAGCCTCTCTGTGGGGTCTGTCTTCAGCAGGAGGCGGATCAGCTGCTTGGCTAGTGATGAGAGGGGAGTGGTGAGGCTGCGAAGTTCCTCAGAGCCAGTCCCCCCCTCCCAGAGACCACCAGCTCTGCACACACTCCCAAATTCCTAACCCACAGAAACACCACCAGCTCTGCACACGCTCCCAAATTCCTAACCCACAGAAACAGTGAGCTAATAACCGTTCCTTGTTTTAAGGCATTAAGTGTTTGGGGTAATTTGTTAGGCAGCAATAGATAATTGATATGAGGCAGACTTGTTTGTGGTCTCCAAAGGGAAAATATGAACAGGAGTTAGAGGAAGTTTTGAGGAGGCAGGTTTTGAGCCCATTTGGCTCAAATATAGAAACTGAGGTTCAAAAAGGTTAGGTGACTTGCCTAGGACCACAAAGCTGGGATGTTGGGGAAGCTAGGATCTGAATACAGGTCGGTTTGACACCAAAGTGTTCTCTCCCAGAAGGAAGGCTTATGGGGTCCAGTGGAGCAAGATGGGGCAGAGATTCACTCACCATCCTCAGAGACCTCTGACCACTCAGGATTGGGGAAGCCATACTGGCCCAGGCGGATCCTCCTCTTCATCCCCGGGGAGATGGCCTGGCCCGTGTTGGAGTAGAAGGGCGGGAAGCCGCATAGGCTAGGGGAGGGCAGAGGTTGTTCGGCACAGGTGTGGGGGAAGCGCCAGGGTGGACCCATTCTCCTCCCCCAAGACCCTGACTGGGGAGACAGGCAGCCAGACACCAAGGCAATAATACCAGCCCTCAGAACTCTGGTGTTCATCCCAGGACCACCATATGCCCTTGGCATGGGGAAGCCTTCAGGGAGCCTGAAGAAGAGGTGTCCCATGACCAGAAGGGAAGGGCAGCCTCCTTGAAGAGTGACCTGCTCAAGCCCCTCACCAAGGATGGCGGGGGCAGAAGTGGTTCTGAGGGTACACGGGGTTGCAGGAGATGGATGGTACTCACAGGATGTACATGATGACGCCCAGGGACCACATATCACATGACTTGTCATACTTCTCTGGACCCAGGACCTCAGGAGCTACCAGGGCAGAGAGCACAGGAGGGGCCTCAGTCCCAAGGGTCCTCAAGCCCAGGCAGGAGCCTAAATCCTGGACAAGGTGGAGAGCAGGTGCCCAAGCTGGGGGATGGGGCAGAGCAGATTGGTGTCTGGCACCTTCTGGGAAGGCGGCATGTGTGTGAAGTTGCGGGAGGAAAAGAAGCTCCCAGATAAAATAATCCCAATTTAGACTGGGCTGTAAGAAATGATAGCCTCCTAGCTACTTTGGGCCATCTCAGTCTTGGTGTGGGAGGAGAGGGAGAGGAGGGCAGTCTGGGGTTCGATGGGGTCCTACCGTAGGTGAGAGGGCCTCAGCCCACCAGCTGCCCTGTGTCCCTTGCCACCTGAATGTACAGCCGAGGTCATGGGTAAGGAGGGGCCACGGCCAGGGCTCTGGGTTCCACTGTCAGCCTGACTACCATCCCATGGGGCCTTGGTCTTCCCATCTGTTCAATGAGATGGGTAGGCCGGAAGATTTCTAAGTCAAAATACTGCAAAACATGTTCTGGTAAACAGAGTGCCATTCCAGCTGTCTCAGGGGGCTTCCCACCCCTTAAACAGCTCTTGGAAGGCTTATCCTGAGGGAGAAGAGCTCTCTGTAAAACGAGTCATCACCCCACTCTCTGGGAAGGGGCACTTTCAGCAGGGACTTCTCCAGATCTGGGGGCTGCCCGCTCACAGAGGAGCAGGGAGCTTTTCCAGGAAGCGTGGGTATGTGTACAACCCCGGGTCCCATCCATGCCCTCACCTAAGGGACCCTCTCCCACAAGGCAGGTGGCTGGTACCCTGCATCCCTCTAATGTAGGAGGAAATGCCTGCCCACTTTCTGAATATGACTCCCAGGAAGATAAAAACCAGAGAAAAACAACCGCAGTTGGGCTCCATCCCAAGCTGATGGCAGCCTTTTATCACGTATATATTTAGAGCCGCTGTGATGTCATTCAGCTCACAGGCCACAGCCAGAATTTTCCTGGATCTATTTTCAAAAGCAGAAGCTGAAGTTTGGGAGAATATTTTTGCAACCTCCGGCCCCCCAGTCACCGCCTCCTCGCAGACAGAATCCTCCCCTCCCTCCTCACTGGGCTTTAACCCTTTGGCTTCTGCACCCTACTGGCTGCCCCATACCACAGCAGGGTGAGGCGGGTGTGGTAAAGAGGTACAAACCATATCCCAAGGACTCACCCACATAATAGGGAGTGTAGCAGGGAGTCTGCAGGGCATTTTGGGTGGTCTCCTTGGCAAAGCCAAAGTCAGTGAGCTTGAGTACCCCATCTTTCTCCTTGGACGTGTAGAGCAGGTTTTCAGGCTGGGCCAGGAAAAGAAAACATTAGTCTGGAGTTAGGCACCAGGTGGGGGCAGAATCTTCCCTCATCCAGATTGATGCAGGAGGAGCCAGGTCCATCTCACTAAAAAGACCTGGGTCTTGGCAACCAACAACATGGGCCAAATATGGAGGAGACTAATGTGGCTGAGAGGTGACACCTCATCTCACAGAGGGGAAACTGAGGCAGTTGTTCAACCAAGGCTGCAGATAACCGAGTGCCATGGAGAGCCCAGGGGCAGGAAATTCTGAGCTTGAGTTGGTGATGCTGCCTTGAGATGCCAAAATGAGGGTTCCGGGGGAAGGTGGGCTGCAAGCGAGCCAGTGCTGCCAAGCACACAGCCTGTACCCAGCCCAGAATGAGCCTGCAGGACAGCCCCCCTGAGGTTGCTCCGGGAGCTAAGACCCCAGGAGCTGCACAGAGGCCATCTTTCCTGGTTGCAGAGCACAGAGAGTCTGAGGGATGAAGGCAGTGGGGAATCTGCATGGAGGAGGCAGCCCTGAAGCTGGTTTTTAATGAATGTGTAGGACCTAGGCCCATGGAGAGGAGCGGCAGAGCTGGGGTAGAAGGATGGGTGTTAGATGGAGTTCCAGTTTGGAGCCAGTGAAAGCTATTTCTCAGGTCCTGTTTGAGATGATGCAACCTTGGACTGGGATTAAAAACAGGGAAGCAGTTTTGGTCTATACAAAGGAACCTTCTCCGCAGAAGGCTTTTCTCCGATTGGGAGAAAAAAAGGAAGCCAGGGCCAAAATAAAGCAATGGTTTATTTTGCAAAATAAAGCAAAGGTGAGACTGTTGCGGCTCCTCGTGTATCCAAAATCAAAGAATAACTGTATGGGTTGGCAGTAGTCAGCCAGAGGAAGAACCTGATGCAGCAGCTGGGCCCTCAGGTCTCCTCTGCCCAGTCTTAGGAGGAAATAAGCCTGGGGGTGTCATGCTCTAAGTGTGGGCCTGAGGGCCCAGGAGTTGCAGATTCTACTCTGATGGTGGCTGGCACATGCAAGTGTGTGCATGTGTGTATGTAAGGCTGCCTCGGTTTGCATTTCATCCATCTGATCTTGATCACCTGTAAGAGTCAGTCCTCCCTGGATAGGAAGTTTGGAGAGAACATCTCTCAAGCCCATCCACTGGAAGGGCAAGCAGGTCCAGCAACTGGGATTACCTCTGCTCCTTCATCCAGTGCCCAGCACATGGCTTCTTTCCCCTAAAATGTTGACATTAGAAGGCTCCACCTATGGAAACTGTGGCTGTTACTTCACGGAAGCCCCAACATTGTAAGGCAGCCCCTTCCTGAGGCCTGGCATATTGTCACCACAAAATCCTTGCTGAATGAACAAATGAATGCACGAATCCCAGTGCAGCAACTGCACAGCCTTGAGCAAGACAATCTCTCTCTGAGCCTCGGTTTCATCTGTCAAATGGGTAATGGCACCCATCTCACAGGGCTGGGTGAGGATTCAATGAGATGCTTATCAGGACTACTGGCTTGAAGTAGGCATTCAATTATTCTTATGGCTATTGGGATTATACAGTGTTTGAAGGAAACAAGGAGACCCATCTGGCTAGAGCAGAATGAATATGCTGGAACCATGGGAAAAAAGGCTGAGAAGAGCAGTCTTGGCCAGGGGGAAGAGGCCTTGAATGCCAACCAAGGAACGTGGCCTCCATCTAGTGGATGCTGGGACCATTGAGGGTTGTGGATGGTACTCTTTTCCCGGGTCTCCGAACCTGGATCCTGGAGCCTCACCTTGACATCTCGGTGGGCAACGTTCCAGCTGTGCAGAAACTGGATAGCGGTGCCAATATCCCGCATGATCTCTGCAGCTTCTGCAGACAGAGATAGAGGAGAGGGTCACTGATGTCAGTCAAGGATCAGGCAGCCTAGGGGGCCCCACCCATCATCCCTCCTGGGAAAGCACAAGGTGGTGCACTCCTCCCACCCAGGGCCCCCATCCCATACCCATACCCTGGTCACCCTAGTTTCCTTTGGGGATGCCCTCATCTCATTTGGGGCTCTTTCAGCGGGCCTGGGCTACCTCTCCCCAGCTCAACTGTTGGTTGGCACCAAGAGGCATGGAGTCCTCCATCCCAAGGCCATGGAGAGCCCATCTCTGGCAAAGTGTCACAGACTCACAGAACCCCTTGGGAGATAAACACTCTGTCCCACCCTCTCTTATTCAGCTGGGGAAACTGAGGCACAAAGAGGAGCAGGGCCTTGCCCAGCATCACACAGAAACTCTGTGTGAGCCATCTCAGCCCAAATCCCCAGTGCAGCTGCACGTACACACCTCTCTCAGTGAAAGCTTGGTCGCCACGCTCCTGAATCCTGCTGAACAACTCACCGCCTTCCATGCTATTAGAGAAAGTGGGCAGGGAGGTGGAGAATCAGGCATCAACCTGCCCCCACCCCGAGCCATGGGCTCAGGCCTCCAGCCCTGCTGTTCTTCTCCTGGGGAACGGTCACCTTCAGCCTCCCTGTGCCTTGCAGAGCCTGGTGCATGGTGGGCTGTTGGCTTGGGTGGGTTTAACTCAACTCTTAGAACTAGGGGAGGATCTTAACCAGGGAGCACCTGTGTTCCCAGGGGCACTGACCCTACCTGGCAGCCCCACCCTCATCCAGGTTTCCCCAAGTGAGGAAGGAGATGTCAGTTATCATCATCATGGCCACTGTTTTCTGAGCACCTACTGTGTGCTGTGCCCTGGGCAAACCCTTTGTGTGCACTGCTGTGTAATCCTGGGCTGGTCCCTTCATCTCTCAGTGCCTCACCTTCCTCTTCTGTAAAACAGGGATTATAGCACCAACGTCACAGAGTTGTGAAGATTGATTCAGGAATACACATAGAGCACTTAGAATGAACAGGGTGAATGCTACATCAAGATCTCCCTCCACATTTTACATGGGAGTTACAGCGATTCAGAGAGGTTAGCAGTTGCCCAAGGTCACACAGCTAGTGGGTGGCAGAGCCAGGATCTGAACCCCAAATCTGACTCAAGAGCTGCTACACTGTGGGGTGAGGGGGAACTTTAAAGGCAGACAGGGAGGAGCTGGAGGCCAAGACACAGGGCCCAGGGTCTGAGGAAGGTTAGGGTTGAGCGACAGTGCTCATGGGAGAAGCCCAGGGTGGAGAAAGCCGCTGGCTCCTGGATCTAGGCCCTGATCACCCAGCACCTGGTGGGGCCGTGGGAGCACCAATCCAGGTGGGAAGGAGAAAGCTGAGGGGACAGTGTACTTCCCACTCTTCCCCACATCTCTCCCCCACCCCCTACATTCAGCTCTTCCAGCCCCTCCTCACAGAGTGGAAATCATACCCAGGGAGGCCATATTAGAGCCCCTGTGGATTCCTTCCCACCCTTGCAGGAAGGCCCTTGTGGCCAGCTGTGCAGGTCCGCGACCCTTCAGAGGCTGGCGGGGGGCCTCCCAGAGATGCTATCTGAAGAACAGAGACAGCCCCTAAAGAATGGCGGGAGCCTGGGGGCCACAGGGGTACTAATGAGGCGCTGAGGCAGGGTGGGCCAGCATACCATTCCATGACGATGAGGAGACAGCGTTTGCTGTGATGCATGTTCTCATACACATCCAGGATGCGCACAATGTGGGGGCCGCCTGAGGCTTTCCAGTGGTGGTCCACCTCCTGCCGGGCCTTGGGGCTGTCATACAGGAGCTGAGGGCAGGTAGGCACAGAAGGTTGTCAGGCCTAAAATCCACTTCCCCAGAAGCCACCCAGTAGTGCCATTGCCCTCACTTTGCAGACAAGGACACGTAATCTCAGAGAGGCCTGTGACCTGCCTAAGGTCCCCCAGCTTATGAAGGGCAAAATGAGGATTCACATCCAGGTTTTCCTGATTGGTGGTCCAATGAGCCTCTGGACCTGATTGAGGGTCAGCTTCAAGCAGCTTAGCTGGTAGCTCAGGAAGCCCTGAAAAGTAGCTGAAAGCTTGGAAGGACTCAGAGGCCAGAGAAGCCCCTGCCTCCCTTCTTGGGGACAGCAATTGAGGTGGAAATTGAGTGGACTTCATAGTCAAATCACGCATCATCTGTGAGACCCCAGGCCAGGAGCCACACATCGCCAGAGCCTCATTTTTACAGTGAGATGGCATGAGGGTTTGTGGACCAGAGGTAGAGGTTGGCAGAAAGGAGGACCCTGCTCGAGTGAAGTGACCGCCTGGCGGGGTGAGGTCTGGGCTTGGAGCTAAATTCCTCCAATGACTCACTGTGACCTCAAGCTAACATTCACAGCTCCAAGCCACAGCCCACAACTCTGTAAAATGGAGTAATAATAGTCATCCCCACAGGATACATCACATCAAGGCAGGCAGCACGTGGGTGGGCATCATGATCCTTGTTCAGGTTAACTCAGCCCTGGGCTGTGGCTGTCAACCTTACAGCCAATCACCGGAAATGAGCAAGACCCTGAAGTGGTCATGCTCAGAGGAGGTGCAGGGGGTGGAGACGTCAGCCTGCAGGGTGAGGTGGCCCAGAATGGGGAGAGCAGGGACAAGCCATCCCCCGAGTAAGGCTGCTCACATTTGCTTCCTGGCTGAACAGGGCTGAAGACCAGGGCTGGAACCCAAGATAGGCTCAGACCAGCTCCATCTTGCTCAGTACCCGCCGGACCCTGGGCCACCCTGGGCCTTGCTTTCTTCTCCTGCAGGATGGTTTCCCCTCTGCCAGGGCATGTGTGGGCAGGCTCTGGGACCAAGCTCTCTAGGCAAAGATCAACTGGGGCAGAAACGAATCCCTGCATCTGCTTGACCCTTGGTCTCTGGAGCTTGACCCTAGTGTGGGGTGCAAGGAGCTGGGCAAGCCCCTCCACCAGCTCCGGGGTTCCTTCTCCACTAACCAGTCCAGAATGGGGGTGTGCATGGAGACGGCTGCAGGCAGACACTCCCAGCCTGGAAACCATGGATCCCTTGCTCGTGCTGCCTTTGCCTCCTCTGTTCTGCCCACACAGCTCCCAAGTACCGGCTTCTTACTTAACAGCACTGTGGGTGAGGCTTGGTCACCCCCACTCACCACATCAGCTCCCCCCACCACACTGTGTCCTGAGGTGACTCAAGCCACGGGCACCTCAGGCTTTAGCCACAGGACCAAAGATGCACCATCCTCCCTGCCTGCTCTGTCCTCTCTGCACCCCTTCTCTGCTTGGCCTCCTAACACTTCTCCCTGCCTCCTGCCACCTCCTCCCTAGCCCACCTGACCATGTCCTGCCAGGGCCCCCAGGCAGGCTCCTGGACCCTCTCCTCACTCTGCCCTGCTTCTGGTACCCAACCCCGATATCAGGGTCCTCTCCCTTCTCTCCTAAAATCCCAAGCTCACAGCTGAAATGCTTTCGGTGGGGTCCTCAGCCCTACCTCTTTCTCTCTGGTCCTTTACTACCTATCCCCACCCCCTAGTGCTCTGTATAAAGGCCACCTCCTCGCCTGGCATCCAGAGCTCGTCTTCCTCTCTCAGCTCATTTCCTGCTACCCTGGCCCCAGAGCACTTGATTCTGGTCAGAGTGATGTATGTTCTGATCCCAAATAGGCCTCACTCTCTGCCTACGCCAGGTGCACTCTTGCTCCATCTCCTCTACTGGGCTAACTCCCTTTTTCTGAGGAAGGTTCTGGTGTCAGTTCAGACGTCTCCTCCTCTGGAAAGTGCTCCCAGCACCTCCCTCAGTGGTTTTTGCCTCTGTACCTCCACCAGGCTGGAAGCAGCTTGAAGGTACAGACAGGTCGGGATTACCTGGGAGTCCCCGGCTGGGGTCTGGCAGAAAACACTGGGCTCCTGAACAAACAAAGGATGGGATGATGGGCATGGGGCTGGAAGGAGACAGGGGTGTGAAAGGGAAGGGAAGAGGACGATGGATGGCCTGAGCCTGCACCTTGTGCTTTGCTGAGGAGGAGAAGCAGGTGGAGCTGTCCTGAGCTGGAGCCTCTCAATGCCTCCCACCCTACTCAGTCCATATTTAGGATCCCATTTACCACATGGATTAAAATAGTCCTTCTCTGAGTGCCAAGGCTCTGAGAACAGGCACAGGGGTGGGGAGAGAACTGCCCCTAGAAAACACAATAAATGCCTCCAGGTCTCTCTAAAGGGGAGATTACAGAGCCCTGCACCTGGGCCCACCCAGGGCCAGCTGCCAAGAAATCTCCAGGGCTGTCTCTCTTGATCTCTCAGGGTGACCTTGAGTGCATCCCCAAACCTCTTAGAGGCTCAGTGTTCTCATCTTTCTTCCCCCCTGCCAAAGTCTTCTCCTCTCCTAGGAGTACCCCCAAAGACACCTCCTCTCAGAAGCCCTCCCTGACAACCTATCTAAAGAGGACCTCGAGGGTCCTTATTCTCCCCTCATCCTTTATTTTACTTTCTTTCTATATATGCTTGTTTATTGAGGTACACTTTACATACACAGATCTCAAGAGTCCAGTTCAATGAATTTTGACAGTTGCATACACCCTGTGACCCACACCCCATCAAGACAGAAAATGTTGCCAGCTCCTCAGAAAGCTCCCGCATCATCACCCTTTTTTCCTCCCTCCTGTGCATCACTTGCTCACGACCTACAATTAACTTGTTCCTTTGATAACTCTTTAAACAAACACACACATATAGATGTTACACTTTCAGTATGCCTGGCTCTGTTCTGAGCACTTGATAAACATTAGGAGGAAGGGACTTTATTACCACCATTCTTTAGCTGAGGAACTGAGGCACAGCGAGGTGAAATAACCAGCCCCAGATTATGCAGCTGTTTCCCCAGTCAGGCTGGCATTGTGCTGCCTCTGGCCTCAGACTGTGGACCCCCAAGGGCAGGGCCAGTCTGCCTGGTCACCTCTGGGTCCCAGTACTGGCACAGAGCACTGGCTCAGATAATATCTGTAGATTTCATGAACAAATCTATGAAGTGGGGATAAAGGGAAGAAACCCTCACAACCCATCATGAGGAGAGAACAAGATTAAATTGAGGACCCAGGAAGGCTCAACAAATGAAAGACATGACAACCTGGACAGACTTCCTCCCCACTGTACCTAACCTACCCTCCCTGGTGAACTTTACCTCCTCTTCCAAGGAGCCCATCCTGACTCCTCCAGCCCACAAGGCCATTGCTACAAGTTGGCTTCATTCATGCAAGTATATGAGGCTTCATTATCCTTCACGAAAGGTGTCCCCCAGCAAGAGCCCCATCTTCTCAGGCATGGGAATGAGCACAGGGCTAAGAGACAGGAGCCCCAGGTTCTACTCTTATTCTCAGTGTGACCTGGGGCTGGTCCTTTGCCTCTCTGTGTCTCTGTTTCCCTTGTGTTAAGATGCAGGGCTTGGGCTAGACTGGGGGGGATGGGAACCACAGGGAGGACCCCTGGTCAGGGACTCCTTGCAAAGTGGGGTCAGTAGTCCCACTCTCACAGCACTGTCCCCATGGAGCAGCCTCTGGTCTCCACTGACCCCATATTCAAATGCCTGAAGCTGCTGGGGGCCACCCGGTGTCTTGGTCCCCAGCCACAGCTGGGAAGAAAAGAAGATGGGGTGGCCTTCTGACAACACAACACACCTGTACCCCATCCTCACTCCCATCCTACATCCCCTGAGCCCCCCAGGGGTCCACCAAAGCTGGAGGGTCTGTGATGGCTCCTGGACAGCTCCATAGCTCCAGCTAGTGCCCAGCAGGCTCCCTTATACGCCTGTGAGACGGAACCCTGGCTTCCTCCTAAGTGAGGGCTCCCAGCTCTCCTTGAGTTGTGGGCCCCCACTGAAGTTACACAAGCATCGAATTTGAGACCATATTTCTTTGATCAAATGACAATGCTGTAGCCTCAGTCTTTGATTACGTGGTTTCCACCTCTCCCTTCTCCCCTCACTCTCTTTTGCCAACTTCTCTCACCTACCCCCAGAGCCCATAGCCAGACAGCCGAGACCCTTACCAACCCCACCAGACAGTGGACCCCAGCAAAGGTTGAGGGCAGAGAGGCCCACGCCCCTCCAGCTCTCCAGGTGGAATGGGAGCCTCAGAACTGGCCAGGCCTCCTCCCTACCTCCACGCTGTGTCCCTTTCCACCCAAGCACAGGGTTTACATGTAGGTGGAGGAACTCTTGAGTTCGGGAGCTGAGAAAACAACAGCATCATTTGACTGTTTGGAAAACAATTTACAGTTTACAAAACACTCTTTTCCCTTATCTCATGGGAATGCTGGTGCCACCCTGTGAGGCAAGCAGGGTGGGACCATCAGCCCCAATTTATAGAGTGAGGAAAAAGAGGCTCTGGAGGATGAAGTCATTGCCCTGGGGCCACCAGGATGGAGTAACGTAAGGCTGGACAGGGAGAACAGGACTCCTGAGAGAGCATCCAGACAACCCCTCCCTGAGGGGAAATGAGAGGAGGGGGTGGCCCCAAGTCAGAGAGGCACTGACCAAAACTACTACTTGCAAGACTTGGGAAACTTGTTCTGAAATAAATGTGTGCATAGGTGCATGGGTGTGTGCACGAGCAGGGATGTGAGTAGGTGTGTGTATGTGTGCATGGAAACATGGGTAAATGTACACATGAGTACATGCACATAAGGGGTGTGTGCATGGGTGTGTATGGGTGTATGTGGTATGGGGCTGGGGAATGTGTGTCAGTGTGTGGGCCATGGTGTGTTTGTGTCTACAGACTCTGTGATGTTGATTTTGATCCCTTCAGAGAATAAGGCCCATCCATCTGTCCATTTATTTGTGCAATATTTTCTATTTCTCTGAAGTGCCTAGCAGAGAACTGGGCACAGAGAGGTGCCCAAGAAAGACTGGGGGTCTTGGGCTTCCCTTGTGGCGCAGTGGTTGAGAGTCCGCCTGCCGATGCATGGGACACGGGTTCATGCCCCGGTCCACAGGCCACGGAGTGGCTGGGCCCGTGAGCCATGGCTGCTGAGCCTGTGCGTCCGGAGCCTGTGCTCCGCAACGGGAGAGGCCAAAACAGTGAGAGGCCCGCGTACTGCAGAAAAAAAAAAGAAAGACTGGGGGTCTTGCTGCTACAACTCAACCTGTGACAGCCTTGTCTGGGCAGGTGACCAAGCCTAGACCCTCTGCTCAGACCTCCTCTCCCACTGAGGCCCCATCTCCACTGCAGGAGCCATCACCTCACATTGCCCAGAGCTGTAAAAGTACTCTGTCTGCCTTCCTAGAGCATCAAACAGAGCTGGGATGTCTGCAGTGACTCTGTAAGACACAGCCTTGGGACCAGCCCCCAACACCCTTCTTCATCCTTCTTCCCAGGCCCACATGCCCACCCACACAGCCAGCGGCCACATCCAGCTCACCCCAGGATGGGCTCTTTTCAAGTAAAAGTGTTCACAGTACCTGTCACACACACACACACACACACACACACACACGAGGCCCCAAGGCCCGGGGCTGGACAAGCAGTCTCTCCCACTCCATCCCAACCTCCACACTCCCAGCCAATGAACCTGCAGCCCAGGCCAAACTGCTGTGGCCTGTGCCGGAACACACACTCCTTCCAGGGGAAGACAGCTGGTTTATAATCTCTCCCATCAGTGAGGCAGCAGCAAATTAAAAAATATGAACTCTGGATTTCATGACAGCTCACAGCCCAAGAGACATTATTATTAACCCTACAGCAAAGGGAACCTCATGGAGGCCAGGGATCCACTTCCTCTCACTGCTCTGTGGGCCACTAAAGTCCCATTATTTCCACTTTCTTGGGATTCCAGCTTGGTTTGATGCCAGAGGATAGAGAGGAGAGAGGCAGGAAGGACTGCTGTGTCCCCCAACACCTTCTCTCCCACCCTGGGGGTCTCACCCCAGCCTCAGGCAAGGGCAGGATGGAACATTCAGGAGCTGCATCTCCGGGCTGTCGATTACACCACAGTTACACACGCTCAGCGCCAAACACTCAGGCAGTGGAACTGAACAGAATATTATGGGAAAATCTAGGTTTGCGACTCATTTTTTTCACTGTGGAGAACCCCAATTCTCTACAGAGGGAGGTTATAGATGAGAAAAAGCACTTTGAATTTACTAAACTCCCTCCTTGTTAAGAGTTTTTCAACTCAGCCATATCTGAGGTCCCTTCTGGCTCCCAGTTCTGTAATTATTTGGGATTATTTTCCCATGGGAACATATCTCTAATTTTATGAGAGACATCGCTGGAAGAGCAGGATTCATTTTACAGCCAGCTGTTGAGACCACCCTGCCTTGTGCTGTTAGCAGCAGGTGGTTATTAATACTCTGCACCCTTGCCCCTGGCCAGCTAGTGGGACCCCTGCTGGCTGCTTTGCCTACTTAGAGCAGAGGCCATAGCCTCGGGATGGGGTGGTAGAGACTGACCTCAAGTTCAGGGTTTGAAGCAGAAGTTTCCTTTTTAAGGCCTCAGTATCTTCCTTATAAACCCAGACTCATCCCCCCGTCACTGACTTCACCCTCTCCCTCCCCACAAGGGCACCAGTGCTATTTGGAGAGTTGCTGGTCATGTCAAATCTAACTTTTTAGCCCTGGTTTCAAATTAGAGCCTCAGACATGTGCCATTATTCTCTCATGCACTAATTTCCCCAGCTTTCGTAGCTCATTAAGAGAGCTAACGGAACCGATTTTGCAGCTATGGATTAGTTGGCCCCATGCCAGATCAGACCTCGCTTCGTTAAGTTCTGGCCATATCCTGTCCTCCGTCTCACCCTGTCTGTTCACTTCTCCTCCTCAGCAGCTTAAGTTCCAGGGAGGTCGGCTCACATGATCTACTGACCCCAAATGCCCAGGCCCCAGCTGAACGCCTAAGGACTGACGGAGTCAGGACAGGGTTAGCACACCCTTCATAACAACCGTCCCTCCCTGGTGTTTGGCCAGTGCTGTGTTGGCCACAGTCCTTGGTCACAGATATCGCCTCATTCAGTACTCATCACATCCTGAGGAGAACCAGCATCACCCTTTTCCTGTGGGGAGCCTGTGACTCTGAGAGGTTAAGTGACTTGCTCAAAGTCACATAGCTTGGTAGTGAGAGTCAAAACTTGGATCCAGACCTGTTGGCTTCTAGGCAGTGAGGGCGATGCAGGTGGCTGCTTTGTTCCTTTCATGTGTGGAGCTTGGCCCCACAGCCCTGGGGCTAGACCAGGCTCTGCCCCTTGGCGGTCATTACAACGGTGGTGGATGTTCACAGAGCCGCTGCCATCTGCCAGGCATGTTACACACCTTCAAAAAGGACATTACTGGGGCTTCCCTCGTGGCACAGTGGTTGAGAGTCCGCCTGCCGATGCAGGGGACACAGGGTCGTGCCCCGGTCCAGGAAGATCCCACGTGCCGCGGAGCGGCTGGGCCCGTGAGCCATGGCCGCTGAGCCTGTACGTCCAGAGCCTGTGCTCCACAATGGGAGAGGCCACAACAGTGAGAGGCCCGCGTACCGCAAAAAAAAAAAAAGGGCATTACTGACCATCACTTTCAGCTTAGGAGACTGAGACTCAAGGATATTCTATAGCTTCTCTGGGTCACATGGTTCACACATAGCCACCTCCGAGTCCAGGAGTCCTTTGGACAACAGGATTCAACCCTCATGCCCAGGGAGGACTGCACATTTTACAGATGTCTTCCTGACCCCTACAAACATTTACTGGCCCTGCCTGAGGGTCAGGCCTGGAGCTGCAGCTAGGAATGCTGCCACAGGCACTCCGTACTCAAGGATTTGGGGGTCTATGGATGAGCTGCTGCCAATTAGGACGCTTGATGAGGATGTAGGCCCTAGGGAACTGTGCCTGGCTCCTTCTCTTCCCTTCTCCTTTCTTTCCAGATCCAGAACCTGGCAGAGCAGGCAAGATGGGGAAGGCCAGCCCCGGGAAGAAGGAGGGCCCCCAAACAGCTGCTCCCATTCCAGGCCAAGGGTGGGGTACCTGATGGCCGGGGCAGGGGTGGGGGGACCAGGAGGAAGTGGCTGACTGGCTGGGAGCCTCCCTAATCACCTCCCACCAGAGTCCTGGGAGGGGAGGAAGTGGCTGGGGCTCTAGGCCCAACGTCTTTCTAGGAAGCTCTGCCAGCAGGAAAGCCAACACGCGTTTTGAAATTGTCAAATCTCAGGAACACAAGAACTCCTTAAATTTGCCAAATTTTGGTGGCCTCAGTTTGTCTGCTTCCTCCCAGCCCCAGAAAACGTGGAAACAAAGGCAGAAGTGCCAGGTCTGGGGAGGAATAGGGAGGGGTGGGGGAGGGGAAGAATGCTTCCAGAAAGAGGGAGTTAAGCTAGGCTCCCAGGCAGGGAAGGAGAGGACCAGTGGGAACATGAGTGCTAGCTGGAGCAGGCCAGGTCCCAGTGCCCCAGGCCAGGGTCCATGCACTATGAAAGACCAGCTATGGCCACAGGGCTCTGGGTCAGACAGACCTGCATGCCAGATGCAGAGGCCAGTTCCATCCTCCACTCACCTGCGGCTTCGGGCAGGCCATTCAACCTCTCTGAGCCTCACTGGCCCAATCTGGAAAATGGGGACAGTGACAGTACTCATGTTCCCAGGTGGCCATGAGGACAGAATGAGAACACAGAGAGCTCAGATTAGCACAGTGCCAAGTGCACACTGAGTGGAAATGGGTTTTGAGGTTTGCTTGGCTTCAGGATTCCCCTGGGTCTTGCCCTGAGGTGGTCTCACACTCTTCACCTCCCTATTCTCCAGAATTTGGGGAAATTCAGGTGCAGCCTCTGGGAGCCAGGGAGGCAGACTCCCTCCAATCCAGCAGGTCACAGAAATGGTCTCAGATCCTGAGAGGTAGACCAAGAATTAAAAGTCTATGGATACTGCTGCTATGAAAGGCTCAGTGAGGAGAGGCAGACCCTCCAGGGTGGGAAGATCATGGCTAATCTCAGGGGAGGGACCCTGGGGCATGGGAAGCAAGGCTGAGAGCTAGGGACCTAAGCCAGGGAACTAACCCAGCCCTCAGCTTTGGCAGACTGGAGGAGAGGGCACATCCCCACTCTCCTAGGTGGCAAACACCTTTACATCCTCAACTCCTCCATGCATCCTTTTGGGCAATGTCCCCTTCTGCAAAGTGTGTGGTGACCTTGGACCTGTCCCCTAATATCTCCCTGAGCCCCAGTTCCTCATCTGTGAAATGGATATGCGCTCTCCTCACCCATGGCAACGAAGGGAGGGGGGCAGGCATGTGTGAGACTATCGGCACCTGCTTTACAGGCAGGGAAAGAGGGCCAGAAAGAGCTACAACCTTCTCCCCCTCCCGGAGGTTACACAGTGTGTAAGTGGCAGGATCAGAACTCCCTCTGCCCCAGGCAGGTGCCAGATCCCAGCATCCTACCCACAGCCTTCCCACAGGGGGCTGAGGAGAGGCCACACAGGTGCCTTGCGAGCCCCCTGAGTGCATACTCAGAGGGTCTAGCTTCTATTATCGTCTAACTTCTTAGAGGAAAAAAGGATTTTTCTGTCAAAATCAGCTACATAATTGGTGAAACGTTACCCTGGTTCTATTTCTTCTGTGACAGTATAAAAAGAAGACATCTTCCTCACAAGACTGGACAATTTTTAGCAAACGTAAGTGTTTTATTCTAATCTCAAAAATGTCTCTTCAATGGTCCCTCCTCATGAGGAGACCCCACCTTGACCACAGAGTCTGTGCCCCCAACTGGCCAGTTGTGCTGCAGTGATGCCCGCATAGCCCGCGCAGGGCAACAGAGGACAGGCAGCGACCAGGGTGAGTGAGGCCATGCCCAGGCGACCCCTGCTGAGGCACCCATCTTGCCATGCCTGTGGTCAGCTCTGGAGAGGGGATCCAACACACTCTAGCTCTCAGAAGAATGACAGCTGGTCTCTTTCCCCTGGAGGAGACGTTACAAAGATGACAAAGGAATAAGAAGTGGGGGGGCGGGGTGGGAGGATGGACCGCACCACCCCCAGAGACATGGTGCAGAGACCCTTGGGAACCTTCTGACTCCACCCCCCAGACCTGCTCTTCCCAAAGCCAATATCATATCTGCTCTGCATCTCTCCCGCTTCCCTTGGCTTCATCCACGTCCCCGCAGCTCCCCACACAGGCCTGGGTGAGCACCGGCAGCCATCGCCCTACTCAGGCTCCTCCCAGGGGAGGCAGGGAAACTGGCTGCCCAAGCTTCTGGCAGACCTTGGCCCCTGGTCCCTTTCTCTCTCCTGCTCCTGTTCAGCTAGAAGGCTCCCAGGCCTCTGACACCCAGCTGGCTCCTGGGAAAGTCTCCTTGTCTCTGGAGCCATAGCTGTGAGGAAGGGGAAGTGGAAGAGGGAGGAAGGCCCCACCCTCTGGGAGACCAGGGTGGCAGCCAGCCAGCACTGAGGGACACTCCGGCCATGGGAATGGACTGCAGTGACTCACCCTCACTCTCTCAGGCCTTTCTTAGGGTAAGGACACACCCTGGTACAGGCTCGGCTGACTCAAGGATTGAACCAGCCATAGA
Organism: Phocoena sinus; assembly: GCF_008692025.1. Classification (NCBI taxonomy): domain Eukaryota; kingdom Metazoa; phylum Chordata; class Mammalia; order Artiodactyla; family Phocoenidae; genus Phocoena; species Phocoena sinus. The sequence goes on from NC_045773.1 coordinate 37,820,863, forward strand.
GCGCAGTGCAGAGGGGTCTTCAAACCTGAGTCATAACCCCCTGAGCTCCTGTTCCTAGCAGAACACATACCCTGCTGGTGGTGTCACCACAGATGACCAGGTTCCCCTGGCAATACCATTGCTAGCTGGCTCAGGAGAGGCATCTCGGGGCACCCTCTAGTCAGCCTCCATGCTGCCTGTCCTCTTGCAAGAGCGGCCCCAGCAGCGGGCAAGGGGGGCCCCACCACCTGCCTGCTTACTTGGCACTGCCCACAGTCGCTGCCCACCCAAAGGGTCTTCACAGCCAGAAGGGGTGGCCCTTGTCAAACAGAGCGCCCATCGGCTGGGCCCGTGAGCCACAACTACTGAGCCTGCGCGTCTGGAGCTTGTGCTCCGCAACAAGAGAGGCCACGACAGTGAGAGGCCCGCGCACCGCGATGAAGAGTGGCCCCCGCTCGCCGCAACTAGAGAAAGCCCACGCACAGAAAAGAAGACCCAGCACAGCCAAAAATAAATAAATAAATGAATTTAAAAAAAAAAAAAAAAAAAAAAAACAGAGCGCCCAGCCCCTCACCTTACAGAGGGGCAGACTGGCCTGGGAGAGGGGCCCAGCTCCTGATACCCACTGAGCCTGGCACACAGGGAAGGATGGCTGAGAGGCACCGTCTGGCTGCCAGACAGGCCAGGGTTCCAGGGTTACTTCGCCTTTATGAATCTCAGTCTCTGCTTCCATGACGTGGGGGTGATCACAACCCATTCTTAGAGTCTGCTGTGTTTGTGTTTAGCATTCAAGGGATAAGTGGGTGCTCTTATCCCCATCCCCACCCACTATGCTGCTGCCTGCCAGAGGGCATGGAGAGCACTGGCCAGTCCTTCTGACACATCCTGAGAAGGGGGCTTGTTTATGTTGGGGAAACAGCTAGGGAACAAGCTATGAGTCCTCAGAGGCTGAACCCTTAGGAATGGGGCGATGAACGTGGCAGGTCAAGGCTCTGATCCTTCATGCTCCTGAAAACAGACTGTGAGTTTTGCTGAGGTGGGGGTGAGGGCAGGTGCAGGGTGCAGGCTAAAGAGCCAGCTGCTCTGGGGTGCTTCTCCCAGCTAGTGCGGAGCAGCACACAGTTGCACAGGCTGCACCTTGCATCTCAAGCCCTCCTAGCCCCTCTGCGGGCTCCTTCAGCTGGCTCCTTCTCTCCCCAACCTCAGCCCAGGAATCCTTGGGAGTCACAGTGCTCCTGGTCTTGCACCATTGTCCCAAGCAAAAGGCTCAGACCATTGAGCCGTAAAAGGAGACCCACAGGCAGAGGCCACAGCCAAGGCTGACCTCCCACACTCCACAGGGGGATGCCTCAGGTTACAGACTTGGTCCAGGTGCTCCTGACTCCACTGCTCTGGCGGCAAAGGCAGCCAGCAGCTGGTCGAGGCCAGGAGCAGGAGGAAACACTGTGAGCGGCATGGGCGCGGCCGTGCTCCTCCTTCCTGTCCCACCCCACCCTGTCCCTAGGAGGTGGGGCAGACTTTCAGGGTGACTAGGATGAGTCCCGAGCACCTGGCCAGCCCCCATCTGTCCTCTGCGTGCCCGAAACCCACAAGACAGAGTGGCAGGGCCCGAGAGGGGAGGGACTGAGTGACAGCAGGAGAAACAGAGATGGGAAAGAAGAAAGGAGAGGGACAAGGAGGCAAAGAAGACCGAAAAGGGAGAGCAACACAAAGAGAAAGTAGCAAAGACAAAGCCCTAGTCTAAAGAAAAGGGCAACCCTAATCCGAAACCCGCAAATAAACCCAAAATCAATTTTCTCAGTGTCTCTGGTCTGTCCAGCGCTGAAAAGGCCTCCTGAGGCTCCCTGTTCCCACAAACAGCCGGCTGCCGCCTGGTACTCCAGCCCTAAACACACCCCCATGGTTCCCACAGAGCAGAATTTTAATCACAATTACACTGGTCCCAATCTACTTAGTTCCAAAAGGGCTGGGGGGCAGCGGGGGCGGTGGTTTCTTTCACACCATTCTTTCAAACCCTGCGAAGAGCTGGCTTCCCCAGGTGCAGGGCGAGCCCAAGTGAGTCCTCATGAAGGCCAATAATGTGCCACCAAAAAATGCACCCAGGCCCCCCCCAAAGGAGAGCTCTGCCCTCTCACAGTGCCTGCAGGACCCAGCTGTCTCACAGCAGGAACCTGGGGATAGTTAGCTACCAAGACTGAATCCTGCTTCCCACCACATATTCAAACCCTGCGTTCAACGGCACCACAAAGACGATGGTTTTGCAAAAAATTCCGAAACTGCCTTTTTCCAAGGTTACTTGGGGAGAAAGTAGCAGAAAGGACTTCAAGCCCAGAGCCCTGCTCCTCTCTCAACCCCAGGCAGCCTCTCATGTGGAGCCACACAAGACCTCGAACAGGTGGGAGGGAGGGCAGCAGAACAGAAGTTCTCCTGGGAAAACATGGGAGCCTGTGGGAGCCCACTAGAGCTGTGGTCTCCCTGCCCTGAGAGCAGTAGACCCACTTATCCAGGTAGGGCCTGGTGCGCACTTTTACAGCACAGATGTGTGGGGAAGGCGCCCTCGCCTAGGTATAACCACCGTCCCCAGCTCTTGCCTGGTGGCCTTCACCTATGGACACGTGGCAGCCAGTTGCCAGGCTGGAACCAAAGGAGGCTGGGGGGCTGCATAGCCAGATGCTCCACCTGCTGCACCCTCTCAGGGGCCTCCCATGATGGTGTCCTAAGGAGGCCCTGGGAGAGGAAGACGAGGGATCCAAGTAGAAAACCAGCTTCCCCAAGTGCAAACCTGGGGAACAGGCAGAGACAGAACAGACCTCTAATGTCGTGGAGACCAGGCCCTGAACTGAACAACAGCCCAGGTGACCCAGAAGCCCCTACAAAACCCCTGGCAATAGTACTCCACAAGGGTCCCAGTGATGCTGTGAAAGAAAGCTCTGGGAGAAGGAGGGAGGATTTTTGCCCACCTAGTGATGGAGGGCACCAAAGACAGACAGAGGCCTCTGGTGGGATGAGGTATGAATCTCAGTTGTGGGCAAATGGAGAGGGAGAGTCACCGCTGACCACTTTCCCCCATCCTTTAAACCCTACGTAAATGCCTCTTTTTCCACAGGGCCCTTTGGTCTCTCCACGGCTCCGCAGAGTTTGTCAGGGCCTGGACACCAGCCCTGCTGAGATTAGCCACATCCTACCAGGACACAAGACTGGGAGTGGGGAAGTGGTACTCCACAACAAGTGCTGAACTGTGCAAACCAGGCATGCTGTCACAATACACCCAGTGCCCTCCTCTGTCATCCATAACCTTCTCAGACCAGAGGCCTGCATTAAAGCTGGCAATCTCTTCCAGGAAACCTCCCCTGGCTGGCCCAGCCCTGACAGTTTCCTCTCGCCCACTCACCAACCTGACTTCCTCCCTGTGGCACCCTGGACTTCGCTGGGCTGGGCTTGTCTGAGACTCACAAGGCTTGAGATGAACCATATACCCTTTCTGAGGCAGTCCCACAGCCATCATGGTCCCTGTGCACTGGCCTTGCGTTACTACCACTATACAGGCATAGAGTCCTGTATAGTGAGGAGAGCTGGGCAGATACAGACAAACACCAGCAGTATCACGTGGGGCCCAGTGGTGTCATGGAGGACGTTGCTACCATCTTTCCAGGAGCCAAGCCTCAGAGACCCTCCCATGTCCCCATAGATTTGCACAAGGCATGAGGTGACTTAGGTGCTAAGACCCTGGCATCAAACTGCCTGGATTCACATCCCAGCCCTGCCACCCACCAGCTATACACCTTGGGCAAGTCGTTTACCTCTCTGAATATCAGTGTCTTCATCCATAAAGTGGGAATGAAAAGAGTTAGGGAAGATAACATGTACTGTACACTGGGACAGGGCCTGCCAGACAGAACGCTCTGCAAAACTATTGGCCATTCACAAGAATATTAGACTCCATACCACCAAGGCCTGAAGCTGGAGAGATGGCATCAGTTCCTGGGGGGTGGGGGTGGGAAGAAGACTCTGGAAGTCCCAACAAAGGGGATCCTGACAGTAGGCTACGAGCACAGCTTCTAAAGCTGTGAGCGAGGCCAGCTGGGCAGGATGTGAAGCATATCCAAACAATCCCCCTCTGCCCCAAAATCTCACTATCTGCATTTTATAGAGTTTGATGCTCTCCTTAGGATCCTCATTTAAAAAGCAAGTTGCCCACTCCTGGCAATTCAGAAGGCTCCACTTGAGTGTCATAGTGCTTGAATTCCTCAGATTCTTTCCTTTCAGGAGAGGGGCAGCCTGAAGAGATGCTTGGGTACAGGGTACAGTAAAACCACTACTGGGGACTCTGTTGTACAAGGCCACCAGCCCTCCACATGCTTCCTGATTTGTTGACTCAGTAAACAAGAGGTCCTGCAGAGGCTGATCTGACCGGTCTGGAGACGGTAGGTGAAGGGGTAGCAGCTCCAAATGAGAAAGTACCTGGCCTGCCTGGAAGCCCCACCCAGCCTCAAATCCAGCTCCACAGCACCAGCTCCAACAGGCCAGCCCCACCCATGCAGCAATGCAGGGATCTCTTGGGCATGTGGATCCAGCACCCTACCACTCTACTCTTTGACAAGGACAGGGAGACGAGGGCACTGGAAGCCCCAGGGGCCTCCAACACTTTTCAGTGGACCCAGAGCCCAGAGAGCAGGGCTAGGAAAGACTCCCACTGCAGACCCCCTCAGTCTCCTCAAGGCTTTGTTTTTATTTATCTAAGTACCACTGTCACTTCTGCCTGCCAGGAGGCCGAGGACGACAAGGCGGCTTGGCAGGAAGTCAGGAGAGGAGGGGATTCAGGCCTCTGCTATAACCCCCATCCCAATCAAGCCACGTGACTTCTGACCACTAACTCCAGGTCCTGACTTTCATATACGGGATAAGGTTTGAGAGGCTGGGTGTCTAATGTGATGGGGTGGCTGTGTCCAGTTAGGAGTGAAAATAAGGGGTGTCAATTAACCAGTTAGGCCTGAAAGGGGTCACAAGCAAGAGGTCAGTAAGAGGCAGTCCCCTGCCCCAGATACTTGGCAGGCAGACCTCTAGTTCCTGCCAAAGGGATAGCAGAAGTGCTAAGGGTCTAATGGAGAGTGGAATGACAGCACTGGTGGCAGAAGCTGGCCTTGGGAGAGAGTTCCTGAGTATGAGTGAGGCCAAGATGGACCAAGCCAACAGTCAGGGGCTGAGGGAAAGGGGAAGTGGCCCAGCCCCCTAGGAAGGAGAAGCCTGCTTCTCTAGGGCCTCCAAAGAACAGCAAGAGCTACAGGGCCATCGACCACAGCTCTTCCTGTTTTATGAGTGCCTGCTGTGTTCCAGGCTTTATGCTAAGCACCATCTACCACCCTAAGCAACAGGGCCAAGAGGACAGATATGGGAGAGGCCACGACACTAGCCTAAACCAAGAATGGCAGAGATGGCCCGGACAAATCCAGACCACAAGACAAAGACGGGCCAGCCTGGTAACCTAGGACGTAGGTCCAGGGAAGCAGAAAGGCACAGGGCTAGGCAGAGGCAGAGAGAGGGCTGAGACCCATTCATGGACTGGCTGAGCTCCTGGGGCCCAAGCCAGGCCATGTGCTGAGGTCTCCTGGCCCTGGCCCTCCTGGGCAGGGGGCAGAGGCTATAAGCATAAAGGTGCCACCTACCTTGTCAAGGCTAGAGCCATCACTCACAGTATAGGTACAATGTGCTAGAGGTTGTGCTCATCCCATCCTGGAAGATGGTGAGGCCCTACCTAGCTGGGTGGGGACTTGGTCACTGGAGGGGGGTGGGGTTTGGCAAGAACAGGAAAGTGCTGGGTGGGGGCACATCTAATCCATGTCCCCCTTGAGGGCTAACCTAGCACCAGGTCCTGAAGGTCCCAAGCCAATAGCCCTAGCCACGCTCACCCATGAAGCCTAAAGGGGTACAGTAGGGGCATCTGTTCTAGGCCTGCCCCATTCCTAGTCCAGAACAGAGAGCACTGAGGCCCTAGATTCAAGAGGAGGTGCTCTGGAAGTTGTTGCAGACAGAAGTCCCCCCAAGTCACTTGTCAGACACAGCACCTACGGGGAAAGGCCTAGGCCCAGGCCTGCTTAAAGCCAGTTCTGCCTGGGCCCATGAACTCCAGCCTCTCACTCCACCCCTGCCTCACTCACAGCATCTAGAGTACCACAGGGGGTGGTCAGAGCTCAGTCCTGGCTCACAAGGCCAAAACCTTGGTATTAAGAAGAGGCCTCTGTCGTCCCCTTGCCCACCCAGACTGTACCATGACCCTAGCAGGAGTGAAAGGGCTAAGATGGTGCTGAGGGAGAGAATGAAGACTCTCACTTCTCACTTCTTTAGCCCCATCTCCCCTCAGAAGAGCCTCCTTTTCCTTGAAGGACTCAGAGAATCCCCTGCCCGGGGCTCCAAAAGGGCCTCCCAACCCCACTCCACTGCTGGGTTCACAAGCAAAGAAGCTGTGCCTGAGACCCAGCCTCACCAGCCCTGCCCTAAGCATCTTCCAGACCCATCCTCATGATCCCCTCCAAGACCACCTGGGGAGATGACCCCCTCTATCAGTCCTAGGGCCACTGGGAGAGACACAGGGAGCTGGGCCCAGGTCCCCTGCTCAGATACTTGCAGACTCTGTGCCCTAAATAACTCCTGTAGCCTCTCCAGGCCTGCACCAGGCCCTGTACCAATTACTCTACATGCATCATCTCATTCCAAGCTCACATCAACTCTCATCAACCCTTGAGCAGAGAAACCTGATTTCAAGAGTCCAAGACCTAGTCCAAGGTCATGGAGCTGGCAAATGCAGGCCAAAGATTAGAGCTACATCTGCAGGACTCTGGGCTTGGGCTCATAATTACAATGTCTGTAAAATGAGGAGATCCTTAGCTGTATTCTAACCTCCAGGAGCCACTCTCCTTGCCATACTCTACCTATCCAGGTGGCCAGTGTTACAGGCTGCAATTAAGTAAAGTTCTCAGTGATGACAGATTCAAGAGCTTCTAGGTACGGGCCAGGGTCCTGGGTCCAGAACTATATGACCTAAGCCAGAACTGCATGGCTAGATCAGCCACCTCCAGGACTCCCTGGGCTCCACATGTATCAGTGAGGTCTTAACCAGGCCTATAGGGAGCCTATATGGTGTGACGTGGCTAGATGGCTGGCTGCCCTCTGCCCAGGAAACAGGGTGGGTCAGAGCTGGAGCAGGGCCGCCCCCTCTAAACATGGGTCTAGTGACTCATCTGGAGCCCGTCAGCAGCTTCCTGCCCACAGGTGCAGTGGGCGTCAGCCTTGCCCACCAGCAAGCCCCGGGAGGCTCCCACTCCAGCCTAGGCAGGCAGGGGACCCAAGAGAATGTAGCCCCACCCCAAGCTTTCGTGAGGACACAGCCTCAGGCAGAAAGAAACTCAGACCCATTCCAGTCAGAAGAGTTTCTCATGGAAGGGGCAGCCAAGCTGAGTGAGGGTCCTTGGGCCCAAACTCATAGGCCCAGCCTGAAACCCAGAGCCAGAAGCCCCTCCTTCCCTGCTTCCGGGTACAGCAGGCTCTACCCACACTGACTCCACCCCTTGACCCCTTGCTCCCTGGGACACTTGGAGTTTAGCAAGGCTAAGCCTGTTTCCCCATCTATAAAGCAGAGAGAACCGGGAGTCCAACCTTACAGAGGAGTAAGAAGATGAAATTCTGAGCATAAGAAGCTTAACAGGGGCCCTGGTCATATCCTGTACCCACAGGTCTTTGCTGTTGGGCCCTCCGGGTCACCCACGCGGCAGTGAGGGGTCACTGACCTTCAGGGCACACTTCTGACCGGTGCGCCGGTGGAAGCACTCCAGCACCTTGCCGTTCACACCCAAGCCCAGCACCTGCTTGGACAACTGGTAGTCATCGGTCACTGCGTACTTCTTGGGCTCCCGCCGCCCCACAAGGGCGGGAGTGCCGGCTGAGCAAGGTTCGCAGGGTGCACCTGGTGGGGGCGCAGGGCCCCCCTGCTCCTCTGCTGTCTCGACATCCATGGCCCCCGCGGGGCGCTCAGAGGAGGCCCCAGCCTGGCGCGTCCTGGGCCACCTGGGAAAGAGAGGCAGAGTGAGTTCCGTTCAGACTTCTTCAGTACACCCCAGCCTTGGAGGCCCTGAGCCAGAGTGGGCTTCGGGTGGGGGACAGGGCTGGGAATGAGGAACGAACTGCCGCAGTGTACGGACCCGCGGCAGGGGGAGGTGGTCACGCAGCGGGGTACAGGCGAGTCCTGCCCGGCCACCTGTCAAGAGGGGAAAGGGCCGCGAGGTCCCGGGAGTGGGAGGTGGAGGGGGCCCAGGGAGGGCCTACCTGGCGAGGGCGTACCTGACGGCAGCGCACCTGGCTGCAGCGCCGGTAAGGGGCAGGGGCGGCGGTCGCCGAAGCCCGCAGCCGCGAGCGCCCAGAGCTGTCACCCCGCCAACTGCCCACGTGACTGCTCCCCTCCCCCGCGCGTCCCCGGCTTGAGGCCGGGCTTGGTCAGCCTTAAAGGGCCAGGCGGGCCCTGGCAGGACGGGGCGGGGCGGGGCGAGGCCCGCCTAGAGCTGAAGCAGAAATAGGGGGCGTGGCTTCTCCAGGGTGCAGAAATCTCCTAGGCTCCGCCAGCCTCCGGGGACACCCCAGCGCTAGCGCAGCCGGGTTCCGCGTGGGCTGTGCGAGCCGCGAATTTTACCAGCCACCAAGGAAGTGGCAGCACAGGAAGTCTTGTTTTTCTTGGAGTCTCAGGTAGCCCCTTGAGTCGGGTGTTTTCTCTGCACGCTGCCAGAAGGCCCTCCAGTATAATCTGTAAGGCTTGCAACTTCCTTAGTGGTGGCCCACCGCCAGCGTATCTAAAGTCTTAATTTTTGCCAACAGCGCAAGAGTGAAATAGAATTTTGTTGTGATTCGTGTCTCTCTAGCTCCTGGTGGCTCTGCGCGTCTCTCTAGCACTGGCATCTCTACCCTTCTGTGCATCTCCTGCTCATATTCCCTTGGAATACAGCGTCCTAAGACCAGAAATCCTGAATTCCCCTTTGGTCAGATCCATCAACTTTTCACCTTATGGTTAGAGCTTTTGTGTCATGTTTAAAAAGTCTCCTCCTCCTACCACAGTGACAGATATTCTTTATTAGCTAAGTGGTTTTCCCTTCCACATTTAGGTCTCTACTCTGAACCCATCTTAGATTACCTTATATATTGCGAACGGGTTTTCCCATCACAGACTGTTAACTCTTATTTCACAGATGAGGAAGCTGAGAACCCCCTAGAGGAAACAACTTGTCTAGAGCTGCAGAGTGTGTGGCTGTCTCCTTGGACAAATCTGCACTACTCTTGCACTTCCCTCTCGCCCCACAGCCCCGAAAGAGGTGGCTCACTTGGGACAGGGAACTGGCGATTTGGGGCAAGATCCCTGTGCGAGCCTCTGCTGCCATCTACAGGCCACTAGCAGGACTGCAGGAACCGCAGCCTCTGTCCCACCCGTAGGTAACTCCTCTGTATACCTAAGTATCCAAAGGTATCTTCTGGCTTCGGAATTGGGGCCCAGCGAGCTCCCTGCCCCTAAGCCCCAACACACACATGCATGTGGATGCACGTGGATGACTGGGCAGAAGCTCCAGGAGAACAGGCACCCTCTGTGTGCAGGCATTGAGCTGGATGAGGGTGTGAGGGGCTCTTCCCTCTCTCCTTGAGGCGATCTTCAAGCTAGGAAGGTTCAGTAAAGCAGAAGCCCAGACGACAGCCTCAACTAAGCGTACTGAGCTCTTCTTTTGGACCAGACACTGGGTAGATGCTCTATCTGGGCACCCCATGATCGCACTGGGACTGGAGGAGGGAAGGCAGTACCAATCCTGTGCAGCCTACACCAGACACACGAGTGACAAGCCCTGAGAGGTCAAGAGACCTGCCTGAGGTCAGTAGCTACCATGGCACAGCCCCTATCCCAACCCCCAAAGAACAACTCCAGGGCCCAGCTCTCACCCTCAAACTATGCCTTCCTCTCCTGTGCCTCCCTGCCCCACTCCCACATCCACATGTACACATTCTCACATGTTCACACACATGCAATCACACCTTTACACATGTGCACATATGCACACAGAGATACACAGGCATACACATGCACACAACACACACACATTTATGCCTAGCTGGAGCCAGGACCTCTGTCCTTGAGCCCCACCTGAGAATCTGATCCAAGATCTCAGAGCCTTGCAGGAAGCCCTGTGATCCAGAAGCTACCACTGCTTGAAGGCTTGGAGACTAGAGAAGGATTCTCCTTCTCCTATGGAGATGACTGGTTTGAGCCAGGTGAACCCAAAGCTGAGCAAGATCTCATTCTGGACAAGCAAGGCCCCACTCATAAGCAGGGGTCTAGAGAGCTGAGGGTGGAGGCTGGCCACTTGTCGTAGCCAAGGTCATCTCTGCGTGCTGTGATCCCTGAGCTATCTTATTTTCTAAAAATGGAGTTAGATTACAATTGTTCTAACATTTTTGTATTTGTATTTTTTTTGACCACAAAAAATCTATATTTTTATATTGGAGGGAGGGAGTAGAAAAGAAAGTAGCCCCTATACTGGGCCCTATTCAGTGGCAGCTTTTTGTTCCATAGGGTTAAGGAAGACTTTGAGGAAATAAAAGTTGTTTGGACAAATCCAGGTGTAGTTGCTTTGTATATTGTGATGGGTAGAAGGGACGAAGTGAAGGGTGAAGGCCCCTCACACGCTCCATATTGCCTCAGACTATGTCCTGGAAACTTGAGGTGGAGAAAGCGCCACTTTCATTCCTACATCTTGGGACTGTTGATGGCCATGTAGTGATAGAGAACGACAAGCAGGTTGGCAAAGATGGCCAGCTGCACATCCATGATCATGGCTGATCAGCTGGGCTTGGCTCTGACGTGGCCTGCGCACTCTATCTGTATTTTTTAAACTGGTCTCTCTTTATTAAAAATTTTAATTGCATAAGCAAAACTTGCTTGTTATAATAAATTCGAACCATATAGAAATGTAAAAAGTAAGGAATGACAATGTCTCTCCTCTTGCAGTGTCCATACCAAGGCCAGTGCTTACACAAACACACACGTTCCCCACATGGGTTCCTCATAGACACGTGTTTTGCAGCTGACCCAGGGGAGTCAGAATGCATGGTTTCCCCTCGCTGCTCATGTTCCAGCAAGCATCTGCCACCTGCAAATTGATGGGAGGATTCAGTATTGGGGATGGCTCAGCCAGGGCAGGTGGGTACATGGTGGCAAACTCTGCCACACAGCTCTCCATGAGAGCTGTATGTCCAAGGGGATGAGGGCTGAGAACTTTGGAACAGCTTACAGTGACCAAGGAATCCAGTGAGTGCCTGGGTGGGGTGGTAGGGCAGCTGAAACCACTCTCTCAACACACACACACACACACACACACACACACACACACGTAGACGTGTGGACTATTCTTTGAGGAGAGGAGAGGCTGCACATATGAAAGTTTACAGACTAAATGAGCCAGACCTTGAGGAAGGCACTGCTGTATATTATTGTGACCCATTTTGTGTCTGTTCTGGGTGGGGAAGGGCAGAGGGATCCTGCAGCAAGAATCTCGGGTGCACGGGAGGGGTTTTTCTGGAAGGAAGAATCCATGGAGATGTGGCACATGAAACTATGAGAGGAATTGCCACGGGGTGGCAGTGTGGGCCCAGCTATCAGGGCAGGAGAGGTGACAATTAGATGGCCAGAGGCAGGCACCTCAGGTAAAACAAAGGCACACCACTCTTCCCAGTATTCAGGGGAGGTGCATAGTGCTGTCAAATTTACAAAGGGCAGTTGGAGGGCAAAACCCTTGGGTCCTTTAGTTCACACACAGAACTGCACAATCACTGACTTCTGTAGGGGGCGCTTTCAAGGGGACACCTGTGGTGCCCTGATGTTGACTGTCCTGGAGGCAGGGAAGCTTCACTGAGGACCTGAAAGTTGGATCCTGAAGGATGTCTAGGAGTTGGCTTATAATAGGAGCCTAGAGAGGAACTGGGGTTGGGGTTGGGCCTGTGAGATCTAGGATTTTACCCTCTCTATGCCTCATTTTTATCACCTGTAAAGAGGGGACAATATGTAGTAGTTAGGCAATGAAATGGGGCTGGAAATTGCTGAGACCATCTGCCACATAGTAAGCATTCAGTAAAGTAATCACAGTTAGAGGGAAAGGGCAATCTCGGGGTAGAGAGCTTGGGATTTGTCGCCAGGGGGACCAAGGTTCAAATCCAGCTCTGTTGCTTGGCAGCTGTGAAGCCCCTTTGTCTTCATAGTAATGTGGAGCAGTAGACAGTTCCTACTGGAGAAACGGCACCTTATACAGGGGCTCCATGCTGGGCTCTCCAGGTGCCCCAGCCATCAAAGTGGTAATGAGGTCTCCACACCCATCTCCACCCCATGCAAGCAGCTTCTGGCCTACTCAGGAGGACTGGTGGGGTGACACTGAAGCTCAACTTCCCTTCAGGAAATTTACAGAGAAGTGGGTTTCCTGAAGTCATTTCTCATCTTAACCAGTTTATTTTGTCATTTTGTCCTGTTTCACGGGGTTTTGCTTTTGGACCCCCTCTGTCTTCCATCCCCTCCCAGGCAGGGCAAGCTCAGCCCTGTCTGCCTTGGGAAAACCTGGATACTGCCATTTAGGCTTCTGGACCCTGCCAGGAGTTTGTCATCCCTGCTAGGGGATCTGAAGTTTACCTTCTTTCTGGGGAACCTGGGAGTACACACCGGGAAGTTGGAAGGGGGGAGTTGACCCTGCCACTTCTCCAATTCTCTCCCTCTCCTTCTGGTCCAAGGGCTTAGAGGAGGTGTGTGTAGCCCCTATGGTCTTTCAAGATGTTCCCTGGTGAGTCCAGTGAACTGGGAAAAGGTGGAGAGGATCAAGGGTAGGAGCATGGGCTTCTGACTTTTGTTCCCTGGGGCTCGGCATAATGGAGGTAATACCAGCTGTTGAGAATCAAATGTATCAAGTGCTCCATGTAGACGGGAGGGGGTGTCACTGATCCTTCTCTCTACCGTTACCCCCCATCTTCAGTTTATCTCTGGGTGTTTGGAGCTCCAGGTCTCTCTCCCACATTTTTAGGGAACCCACCAACCCAGAGACACATGTGAACTGTCCTGTGGGGTGAGCTGAGGGCCTGCCTGCCCCTCAAGTCGGTAGTCATTTCTTCCCTGATTGGAGGGCCGGCCAGAGGACAGGCTGGGGCCGAGACTGGATGGCCCTGCCTGGTGCAAAGGTTGGGATGGTGCCTTCTCCCCCAACTCTCAGTGAAAACGTTCTCGCCTGGATCCTCTTGGCTGTGGTGGCCGCAGGCTTGACCCCCGTGAAGCTGCACGTATCTGAGTACTCCCTCTGTACCCCTTCCCTCCCCTAATGTCCCTCTCCAAACCACACCCTTTGCCACCCACCTCCCCGGAAACAGAGTCCAGGGGTCCAAGTGCAGCCCACAGGGGGCCCCCGCACACCAGACAGACCGCCTTGGAGGAGCCGCTAGCTGGGCGGACAGGCCGGTGACCGCGCGCTCGTGCTGCCACCGGTTCTACAGAGAGATAAGGGGGCCTGTTCCCAACGAAGCGGAGTGCCCGAAAGAAATCTGGGCTCCGGTAGGTAGAGCACCTGCCCCTCCCTAGCCCTCTTCAACCTGGACTTTCCCTAATGTTCTCTAGGTCACTCTCAACCCGGCTTGGTCACGTCAGCCTCGGGTCCAAGCGCTGTAATTGGCCCTGCGTGACCATTCGGCTGCACCTCCTGCGCTGCGATTGGTCGGCGCGCGGAGCCCCGCCCCATTTTCCTGGAAAGTTCTTGGAAATCTGTCAAAGGTGTTTCCTTTAGCGGCCCTCGGCCGCAGACCAGGGAACCGACTCCCTCGCCTGCACCCCTCCCCGCCCGGCCGCACAGCCGGCGGTTCTAGGAAGACGTCGCTTCCGGGAAGGGCTGGGACACAGAGGACAAAAGATTAGGCTGCTCGCCCCGCCCTCCCGGCCCGCCCCACGCGCCCTCCCGGCCGGACCGCGCCGCCACCTCTCAGTCCCGACCCGCCGCTCGTGCGCCCCAGGAGCCTGCCTTGCGAGCGCGACCCGCGCCCACTGGCTCCCTCCAGCAGCCGCCGTCAGGCCGAGCCCCAGCTCCGGAGCAGCCGCTGCCGCTGCCGTGACATGGTCCTCTGCGTTCAGGGGTAAGCGCGGCTCTCCGCCCCCGCCCAGCTCTGCGCCGGCACGCGGCAGAGTACTGGCCTCGTGCTAGCTGCCGAGCATTAAGAGGGCTTGACCGGTCGGAAATGATCGAGCGCGGAAAGACCTCGAGAGAGACAACAGGGAAGGGTGACAACATCGTCACCACCTCTACTGGCACTGTGGGTAGGGAAACTGGGGGTTGGCTGGCGACAGGAGAAACAGGGTGGGCTAAGCGTGGGAGAAGGTAGACGCCTCAGGCAGCGCGTTCTCCAAGGCGTGGCTCACCTGCCTAGCCGTCTGGGCCCGGAGCGCTCTATCCTAGCCTGCCGGCCCAACAGTCTACTGTGACCTTGGGCCAGCCCCTGCCCTTCTCTGTCCTGTCATACACTCTCCTGCCTCGGCTAGCAATTAGGCTGTTCTTGGGAAGCCAGCCTGAGATCCTTGCCTCTCCCCTGGTTGGCACCTGCTGAACAAGCAGCTGTTGGGAGAGCCTAGGTTTGGCCCAGTCCTGCCTGAGGTACCCCCACAATGTCCTCAGCCCTCCTCTCAGCCCAAAATGGGATCCCAATGTGAGAAGGACCTTGGCTCCTGCCTCCCTTCTCCAAGTTTCCCAAAATGTGGGGGTGGGATGGGGACTGATAAGACAGAGTCTTGGCCTCAGCTGAGCATTCTTGGCACATTCCTTCTGGCCAGAGCCTCAGGATCCCCTTCAACCAAGGGTCTGATGCTCTCCAAACTGATCTGACAGGAGCTCAGAAAGTTCCAGGGAGAATGAAAGAAGATGTGAATGGGTGCTCCACAGCAGGGAAAGCAAGATTTTTAAGACCTACACACACACACACAGCCACAGACCAGCTGGTGCCCTCCTGAGGTAGGGTGCAGGGATTCCCAATTGTAGGTATGGGTTGTCAGCTTTGCTGAGGGATCCCCGCTCAGGGCTGAGTTTGCCTCATTGGCTTATGTGCCCAGGCAGAACTCACAGGCTGGGCTCCACAGCAGGCACACACACATACTGGCCACCCACACCTGGAACATAACAGCCACTGCCACGACAATGACACCTCCCATACTCCTAGAAGGCTCCTGGGCCTGAGCTGAGCTCTGGGTTCCAGCAGGCAGGCCATCAACCAGTTCCTTGAAACTCAGCCTCTAGCTCCCCAACAGGGATTCCAGAGCTCCCGTAGTACAGCCAGGGTAGGGGTGGAAAAGTATTAGCAGGCTGTGGTATGCTAGGGTCTTATGGCCCCTTCTCTTGAGTGGTCACGGGCCCCTGATTTGTTAAAATCTTCTAAGAGTCACCTACAACCTACACTGTATAACTTACACTGTCAGATCTGGTTCCTCTGCCTGACTCCTGCTGCCGGTTCCTGCCCACCTCTTCCTGCCTCATAAGCAGTACCTGTCAGTGTTTACCCATACCATCATCTCAGCCTGCGGTGCCTTCCCCGCTACTCCTTCCTTTAGCCTGGCAGACTCAGCTCAGGAACAGGCAGGCCCTGACTTCCCCCTAACATTCTTTGCTTTTATGACTTTGGGTTATGAGGTCTCCTTTAGTGTAGGGCCCAGGGTTTCATTATTTGGTGTCTTGAGGCCAGCGGAGAACCAGACCCAAGACCCGAGGGTTTATTTTGTGATGAGTGGGAGAGGACCAGCAGTCTCTTCCTTGGGAACCAGGGCCATGCCCCTCAATCCCAGGAAGCCCCAGGATCACCATGCTGGGTGGGCTTCCCCTAAAGGGAAGCTACTGCTCAGATTGGGGCCAGTTCAGCAACCCAACTCTAGCCATCTGAAAATATGGTGTGACCGAACCCCTCACTGTCTGGGCTAGTAGGACCCCTCATTGAGGAGGAGGGGAAACTGACGCCTAGTGAAGAACAGTGTTTGTATAAGATCATAGTGCCTCGTAGGGCAGGCTCGTCAGGGTAGGATCTGGAATGTGGGATGAGTACCCTGCCCTTTGGTGGGAGCTCATATTTATGGGAGGTGGGACTTGTCAGTGCCTTTAGAGGCCACTGTCTATCCTATACCCTCAGCTGGGAGGAGGAGAGAACAGGATGGGTGTCTGACCTGTTTGGGGATATTATTCCAGCCCCTAAGCCCTGGCCAGTGTGGACCTAGGTCCCTCTGACAGATACTCCTATTTATGGGGAGGTAGCATGTGACCAATCCCTCGGCTCAACCAGGACAAGTGCCATTTAATTGGCCCACCACTGCCAGGAGGGCACCACTGTGAAGCCTCTTTGTACTGGATCCTGTCAGTGTGGTGAGAACACCAACTGGCCACTGTGAGCTAGAGATGCCTATAGAGAATGAAGTGTATTTGGTTGGTGCAAAATAGAGAGATTACAGTTGACCCTTCGTATCTGCAGATGCGAAACCCATGGATATGGAGGGCCCAAAGTATTCACTGGGCTACGCCATTCATATAAGGGACTTCAGCCTCCGCAGATTTTCGTATCCACGGGGGCTCCCAGAACCAATCACCCGCGGATACTGAGAGATGACTGTAATTACTGTTTAATAAATGCAGGAGGGTGGAGAAGTCTCTTTCAGAAGAGGGTTCATATGTGGGGGAAGTAATCAAGGGGCCTTTTGTGATGACAAGTGGGAGGTGGGGTACTGGTCTCATTGAGCCCGTGGGTGGGCAGAGGGGAAACTAGGACTCATAGTGAGATAGACTGGCCAGAGGTCACATAGCCAGTCTGGGGCAGAGGGGATCTCTGGAAATGGGGAGAGCACAGGACCTCCACTCAGCGCCCATCCACCTCTTTCTAGACCTTGTCCTTTGCTGGCTGTGGAGCAGATCGGGCAGCGGCCCCTGTGGGCCCAGTCCCTGGAGCTGCCCGAACCAGCTATGCAGCCTTTACCTGCTGGCGCCTTCCTGGAGGAAGCAGCAGAGGAGTCCCCAGCCCAGCCAGAGGGTGAGCCCAAGGTGCTGGACCCCGAAGAAGATCTCCTGTGCATAGCCAAGACCTTCTCATACCTTCGGGAATCTGGTGAGTCTGAGGAGGGAGGCAGGACTTGTCCTGAAGTCTGATGGGGAAAGTTTAGCTCTGCCTGTTGTGTCTAATTTGAGAGGCATGGCTCTGGCCAGAAGAGTCTGATGGGAGAGAAGGGGTACAGCACTCCCCAGGGAGATGTGAAGAGAGAGGCTGAGCCCTGCCTTGCCCTGGGTTGGTGCACCCAACTAATTTCCACTGTGACCAGTCTCTTAGCCCCCTCTCCACTTGCCTAGGCTGGTACTGGGGTTCCATTACGGCCAGTGAGGCCCGGCAACACCTGCAGAAGATGCCAGAGGGCACATTCCTAGTACGTGACAGCACCCACCCCAGCTACCTGTTCACATTGTCGGTCAAAACCACCCGTGGCCCCACCAACGTGCGCATTGAGTACGCCGACTCCAGCTTCCGCCTGGACTCCAACTGCCTGTCCAGGCCGCGCATCCTGGCCTTCCCAGATGTGGTCAGCCTTGTGCAGCACTATGTGGCCTCCTGTGCTGCAGATACCCGAAGTGACAGTCCTGACCTTGCAACCACCCAAGCCCTGCCTACCCCTAAGGAAGATGCACCTGGTGACCCAGCACTGCCTGCTACTGCTGTACACCTAAAACTGGTGCAGCCCTTTGTGCGCAAAAGCAGCACCCGAAGCCTGCAGCACCTGTGCCGCCTCGTCATCAACCGTCTGGTGGCCGATGTGGACTGCCTGCCACTACCCCGGCGCATGGCTGACTACCTCCGACAGTACCCCTTCCAGCTCTGACCCAGCCAAGCAACCGCCTAGCCTCACCCAGCCAGACCCTGGAGGGGACACCGGCTCCAGCTGGACTTGGGCTCCCACTATCCCTCCTCCAGTCCTCCTGGTGCCACATGCATCTGGCAGCTGGACCAGGAAGGGTCTGCAGGAACAAGGCTGGGGGTGAGGGGTAGGGAGGAGTGTCACACGACTTGGAGGTCAGCGCCCCCAGCTCCCATGTGGCTCCATTGTGGTGGGCCATGTGACAGAAGAGGGGACTGGCAGGACCTCGTCTCACCCTGTGGGCTGGGCCCAGGCCCCAACTCACCTGCTGTGGCCTCCTGAACTGCGTAGACTTGGCTGGCCCTGGTTTCTCAGTCCACAGGGTGGGGCAGGCCCCCTCCTTTCAGCCAGCCTCTGTCTCAGGGGGGATGGCAGCCAGAGGAACTGAGGTTGACACTGACAGTCCCCTTCTGCGGGAGCAGGCCAGGCTGGGGGACGGCACAGTTATATAGTATTTATTTATTTATTCTCCTTGGGTTGGAGAGCCAACCCCACCTCTCTGCCTGAGCCCTGAGTGCTCCAGAGACCCCAGCCCTGCCTCAGTTTCTCTGGATCCTCCCAGCCGAGAGCCTCTTCCTGAGATGTGTTGCTGGACCCAAGGCAGTCCTGGGTGTCCTGGCGCTGACCCACCCACCTGTGAAAGTGTCCACCCTCTTCTGCCTCCAGCCCTGTTTTGGGAGGGAGGATGGGTGAATAAACAAGAAAAGAGAGCCAAAGTGTTAACGCCTTGCAGAGCCTGCTACTCACCCCCTTGCAGAGCAGAGCCCTGTCTGCACAGAGCTGGTCTCGCTGGGGCACAGGCCCTGCATGAGTGTGGGTGCTGTGTCAGGGAGGGGCATGGTAGTTTGAGGGCTGCCACTCCACCTCTGATGGGTCTGCTTCCTGCCCAGGAAGGTGCCTGCACATGAAAGAGGGAAAGAAAATACATATCTGATAAGACTTTATAAAATAATTATTTCTAAAAAAAAAAAAAAACCCACAGTTTGGTAGTCATTTTTTTTTCACTGATTTTTCTGTAATGACAATAAAATTGTACCTTTCATTTATGGAGCCCTCAGTGGGGCCTCTTTTGAGTTGTACACAGTTTGTCCCCTTTGATCTTACTATCATTATCCCCCACTTTACATCTGGGTCAGCAGAGGCCCAGAGACCTATGTGGCAGAGCAGGCCCTGCTAGGGCACCCAGTAAAGAGTGGAGGGGATAGCGAGAAGCCTTTCTCCACTCATTCCCTATTTTCCCCTTGGAGGGTGGGATGCAGGAGATGAAGGCCAGTTGGATTGCCTGCAGGGTCACTGCCCAGTGTCACGTGGGGGGTGGTGGCAGAGGAGCACCAGGTCGGAGAGATGTGTAAGTGATGTCAATTAAAGATTGAAAGTGGAGAATATTAGGGGGATGGGGACTGTGGACTACTCCTGGGGGCAGCGTCTTTTGAGATGAGGAGACCAACAATCAGAGAAGTCAGGGCCAGTCATTCCAAGGAGAAGGTACAGGGCATGCAAAGGCACCAGGGCATGACTGGAAGCTTATATTCCTGACCACAAGGAGGCCTGGGGAAGGGTCATTCTGTGCAGTGGGGTGGAACAGTTGAGTTGTGGATAGTGGCCCGTAAGCTGGCAGGGTCTGGCCTGGGATGGGGCTAATGGGGCTCTGGTCTAGGCTGATTGGGGTTTGGGTACTCTCTCACTCAGGGTCCTGCATATCAGAAGTAGGTGAAAAAGCAATTAAAATGAAAACGCTCTCCATCATCTGATGGTCTGCCTTTGGAGCACTTCAGCGCCTGGAATCCCACTATGTCCTGAAATTTTCTGCACCTTTACTTGAGTAACTCACAGGAATGCTCCTGTGAACCTCATTCATAGCCTTTAACCCTTATTTTAGAAACAGTTCTAACCTTTCTATCTTCTTAGCTCTTAGACAATTAAAAGCTGCAGATTAGAAGAGGCAAATGTCGGCAGATTGAAGGCAGGAAGGTGTGAGGAGTGACAATGTTGATGATGAGGAGGAGGCAGGAAAGGATAAAAATCAAGAACTATGGGGCTTCCCTGGTGGTGCAGTGGTTGAGAGTCCGCCTGCCGATGCAGGGGACGCGGGTTCGTGCCCCGGTCGGGGAAGATCCCACATGCCGCGGAGCGGCTGGGCCCGTGAGCCATGGCCGCTGAGCCTGCGCGTCCGGAGCCTGTGCTCCGCAACAGGAGAGGCCACAACAGTGAGAGGCCGGCGTATCGCAAAAAAAATAAATCAAGAACTATGGAGGCACAGAACCTTGGGGGCACGGAGATAGTTGTGGGAAAGAATGGAGCTGATGTTGGGTGAGAGTGAGCAAGAAGTGGGTGAGGGCTGTCTTTATCGGGGTGGTGCCCAGGCCCACGGGTCCCGCCTGGTGCCTTCTCCATTGCTGGCTGCAGGGCCCAACAAACACCTCCTCCAGGTCACCATGACCCTGCCAGGGATGTCTGCAGTTCCTCATTGTTTCAGCCTGGATCCCAGCCCCTTGATGACTCCCAAAATACCTGAGGTGACCCCTCTGTCTGCTCCACCCCGAGATCTGAGTCACCCAGTGGGTGGGTAGCAGACACAGAAGGGCCAAAGGCAGGCTCTTCACCACCTGGTACCATGACCCAGACAGAAAGTGCTGGAGCAGGAGGAAGCCCTTTGTTGTCCACAGAGGGGACACGTCTCAGGGTGCCCACCGGGTGCTGGCAACAGACAAGGGCTTTGCACCTCATGTAATGCTCACCACAACCCTGGGAGTAGGTCTAAATATTACCCATATTTCACAGATGAGGAAACTGAGGCCCAGAGGGGGCAAGGGACTGGCTGAGGAGGTGAGGCACAGAGCAGAGCTAAGCCTGAGGGGTCCTGACTGCCCACCTGCCCCTGCACTGCTACATGAGGTGGCGAAGGCGGGCAGCTGGGGTAGGGGGGCAGCTTTCAGGTGAGTTGTTCTTGGATGCTGGCTTTGTCCCCTCGTGTTCCTGCCTGCTAAGGTCTCTGGAGCCACTGGCCTGATCAAAAGGGTCCTATCCCATTCCCCGTCGCCTCAGCCCAAGCCAAGGTCCAGCTCTTGCCTGAGGAGGGCCTACAGCTACTTCTGACCCCTGATACTTTTCTGCTTCAATCTTTTTTTTTTTTTTTTTTTTTTTTTGGCTGCACCGCGCAGCAGGTGGGATCTTAGTTCCCCAACTAGGGATCGAACTCACAGCCCCTGCCTTGGAAGCACGGAGTCTTAACCACTGGACCGCCAGGGAAGTCCCAATCTGCTTCAATCTTATTTTCATGTTTCCCTACCAAGGGAGTGAGTGACGCCTAGTTAGAACAGGATCAGTGGAGAGCATGTCATCGGGCCCCAGACCCAAGTCAGAGACCCAGCCTAACAGATGCTGAAAATCCTCTGGTCACTGCAATCACCCCTGGGTGGTTCTGGGCTGGTGAAAGGAGCACACCTACCAGCACTGACGGAGGAGGAAGAAAGGAGCTGACTGGAGGGCGCACAGGACCCTGCACAACATACAAACAATAACTGATGGTAACCCTTTACCAATTAAGTCCTTCACCAGCACACGTGCTCTTTGGGCACAAACTGGGCCAGACTCCATTTGGGCCCTGGGGACACAGCAGGGAATAAGATGGACACACTCCCCATCCTTGTGGGACTCATGGGCTGGTAGGCGAGAGATGAACAAGTAAACAAATGGGCACTCAGGATGAGTTTTGAGAGTGAAATGAAAGCAAAGCAGGAGGCGGGGAAGAAAGTGCTTTGGGTGTGGGGACACTGCTGCCAAAGAGAGGGTCGGGGAAAGCTCTGGAGCAGGGTGGCACTGAGCCTGGACACCCGAGCAAAGAGCAGGAACTGGCTATGCAGACAACTTAGAGAAGGACATCCCAGGTGGAAGGAGCTGCAGTGCAATGGCCCTGAGGCAGGAACAAACCTGGTGTGACCAGAAGATGGCTGGCTGCCCAGGAGGGCTGAGGAGACAGAGGACGGGTGGAGAGGGCAGAGGGTGCACATGGATTGTGCTCTGGTGCGGTGCAGCGCCCCTTCAGTGTTTAGCAGGGACAAGCTATGATCTAGTGCTCAGTTCTAAGGAGTGAACCTGTCAGCTGGGGGTGGGGGGGATGGCCCCACAAGGGCCTGGGGGCCAGAGGCCAGAAGGAGGTTGAGAGGTATGGGATATGGAGGAGTAGGGTGTGGTGGAGAGCAGAGGAGGCAAGGTGATCCTGGGTGCGGTTCGTGCCCCATTAAGTTCTCACTGCAGCCTTGCACACCAGCAGAGGTCCCCATTTACAGCAGAAGAGGTAAGACTCAGAGAGAGGTGGTGGCTTTTTCAGGGTCACACAACTTGTGAGGGGCAGGGCCGGGGTTCAAACCCTGACTCAAGACCTCGTTTGTATAAACTGCTGCTCTGCTCTGCCTCCCAGGGGCTGGCATGCTAAGGCCTTGGCCCTCACAAGGCACTGGGGACATGTAGAAGGCCAGGCAATTCAGGAAGGCTTTTTGGAAGAGGGGGGCTGGGGACTGCCCTAGAGGATTCTGTCAGGCCACAAGGAAATGGGTTTGCAGATTGATCCTACATGGTGTCCATCCTCGGACTCACGATGCCCCTCTGGAAAAATTCTGGGACAGAGATGCCACTAGGCCATTCAGGTTTCTCTTGTCAGTCAACGAGAGGTCTGCTGGGAGGCTTCACCCGTGATCACCGAATGTCCTAACACGCCCTGAACCATCGGGGTCTCTGCACCTGGGCCCAGCTTCTAATCTGCCAACTGAGCAAATCTTGCTGGATCAAGGGCAAACATGGGTCTGAACAGGTCTGGGGACATGGCCAGGCTGGCTCCACTCTCAGATGGGAACCCTCCCACCCAGCACAGCTCCACAGTGAAACAGAGGAGCCAAGAGCCTGAAATAAGCCCTAATCAAGAAGGCAGGAGGATTCTGGGACCTCACAAAGGCCCTCTTTCTTCAGGAGAAGTGGAGCCTGCACAGGCCTGGGCAGCCCTTTCATACCAACCTGTTAGACCAGTTTTAATATAAAGCAGGTTGGAGCTTTGCCAGAAATTCAACAGCCTCTCCTGGTGAAGGTGTCCTCCCCACGCCAACTGCAGGGTATGGGCCCCCTCCCTAGCTTAGGCAGGCTGCACAGCCACCACCCAAGGGGCCATTCCAATGGTCACTCTGGGGCAGCAGGCTGGGGCTCCCACATCTGATACTTAAGACAGGAGGTCCCTGGAGGTTTACTCCTGGCTAGCATTTCCCTCCAACCCTGGTTTTACCCCCACCTCCCCTCCAGTCTGGATTATGTGCTGTACACTTGGTTTGGGGGGGGGCTGTTTCCCTCAACCTCACTGAACCTCATAAGATTCCTTAGCTATGAAATGGGGAGAGTGACAGCACGTCTCTCAGAGGGGACATGGGGGGCCCAGGAGGATTTATAAGTTGATACTGAGGAGAGCCTGAGGGTTCAACCTGGCAGCTGCTGCAGCTGTCACTGTAACTATTCCTTGTCCCTTGTTTTAAT
Source organism: Phocoena sinus (assembly GCF_008692025.1). Classification (NCBI taxonomy): domain Eukaryota; kingdom Metazoa; phylum Chordata; class Mammalia; order Artiodactyla; family Phocoenidae; genus Phocoena; species Phocoena sinus. The sequence goes on from NC_045773.1 coordinate 37,844,327, forward strand.
CCCATTTGAGAGGTGGGCAGGGCAGGGTTTTTTTTTTTAGGCTGCGTCGAGTCTTAATTGCAGTATGTGGGATCATCATTGCGGCACGCGGGCTCTTCGTTGCAGCTCACAGGCTTCTCTCTAGTTGTAGCGCACAGCCTCCGGGGCACGTGGGCTGTGTAGTTGTGGCGCGCAGGCTCCAGAGTGCGTGGGCTGTGTAGTTGCGGCACGTGGGCTCTCTAGTTGAGGCGCACAGGCTCAGTAGTTGTGGCATGTGGGCTTAGTTGCCCCATGGCACGTGGGATCTTAGTTCCCCCACCAGGGATCAAACCCGGGTCCCATGCATTGGAAGGCGAATTCTCTACCACTGGACCACCAGGGAAGTCCCCGGACAGGTACTGATGTCCCCTGAGGTCCCCATGGGAGCTACAGGGGAGCTGGCTGGAACTCCCTGGAGCTATAAGCAGCCCCTCACCCCACTAGCTTTGATGCTGCCCTGCCAGCCCAGCCCTCCACCTTCAGGCATCATTTGCCAACCAAGGCCTTGGGTTCCAATCATGGTGAATAGACCCTTTGTCTGGTCTCTGCATGGGCTGGGGTGGAGGCTAGACCAGCCTAACCTTCTAGCAACTTCCCTTGCAGCTCCAGTAGAGACTAGGCCATCTGCTACCCTTGTCCACACCTGGAGGATGGGTCTCCCTCAGGCCTGTTACTTTCCACGCCCTCAGTGGTCTGTGCCCTCAGAGGTGAGTCACAGGTGAGGGAGGTGAGCTGGGTAGCACCTCTGGGTCTGTCCCATTTCAAAGCTGCAAGCCTGAGACCCAGAGAGTCAGGCTAGCTTGTCCACAGTCACCCAGAGAGGAAGTGGCCATACAGGGCTGGAGCCCAGGGCTTTGAATCCCAGGTCAGGGCCTGTCCCCCTCACCCTAGAACTCTTGAACTTGAGTCTGCTGCCTTCTGACTAGGAACATGGCCAGCCTGGTTCAAGGCCCTCCAGACTCCCCCTGTCCAGACCTGGACTCTTCACTGTCCCCTAGACATGCCTCCACTCTCCCCCCATCTTGCCTCCACAACCCCCACATGTGCCCCCTACCTGTTGATCTCCACGTCTGTCTACCTTGCCCCTGGTCCTTCTCAAGCTGCTCTCCTGCTGCTCTCCATGGCTGCCTTGCCCAGATCTAGCCTTACCATCACTCACCAACCTGAATGGACCATCCTGATGGCCTCCTCACTGGCTCCCTCAGCCCTACCACCATCTCCAGAGTGAGGGGCTTGCAAACCCAAACTTGTCCTGCCTTCCTCATTTAGTGATATTCACAGGCTCCCCTCATATCTTGCTTGTGCCTTACCCCAGGCTCCAAGACATGGATTCCCAAACTGCCAACAAGCCATTTCATTCTGCTTCCCTCCAAACAGCCCTCCACATACCAGGATATCATTCATCCTGGAATGTCCTCTTCCTCAGTTGTGCCAGGGCAAACTCTTACTCACCCTTCAAAGTCCAACTCAAATGCTCCTTTTCTGAGAAGTCTTCCTTAACTTCTCCTGCATTTATTCATGCCTGTGTTGGGCACCCACTGCATCCTAGGGAATCTCCCTGGAGCCTGAGTTTTCCCAGGTCTCTTCAGCCTGGGGAGGAGAAAACATACTTTCCATAACAAATTCAAAACAGCCATTCTTTGACTAAATTTCTCTCTCTCACACACATACACACCATGCTTCCCATGAAAGTCTCCTGGGGATGTCTTTGAAGAGGCAAATTAGCCAAGTGGAAAGAACTCAGGCAGAGTTCAAATTTCAGAGCCTCCAAAATCACTGTAGGATCTCAAGCGAATGGTTTAGCTTCTTGGAGCCTCAGTTTCCCCATGTCTTTTTTTTGCTGAATTGCAGGTGAGGTGGGCTCTGGCTCCCTCTTTCCCCAGCCAAGCAGCTGCCTCCTCCACAGCTCCTCCTTGGAGCGCAAACAGCCAAGAGCTTTTTTTTTTTTTTTTTTTTTTTTGTCCACTCCGCATGGCATGTGGTATCTTAGTTCCCTGACCAGGGGTCGAACCCACGTCCCCTGCATTGGAAGCACAGAGTCTTAACCACTGGACTGCCAGGGAAATCCCAGTTTCCCCATCTGTCTAACAGAGATAGTGGAAGTGCCCTGCCACAGGGTGGTTGGAGAGTGGCTATGCCTAGTTTTGGGGGAATACGGGGTGAGTAGAAGCTGATGCTCATCTCTGAGCAGGAGATGTGGCAGGCCCAAAGCAGGAGGAGCCTTTTTGTGTGGCCAAAGCTTTATGCTCAATGGAAAGGCAGTTGCTTCCATGACTCAGGCCTGGTTGAAGCAGGCAGGGCCCAGAGTGCAAGAAGTGGCCTCTGAGGGCTGAGAGAACTTGGGATGGCCACAACTCCTCCAGGCAGTCCTCTAGGACTGTTTCACTGCACAGTCCCCACTAGGGAGATCCACACTCTGATGGTGTGGCTGGAAGGGGAGTGGCACCCAGCAAATGCTCCCCAGGCACAGTCCTGTTCCAGGGACTCCCCACACCCAGCGCCGATGAGCCAGACTGGGCCCTTCCTGTCACCAGAGCCGGGCTCCTCCTCCATCAGAGGTGAGGACTTCACTCATAGTTTGGGTTGGGCCAAAGCTTTGTTTTTAAAAGTGCTTCTCGCCTCTCAGCCTTCTCCTAAGAAGCACATCTCCCCTCCCCACCCCCACCAGCCCTACTTCTGAGCAACATCAATGTGTGTGTGTGTGTGTGTGTGTGTGTGTGTGTGTGTGTGTGTGTGTTGACCTTTCCACTTGGCCAACATTCCTTTGTATTTCTCAGCTCCTTTGGGTAGATGGCCATGGTAGGAGGAGTTGTTAGGAGAGCAGGTTCTCAGGAAACCTTTTCTCCAAAACCATAGAAACATGGAGCCCAAGGAAACACTATAAAATGAAGGCTTATCCAGGAGATGGGTTTCCGGAGCAGTTAGAGGAGTGTGGGTAAGAGAAAAAGAGAGCTCTAATGCCAGTGTGAGTGCCTGCGGGGTCTGGCCTCTGGGCATCCTTGCGAGGTCAGTGTTGTCAGCCTGGCATCTAGTGGGCAGGCTGAGCTTAGGCAGGCAAAGCTGGGTGACCCTGGGCAGATTGCTTTATCTCTCTGAGCCATACGTGTCTTAAAGTAGACCAAAGTCCTGGGTTTGCTGTCAGTGTGATCAGCTCATACTCTCTCTACCCCAGAGGTGCTCAGACTGGGTCTCTATAGCCCTTTTTCTCTTCAGAGCCAGCAGGTGCCTGAATGAGGAGCTGTGGGCTTTGGGGCAGTAGCACCTGCTCTTAGCACCCTGACAGTCACCCCCTTTCTCCTCTGGGTCTCAGTGGATGAACTGGGGCATGCTAGGCTCCAGGAGTATCCCTGGGCCGTACAGAGGGCAGAGAACTAGAGGGCAGAGAAGGTGTGGAATGGGCACCCCCCACCCCCACCCTGGGTGAGGTATTTTTGCTGGAATCGCAGCAGCTGTGGCTAGAGGCCTCTTCCCAGGAAGAAAGAGCAGAGCGCCTCTTCCAAGAACTCAGAGGAGGCCTGCAGGGAGGGGTAGCGGGGAGTTAATTTTAAACCAAACAGCCTTCAACGCTTCTCAGGAACTGGTTGCTCAACATGATCTGGCAGGTCCCAGACGGGCGGGCAGGCCTGGTGCCAGCTCAGAGGTGGCAGGGGTGGAGGACACGCCCCAGAGTGGGAGGCCCAGTGACCTTGAAGGAAGTTAGGCCCTGTCCTTGCCCATGAATCAGGGCCTGTCACCCCCAACCCCCACCCACCTTGCTGAGGGTGTTGGATGGGGTGACTTCCTCCATCATAATCAGGCAAGGTGAAATTATAAGATTAATAATACAGGTGTCATGTCCTTCCAAGGACCAACTGTCCCATCCCCCCTTCACTGCTCAGAACCTGCCACTCCTGTCCCCTGGCCTATACCTCTGGAGGTTATCTGATGAAGGCCTGCTCTGAGGCCAGAGTAAGGCTTGTGCCATTTGCCTATGAGATGGGACCCTGGGACGGGGGTCGGGGGTTCGAGGATGGAGTGTAGCAAGCTGAGCCCAAGTTCTGGGTCCAAGGGGTGAGCCTCCTGTATGTGTAGGGAGGCTGTGAGCTGAGCTCATTGGGCCTACCCCACCCCCTAGCTGACTGGGAGTCAAAGTGCCTTCACACACATTGACCTCCTGTCCCCCCACCCTAGTGTGGCCACCCTCTCCACGCTGACAGCCTAGGCCCACCTCCCAGCGTCTGGACTCTACAGAGGACCCCGCCCAGGACACTCCCTCCTTCATTCCCTTTGCCAGCTGCCCAATGAGACCCCAGCAGCCTGGGTGGGGCGAGGCCTATGTTCTAGGAAAGGATCCTGAGCAAGTGCTGCCAGGAGCCGCGGTTCTTGGAATCGGCACTGCAGAGCGAGGGGACGCTTCCTGGAACCCGCTGGCCGCTCCACAGAGAGAGGCTCACAGGAGGGGCAGTGACCTAGGTGAGGGGGAGGGGGTGCTGAGGCCACAGCTGGGGTCCTTGCCTCCAGGAAGCCCTCCCTGACTGTGGGTGCCTCCTTAGACTCCCCTCTGTCAGCACTGAGTGCAGGGTCCCTCTAAGGGCTCTGCCAGGACAGGCTCAGGTCTGGCACAACCTCTGCGGTACCCAGCATCCAGCCCAGGGATAGGCACAGAGTGGACAACCAGAAACAATAGGGAAAAAGCGGTGCGTGCATGCCTGGGAGGAGGGGCAATAGGTGGGTGAGGGGGCACAGGTGAAAGTGGGATGTTAGGTGCAATTGTACTGCCCAGGCTGGTGAGCAGTGAGGGCTACGAAGGCTAAGGGGAAGGAGGAGGGCGAGCAAGGTGGGATCAGCAGTGGCAGGCCCTGCTCACTGGGTCCCTTGCTGATGAATGGGAAACCTCTGGCCAGGACTTCTGTCTCTCCTTCAGGCCAGTCTTTTCCTAGAGGGTCTTTCCCCTCAGATTCCTGCCCCACAGCTGGGGTACAGGTCCCAGCCTCAGGATCAGGCCACCTGGTATGGTCCTAGCACCAGTGCCCAGCTGTGCAGTCTTGAGCACACATCTGGCCTGTTGGAGACTCAGTTTCCCTACTTAGAGGATGAAGAGGAGAAGCTGCAGGGCCCCCAGGACGGCTGTGCAGGTTGTGACCTGGTTCTGGGACTGGATTGGGACCTAGTCACACTTTGAGGGAGTAGCCATGAGTGTTCCCATCACAGGGTCCTGGGGACAGCAGGGGTCTTGAAGGGGTGCTGGGGGGCATGTCTAGACAGGCACAGAGGGGAAGTAAGGGCCTCCCTCTCTAGCTGGGTGACCTTGGGGCAGTCTTTTAACCACTCAGGACCTGTTTGCCCTCAGAAGAATGGAGAACGCTCCCTGGCTAAGGCTGGACAGAGGTGTGGGCAGGGATTTGCCTCTCCCCTCATGCCCTCAGGTCACTCCTTGGCTCTCACTGAGCACAGCTCCAAGCCTGCTACCCACCCACCCCCGACATGGCACAGAGATGGGGCCCCCAGCCCATCCTCCAGAGGCCAGTCCTGGGGTTGAGAAGGGCTGAGACTCAGTGCCCAGGCGGGGGCTGTGAGGCAGGGTTGTGACAGAGAGGCCCTTTGACCCCTGCAGGAAGATGGTGGGGCACCCTAGGGACATAGTTCACCATCACGCTTGTGCTTTGGAGTGCTGGTTCTCTGGGGCTACCTGAGGCAGCTGGCAGTGTAGTGCTGCATTCTCCACCACTTAGCAGCCCTGGCGCCTGCACCCAGGTCAGGCTGGCCTTGACTGGGAAGATACCATGGGAGGACTGGACCTGGAACCACCCGACCTGAGTGGGAAGAGCTGCTAGGTGGCACATACTGGGTTTGCAGAGGACACTGGTGCCCTGCTCTATATAGGTGGCTCCAGAGCCAGGCACTCTGCATGACTTGAGCCAGTCATGACTTCTTACCTTACAGAATCATGGTGAGGAGTAAATATGTTTGGTGATTTTTCTCCTTGGGGTCTCCTCCCTGGTCCCAATCCACCCCTCTGGCTCCCCCTTGACCATAGGCCCAAGTAGACAAGAGCCCCAGAAGCACTCTTTCTTTGGCCCTTATTGCAACAGGAAGAACTATGGACACATCTGCTCTTCCCACTGGAGCACAGGCCCTGACATTTGCAGTGCTCCGGGCAAAAGGACAAACGGAGGCCCACACTACAGAATCTAAATATTTAAAATCATAAGTCAAGCTACAAACTGCTAATAAAACACGTGCTATCCTCCTACTCAGCAAGTAAACTTTCATAACAATAAAAAATCTGTAAATCTGTGGTTTTTGTATGTCTGAAAGTCATAAAAATATCAGAAAGTCAGATATCAAAGATGATTCAATTTAATGATTATTGCTTATGTTCAGGTGTTCACTGATACCAAGTGAGTAAGAAGATAAAGACATGCCTAATTCATAAGGTATCATATACTTATTCTGTAACATTCACTGTTCTTGCTTTGATTCCAGTAAAACTATTGATTATGTTGTTATAGTCAAGATTTTCACATAATTACTATTCTATTGGCAATAATGATTTAAAAGACTAAAATAAATATTATATTCAAAGAGCACAAAAATATGAATTAAATTTAAAATATTAGAAATTGGAGGTATTTAAAATACATTCCAAAAAGTTATTTTTTAAATAATCAAAATTAGTAAAATTAAAAGGCAAAATACAAACTATAAGTTATAATGAACTGATATAAAAATTTAAGTCAAAAAGATTTAAACTAAAATTTTATTCAACTTTTTGAAATTTTTATTAACTGTTAAATATTTTTATAGAAAGAAACCTTCCCAATTCGTGTTCAAATCCCCTGTGAACTCTAAGGCTGGTTCACAGCCTCCCTCCATTTCCCTGGGGTCTGAATGGTGTCATCACGAGTGGGTGTTGGGTTTGTCTCACATTGTGCCACCGCTGAGTGTCAAATCCCCAGTGATGGTGATGCCCATGTGTTCTTTAGTCCATTTATTGTGAATTGATCATTTGTGTGCTTGTGATACATTCTAAATAACAGCCTCCAAGCAGCTTAGAAGAGAGTGGTGACAGACCAGGCACAATTTCCAATAAATGATATTGATCCAGTATCAATCCAATAATTGATATTGATTTGGGAAAAGAATGAAGTCCAATGTCTACCTCACACAGGGAAATCTCAATAATTCTAGATGGACTAAATATTTAAACATGAAAAAATGACACCCTAAGAGTCTTTTAGAGCACCTCCCTAAGAGTCACAACAGTATCAATTCTGGGTAAGGAAACTTCTTCCTTCATGTGGCTCCTCTGCACTACTTACAGGACAGGTCTGGAGAAATGAGAGCCACACCAGAAATCCATTACTGCCCATTTAGTGTCATCTTCCCAGTCTTGGAGGGTTTCCCCCAGAGGCAGGCTCAGGGACAAGGATCCAAACACAAACAGCTTATTTCAGAGGTCATGTCAAGAAGCACCAGTAGAGGATAGGGAGGCAATTTTTCCTGGTTGTCTCCCATTTCTGTACACTTGCTGGTAGAGGCACTGACTGCCCTTGTTCCAAACAATACTTTCAAGGGTGATTATTCCAGTGAACAGCCTTAGAAGATAGAGATAGCGTCTCCCTCCAGGGAAAAAGGCAGATTTATTGTCCAGTATAATAAAGATAATATCTGCCTCTGGAGTGAAGGGTGGGCAGGTTTGTTTATAGTCTATTATAAAAGATTTGGGTTCCCTGATCTCAGGGTTCCTCTCCTGTCAACCCACTGCACACACAGGCATCATCTGGCCCTTATTGGGTCACTCTGCAGGAATTGGGGTTCAGGGAAGTGGTACAAGAAAATGCTGATACTCTGTCTACTGCTACTGTGGAAAGTAAACTGACCTTTGTTTCTCAAGCAGGAATCTGTGTCTTCTGCCAACATCCTCGGGAATATGACAACTTGTTAGCTTGTGAGTTGGGTGAAATCTCAGAGCCTTCCCAGTTCCTGACATAGAGGACAGGGGAAGTGAGACAGGGAAGGAAAGGAAGCCAAAGCAGGTGTGTTAATGAGTGTGCTCTCTCTGTGGGCAACTGAGGTCAGTCCTCGGTTGAGAGATAGTGTAGAACACACATCAGGGTTGTCCTACCCGAGAGGTAAGGAAGCTGGGATGTGTATCCACCAACTCCCACTATTCATTGGCTAAGGGCTGCTCCAGGGGGTGAACTCCCTGCCTATTTCACCTACCAAGCTGGCCTTTGCCATAGAGAAAGCCTCAAGCTGAGCACTGTAACTGCTGTGTGGAAACCTAAGTGGGAAGGGATATGCCCCATGCAAGGGGGGCCTTATCTGAATACTGCCCATGGCCAGTGCCTGGCACAGTGCCGAGCACACAGTGATCAAATGCATGCCACATGGGCCAAGGATAAGGACCTGTTTACTTGCCTCTGTCCTCCACTAGGCTATGAACTCCTTATGGGCAGTGTCTGTCAATTTTTCCTTCATACTCTAGCACCAAGGGTAGGCCTGACAATTAATCTTAGGCTCCCAGTTAGGGGTGTAGGGGAGTGAGGGGATAGCCAGGCAGTGATGGGGCTCACTGCCTCATGGGGCAAAGGCAGACTCCCTGCCCGCCTCCTGAGACCAAGTGGAAGGGAAGAGCTCTGGAAAGGAGCAGACAGCTCTGTCCAGGGCCATTTAATGAAAGGGCGGCACCCAACAAATCTGAAGCTTCTCTACTCTTTGTTCAACCCCCACCCTCCACCCCACCAAACACAGGCCTAGCCCCCAGTTGAGGGGTACTCAGGGTGTGGGGGAATAAACAAAAGCTGGAATGGTAAACTCCGAGGGATCAATCTTGCCTAGAGTACAGTGCTCCAGGCTTCTGGGCCTTCAGGGAAGGAGCAGAGTTGGGGGCAGATGGTGAGGCCTAGCAGAGGTGCGGTTTCCTCTCCTAGCTCCAGGGCCCACCCCAGTGCCTGGCAAAGTCTGGAGGGCTGGGCTGGCCTGAGTATGGCTTTCACTGTCTCAGCCTCAAAGGACCCTTCACACCCAGCCTAGGGCTCTAGGGGTCAATTTTATGTTTAGTAGGTAGGTGCAAAATGGGTGGGAGTGAGGGGGACAGAGGCTGAGGGATGCTAGAGGCAGGGGAAAGTTCCAGGGGGTCAAAGAAGGTATAGAAACCATTTAAACAGAATTTGGAAGTTTGGATTTTATTTGCAGAATCAGAGAGAGACAGACAGAGATTGATTGAGAGAGAGAGAGGGCGTTCCAGGCAGCTAGGACAGCCTAAAGGTGTAGTGTGGGGGAAATTCCTAGGAATGGCAAGGCTTGGGAGAACCCTGTGGTTGGTCCCTAGGTGGGTTTTCTGGGAGAATCAACCCAGAGTTTGATGCAGTGTGGTCATCGGGGATTGCCAAGCCCCAAATGCCAGGCCAGAAAGGTCAGGGATGTGGACAGGTGCCCAGGTCTGGCCCATTCCCCTCCCAGATCTCCCCTAACTTGCTGTGTTACACTGGGCAAGTCATGGGCCCTCTCTGGGCTTCAGCTTTCCTTTCCATGAAATGGGGGCACAGTACTCAAGCTCCCATGGGCTCCCATAACTCAGAGACAGTAGCTGGGCCTCCAAGAGAGGGTGATACCTCATAAGAACCTCAGTCGCCCCTTCTCCAAGTATGGAAGGCAGCCTCGGCCCTCAGCAACCTGGGGCCTCTCACAGAGGCCACACACACAAGGTCCTGAATTGGTTCCCAGAGCCTGGAGCTCCCCCATCCAATGGAAGCCCTGCGTGGACACACCTGTGATCATGGACATGGACCCACATGCTCAAGTCCCACACCTGTGCACATGCACATATCTATGGGTACCTGTGTAGGGGTGTGCAGGTCTCTATGATGGGCATGTGTGATGTGGCCTGCCTCCCTACTGCTGACCAGAGCAAGCCTAAGGACCCAGCCAGTCATGAGTCGTCCATGTCCAAATCCATGAGCTCCTCAAGGACAGGGCCCCATCTGAACCACCCTACCTGGCTTACAGTTGGTGCTCAGTGCTTGCAGGTGAACAGTGGGGCTGGGGATGGGGGAGAGACAGGACACTAAGGACCTCAGTCACCCATTCTCCAAACTTGGGAGGTAGCTTCAGGCCTCAGCAAGTCTGGGTCCCTCACAGATATTGGCAGGAAAAGAGGACTTGTCCAGATGCTGTGTCCTCACACAACTCTGAATTCCACCCCACCCAGATGACCCCAAAGGAGGCAGAGGTGCTGGGCTCTTGGCTATGACTCAGCGGAAGGAAGACAGGAAGGGGGGTTGGTGGTGCTGGGGCCCTAGGGTTTTGCTTCTCATTTCTCTCTTCCTTAAGTATAGCAAGTTCCCAGAAATGAAGGTACAGAAACCCCAGGCTCTCAGGGGCACTGGGTTCCCCAGTCCTCCCACCCCTAGAGATCCCACATAGGGCCTGGGGAAGCCCCTAGTCCCTGTCCCCTCCTTGGGACCTTCTTCCCTGCCCCAGAACCAGGGACTGAGTGGAAAGTCCACACCAGAGCCAGGAGGGAGTCATGGACTCCTGAGACTTTTCAGAAGTATGTGGCCCAGATTCACTTGCTGAGACAGATGCTGAATGAGAGGAGGCACTGGAACCTCCTGGACAGGTAGGGGTGGAGCAGTCAGGGTGGGCTTCCCAGAAGAGACAGAGGCTGCCCTCACCAAGAACCTGAGTGAAGGCATCCTCAGATGCCCCATGTGAGTTCCTTCTTTCTCCTTGCCCTCCCTTCCCGTCCTCCTTTCCTTTTTCCCCCCTCTCTTTCCCTCTTTCGTTCATATTTTTAACTATTGGAAAAAGCCCAGTTTTAAAAAGCACACACACACTCAAATGGGCACAACACCAAACTATGATACGTTAGAATCCTACCCATGTGTCCAGAGACCCAGGTTTGGGCTGAGCTGGACATGAGCCTTCTCCTGCTGTCCCTGCAAATGAAAGAGACTGCAAGGGGCCCTTCAGAAACATGCTACCATTTGTAACCACTTATCTGTGAGAATCACTTGGTGGGGTCATTTGGTCCTGTGCCACCAAAACCAAACACTGAAAAGACACTGAACGCTGAGGCTGACATAAGACTGCAACTCCCATCCTAGCCCCCAGTTCAAACGTCAGTGCTCATCGCTGTTCACCTTGATGGACTTAATGCTAAGAAAGTGTTGAGAATTTGAACTTATAAAATACATTTATGTTTAAAATGATGCTTTTATCTTTTAAAAACTACATAGTTGAGTTCCACGTGAAACTTGGTTTGAAAGAACAAACTCTAGGGCTCTGGGCAGGAGGGCTGGGCAGAATGACAAGAGACAGAGGATTTCTGTGCAAGCAGAGAGTGGGGAGCCCTGGTCAGTTCTTGAGCTGTGGGAATGCCTTCAAGAAGGGTTTTAGGCACATCCACCTGCACCCTCTCCCAGAACCTCCCAGGCCTGGGGACCTGAAACATCCCGCCTGATACGGCAGGCTTTACACTTCCTTATGCTGCGAGGGAACTCACTTTCCTCACCCACCTGTCAGCAGGGAACCAGAGTCTGGGTGTCTGTCAGTCCCACCCCACATCCGGAGTACATCAGAGCCTCCTTTCAGCAGCAGCCACTTTCACTGCCCTCCCCTCCCCCACGCGCTCCTCTGCTGTGGGGTGTGAAAGTTTGGCACCAGGGGCAGCTGGGAGGGGAGGAAGCTCACTCCACATCTAGTGCTTTCTGTTTGACTCACCACTTTCCTCTTTGCCCTGGAAGCCCATGTCAGCCCTGGGGGCACCCCAGCTGGGTATCCGGGCCCGGGCTGCAGCTGGCCTCTGTGGCCTGCTCACTCCCCTTCCAGCTGGGATGTCAGAGGACTGGGTTCAAAGCCCAGCATGGCTACTTCCTGCTTGTGTGATGTTGCACAGGTTAAGTCTCAGTTGCTTGAAGACTCCCCTCATGTGCAGACAGAGGATTTATGACAAAGTGTGTGTGGCACGGGGCACCATTACACATGGAGATGCCCAGTTACTGTTGTTGACAGAGCTCAGGCCTGGGAGGGTGGTCTTCACAACTCCATCTAAAGCGCTGCCTCTAGGTTATGTCCCCACATGGTCACATTTGGATCTCCAGACACCCCTGTCCACTGCCCCTGACACTGCCTATGGGATGGTCTGAGGGCACCCCACTCTCTCAAGCTGTCTGTCCCTAGTACCCCAGTGCCCAGTTCAGGGTGGCTCCAGGGCCCCCAGGTTCCAGTCAGAGCCCTGGGTCCTATCGTGGTCCTGGCCACCCCCCACCCTACATCCAATCCCTCAGCAATGGATGTGAGTTGGTTCTCTTCCAGAAGGCCTGTTGCTATATGCCACTGCTATAGCCCCTAGCAGCCTCTAGATCCTGGCCCAGTTGCAGCCTCCTGCCCCAGTCCCCTCTTCCTGGCAGCTAGAGAATATCCTCAATGCCTACCTGACCCTGTAACTCACCCTGAGACCCTTAAATTAGGCTCTGGTACCCAGAAATGCATTCAGAGCTCATCCAAAGGCACCCACCACCACCTCACCACAACATAGTCCTCTCCACGTGCCTCCAGGCATCCAGGCTTTTGCCCAGACTGTCCTTCCTCACTCTGGGCCTGCTCTATCCCTGTCCTGCACCCTACCCTCTTCAAGTCAGGTGTGATGACCAAGGCCTCAGGCCCTGGGTCATTAGGCTTGCACTGGAATCCCAGTTCAGCCAGCATATAAGCAGATTCCTTAGCCTTTCCCAGTTTTAGTTTCCTCGTCTGTAAAATGGGAGGGTTCACTGACTTTGCCTTATGGGATGTCTTGAGAGTGAATAAGATAATCCCAGAAGCACTTGGTTCAGGGTGCACCATTCAATCTCCATATTTTACAAGTTCTTCTGACTGGTATCATCTCCCCAGGGCCTGGCACATAGTAGGGCTTGGGAGACAGAGGCCTGAGCCTATGCTGCACACACCTCAGGAGAAGGGCCCACCAGGGTAGGCACTGGGCTTCTGGAAAGCCCTCTGGGAACAACCCTGGCAACCCCTGTTCCTGCTCTGAGGATCCATAGGCCCAGGTGGACCGCTGCACTAAGCTCTGCAGGGGGCAGCCCAGGACCTAGCTATGCTGACCTCAGTCTCTGACCAGTCAAATGGGCACCAATGGTGGCCTCACCCTCCCTTCCAATCCAGCGGTGAGACCTGATCCGTGACTGCACCCTGCTGAACCTTGGTTTCCTCATCATGGAGATGATTAAAAACCCAGTCTGTGGGGTTGTGTGAGGATTCACACCAATAAATGTAAAGCAGCTGCTTGGGGCCTAGTGCCCAGCAGGAGCTCAAGAAATGATGGCAAGGAGATGGAGGAGGAGGAGGAAGGCCCAGGGGGCTGCCCAGATACTTCACTCAGCTGCAAGGTCTGAGGGCAAACAAGGCCCAAGCAGCTCTAGCTCGGGGTTCACTCTACTCGCCCACATAGCTTGGCCTCACACTGACTCCCAGGAATGGCAGACAAGACTATACCTGGAAAGCAAGGCAGGTTGGGGGTCTGCAGCTGATAAAGGGCTGGAGGCTGGGAGGCAGAGAAGAGACCTGGGTTTGAGCCCCAGCCCTGGCCTGCTGAGCCTTAATGTTCTCATTTGCACACAAGGATCTTTGTGGGTGCTTCAAGTCCCAATAATCTGCTCCTGGGGCTCAGTAGGCTGGGAAACCTGACCCCTCCATTCCCCTAGATGCATGCCCCAGGAGAGGGCTATAGACCCAGCACAGCAGGGGGCAATACAGTGGCATCCCTCGCTCTGAAAGGCGAAGTCTCTGAGAGAGACCCCAGCCTCTGAGAAGAAGCGACCAGACAAGGCCTGCCTTCCGCTGGGCAGAGCTGCTCTGAGCCACCTCACCTCTCCGCTCAGTCATGGACAAGGCCAGGTGGAAGCCAGCTCAGTCCAGGGCTCCCAGTGAGGCTGACGTAAGCTTCCCTTGCCTCTCCTACTCTGTGAACTGTAAAATTGGCTTTTCCTCACTGTTTCCCTATAGGATGATTGACAAGAGTGTCTTGGAAGGGGAGTGGTCCCAGAATTTGAAGCTCTTACACATCGGATTCCTGGTTATGAGGCCAAAGATGCTAAAGGTTCCTTGGCAGGGTGCATAACCAGTTCTCTCAGGGAGGGATGAAAAGAGGAACCCCTGCTCTCCTCACAACTACCATCAGGGCTTCAAATGAGACCCAGATCTGTCCGCACACCCAAGGCTGTAGTTGGGCTAATATGGCTGACATCAGGGATAGGGCTGAAGGTTCCAGGTAGCCACTTCAGCTCTGGGGATTATGAAGCTGAGAATCCTAGGAATGACCCACTTCTAGCCCAGCCACACAGCCCAGCACAGGCTTGTAGCAGGAGCTGGGCACTGCCTGGGGGCTGGAAGGAGCCAAACCTCCATGGCTTACATGGAGGGATCACCTTGGAGTCGGGGGCTGCTGCACTCATTTCAGGCACAGTACCTGCTCACCCTCACACCCTGTTCATTATCACACACTCCAGGGGTGCTGGGTCAGCCACGTGACTCCATGGGAGTCAGGACCAGGCTCGGATCCAGTCTCTGAGGTCCCCTCTGAGGGCCTGGGTGGCCCCCATACCACTGGAGATAGACCATGGAGGCCAGCTTTGCTCTCTCCCCCTAATCCCAGTTCCATTCCCCACAGCTCCCAGTGCCTGGGCCAGCTTCTCTGGGTCCCACCCTGGGCAATCTTCTAGTCTCTCACTCCAAGAAAGGGTCAGCTCTAGGGAGCCTGGGCAGCTCAGGTCTCCAGGTTGTGAAGGGTTTCCCACCCCCATCCCCACCCACCTCACTGCTCAGAGGAAAAGTGTTCAAAGCAATCTATCATGCACCTCAAAATCTTTCAATCTCTGCCTATTTCCAAATTCCAATTCCAAAGCCACTTCCATTTTTAGGTATTTGTTAGAGCAGCACTTCACTTCGGGTACCAAAATCCGTTAACAGCATCCTATTGCTGCTACAACAAAATGACCACAAATTTAGTGTTTTTAAACAACACAAATGTATCATCTTACAGTTCTGGAAGTCAGAAATCCAAAATCAGTTTTAAGAGGCTAAAATCAAGATATAGGCAAGCTGGCATTCTTTCTTAAGGCTCTAGGGAAGAATCCATTCCCTTGCCTCTTCCAGCTTCTAGAGGCCATCTGTATTCCGTGGCTCATGGTCCTTCCTCCAGCAATGGCATCGCTTTGACCTCTGCTTCCACCATCACATCCCCTTCTCTGACACTCCTGCCTCCCTCTCATAAGGACCCCTGTGATTATATTGAGCCCACCTGAATAACCCAGGATAATCTTTCCATCTCAAAATCCTTAAATCTGCAAAGTTCCTTTTGCCATGTAAGGTAACAAATTCACAGGTTTATGGGATTAGGACATGGGCATCTTTGGGGCCATTATTCTGTCTACTACAGGAGGGAGAAGATTGCTTTACCAGTCCCAATCCCTGCCCAGATGGCCTGTCCTAGGACTGGGGGATCATGAGGGGGGGATCAGGCTGCTGTTCTGGCCAATGCTGGCTGGGGGCTGGCTGGGGGCTGACCGGGGCCCAGAGCTCCAGGAAACCTGGCGCCTGCCCCTGCTGCAGAAAGGACGGCCTGTACTCGGCGTGGCCACTGTGCAGAGATCAGGTGCACTGTAGCCCAAGAAGCGGCTATGGCTCAACTTGAACTGCTGCCTGGCTCGGGTGGGAGGCTAAGCCCTCATAGCTTCTTCTCCCTGCTGACCAGAATATGTGAGAGCTGCTGTCAGGTACAATGTGAGCCACATGGGAAATTCCAGCTCCATTCTAGAAAACACATACACTGTTGGCTTACTGGTGGACATTTACTGAGCTTAGTGTATGCTAGACCCACATGGGACCCCAGAGAGAAGACAGAGACAGGAAGGCCTCCAAATGCATGAGACAGAATGTCATTGCTACTGGAAGAAGTGGGCTAGGGTCTGGTGGGGAGAACCCAGAGGTCAGATGGGTGGTCCAGAGGAGAGAGCATTTGTGTTGGAGCCTGAAGGAGAGGATTATCTGGACTAGAAGTGGTGGGCAAGAGCATTTCTGATGAATGCACAGCCTGGTCAAAGAGAAGGAGGGGAGTTTGAGGAATGGATAGCTCTGCAGGGAAGCTGGAGTATAGGGCAGTAGAAGAAAGAATCCAAAGATGGACAGGGAGGGACATGCTGGCCTACATAAGTTAAAGCAGTTCTCAAAGCCAGTCAGCAGTGGAATACTTTGTTCTGATGGAAGCTTACTCAGAGCACTGATGAGGCTTTGGGAGGGCTCCCCAAGACCCTTCCCATAGTCATCCTCCCCTACCTCTTCAGATCTGGACTCTGCAGGACACGGAGACCACATTCAGGTCATGCGGAGCCAGCCAAGGGTTTAGAGCAGGGATTGGGAGAAGTTAATGGCCCAGGGTCCAGGTGGGGTTAGGGGAGAACAGAAAGGGTACATGTCAATAAAGCAGCTAGATGGGCCCCATGGAAAGAGCCACGGGCAGCTGGGAAAAGCATACAACTTGAGGCAAAGTGTCAGTTTCCTCAACTGTCAGAAGAGATGTAATTGCTCTTCCAGAGTACATCCATCAGGGACTCCTACAACCTTTGCCCACGCTTGGGGCTCCAGCTGACAGAGGCTGGGTGGACATCAGGCACATCCCTCAAGACCTCAAGGGCCTGTAGAGCCTGGACTCCACCATCAGCCCCACATCCTCCTGCTGTTCTGTCTCCTGGGCTCCATGACACATGCTAAAGGAGGCAGCTCATCTCTGCTCCAGTCCCAGTAAGGAGGGAGGAGACAGGGCAGGTGAGACTGGCTTTCCCTGGGCTGGAGCCACAGGCTGCTCTGGCCTGGACCTTGGGGCACTCAGGCTCTGGTGAAGAGGGAAAGGAGGGACTGAGGGGAGATCTGGCTGCCAGGCTACCAGCCTCTTGGTAGCTCCATCTCCAGAGGGCAGAGAGAAGTCAAGAGCCCAAGACTGAAATCCCTGCCTTCCCTTTTTTCCAGACTGCCATGTCTCTGCCTGACTCGTGTTGGTGCCAACCACAAGACACACACGAGGGTACAGCATCCTCCTTATGTCTGCCCTCCAAGGCAAGCAGTGAAAACGTTCACAGTGCCCCATGAAAGGTGCAACCCATGGTCTCTTCAAAATCATCATATTAAGATAAAGAAAGCACTTGGTCCCATTTCTCAGACTTAAAAGCCAACGCTGACAGAGTTGAAGTCATCTACCCAAGGACATACCCTAGTGAGGGGCAGATGCCAGGATCTGCACCCAGGCTGGTGTAGCTCCAACACTGGAGCTTAACGTCCAAGCCCCAGTCAAGCCAGTGGCTGCAGGCTTGAAGCCCGGCCCTGCCAGTCCACTTGGCCTGCACCTCTTTCTCAGGGGAGTCAGGCCTCATGGGAGGAAGTTGTCCCCAAGGGTGCCTACTGCTTCAGTGACCCCAACTATGCCTACACTGTCACTCCCCATTATTATTTATGTACTCTTGGGGAGCCATATCCACATGCTTGCCAAGGCCTGAAGCCAGGAGGGTGAGACCATCAGGGAAGCCATCAGTGGTTGAGGTGTGGGACAAGGAGGCAACAGACTGCTAGGTCAAGGCAGCTACCCTGAGATGCTGCGAAGAGAGCAAGAGCCCAGGGACACAGGTAGGAGAGGAAGGGCAATACTGGTGAGGCAGGCCAAGATCTGAGAGCACACGGGGGCTCTGAAAGCCCACGCCGCCTTTCCAGGTTCCTTTTGGAACAGCCATGGCTGGGAGTCCCTGGCTCCTCCTCAAAGGAAGCCATGGGCAGCTTGAGGTCCATGCAGCTGGGTCTGGGCAAGGAGCAGGATACAGTAGACCTGGGAACTGCAATGTGGCCTCTGCTAAGGCAAATACAACCCCCAACCACAGCGAGGGAGTAGCTCAGGCCAGGTATGACTCCAGCAATAGACTCTCCCAAGGCAGGGACCTAACTTCCTATCTCCATTTGGCCTCCTCCCATCATGGGACCTCAGGCAGGCCATGTCTTCTGTTGTGGAGTCCCTGCCTGGGGAGTGGGCCCTTGAATACCAGCTACATACTTTACCTGACTGACTGAGATTAAAATGAGACTGCCATCTTGCACTGGCCTTGGAGCCAGAAAAGCCAGCTTCTCACAGGGAAGGGAGCTGCCCAAGGTCCCACTGCAAGACACAGCTCTAGAACCATCAGAGGCTGTCTACCATGGCTCCATGTCTGTCTACCATGGTGGCTCCATCAGAGGATGCTGTCTACCAGACACACTGCCTCTGGCCACTGAATCACCAGGTCAGGCCTCTGAAAGTGCTGGGTTGGGGGGATGGGAGGGGAGACCAACAGAATGAGTCAGCTTAGTCTGCCATGTTCCTTGAGACCCACCCTGATGCAGGCTAACACCAGCACCTGCCAACCTGGAGGTTTCCTGTCGCTGTGGACAGAAGGGCCTTTGGGCCTCCCGGCAGCCACCAGCCTGCAGACCAGAGCTAGGGTGGAGGTCAAAACCTGGTGCCCACTCTGTCTCAGCTTCTCACTCTCCCCAGCTCCAACCAGGGACAGATGGGTTTTCAGAAACCCCAAGGCTTAGAAGGAATGTTTTAGCTCAAAACTATGGGAATAAAAAGTAAACACAAGCCCTGCTCCCCACACCACCAGCTGGGGCCTGCCAGCCAGCCCTGCAAAGGCAGAAGGAAGCTCTTACCCCCAGCACTGCCTAAGGGCAAGGGGTCAGGGGACCCACAAATCACAATATCAAAACATTAGGTCACCACTTGCTGGTCTCTCGCCACTTTATTGGCCGTATCTCCCAACATCCCTAGAGCAATTCCACCCACAGAGACAAAGCAACCTGCCTTGGCTGCACTGACACGATGGGGCCAGACTGGGAATCCGGTCTGCTGAGCTCCTAAGCTGGATTGTGGGTGCTCTTGCTCTTTGCTGGCCCAGGAAGGACACCCCCACCCTCATGCCTACTCCCAAGTCTCCTAGAAATGTAGAGCATGGAGAATCACAGAGCCATGGGAAATGCCACAAACACCTGGGGTTCTGGAAGGCACCATCCACCTCCCTCCAAGTAGCATTCCAGGTAGAAATGTCAGCCAGGCACTCTGGCAGGTTGGGGCCCTGGCCAGGCATCCACAGGGCAACCATGCTGTGGCCCGCACCTCCTGATATGTAGGAACCGGGGCCTAAGAAGACAGGGACAAGGAGCCAGTTACTGCCTGAGCCCTGGGGAATGAGCAGGGGGTGGGAACCGCATGCTTGCCCCACAGCCAGAGCTGTGATAGTCTGAGTGGAAGGACCAGCATGGCTGTGGGGACTGGGGGGAGGGTAGAGTCTCACCTCCCACAGAAGTCCCTGCGCACAGCCACAAGATCGAGGGACAGGTCAGGCTGGCTCTGAAGCCAGCTGCCGACGAGCTCTGGGTGTCTTGGGTCCACTTCCAAGAAGATGCTTCTAGGTGGGGGAGAAATGGGTCAGCTCAGCTGGGCAGGGCTGGACCTGCATTTCTGGGCTGTCCCAGCTGGGAGGGGTGGAGGCAGAATGACACCCAGGGCAGGCCCAGTACATACTGGGAGGGGAGGAGGCTGTTGAGGTCAGACTCAGGAAACACCCCATCCATACCCAGAGTCCTTCAGGAGCCGAGGTGCCAGGGCCAGGATGTGGGTAATGATGTCCATGCCCTCCTCCCCACCGTCCAGGGCTAGTGGATCTTCATAGCTGAAGGGGAAAACAGTGAGAGCTAAGGGCCTGGGATGGGGTATCTGCAAAGTATGGAGAAGCTGACCAGGACTTCCACAAAGAAGGCTCTGTGGAACTTACACTCTGGGCTGAGAAGAAAGTCTGAGGACCCCGAATGATGGCAGCTCTGATTCCCCTACCTCCTACAGGCAGCCCCCTACCAGGCAGTGCTGGGCATGCTCAGCGAATCCCATTGACTGACTACCCCCAGGGCATGAGGGTCTCCCCACAACAAGGATATTCCTATTCTTGGCTTGGGGAGGCATAGAGCTGGCCCTGACCACTTCTGAGAGCCAGGAATTTGGAAGCCAGCACCCTGACTCACTACCACTGCCTCATCCAGAGGCTGCTGGGCTACCCCTGGTTCTCAGACCGTTTGAGAACAGGATGATTCAGTGCAAAGCCTGGAGTAGAGTCTTAGTCCCAGCTTTCCTGCTAAGCCCCCACACAATCTTGGACAAGGTCCCTTCCCTCTCTGGGCCTCAGTCGTCTGGAAAATGATGCACCCATCTGACCACCTTCTATGTGTTGTATACTGTAGTCTGAAATTTTAGTCATTAGTGGGTCCTCCCCATGGCCTGGCAAAGCTCTACCACTCCCCTTTCAGAGGCAGGAAACTGAGGCTCAGAGAGGTTCAGTGGTCTTAAGTGGGAAGGCAGATGCTGAACCAAAGTAGGTCTGTGGGTTCCAGAGTGAGCCTCTCTTTCAACACCACTGCCCCGTTCAGCCCCCCAGCCTCCCCATCCCTCCCGATAGTATGGTCCTCCAGGGCAGACCCATCCCATTAGGCCTTCTCAGGCCTGACCTCCCTGGTCTATCCCACACCTGAGGATCTCAGGGGCCAGCTTCTCCATGTCCCGGTGGAAGACGTAGGGAGGGTTGCTGACGACCAGGTCCACAGGGCCCCAGGGTAGAAGATGTGCCCAGCTCCCATCTGTGGTCAAAGGGAACACACAGCAGAGAATGGGAGGTAAAGGGTGGAAGCTCCACGCACTGCTATGTCCCTTGGGTAATCCCTCTCCCCAAACCACAACTTAGGCCTATCTCTGGACCCAATAAACTAAACTTCTAGATTAGTGCCCAGTGTCCCCAGCCAGCAGCCTGGCTGGGAGTGTGTATGCTCTGACGTGGCAGTTCTCTCCCTGGAGTGTCCTTGCCTTCTCTTCTTCCTATCAAAAACCTCCTCAATAAGCAAGACTCAGATCAAGTGCCACTTTCAGGCAGCCATCTCTGATTGCCTGACAAAGCAAGCGCCTCTGTTCTCTGCCACCCTGCTGGCCTTGCCACACTCTGCCTCATAGCCAACATGGACTGAGTGTATGGAGGGCAAGCCTGGCCTCAGTCAGTTGATTCCTAGTGGCTCTGTTTACTGGCCCCACCCTGCATCAGGTATCACACTCCATGGAGGGCGCACATGAAGCTCAAGGATGCTGTGGGCATGTGATAGAGCCAGAGCTGGAGCCAGAACTCTGCGGGTACTCTGTAAAGGATGCAGCCAAGTCATGCTGTGCCTGGGCCAGGCGGGGGTGGGCAGACACTCAAGTATTTTGGTCCCAAAGGCTATCTCTTGAGCTTCTGCTTACTTCTTGACAACAAACAAGCCCTAGTTAAATTCATTAATTATGGGGGATACGAAAGGTAAGAAAGATCCTGTGGCTGGTCCCTTCATGGGTCAGGTCAGCCCAGGAGGCAACAGGGACTTGCCTGTCCTCAGCAAGGATTGGGGGTGGGGAAGGGGTGTGTGTGGGGTGTGTGTGTGTGTGTGTGCGTGTGTGTGTGTGTAAGCCATCCCTCTATCTCTGCAGAGTGCTTCATCCACCCGTCAGCATCTGGACCCAGGATCCCCACCCAGGGAAGATGGGTGGGGAAAGTACCTAAGGTCACATCGAAGGGGATGATCCGAATCCTGTCCTGCAACCGAAGCCTGGAGAGATAGGAAAGTAAAGGTGAGCATGGGGAGGGGGAGAGGGGGTGGGAGCAGGGGTGGGGACAGATTCCTACCCTTGGCTACAAAGAACGGGAGAATAAACCCTTCTTGGACCAGCAAGACACCTGGTGTCCATTGTCCATTTGTAACCCTGTGGGACCTACGCCAGGCCTCCCCCACTGCCTCCTCCTTCTTGGGGGTGGACATCGGCGGGTTTGATACCTGGATAGAGGTTGAGAGCAGGCCCCAAAGTCTGACTCCCCCTACCCTGACCGTCTGCACCCAAGCTCCCCTACCTCTGAGCATTCTCATGGGCCAGGCAGATGGCGGCTTCTCCCTTGTCCACAGCAATGACTCGGCTCTGCCCCAAGAACAAACAAAAGGTACGTGGGAGACAGGGTGTTTGGAAAGGCCAGGCCTGGGGACCAGAGCCCTCTTCCAACCCTCTGCTAGAAGAGGAGGGAAATACTCAGTAGCTTTTCTTCCTCTGCGGTCAGGGTCTGGCCAGATGGAAGGGGATGGGACTTAAAGGCTGTGACCATGGTGGGCTGGGGCAGCTCTGTCTTCCTCCTATTTTCAGTCATTTCCTCTCAAGTAATTCTAGCAGAGTGGGTTGGGGAGGGATCAGCAGGAAGGACAGTAAGTGCCAGTCACAGTCTACCCAGGGTGGGGTGGAGGGATGCATAGGGGGCTCACCTGGGGGAGCCTGCTCAGCAGGCTGAGGGAAATGGCTCCTGATCCACAGCCCACCTCCAGGATGAATGGGCCACCTTGAGCTCCCACCACACGGGGCCCTTGGGTCACCTCCTCCAGCACCCATTCAACCAGCTCCTGCAAGGGAGATAGATCCTGATCAGAGTTGGTGCTGACCTGACTCCTGTGGGTCTTGGCACAGAGGGCCAAGCATAGTTAGCCCCTGTGTGAATGTAGAATGGGGATGGTTAAAGCCAGACTGAACTTCGTTGTCAGCTGCGGCCATGGGCAGGTCACACTGCCTCTCCATGCCTCCGCTTCCCCATCTATAAACTTGAGCACAGTTGAGAATAACCCACCTCATTGGGGGCAGGTGGAGATTTAACAGAAGCACATTCATGAAGCACTGATCTCATGCCTGGTACATGGTAAGTGTTCAGTAAGCCTCAGCTAATCCTTTTACAGACATCCTCTTGTTTTGCGCTTACAGCAATGTTAAGAATCATACTTAATGGTCCCTGGCCAACCCCTCTGTGCCTGGCCCTGCTTCCGGAGGTCTCCCTGTATTAATCTGTTAGACCCTCATGAGGAAAGTGAGGTCCAGGGGTCAAAGCCCCACTGGGAACCTGGCCTGCAGCTCATGGTGGCCAAGAATCAGGGGCCAGTGTGTCCCCAGCTTCCTCACAGCCCCCCCAGAGAGGCTCCCAGGTCAAAGGGACAGGAAATTCCCTCCATGGAGGGGCAGGGGGATGACAGCCCTACCTGAGCCCTGTATCTGAAGGGGGCTGTGGCACACACAGGGCATGGGGTAAGTGGGCATGGCATGGGAAGAGGTGCCTAACTGCACTGTACCTGTGTTGGTGGCAGGGGGACACTTTCAGACACTGTCACTTTAGAAACAACAGTTTCAAGTCTGACCCACCCATCTGTCACCTGAAGACTGTGCATGGAAGCCAATACAGGGTGAGCGTGGAGGGCCGCTGCTGTGCATTGGCCAAAATGTTTCTCAACAGTAGTAGAGTGGGGGCCCAAGTAGCCAGGTATGGAGCCAGGGAACCAGGGAAAGGGCATGGAGCCATGGAGCAGGGAAAGGGCAGTCCCTCAAAGGGACCCGCCCTTTGGATGAGGGTAGGAAAGGCCCCCCTAGAGGCTGAGGATTCCTGGGGTTCCAGGCAGGGCTGGCTCAGGGAACGAGGGGAAGAGTCAGGAAGTAGGTGTTTCCTTCATCTGAAAGAGATCTACTTCCTCCAGGCTCTCTCTACCATGACCTTCCTCACTGTGGGCCTAAGGTCTAGGATGGGGTGTGCTTCTCCCACCAAACTGAATGCTCCATGATGTGAAGACAGGAATCTAACCCGTCATGGCATGTCCCACACGGGCAGGGCTTGGCCCACAGAGCGGCCTCTTGGCTACTTCCCAAGTGCTGGGCAAGCTCTCAGTGGCCACAGGAAGCTACCCTGAGCCTCAGACCCGCAGCTTCCCCCAAGCCCCAGTGTCAACAGTTAGGCCCCGATAGAGCAGAGGGCTCCAGATCACTCAGACTCATTTTCCACATAAGCTGCTCAGTGCTGAGTCCCCAAAAGTATTTCATCCTTCATCCCAACCCGGGAGCAAAGTTCACCTGTCCCCAGGGTAGCAAGTCCAAGGCAGGTGGAACTTGGCCAGTTCCAAGTTCCAAGCCCCTTCTGCACCAAACAAGCTACTGCCTATGAGTGAGACAGACCCTCTCCAGCCAGAGAGGGCTTCCCCTCACTCCTTCCCACCAGCCCTGTACCAGGCACCACTGGAGAACTGGAGTGCTGGCAGCAAGCTGCGCCCACAGCATTGGGACCAGCACAGAGCCAGCAGTCTAGGGCTGTGGCTTGGAGCCTGCGGTCACAGTGGCGAGTCCACATAATAAGTGGCCAGCTGAAACTTGTCAGGGGCATGAACTTCTCTTGGTTTCCTGACCACAGACAGACCTACCCTGGCTGGAGAATGACCCCTTAGTCAACCACACTGGCCAGCCACCTCAGAGAGACATCCTGACATCAGAGACACACACCACATGTGTGAATGTCTACCCTGGTCAGGGCATGAAGATGAGAGACTGCGCCCCCACTGCCACCAGTGCCCCTTGGCCTCTCCCTTACCCTCCAGATCCGGGGAAGATTATCTTGGCTGTAGGACCACTTCGGGTTTTGGCGGGGGCGGGGTAGGGATGGAGACCACTCCCAGCAAGTCCAGAAACTCTCTTCCTCACCTAGTAAAGAGTCTCCTCAGCCTAGAGTTGGTGGCTCCTTGGGGGAAGCTGAAAATTGAGCTGGTTACAGGCCCAGGGCACTTTTCCCAGGTGAACAAGGGGAGAATCCAAGAACACTGCAGGGTCGGAGCAGAGGGGAACATGGGAAGGAGGCAAAGAGCAGGCAGCTGTCGGCTCTGCCTGGAGCCACTGCCTCAACAGGACTCCACACCCCTTAAGAGGCTGGCGCAAGGCCTCAGCAGGACCTGAGTGCCATAAGGACCCTCATTAGGATTACATTCTTGATGAGGCAGCCCCAAGAAGGCAGCATTGCCTCCCTCAAGCTAATCACAGACAAGGCACTGAGCCTCCCACACCTCACAGAGCCTCACCTCGCCAAGCTGGGCAAGAATGGCTCACACTTCCAGCCTTGGTTTTCCCACTGTACACACTGCCAGTCCGGGGACTGAGCCACCTCCCCATCCCCAGAGAAAACCCAACTGGTCAGGCCACACACCGCCTACAACTTTGCATTTCAGAATTCTGCACCCATCATCAGAAACCACCCTTCAATGGATGGAGAGAACGCAAGCACCATGGTCCCTCCCTTGCACTAATTCTCCCCACTCCCCACCACAGGCCACGTCCTCTCAAGTTCTTGGTAAGGCACTCCCCAATGCGGCTTCACATTGGGGCAACCTGGCAAATTCTGAGAAACGTCTGTACAGTGAGGCGAGGACCTGGCCTCCCAACCGCAGCCTCCCTCCTCTCCCCCACCCCTTATAGCAGAGATGCTCTTCTGGCCCAGACCCACCCAGGAAAGGGGGGGCCCTCACATGGGAGCCGGAAGTCCACACCCAACACTCAGAACCCTGGAACACATGGTTGGTGCCAGGTCAGCTCTGAGGGGACTCAAAGGTCATCGCGGTAGCTTCCCTCCCATGCCCTGACCCTTGGCAGCCTCAGGGGATGGTGAGTGACCTCCTGGCCAGAGGTCGCATGCTTGGAGGGGCCACAGGTTGGCCTCCCAAAAGTCTGCAGGTAGCAGGCTATATCCTGCTCTGGGTCTCTGCACCTATCCAGCTCATCCAATCCCAGATGGTTCAGCCCCTTGTAAGGTATGGGGCCCTGACACAGGAGACAGGATGTCTTGAGTGCTGCCCCCATGCTCCCTGCCTTGACATCCCTGTGACTTCAGCAAGGTCTCAGACTCCCTACTGTCCCGGCCCTGACACTGGGCATTAAGGCAAGGACCTGGCCTCCCAACCACATGATGCAGGGGGCAAGTGGGGTCAGAGGGCTTCTTGGCTGAGGGAGAGAGGCTGGGAAAGTGAGAAGGGGCTCTGGGTCCCTGGCTGGGACAGGTGGATGAGGCCTGATATTTCCCAAGAATGTGTGTGCCTTTCTGGAAACACCCCTTCTCAGAACGTGGTGCGCTCTGGCTTGCCCACCAGCCCCCACCCACATACCCCTCCACCTGCTCTGCTCTCTCTGGCTCCCAGCCCTGCCACCTACAAGGTCATGGGGAAGCCCAAGAAGGGCCATAGAAAGCATTTCTCCCAAGACTAGGGTGTCGCACCTACACACAGCATGCTGGGACCATACACTTCCCAGTCCTAGTAATTTGAGAAACACAGGTGATTACCTGACTAGATAGTGGATGTAATAGGTAAAAGGTCCCAACCAGTTCCCTGGTCTGGAGGCCCAACCCTCTCATCATCTGGGCCCAGAGGGGGCAGTGACCTACCCAAGGTCACAAAGCTTAACCAGGCTTCCAGATGTCCAGCTGGAGCCCTCTCCACTTCGCCCATGCCTCCTGAGGAAGAGGAGGGCACTTGTTTCCCATGGGTTGGGTTGGCTATGGGCCCATGGGACAGCTCCTAGGGAAATGACAGGAACCGGCCGAGTACCAGCCGAGTACTTGGTGGGCAGCACTAGTTGGGGCATCTTGAGCCACGGCCAGCCTAGCAGCTGGGGCAGTGGCTTGGGAAGTGAGGATAGTCAAGGAGGTGAGCAGGAGACCTCTTTCCTCTTGGCCCCACCTACTCAGCCAGCCAGGAAGGGCGCTGCCTCTAAAGGACAGCAGTCATGGGGCTCCAGCGCCCCCTGGTGGAACTCTGGGACAAGACAGGTGGCCTGAGCCCCCTTCATTCCTATCCTGCCCAGTCCTGATGGCACACCTACCTCTGTTTCTGGCCGAGGGATAAACACTGGGGGTGCCATCTTCAGACTGAGGCCCTGAAAGTCCCACTCACCAAGGATGTACTGCACAGGCATCCTGCAGAGGGGGCAGCAGGGTGATCATCAGTGCCGGCACCTGGACCAACAAGACCATGTCTGGGTTGGGATACCACTTGTGGCCAAAGTGTCGGGTAGGGTCATGTCTCCTACGCCCCAGAACTCCTAGCCAAGACCTTCCTTCCCTCCCTTCTTCCTATTTACTACCATGACCCCTCTCTCATCACTCTCTCATCCCAACACCTCCCTAGTCCTTGGACACTTTCCTCCTCCCTGACCATGAACTTGGTGGAGCTGAAGGAAGCTGGACCCTGCTCCCCACACAGAGCCCTCTGGTTTGGCCCATGGTGCTCACCTTTGCAATCGGTAGCTACTCAGCTCCTGGACATACTGTAACTGCCAAGGGGTCAGGGGCTGGGTCCAAAGTCCTGGCCTCAGGCTCTGAAACTGCACCACAGAGAATGTGAGTGTCTGGCTCCCCTAACCCAGGTTTCTTTTGTAGACAATGCCAGTGGGTCCAACACTGGCCACCTTGGTGATCCCTGAACCCCTAGTGCCTGGCACACACTGTAATAGTTTGTTGGATGAATGAATAAGTATCTGCCTAAGACATTCCTCCAGAAAAATCCCATCATTCTCAGCTCAGCACTCTCAGTGGAATGGAAAAGCCTGGATGTCTCTTCCCCAGAGTCCTCCCTCCCCCCATTTCCTGCCCTCTTGACAACACTGCACTTAACTGTTTTGGCTCCAAGGACGTGAGCCACGATGTACTCACTGGATTCCCGGGCCTCAGGGATGCCCCTTTTCTCAAAGACTACTGTCCAGTGGCTGACCAGTTCTGTGGCACTCAACATCCGAGCCGGAGGCAGATGGGGTTGCTGTGAGCTGAAGGTGCAGCCCCAAATGCCTCCCCTCCACCCCAGGCCAGACAGGAGGGCCCTCAGCATTCTGCCCCAATGTCCCACATCTCAGGGAAAGGATCCCTTGAGTACTTCCCCAAGGTCCCCAAATCTTTCTCGTGATGTCAGCTGCTGAGGATGGTGGCTGGCCTCAGCCGGATAGAGATGGAGAAGGTCACAGGCTCTGGCTCCTCAGCATGACTCTGGTCCTCAGATGTGGCTGCCCTAGAATAGGGAAGGAGAACCAGGAGAGTAGCTGAGACTTGTGGGACCCACTCCTCTCTGACCTGTTGCCCGAGAGAGGACATGCTCTTGCTCTGTCGCCTCTTTGACTCCACTTTAGACCCTCACCCACCTATCTGAGTTTTCTTGTCTTGGTCAGTGACATTTTCTTCATGTTTTTGGCTCAAGTGATCTGAACCCATAGCTCAGTCCCTACTAATAAATGGGCTGGTGTGGATCAGGGCCCAGGCTTGGGGATTGGACAGATCTATCTGACCCAGAGGGTGTGACCTTGGGAAAGTCATTATTTCTGTGTTTCAGTTTCCTCGTCCATAAAATGGGGAAAATAACACAAACTCCACGGTGAGCACTGCATCGATCAATGAATATCAAGGGTCTGGGAGCCAGCTCAACAGATAGAGGAACTCAATTTTATATGCTCTTGACTAATATTACTAGGAGGAGGAGACTACCCTTGCTTGGGAGCTTTGCTTTTGACGTTTTGCATGCACTGTCATTGATCTGTATGCTGAAAATCACCCCTCCACCCAATTTAACCCATAGTCCTAAACACCAGCATAAACTTCCAGGTAAAAAATTGACAATTTCTGTTAATTTTATATGCAAGTTATCACAAACAAATTTAACTGAAGGTTTAAAACCAGCGGTCTCCTTTCCTCTTACAGAGACCAGGGTTCAAACTAGCCTTTACTGAACACCTGCTAGGTGCCGCTCTTCAGAGACAGAGGAAAATGAGACTCCGAGACTGGAAGCAACTTGCCCAAAGTCACCCAGCTAGGTACTGTCCCAGTCAAGACACAAGTCCTCTGGACTCCAGAGGCAGCTCTGTCTACCAGAGCGCCGCCCAGGGAGGAGCCGAGGCCTGAAGTCAAAGGCGCAACTTCCCTCTCAGTTTCGCACCGCGAGGTCGCCTCTCCACAAGACTGTTTCTCCATCTGTACAACGGGGGTACAGACTTTTTAAGGAAGTTCTGCCAGAGCTCTGACGAACTCGAGGTCTCGAGGGTGTTACGCATACCTGCCTGAGAAGCTTCCCCACTCGCCCGCCAGCCTGAAGAAACTGCCGCATCCTCGGCTCCCGGACGTGCGTGACCCGCGGTAAGCTCCCTCCGACGCTCTGCTTCCGGGGTTGGCGCAACTGAGGAAGGGCTCGGGCGGACCCCGTCGCCCAGCTCCAGAGTTCCTAGAGCCGATGTGTTCCACCTCGGAAGCCCCTGCGGCCAGTGGGGGCTATGAACGCCACGCCCACTACGTCCAAAGGCCCACTGGCGGGAAAGTGCGTGGTTGGGAGTAGGGTTGCTCCCTGGGGGCCTGGACCGGACGGTCTTCTTGAAGGTCGAGGCAGGGATAAGCCTGCGGTGACTGCTCCGAGATGACGTTTGGGTACCCGGCCGGGAGGTGTGTAGCCAGCCCGAACGGAGGCATGTCACCAGCCGGCTCTGAATTCGAGAGTTGGGGCGCGATGCCCAGGGGCCTGGTCTAACGTAGGCTGTGTGCTGGTAGAGCGGCACATGGGCGGATCCCAGTGTTGGGGGCGGGCACTAATTTGGGGGGTGGCACCCAGTGTCCAGGACCTGGGGTTCAGGTGGCAACTGGACCCCAGGGCCGCTCTTGACCCTCTAGCTCCCATTTTCGAGCAGGGAGCTCGAAACTGGAAGTAGTAGACCAGGGTTTGAATCCTGACTCATCGTGAGGCTTTGTCCATGTGCTCCTCTGTGGGCCTCAGTCGCTCCAATAAAATTCATGGCAGTGTTTCGCAAAGTATGGCCTGCCAATGCCACGCCCTCGCCCCCTAATCTATTGTTAACTAGATCACTGTTGACTAAACTACTATGAAGCATGCAGTTTCCCAGGCTCCATCCCAGACCCGGGGATCTGTATTTGTAACAAGCTACTCCGGTGATCCCCATAAGCTCCTTTAAAAACCTGAGGATTAGAAGGCTCCTCTCCAGAGATGATCGAGCTCTGGATTGGAGGGGTGTATGTAGGCTTGCTTGGGTCCAGGTGTCCAATAATACCACTCCTGTAATAAAAATACCATCCCGCCCCCCAACTTCTCTGAAGATGTCTCATTTCTAGCCTGGGATGGGTATCGTTTAACAAGAGCCCTCACACCAGAGCCCATCTGAGCAGGAAGCTGAGACCCAGGGAAGAGAAGCATCTTGCTCTAGGTCACTAAGCTAGTGGAGGGTCGACCGGAGTTCAATGCAGACTCAAGGACTCCTAGTCTAGTGATCTCCCCAAATTTGTGTCCACCTGCGTTTGCGGAGCCCGACTCTGTCCTGGCGGAGATGGAGCCCAGAGTAGCCGGAGACCAGAGTTGTAGCCCTTAGGAAGGCCTGGCCACCCACCGTCCCCCTCCCGACTCTGGCACAGTCCACGGGCAGTGAGGAGTGGTCCCCCAGAACTGCGACCTGGCTCCCCCTCTTGCTGGGGGCAGAGCCAGATCCGAGCGGCAGGCCAGCGGGCCAATGCAGGGCAGGCTCTGGGCCTGACAGCCAATCCGGGGCCGGGGGCACGGAGCTGGCAGGGAGGAGAGGAGCTGGAGCGTCGCGGAGCCGTGAGGCTGCTCGCCTCAGCCCCACCCCCGAGGTGGGTCCCGGCCGGCCAGTCCCTGTCCAGGCTGGCAGAACAGGCACTCTCGGCTGTGGGCGGTGTGACGTCGCTGGCCCAGCCCAGGGAGGTCCTCCCAGGGCGCCCAGGGAGGGCGGACCTTGGGTCGGACCCGCCGCCCCCAATCCCGGGGCCTGGGGGTCCCCCTCACCTTGCCCCGGCCTCCTGCCAGTCGCCACCACCCCTAGCCTCTCCCGCTGAGTTCGGCGCCCCTGAGAGGATTAAGTAAGTGCTGAGGTCGCCGCTTCTGTGCAAGAATGGAGGAATCACAGAGTCGCGAAGGTGGGGTTGGGGATTGGGGCAGGGAGGACTGATGAACCTGGTGGAGAATGGTATGCGGGTTCTTGGAGGTGGTGGTACCCACCCCTTTCTCTCTGGCTTCCTTCTCTTGCTCTTTGGACCATGAGGCATTCCTGAACAATGATGAGCAGAGCCCCTTCTCTCCTTTGGAGTGAAGAATAAACAGAGCCCCAGAGCAAGTATTAAGGGTCTGGCCCAAGGTCACATCTGGGGTCAGCGGCAGAGCCAAGAAAGAACCTGGGACTCCTGACGTGCCCAGCCTAGCTAGAGGAGGAGGACAGAGAGGGACGAAGAGCTTCTCCCATCCCATGTTTCTGTGCCAGCCTTGCTTCTTCCTAAGAGGCCATCACTGGTGTGTGCACACCTCACACACACCCATACACCTGCACAGGGAGGCATCCCACATACACCCGTGAGCTAGCGCAGAGGTGTGTATGCAGCCATGAGCTGTGCATCTCTCCTATCCCTCGGCCTTCCCTTCTGCAGTTTGGCTAGGACCCCTTCCCACCCTGCCTTACCCAGGGCCTTTTGGCCTGGGAAGGCCAAAGTCACAGCCTAGACTGGGCACATCACCCACCCTCTGCTCCCAGGGGAGGAGGGAAGGGGAAGAGAAGGCATCTCAGAGTGGGAGCTCCATCCCTGCCTCTGAAGATACACTCCCCTTGATTTTCTCCTAGTCCCTAGCAGCCCCTATAGGGAGTTCAATGACCCAAGAGCCTACAGAGAAAGCCCACCAGAGGACCTGACTTTGGCCTCTCTCTCCTTCCTGTCTTCTGGTCTTGCCACACATGTCCCTGCCCTTACTCCAAGCACAAGCTGGACCACACAGCAGGCTGGGTCCAGGGGCTTCTGGGGCTCCCCTTTCCCAACTGGAGTGGCCAGAGGGAGAAGATCTAACATTTATTGGGTACTTGCTGTGGATGAGGGTTGTACTGAGCTAAGTCATTTCTAGGAACTTGTTCATTCTGATATTTCAGTGACCCTATGACCCTTTCTGTGAGGGAGGTGTTCTTAATACCCCTACCTTAGACTCAGGAAAACTGAGACATGGAGAGGTGGAGTGACTTGCCTAGGGTCACCCAGTTAAGTGGCTGAACCGGGATTCAAAGACAAGCCTATCTGACTTTCGTGCAAGTGTTTTCCTCCAGGAAAGGAAAAAGCTGCAGTATTTTTTTCTCCAAGCAGGAGGTGAGGGATGTGGGGGGCAGGAAGTAAGAAGGTGAGCAGTGAGGGGAGTAGGGGCTGGGGGTGGGGAATGAACTTTTTCTTTCAAACCTTCCCACTACTTTTCACATCCTCCAAGTATGATCACTATGATCATCTTACCCACAAAGAGGGGGCAGGGCTTCATTTTCATGTTCCTAAATCCACATGGGATCCATAGATATATAAAGCACATGTCCTGATGTTCCCTGAACTTGCCCTTGCCCTCAAACTTTTATTTCCCCTGTGCCTTCAGAACTTAGGGGGACTTCATCTCCTCACAGAGTCCCATCCTCAGCCTCATGTTTTTTATTTTTTCCTTTCCAACACCCAGGTAGGCAGGGAGCTCTCTTTATCCAAAGACGTGGCCCCCTGTATGGGTAGTGGGGGCCACAGGCTGGGACACCCCTGATGTCAGAAGTGAATGAGCAGGTTGACTGACCACAAGCAGTCCCTCAGCATCAGCATGGACTCCAGGATCCCATCTGCTAGGAGCTGGATCAGCAGCCACCCACCCACCTCTGAACCTGACCTGGAGCCTGCCACAGATGGGCCAGCTTCTGAGACCACCACACTCAGCCCAGAAGCCACCAGCTTTAATGACACCAGAATCCCTGACGTGGCTGGTGGCACAGCCGGCGTGGGCACAATGCTTCTGTCCTTTGGGATCATCACAGTGATTGGCCTGGCTGTGGCCATGGTGAGAGCTGGGGCAGGCTGGGGCTGGCCCAGATGGCCCTCACTTGGCAGAGGGCGATCACTGTTTAGATTTTAGAGGATCTAATCGGAACACAATTGTCTGTTAGTGATAGTACAATCCCTTCCTTCCCCAGAGATTTGTTTATTGGGGTCCAGAGACCAGAGAAGCTGCCTCCAATTGGAAGAACCAGAAAAGGTTCTGAGGAATACATGGCATTTTGAGTTGGGCCATGAAGGCCACGTAGGAGTTGGGGAGGAGGGTGTTGCAGGTGGAGGGTCCTGATGGGCAAACGTTTGGGGGCAGACAGGAGGTATCTGTGAGCAGCAAGCAGGACAGTGAGGCAAGTGAGTGTGGGGATGCAATAGGAGTAGAGGCCAGCAGGCAATTGGGATAGATCGTGGGCTGTAGAGTCCAAATGGGATGCTTTGGGCATGGCAGGCTGCTGGCAATGTTCATTCATTCATTCATTCATTCACTTGGCAATTATTTACTGGGCACCTGCCCTGGACCGATTCTTCGGGACCCCAGGGACTAGGAAGAAAATGTCCTGCCCTGCAGTTCTTACAGGGAGTGAGAGATAGGTAAAACCAAGGGTGCCAAGGGAAGCCCGTAGGGACTGGATTAGGGAACTGGGTGGGAGTTGGGGGACTTCCTAGGCTGGGTGGTCAGGGACAACTAAGGAGACAACATTAGAGCTAAGACATCACAGTGGAGGCCTGGCCCCAGTGTCATGAGAAGGGCAGAGTTGGGCAGACATCAGGGCAGAGGTGAGCTGGGGTGAGGGCTGCAGGTGTGCCCTGAGAGTGGATATGATGCTTCCAGATCTGGTATCTACCTCTGAAGAGATGGACTCTCCCCTGGGAATTCCCTGGCAGTCCAATGGTTAGGACTCAGTGCTTTAACTGCCGTGGCCCCAGGTTCAATCCCTGGTCAGGGAACTAGGATCTCAAGTTGTGCAGTGTGGACAAAAAAAAAAGATATGGGCTCTCCTCTTAAGATGATACATGGACACTCAGAGTGTCACCGAGGGCCCATTGGAGATTGCGAGGACTGAGATCTGGAAGGGTGAGAGGTGTACCTGAGGTCCCCCAGCAGGCCCAGCAATGGTGGCATTCTGCCTGCTGCCCCTCGCAGGCTCTGACGGCTGGCCTTAGTCTCAGGAGCATGTTGCTGTGACAAATAGGGCTGGATGATCCATTTATGGCTGGAGCTGCTGGTAAAACAGGGTCACCATATGGGCCCCACAGGCTCCGGATTGCTGCCAGGGAACAACTGCTGGCCAGCGGGCAGAGCCAGGATGCAACACACAGAGTGAGGCCGGGGCCTGAGCAGTCTCCTGGGGCAGGGGTGAGGCAGAATACCGGTGTTTGGCACCCATGTGGTGGTTAAGCAGGCTGAGACACCCTAACCTCAGGGGCAGAGCAGGGCCTAGAAACTGCCTTTGTCACTCTTGGCCAAAGATTTTGTCCTGGGAACTTGGGAAGACTTCCTTACTCTTCATTCTGGAGGAATATTCGGAGGGCCGCGGTGGATGGCCTTATCACCAAAAACGGAGAGGTAGGGAAGTTATGGGGCAAAGGCAGTGGAGGGCAGGAAACAGCTCCTGGGCAGGGGTCAGGTCTGGAGATGTTCCTTAAGTACTACTTCCTCTCCCCTCATGCCAACCCTGAGCCAGGCCATGCTGGGTGCAAGGAGGAACAAATCAGTGCCAGGCCGTGTGCCTCACATAGGAAGAACAGTGGGGGAGGGCTTCCTGGAAGAGGTGGGGCTGCAGCTGGACAGTGAAGTTACGTAAGGAAGATTTGGAAAGGAAGGTATTTGCGGGGAGGGTGTTAGTAGTTGGGGCAGAGGGAGCAGCAAGGGCGAGGGGTGGAGATTGGTTCTAGCCTCTCTTAAAGATCCTTCTGTATCACAGGGCAGGCAGCAGGGCTGAGAGGGCGAGGGAGTACAGTGTGCTGGGGCTGGAGCTGCTGCTTCAGGGCAGGCAGGGGCTATGCCAGAGACCTGGAGCTCCTGTTGCATCCCACCCACAAGAGAGCAAGGGGCATGCCAACATGTGACCTCCTGGAGGGGATGGGGGAGCAAGGGGCACTGCAGTTTCTTTCCGCCTTTGGGGTCCCTCAGGAATGAGCAGCAGGAGGAGCTCTGGGTCAGGCTGCAAACAAACCAGATTCAAGCTGTGAATGGGCCACAAAGAGTATAGGAGCCACAGGGGGTTTGGGACAGACTCTAGGGACATGGCTTTCCCCCAAGCAGAAGAAGTCACGCTCCTGGTAGTCAAAAAACACCAGTTGAGGGATGAGCGAGATGGTGGCAGAGGTCCCTGGAGTTCCCGCTCCAGGTCCTGCAGAGGTCCCCAAGTCTCACCCCCTTCCTCCCTCCCCTGAGTGCTTTGTACCAGGACTTCCTGCTCTAGCCAGGAGCTCTTGGGTCTCAGATGTTTTCTCAGGATGCCTAGGCCTTTATCTTCAAGTCATTATGATGGGGGTTAGGACCCAGGGGTCTTCCTAGGTTCCTCCAGCATCAGGGTTCAGGAGTGTGGTCTAGGCTGATGTCCAGGGGCTCAGACCCTCCTCCTCAGCCCCTGAGGGCCATCAGCCTCCCATGGAAACCCCAGGAAGCCAGCCCAGAGCCTTGCCTAGAGTCACTGCCCTGCAGTGTCTGCCCACTGCCTATCCTCTGTTCTTTTTGCCCATACATGGGGAGAAAATTTGGTCCTGGGGACAGCTGAGAGGAGGGCTCTCAGCCACCACCACTTCAGCCCTGAGGAGTCCGAGGCAGGCACTGAGTGGCTGGAGCCACAGTCAGTTTTGGCAGGGCTGGGCCCACGCGTCCGTAGGCCAGGCTTACCTGTGTGGTCTTCCCAGGCTGGCCTTCTCCCCACCTCTGAGTTCGGGCACTGTCAGCATCTAATAAACGTCAAATGGAAGCACAAATTTAGGATGTATGTGTCCCTGGGATGGGGTCGCTGAGGACATGGGGACCTATAGTTCTCCCGTTCATCAGCCTCAGCATGTCCCCTGTCCCAAGGGACTGCTGGATTAATTAGGGCCTCCTTTCCTGGCCATTTGATGCTGCTCCTTCTCTTGCAGGTTTTGTACATCAGGAAGAAGAAGAGGTAACTCCCCATCTGCCACCCAAGGCTCCAGCCCGTGGGCAATGCTGGGCTGGACTCCAGGGGACGTGGGTGGGAAAGGAGAATCCCTCCACCATGAGGGTCCCTCTCCCTAGTGAGGGAGTCAGGGCCTCTTCTGCCCACTCGGGGTTGGGGGTAACCATTTTCCCCTGGGGAGGGCTGAGCCACCCTTGCCCTGCTGCCCTGAGCTAATGGCTACTGACTCCCCTTTCCCCACCCCGGCCCCTCGGAGGCTGGGGATCGCACAAGGCCCTGGCTTAGGCAGTCCCCATGGCTCTCATGGATGATATCTCTGTGGCCCATGGCCCCATCTGGTCCCAGGAGTGGGTAACTATCCCTCCCAGGCCACCCATCCAAGAGGTAGAGCTAGTACTGTATGTGCAAAAATGTCTTTCATTGAATCCCAGGGGAAATTTTAGGACCCTAAACATGGTGGTGTCAGCTGGTCAGCAGGCAGCAGCACCTGGAGGGCTGGTGGGAGCGGAAGGGCCTGCCCTGCCTGCAGCAGTCTCTGCCCCCACCCCCCAGGCTGGAGAAGCTGCGCCACCAGCTCATGCCCATGTACAACTTCGACCCCACGGAGGAGCAAGATGAACTGGAGCGGGAGCTGCTGGAGCACGGGCGGGACACTGCCTCCGTGCAGGCCGCCACCGCTGTGCAGGCCATGCTGGCCAAGGTGGGCACTGACCAGGCTCCTCCACTCAGCCTGCAGCCTGTTTGTGGCTCTTCCACCCCCACCCTCCCTCCTTTCCCATGTAACTTTCTAGCACCTGCCATGTGGTCAAGTGGCAGCTATCGGGTATATGGATTTTGTCAGGTTTGTTTAGAAACTAGTAGAATTGCTCCTCGGCCACCCACAGGCTTACTGCCCAAGGCCAGGCCAGGGCAGCCCTGGGATCCAGCCTGGCTCTGTCCTGATAGCCTGGTCACCTTGGAAGCTCCGTTGGCCTCTCTGAGCCTCAGTTTTCTCATCTGCAAGTGAAAATCCTGATTCTTGCCTCAGGTATGCCCCCTCAAACTAGGGGGAAAGCAGAAGACTCACGGGAGGGATTGTTGGGGGGCTGAGACCCTGGGTTCTTCTGCTTCCTGAGATCCCAGTCCTGAGTGAGTTGTGACTGGCGTCAGATTCTGGGGCAGTGGCACCTCTGAGTAGATTGGTGGGTTCCTAGTAGCTGGCAGACCCCAGGCAGGTGCAGACCCTGGCCGGACTCACCTCCCATGTCCAAAGTGCTGGGTACCTGTGTGGTTATCCTGCCAGAGTCACTGGGCTGCCTGGCCACTTGCCACCGGTCCCTGAAATCCCCAGGGGCCAGAGCACCATGAAGAGGCCTGGTCTCCCCCTGACCCATGATGCCCCTTTGCATCCCTCCTTGCCTTGACTGTACAGGTTGCTAGGGAACCTGGCTCCACAGCAGCAGAATTAAGAGACTGGGCTCAGGAAGAGTCCAGGCTGAGAGTCCCCTGGTTTTGCTACCAGTTCTTTGTCACCTGGATCAGGACTCATTCCCCCTTGGGATATTCAGGAAATTGGGCTGAGAACCTTGGTCCGCACAGCTCTTGGGAGTACTGAGTATTTGACGGTTGTTTCCTGTGCATCTCCCTTGTGCCAGCCCTTGTGCCCGGGCTTTGGGGCTTGGGGGTACAGAGGTGAATACCCTCTGCTGGGAGAGGTCAGTACATGCATAATTAATGCAGTCCCTGGGACCTAGGTTAAGTGCTGCAACTGGCTGAGGTGGCAGGGCAAGCTGGGGATGGCTGGGGGGAGGAGTCATCTGAGCCAGGTGGTATTTCTTGGCTGAGCTTGTGGGAGGACATTCCAGGCAGAAGACATAGCTGGTGCCAAGCGCACGTGGGCACCAGAGGGTGGAGGGGACTGGGCCAGAGAGTGCATGGCCTTGGTCAAGGTCCCTGATGCCCCTTACTGTCTCTCTGCAGACCACTCTCCCCTCTCAGGGCCCAATGCAGAGGCCCAGCCGGCTGGTGTTCACCGATGTAGCCAATGCCATCCACGCGTGAGGACCCCGGGACAGGCCTGGACCTCTGATGAAAACACCTGCCACAGTGCCCTCAGCTGCCAACTCCGAGATCATTAGGACCTCCTCTCAGGACCTGCCCTGCCAAGGCCTCAGCTATTTTGAGGACCCAGCTGCTGACCCTCCAGGCTCTAAAAGAGGCCCTGGCCAGGTTGGGCATATGGCCACTGATATCCCCTGACCTGAGGGCCCTGGAATGCAGAGCATCCCTCATAAGGCTTCCTTATGCTGGCTGGCTTCCTTGTGCCCTTCCCAGACCCCTCACATCAGGGTCTGCTCCTCTAATGTGGAGGAAATGACGGGAGATGTGGGATGGGACGGGGAAGGGAAGGAGATTAGGGGGGCTCCCATCCATCAGGGAGAGACATATCTTTGGAATCTGGAGTCTCCTCTGGGGTGGGGAGAGGCAGCCACCCAGGTCACAGACACATGGTATGGTGGTACACTGGGAGAGGCTCAGGGATAGAGCTGAAACTGCCCAGTGGGCAAGGATGCCAGCAGGAGGGCTGCTCATACCCAAGGTCAGTCCAAATTACAGGGATCCATGAGGTCTTCCAGCCACCCCTCCGTGGTGGTCGGCTATTGGCTGGGCCCAAGCTAGGAGGAGAGCTGAGGGGGAAGGGAGGTGGGGGAGCAGGTGTGGAGGGATGCAGTGCCCAGACCTGCTGGAAGGCCTTCTGCATGCGTATGAAGGTGCCCACCTGCAGACATGTGCCTGTCCCAGCACAGGGGGCAGGATGGAGACCCCTGCATTGGCTCCACCCTCCAAGCCACCCCCCACCCCATGGTGTGTAGAGGAACATTAAGTAGGCCACCTTCTCCACCTTCAGTGTTCAGGGACTGAAGGGAGAGGGAAGCAAAGGCAAGGGTCCACTGCCCACCACATCCCTTCACGGGGCTCTAAAAGCCAGGTAACCTGCTTCTGGAACAGTTCCCTGTCTTGGTGTTTATCGGGGACCTGGGGTTGGGGGAGAGACTATTGGTCAGAGGGCAGTGGTCACCAGCTGCAGGGTAGCAGGGGAAGTTCTGAATGCCTGAAACAGGGTGGGGATAGCCCCTTGGAAAACAGACCTAAGAGACCTAGTCTGGGTTTTGATTACACAACCCACCTACCCATTGTCCACCCACCCCATGCCCCGCAGGAATTCTGCCAGGCTGGGGCATCTGGGCAAGGCACTGGGTCAAGCCAGACCCCAAGAGCTGGGCACTTCTCCGCTGGGCACACATGTGCACCTGAGCAGGCACAGACACACCCCCCTGTGCCCAGCCTCGCCGCCATCACTGTCCTCTGCTGGTTGGCGGGGACGTGAGGGTGGCAAATACGAGGTGTCAGGCTGTGAGGGCCTAGGAGGACTTCATGGGGAAGGTTCTGGATTTATTTCCTCCTCTAGATGCTATAAATACGTTAGCATTTGAGCCAACTGGAGGGCTATGGGTAATTTAGGATGCACAGAAACTGTAATTTAACTCATAGCATCTCCATGTGAGAGCATTAAAGATGTAATTAAGACGTTTACACAAAGAGAGTGTGAGCCTGTGACACTGGGGATGTGAAACCCCAGGAGGGGTGGGATGAGTGAGGGGCTGTGGGGGGGATGGCCGCTTGGATATCAGCTATGAGGTGGAAGCCCAGCTGGCTTTCCTTGATCTATCCAATGAGTTGCCTCTGGTCCTGAGTTCAAGGCTGCTCTGGGGCCTCGTGCCTCAGCTGTGGAATGGGGTCACAATGCCTGCCATATCCTTGGTTGGAGAGGCCAAGTGGACAGGACCTATGGGACAGGAGGAGGGAGGGGGCATGAGCCCCAAGGGCCAGGGGGAGGTGCGGTGCCTCAGGACCCATAGGAGCTGGGTGTGAAACACAAGAGAGAAGAAAATAATGTGGTCTTTCCCAGAGCACAGGGGTACAGGGGATGGGTGGTGTTGGGAAGCCACAAGGGTTATGTGTGGGGAACCCACCTGCAGTGTTCAGAAGGGTTTGGTCACTGTTGTGACCTAATGCCCTAGTTTTCCCAGGACTGCACAATTTTAGGATTGAAAATCTCATAAACCAGGACTTTAAGTGACATCCTGACCCTCTGCTAAAGAACTGAGTCTTCAGGCTAGCATAAGTGGAAACGAGGAGAGGGTGAGCCCCAGTCCCATGGTGGAGGGCTGGGCTGGACCTGGGGGTTGCAGGACAGGGCCTTGGGAAAGAGTGAGGGCCCCAAGCACCCCATGGGCCTCCCACACTGGGGTCAAACAGCCGGACCTGTCAGTGACAAGCCTGGTCTTGGAGAGGGGTCTCCTTTCCTCAGCAGACTGACAGAGGATTTCTGAGGGTGAGGGGAGACGGGATGTATGGGCTGTGCACCTCAATCCTGTTGGATAGCCCCTCAGCCCCAGAATGTGGGAGCTGCAGAGGACCCAATGTCTGGGAGACCCTAAAAATGGAGTCCGGAGAGCAAGGTTGGCACCCAGGGACCAGAGCCTGGGATGGGGGCTCCAGGAGGACCCCTGTCCCCATTTTCTCCCACTGCCTGCCCCAGACCCCTGTCCTGGTTGGGTGGGTTTGGCTAGGTGATGGACACAGGGCAGCTTTCTCTGGGTGATGGGGGCCGCTTCATCCTCCTTTGTCCCCTCACATCACCCCCTCTTCCCTTCCACCCACCTTCTGTTTTCTAGCTCTCTCTCACTCCTGGAGGATTACCAAATGCCCCCCAAAGTTCCCAGGTCTTCTACAGAGTGTGGGATCAATAAACATTGGGATAAAATGTTCCAGGTGACGTGTCCTCCATGTGACCATGGGCCTGGTGGACTGACCAGAAAGCTCCTCGCCGCCCTCAGCCAGGCAGACGGGGTGAGACGGCGCTGCCTGTCTGCCATTACTACTCCTGGTGGTGACTGTTACAAGGGGGCCCTTGGGAGCTGCTCCCCTGGCCCCCAGCCCTGTACGCACATCAATGCATGAAACCCCTCCTCACAGGTAGCGACCGGAGTTTTGGGCAGAAGCTGCAGCGGTTACAGTGGGTGGTATGAGGGTGGACGTGGAGGGCCGCCTTCAGAGGCCATCTTGTTTAATCAAGTGAAGTGTCACCTTCGAGCCAAAGTGAATACAATAATCCTGTTGCCTGGCTGCAGGCAGATGCCAGAGACGCCTTCAGAATGTAAAGGAAAGTTCCTGTGGGGTTGAGCACAGAAACTCCTGTAGAGCAGTCTGACCTTGCAATGGGTTCCTTCCAGAAACATCACTGAGCCCCACAGGGGGCCCAGCACCAACCCAGTCTCTGCATCACCATTTGAGATGGGAGGAAACACATGTCAAATAGGAAGAAAGGATGAGAAAGAGAGAGAGAGAGAGAGAGAGAGAGTGTGTGTGTGTGTGTGTGTGTGTGTGTGTTTCAAGTGTATCCACAAACACACTCTAAGTCTACACCCATATGAAAAAGAAGGCAGGAAGAGGATCCAGTGTGCCTGGGGGTGTTCAGAGGCTGAGAGCAGACACTGCCACCCTATCCTATCCAGCTGCACCCTGCAGCAGGCCTCAGTGTGAGGGGCCTTGGCTGAGAATATCTGAGGGAACCCCAGGAGCATCCCCCACCCTCCTGGCCTCT
This sequence comes from Phocoena sinus, assembly GCF_008692025.1. Taxonomy (NCBI): domain Eukaryota; kingdom Metazoa; phylum Chordata; class Mammalia; order Artiodactyla; family Phocoenidae; genus Phocoena; species Phocoena sinus. The sequence continues at coordinate 37,885,894 of NC_045773.1, forward strand.
GAGGGCTCAGGACAGGGAGCAAGTGCAGCCAGGGGCATCTGTGGTCATACAGAAGACATTCTTGAAAGGCCAGAGATCCTGGTACCCACAATGGCTGGGGGAGGTGGGCTGTCTCACTCCTGTTTCATCAGTGAGGAGCCAGGGGAGAGTAGCCCAGGGCTCCGTGTACAGCTGGGGCTGGGGTTTGAACCTGGTACATCCTGGGCCCACAGCCCACAGCTCATGTGGCCCAGGCAGGCCTTGATATGGAGGATAGCAACACAGCCTGCACCTACAAGCGTGGCCCAAGGTGCTCCAAGCTCCTACCTCCCTTTGACCTGACAGGAGGCTGGGCATGTCCTGTGTCCTATGCCTAGGTATTTCAGGGGAAAGGGCCATAGATTCAGTCCAGCTTTCCAAGGCCAGGGCTAGGACTAGGTTCCCTTTGAGGCTCCGTGACAACCTGGATCCCAGCCCTATTTCCTCCAGGTGTACATATGTAGTGCGGAATGGGAGGCCATGTCCTTGTCTGCACCCCTCTGTTCTCCTAATACATGGTCGCTGGGTACCAGCACCTCCCCCCCGGGGCTGCCAAAGCCCCACAGATCACTGTCAAGGAGCACCCAGTCTCCCAGTCTCTCACACCACTAATCCAGCTCCCACCTTCCTGGATGGCAACATGGATGGATGTGCCCACCTGCTTGAGCTTCCCCAGTGCTCCCAGTGACATCCAGGCTAAGGCCCAGCCAATCCCCTCAGCTTCTCCTACCCAGCCACCTCTGGGATCTGACCTGTGAGAATGTAGAGAGGGGACAACAGTAGATGTCCCAGCCCTTGGGGTTGATGGGCCTCCTGTCCTCTGGCCACTGGTCAAACAGGAGAGGAGGGACATTCACCCTGGCCATTCCCACCTACCCAGCCCTTACTGTACTTCTGCTGGAGGCCTGGAGGCCTGCATTAGGAGGGGTAGGCAGGTCTACTTCCTGGGAGTGCAGCTAGAGATAAAGGGACTGCAGTAATAACAGTGTCAATAATAATAACAGTAACAATAATAATGTGTGGTTTATTGAGCTTCTGCCACGTGCCAGTTACAGTGGACCGGCTCACTGAGGGAGGGCCAGGTCAGTGTTCCCCACTGCCATTCACAGGTATTCAGAGCTGGACAATGGCCAGAAAGGGCCTTGGGCCACCTCAAGGGCCAGAATCTGGTCCCAGTAACTGCTACCTTTGATTGGCCCGATCCCGGCACAATCTCACTTTATTCCCAGTATCCTTCTTGGGGATATACTGTCACCCATCTCACAGAAGAAAACCTCTAGCACCCAGAGACTAGGGTCATCAGGCTCAAAGGCAGGGGATTGGCTCTTCCTCTATGCCATTTGAGAAAGGAGTGTCAGACAAGGCCTAGAAACAGGAGGATGCTGGGGCCTGATGGGGCACACAGGAGGCACGGCCACTTGGCTCCCCAATCTGCCTTCCAGCCTCCAATGTGCTCCCGTGCTGCCACCTGCTGGCTTCTATAGGCACTGCAGGTGGCCTTCCTGTCCCCCACTGTCAGTCCAGTCACCCGTTTGGTGGCCCCAAGTGCACCTCTGGCCCCATCCTCGGATTCCTCCCCTGCCTTTCCCCCATGTGGCATGGAATGCAGCCCTCATACTGCAGGTCCTGACATGGGGGCTCATCTGGCCGGGCAGGGACTAGAGTGAGGTGAAAGGGAGCACAGGGTTCAAAATGTCAGGAGCCACTCAGGCGCTGATACTACACTTGCACCAACCTGAACGTGAATGTCTCCTCAAATCTGTGCCCTGGGTGCCTCATTCGCCTCATCCTAGTCCTGGCCCTGCTACTCAGGCCCCTCTTGGTCAGGACCCAGGCGGCAGACACTGAACCTCCGTCCCACCACCACTCACGCCCATGCCAGCAGGCTGGAGGCCCCAGAAGGCCAAGCAAGGGGAGTGTGGGCCTCTCTCTGGCAGAGCTCGCACAGATGCTCTTTACCCAGAGGAGGCTGAGAACACCAGATTATGAGAGACTTAAAGGACTTAGCAGCGGCTCAATAACTAGTCAATAAAGTGACGCTCTGAAGCCCCAGGTGAAGGAGGAGGACAGGATTCCTGCCATAAATCCCTGTGGGCAGCTCAGACCTGAAGTGTGTGTGTGAACCTCCCGCAGCACTTGCAGGCAAAATCAGAACCCATTTAATCCCCCAGCACCCCCAGAGTATGGGCACCAGTTGTGCCCTCATATTTTTAAAATTTTTTAATTTTTTTGCTGTACGTGGGCCTCTCACTGCTGTGGCCTCTCCCATTGCGGAGCACAGGCTCCGGACACGCAGGCTCAGCGGCCATGGCTCACGGGCCCAGCTGCTCCGTGGCATGCGGGATCTTCCCGGACAGGGGGCACAAACCCGCGTCCCCTGGATCGGCAGGCGGACTCTCAACCACTGCGCCACCAGGGAAGCCCGTGCCCTCATATTGTACATGGGGAAACTGATACACAGAGCAGTAGGGTAACGGCATGTGGCAGGGCCTGGATTTTACCTCAGTTGGGTTAACCCCAGAGCTCACACCCAAGACTCCCAAAGAAGGTAAGAATGTTCTCTGAAGAAAGAGCTGCCCCCTCCTCTCACCACTTTTTCATTCTCTTCAACCATTCCCAACTCCTCCACACCAGGCCCTCTGCTGGACTCTGGGGCTGAGGTGCACCCAGAAGGGGTTGGCCTTAGAAGAGTCCTACGCAGCGTTGTGACCCAGAACAGTGATGATGACAGCAACAACTCACCCCTCTCTAGGAAGTGACAAGAGATGCAACATCACTTCTGACCAGAGGCAGGGCAAGTCTTTCATTGTGCCGGGCCCTGTGCTGGGTTTGGACACAAGGTCACAATGGACGTTTCGGGCTGGGCAGGGGCAAGGTGTAAGGGACGATGGGCTTCCTCACAGCCATGACACTAGCGATGGAGATGACCCCCACAAACGTGGGGCGCCTACCTTGTGCTGGGCCAGCCCTATGTGCCACACCCTCTCTGCCTCTCTACTGAATACCCCCTTTCTTCACGCCGGTGCTGTTAGGGGAGTGGATCTGTCAGACTGTTCTGTGAGGATCACCAGGCCAAGGGTGCTGCTGGATGACTCCCCCAGAGAGACCACACTCACCTCCACTCCTCCAGAGGGACCCAGGAGGCCTGTTCCCACACGCAAGTTGTCCCCTGCCCAAGCCTCAGTGGGTAAGTGGACCAGTTTCCTTTGGTGGAGGAAAGCGAGAGTACTCTGTTTGGAGCCCTTCCCAATGTGACCAGCAGATGACAGTGTAGGCCCAGATTATAGGCCTGGCTTGTGGGGCCAGTTTGAGGAGTGCTGTGGATGAAACTTGGCCTTGAGCCCTTTTTCAGGAGACTGGGAGTCTGGGTGGCTGATGCACTGAAGCTGTTTGCTTCCTCCCTGCCAGGAGCAGGTCTAGTCTGGGACTGGGTCACAGAGAATGTCTACTCATGGCTGTGTCCTGAGCCTCCAGAATGGAGCCTGGTACCTAGTAGGTGCTTAGGGCTATTCAATGAACAGAAGATTGGTAAGTGGTTCTTGCCTCATGAGAATTAAATGAGTTAATATATAAAAAGCACATGGAAAGACTTCAATAAATGTGTGCACTTCTTTGAACTTTTATTATGGATGGTCCCCACCCATTTTGGAAAGTCTAAGCTGTGGGCCCCGTCCTGGTATCTAGATAGCTTCTCCCAGCAGGGGATAAAGACTGAACCCCAAAGCCTCACCATTCAGCAGAGCAGCTCTTGTGGGCATTTGGAGACAGGAAAGGTCTGTGCCAAACCCTGATGGTGGCACAGGGACTGGGACCCCCTCTACTTCACCAGGCATCTTCCATAGGCAGGGGAGAAAGCCAACCTTCTCCTGTCCCTGACCAGGCTGGCCTGCTGACAGGTTCAGCTGCTGGAGGTTGGGCAGAGGTGAGGCTGGGGGCCATGCCCTTTAATGGTCGTGGCCCAAGCACATGGTATCCACAGGTCACTCCCTCCTGGAACTTTCTTACTGCCACATGTGCCTGCCCTGGGATCTCTACTGTAAATTCCTATCCCATCTTTACCTCAAATCCTAGCTCCCATCTCAGATGAGTGCCCACCAGGGTATCACACAGAAAAACGAAAACCATCTCTCCCCTCCCCCCATTATGGAGGCTGCTTGCCACTGATTTCTTAAGAGATCAATTAGCTATCCCACCTGTAGCTGAGTTTCAAGACTAAGTGACTTGTCTTCGGTCACAAAGGATTTGAACCCAGCTCTGTGGGAATCCTAGGTCACACTCTGAATGGGTCTGGTTCATCCCTGTCTCCCCCATGGCAGGTCCTGCTCTGGGCTGGACTTTAGGTGGGTTCCTGGGTACGTCACCGAGAGTCCTCCTCCTTTTATCTCCTGCGTCCCCATGAGTGAACACATGAGATGGGGCATTTGCTGCCTTCAGCAGCTAAGCTATATGACTGGGAAGGGCAGGAGCTGCACCATCTCATCCGCATACATCATCTCCAACAAGGCAGATAGCAGGAAACAAGCAGCTCCCGCAAAGTGATTACTGATGATAAACTGCCACAGGCAGCCTGACTCTGAAGAAGAGGTGGTGTAACTGGCCCCAGGCCCTCCTTCAGCTATGAAGAGGGGTATAACTAATGGCAAATCAGCTCTGCCTTCCACTGTGGTGCTGGTGCCAGGTGTCCCAGAGACAACCCCCCCCAGCACCCGCCCGGGACAACTGGACTCACCTGAATGCCCATTGCTGCAGGAACCAGCTGGTCTAAATCCCAGCTCAGCCACCATGTGACCCCTGGCAAATCCCTGAACCTCTTGCCTCAGTTTCCTCATCTGTAAAGTGTAAAACAGGTCCTACTTGATAGGATTAAGAGTTCATGTTTGTATGAAAAAGAGATTCAGGAACAATGAGCTTCTGCATGGAGAACAAGCTATGAGCTTTTTCTTTCCTGCCTACACATGCTCTCCCCTCACACAGATGTCCAAAAACTCTGCTACAGCATAGAGTAATTGGGCCACACTGCCCTGCCCCTTCCAATCCCATGTAGAGCAGACACCGATGCCTCCCCAAAGGCAAAAGGACCAAAGACAGGCAGCAACTCTCACCACTCTACCCAGCAGTCCTCGTGCTTAAACCGGGCCTAAACTTAGAATCACCTGGAGTTAAAACAACGCGGATACTCCCACCCAGTTCAATAGACAGGCTCTGTGGGGAGGGCACAGGTGATGTTATTGCTAAATACTCATCATGTAATACTAATGGGGAACTGCATGGGAACCACGCAGCAAACATTTCTTCCAAAGTTTTAAAGTGCATACAAATTTGGGGGGAATCAGGACCCCCTCTAAGTTATGATTCTCCTGTGGGGCTCACGAAATGGCATCTTTAATAAGTTTTTGTTGGTGCAGATGTTACTCTCTCAGACCCGTATCCAGTAGCAATGAGCTAGAGCTATCAGTCAGAGTACACCTGAGACCACTGAGTAGCGTGAAGGTTTGGGTTAAGAACTTCCAGAAGTGCAGGTTCCCTGGGCCTGATTCCTAGGGGCTGAGCTCCTCCTGGAATAGGTGCGGCCTTGCTGTTGCCTACGGGAGATGCTGCTGGGTTGGTGGAAATCACACAGTGGGTTTATTTATTTATTTTTAAATATTTATTTATTTATTATTTATTTATTTAGGCTGTGCTGGGTCTTAGTTGCAGCACGCATGTGGGATCTAGTTCCCCTACCAAGGATCAAACCCAGGCCCCCTGCATTGGGAGTGCAGAGTCTTAACCACTGGACCACCAGGAAGTCCCCACATGGTGGATTTAGGGTTGTGTTAGAGGTCACCCTTAGAAATCTACCCAAAGGTACCCTTAGTCCTCAGATCCTTTAGCCCCCTCTCCTCTCAGGGCCCACTTTACCCACAGGACTACCTGGGAGCAGGGCATGACCACTTGTCCTCAGGTGAGCTGAGATTCCATACCCCGAAAAATCCAGAGCATGAAGTTGTTTACATCACAGATCTGTTTGGAAATAAACCAAAGGCAGCAGTGGAGGGTGGATTAATATTTTGTGCTGGGAATGGACAGAAGCCTTTGAAAATGATGCCATGGGGCTCCCCTGGTGGCACAGTGGTTGAGAATCCATCTGCCAATGCAGGGGACATGAGTTCGAGCCCTGGTCCGGGAAGATCCCACGTGCCGCAGAGCAACTAAGCCCGTGCGCCACCACTACTGAGCCTGCTCTCTAAAGCCTGCGAACCACAACTACTGAAGCCCGGGTGCCTAGAGCCTGTGCTCCGCAACAAGAGAAGCCACTGCAATGAGAAGCCCACGCCCCACAACGAAGAGTAGCCCCCACTCACCACAACTAGAGAAAAGCCCACGTGCAGCAACGAAGACCCAACGCAGCCAAAAATAAATAAATAAATGAATAAATTTATTTAAAAAAGAAGAAAATGATGCCATGAATGCATATTTGATGATTAACAAAGGAAGTCGTGATCTGTGATAAGTAATAAAGCACATTATAACTGAACAAAAAGAAGAGTTCATGTTTGTAGAGGGCCTGGAACAGTGCCTGACACATAGGAAACACTAAGTAAATAATTTGTTAAATAAATAACACACTGAAGATCCAAACGGTAGTCCAAGGGGTACAGGCCTTCACAGAAGTGGGAACTTCTGAATCACATATAGACTCAGCCTTCCAGCGCCCTGGGGTTGCAGGTCCACCTGGTTCGGGTTGTACCTCCTGGCTCAAACTCTGGTCTTGCCCTCTGAACTCTCCCAAGGAGCCCAAGATCTAAAGTTGCCTCTACCCAGCAACTGTTTTTTCCTCTTAGATTCTACTTTATTTGGTAAAACTCAGAAACTAACCACCAATTCATGTCCCCCCATCTCCTTCTCTCTGAAGAAGGCAGTTCCCCAGAGACACCAAGCACTTCCAGGTGGGTGCAGGGTCAAGGGGCAGTCTCCTGCTCCACACCTGGCCTGAACTGGGGCCTCCTGTAAACACAGCCCAGCCTCCGGGATCTGGCCTGGGAGGGGTAAGTGGAAGCAGCTGGGCCAGGAGAGAAAAATAGGGCAGGGCCTGAGCTCTGGGGCCAGAGAGCCCTCTAACCTGGCTCCACTCAGTGGCCTTGTGTTTTTCTCCATTGGGAAGGACGGGATCCCTCAGTTTCCTGATAGTTCCTGAAAATAAGCAGGTGGCAGAAGCTACTTGGCCCCTTCCCCAGTCACTCCTAATACCAGAGTCACAGACAGGGTCAGGGCCCCGGAGGCCTGGGGGTCCACAGGCTGCAGGGGAGGGGCTGGCCCCTTGCCTCATCTCATTCTCTGTCGGGTTCAGAGATGCCGACTTCCTTCCTAGTTTCCAGGCAAGAAACTGGCACTTTCCCCCAGCCTGCAGCCCCCAAGGCCAATTAACTCCCTCCCTCCAAGTTTATACACAGTCCACCTGGCCATCTTTTCCTGGACCTCCCAGCCACCCCAGCCAAGCTCCCAGCCATCCCCACCTGCCACTGCCCCCGTGGCCCCTCTATCCTCCACTCACAGGCCTGCAAGTCTTCCCTGAACTCTGGAACCCCCAAGTTTGGCTTCCAAGACTCTCAGCCTACTGCTTCCCATTCTGCCCAAGCCATCTGCTCAGACTGCAGCCAGTGCTCTGTCTCTGCCCTCTTGCCCACTGCCTGGGCCAGGGTTACCCACCGCCCTGTCCCGGACTGGGCCTTGCCCCTCGTGGACCCCCTTCCCTGCCCTCCTCCCAGCCCTCTGGCAATTACCCAAGTGACTAATGTGGTAATTAATTTGGTAATTAATCATGCTCCGGCTGCTCAGGACACTTCTCTTCTGCCGGCCTGGCCTGGAATGTAGATCTGCTCGGCTTTACTTTTCCTGGGAAGGGAGGCTGAGTCCTGGAGGCAGGAGGGATGGAATCCACTCTGAGTTCCATTGCCTGCCCACCTCCCCCTGGCCCTGCCAGGCAGATGGGGGCTGCTTGTAAAGGTGGCCAGGATGAGATTTAGCTGAGTGAGGGATGCTGAGGTTTTGTGTGCCAGGCACTGGAGGAGAGCCATGGTCACTGTGCTCAGTGAGCCCTTGGCCTCTGGAAGCCTCAAGACAGACCAAGTCCCCCCATCTTGCTGGAGCAACAGGGAAACCTCCTGACGAGGCACTATTTCAGATGGGCTTTAATCGGTAGCAGGATTTGGTGGTCCAGGAGAAACTGAGTCCTGGTCTCTGGTGGGTTTGGGGCACATCGAACCCAGGTGGCCCTGACCTTGCTGGGGGCTCCAGTGGGGCTAGCCACCAATGTGTGGCCCTGCAGGTACAGCTTCCAGATGCACCTCCAGGATGGGGTCCCTGCGGAGCTAATTCTGTGGCATTGATTGAAATGCCCCCCCGCCAATTAGGATTTTTTTAAAAGAAATGTATAATGATTCCTAATTGGCACCCTCATTAGGTGCCAATTATACACTTAAGCATTTCTTACAAGTTTAACGCATTAATAAGGCAGCTCATTACATGGTAACGAGATTTATTTCTCATATTTATTATATTGTTTCACCACTGCTGACAGCAGAGTTATTTTTAAAAACATGGCTTCTTACTGATTGTACACAGTCCTATTCCTACCCTGCCCCAACCAATAGCCTGTCCTACCAGGCCTCTCCCTTGAGCCTTGGTCTCCAGTCCCCTGGGTCCTCTCTGGCCTCTTTTTGTCCAGCCTCCCAGAGGTGAGTCAAGCAGGCCACCTTCTTCCCCAAATCTGGAAGGACCAGAGTTGGGCCCTGCAGCAGAACAGACTCCGAAGAGTTTCAGAGGCCAAGAACCTTGGGGAACCTCTGTCCATTTATCCAAACTGCATTCCAGGAGCACAGGTAGTATGCAGGGAAGAGTGCTCCCTGCTTTCAAGGCAGGAGCACAGCAGCCCGGGGAAGACAAGGAGGTCCTTTGAGGCTGTCCCCTGGGGCAGGGAGGAGTGTTGAAGGCAGAGGGAACTGTGCTGAGACCAGGGCCTGGGAGAGGTTTGGAAGTATAGAGAATGGACAGCTGGCAGGAGCAGACCCTCAAAAGCCATGGTGGGGCCTCACGGTCCACGGTCCATGGTCTGTGGTGGGAATCTGGCTTCTATCCAGAGGGCAGTGGTGAGCCACAGAATGTTTTGAACATGGAGGGATGTGACCAGATCTCTGTTCAGAAAAATCAAGAGGAGGATGGACTGGGAGGGGAATAAACATGGACATGGGAATAAACGTGACCTCCTGCTTCTGCCTGTTAACTTCCTGCTGGGCTCCCATTGTCCAGACCTAACACCAAGAGGTCAGAGCCAAGCGAATGCCACCCACGCAGCTCAACTTCGTGGGACGAGGGGTGGGGGTGGGGGCGGCGGGGAATGGGGGCTGAGAGGTCTGGAGGGTACTAGCAGGGTTCCAGAACACTTACTCTTTTCCTTTTTTTTTTTTTTTTTTTTTTTTTTTTTTTTTTTTTTTTTTACTCTTTTCCTTTTAAAAAAACATTGTTACATCCATAAAATAGATAAGCAACAAGGATTTACTGTATAACACAGGGAACAATAGTCAATATCTTGTAATACCCTACAATGGAAAATAATCTGAAATACATATATATATATATATATCTGAATCATTTTGCTGTATACCTGAAACTAACACAATATTGTAAATCAACTATACTTCAATAAAAAAAAGAATCCCAAGCCTTAAAAAAAAAAAACCAAAAAACATGAGTTTAACATCCTATACATATACACCTTGTTCATATATCACTGCATGTGACACTGCCTTGCCCTCATCGTCTTAATACCTGCATAGAATGTATGGTGAGGGTGCTCCGTATTTACTCAGCCAGGCTACTCAGGGTAGGGTGTTTCCAATCGATTACTCTTAGAAACGTCACACAGTGAACACCCTGGGGTGTAATTTCACATGTGTGTGAGTTTATCTGCAGAATAAATTCCTAGAAGTGGTCAGTGCTAGGCCAAAGGATCTGTGCATTTTAAATTTTGATAGATATTGCCAAATTGCTTTCACGGAGGTTACAAAATTAACAAGCAACAGACTACAAGTTTCTGCTTTCCCTTGTGCTTACCAGAAATGTGCATCAACCTTTCACAGCTGTGCCTATTAATTTGCATTTCTCTCAGAGGAAGGAAGTTGAGCATGGTTTCAGTGGGTGAGTCTTCTGGATTTCCTTTTGTGTGACTAGACGTTCCTCTCTTCTGTCCATGCAGTTTTCACTGGGATTGTTGGTCTTTTCCTTCCAGATTTATAGGGGCCCATATATATACCTGCATACATATATATATTTGTATATATATATGATTTGTAATTTTTTCCATCAGCTTGTTGTTTGTCTTTAAATTTTGATTTTTCTTTTCCCCACATGGAAATGTTTGGTTTTTATGTGGTCAGATGTATCCAACTTTTTCTCTTGTGGCTTTTCTGCTTTTTTGTTATACTTAGAAAAGGTCATATCAAATAAAAGCTGTACAAAAATCCCCTTGTTTTCTTCTAGGAATTTGTTCTTCATTCTTTAGTCCCTCTAGCTTTGATCCAACTGGAATTGGTATTTGTTTTTTTGGTTTTTTTAATTTTAATTTTATTTTTTTGGCTGCTTTGGGTCTTTGTTGTTGCGCGTAGGCTTTCTCTAGTTGTGGTGAGTGGAGGCTTCTCTTCCTTGCGGTGCGCAGTCTTCTCATTGCAGTGGCTTCTCTAGTTGTGGAGCACGGGCTCTAGGTGCGTGGGCTTCAGTAGTTGCGGCACTCAAGCTCAGTAGTTGTGGTGCGCAGGCTCTAGAGCACACGCTCAGTAGTTGTGCTACACGGGCTTAGTTCTTCCGCAGCATGTGGGATCCTCCCAGACCAGGGATCAAACCTGTATCCCCTGCATTGGCAGGTGGATTCTTATCCACTGCACCACCAGGGAAGTGCCTGGTATTTGTTTTAAGGTGCAAGGTAGGGAGCCAAGTTAATTTTTTTCCCCCAGGTTATCATCCAGCGATTTCAACATCATCTTTTCTTGGAGGTTATTCTTAACTGAATCATGGAGATTTTAGGAAATGTACCACTGGGGAAATGGCATGTTCTGTGGCAGGTAGAGAGAGAGAGACCAGGAGGACAGGATGGCAGGGTGGGACATGCCTCCTGGAGGTTGAGAAAAGGGAGAAGAAAGTCCGTTTGAGGGGATGCATTTGATTTTTTTTCCCTTGGACTCTAAGAAGGTCATTTTTGGTATCCAGTTTTAACTTTGTCTGCCACACCATAATTCCTTCAGTAGATTTGGTGACCTTGACATCACCTTGATGCAGTCAGAGTGGTGGGGAAGTGAGGAGTAGCAGGAAGGGAAATCTGTTCCTTCCCAAGGACCCTCTGCTGAGACCAGCTGGCTGAGGCCTGTGGATCCTGAACAAGCCACCCCACCCCCCATTCTGGAGCAGGGAGGGGGTTTATTACAACACAAGTAGGGCACTTCAGGGTGCTGGAGAGCCTCATGGGACTCACTTCAGGTCCTGCAAACAGAGAACCAGCTGCATTTGTGAGTAAAGCGAGGACAAGACAGGCAAGGCTCGGCTGGGCTGCACCCATCTCCCTGCTGCCCCTGCTCCCTACTTCCTTCCCAGCTCCCACTCCTCCCCCTCTTCTTTGCCACTAAGACCCATCAGGCACGGCCCTGGATGCCATTCAGGCCCTGGGTCCTCCCTTAATACAGTGGAGGCCAAACAGGCCACCTCTGACGCTAGATCTGCTTTGAAGACATTCTGGAATATTCTGGTGGGCACATGTCAGATAGCACCTGGGGAGGCTCTGATCCAAAGCAAGTGAAGGCCCAGGTTCCTGACCATGATGCTAGTGGGAGACAGGGCGCGGGTGGGGGGGTGCATGTCTTACCTGTTCCTCTGCCCCCAACCCTGATGAGTGTCCCCTCCACCTCCTTCTGGGAATTGGAAGAGCAGATGCTTTGCCTCTTTCAGCCACCAGGTGGCAGCAGTGGAAGCCATATTCAGCCCCACTCCATCCTTTCTCTTCGGAGCTATGGACTTACCCTTCCAAGAGACCCTGAGGTTATCCAGCGGCCCCAGACCTCCAAGGAGCTAAGGAAAGATGGGGCCACATTCTCTCCAAGCCACAGGACCCCCTTCCATCTCAAAAAAATGAGGGGCTTGTGGCCCTGACTCCTTTCCCAGCACTTCCCCTAGGGGCTGTTGGAGTAGTAACTGGGTAGAACAGAGACTGGGGTGGTACTCAGGAACTTGGCTACTGGAGACACCCACAGCCACACCCACACCAGGCCCACTGAGCCCTAGACAGTAACCAGGAAGACCCTTCCTGGAGCCTGAGGACTCTGGGAGTGTAGAGGGAGAGAGAAGATGGTGAAGTAGGTGGGGAGAGGAGTCATGACTGTTGGGTGGGGTTCCATGGCCCCATGCTGGTTCCCCACCCAGGATTCAGAACCAGGGTGGCATTAAAGGCTCTGACATTGCCCCTCTGTAGGCTGAGGTTGAAATGGGCCCTGAAGTCATCCCCCCCTCACCCCACACCACCGCAACCTGTGGAGCACATCTTCCCTCCTCTCCACAGAGGGCAGTGGGTGTCCTAGAGGGATTATAGATTCTCCCAGCATCTCGTCTCCCACTGCCTTGTCCCCCTCCCCAAACTCTGCATCACTCAGGCTACACCAGCCTCCTTGTCATCCACTACAGCTCCAGACTTCTCTCATTTACCTCCATCACGTTGGGGGCAGAGGTACCCAGATGTGGTGCTAATCTTCATGTGCATCCTCTCCAGGCTTCAGCCACAGGGCCTAGCCCAGGCAGGGCTTAGGGAACCTGCTTTCTGGGTGTGTAGTGTCCTTGGGGTCCTGGCCACCTGCTTTCCCTCTGACAACCTGCATCCAAAGTTTTAATCCTTTAAATGGGACCCTCAGAAATGGGCAGCCCATTGCTCTAGCAACAGTCTTGTTACTGGCCTGTGAAGAGGCCCTGCCTTACACTGACCTGAGTAGCCCCGGGGACTTGAGCACTCATGGAAAGCACTAAAGAAAGCAGCTGGCACCTGGCTCCTGGGGAGGGCTTGGTGAGGTGCCTTCTCCTTTGGGCTCCCAATGCCTCGGAGAGACAGATGATAAACAGATGAACCAGCAAACAAAGTATGTTTAGGCTCTGAAGGAAACAAACCAGGATTGAATGGAAATAGACAATGGCAGGGGACAGCTTCAGAGGGGTAATCAAGGAGGAAAGGGCACCTGAAGCACTGGCAACGTCAAGAGTTGCTGGCCATGCAGACACCTGGGGCAGGAGGGTTCCAGATTTACTTACTCCAGGTAAGTAAGTAATTATTTACTTACTCCAGGTAAGTAAGTAAATAAATAAATAAATAGACACCAGCAAAAGTAAAGGTCCAGAGTCTTCCTGAAGAAACAGCCAGTAGGCCAATGTAGCAGAAGGAGAGTGACATGGGCAAAGAGATGCCAGGGCAGAGGGGAGGGCCTGGCCTCCCTGGGTGGAAAGGAGTTTATAGCAGTCCGGAAAGGATACCAGGGGCAGGCATGGGAATGAATGAATGAATGAAGAAAAATTGAGGCCTGGGACCAGCCTCTAGCAGGCCAGCCCTCTCACCCTGAGGTCTTTGTGAGGAGAGTCTTGGTCTACTTGACAATTACACTGAGGAAAACCCACTTCCTGCCCAGGATGTGGCTTGGTCCACTGGGCAGTTGAGGGCTCAGCAGAGCCTCAGCTTCCACACATGCAACAGGGTGTGGCCAGCCCCTCCCCTCTCCCAAACTCTCAGCCCTGGTGAAGGTGACCTTGGAAGGCTGCGGACAACTGGGTTCCTGCTGCCCAGACAGATCCACTGCAGGAGGCATCCTCGACTTCCTGGACAGCCCTGAGTCTTCCATCAGACCCAAGGCCACCTTACCCAGCCCTGACCCCACCCAGGACAGGACCATTTATCTCCATCAGCTGCTCCCAGCAGTCAGGCTCTCCACCAGCAGGTACTATCTCCATCCCGTGGGACTGACACTAAGCAGCCCTTCCCTGACTCTTGGTCTGAGCAGATGGACTCCCCCAGGGACAAGGCCACCTTAGGCAGATCCCTCACAGTTCTAAAAGGGCCTAGACCAATATCACTGATGAACATAGATGCAAAAGTCCTCTACAAAATACTAGCAAACAAAATCCAACAGCACACTGAAAGGATCATACACCATGATCAAGTGGGGTTTATCCCAGGAATGCAAGGACTCTTCAATATACACAAATCAATCAATGTGATAAATCATATTAACAAATTGCAGGAGGAAAACCGTATGATCATCTCACTAGATGCAGAAAAAGCTTTTGACAAAATTCAACGCCCATTTATGATAAAAACCCTGCAGAAAATAGGCATAGAGGGAACTTACCTCAACATAATAAAGGCCATATATGACAAACCCACAGCCAACATCATCCTCGATGGTGAAAAACTGAAAACATTTCCTCTAAGATCAGGAACAAGACAAGGTTGCCCACTCTCACCATTCTTATTCAACATAGTTTTGGAAGTTTTAGCCACAGCAATCAGAGAAGAAAAAGAAATAAAAGGAATCCAAATCGGAATAGAAGAAGTAAGTTGTCACTGTTTGCAGATGACATGATACTATACATAGAGAATCCTAAAGATGCTATGAGAAAAACTACTAGAGCTAATCAATGAATTTGGTAAAGTAGCAGGATACAAAATTAATGCACAGAAATCTCTGGCATTCCTATACACTAATGATGAAAAATCTGAAAGAGAAATTAAGGAAACACTCCCATTTACCACTGCAACAAAAAGAATAAAATACCTAGAATAAACCTACCTAAGGAGACAAAAGACCTGTATGCAGAAAATTATAAGACACTGATGAAAGAAATTAAAGATGATATAAACAGATGGAGAGATATACCATGTTCTTGGACTGGAAAAATCAACATTGTGAAAATGACTCTACTACCCAAAGCAATCTACAGATTCAATGCAATCTCTAGCAAAATACCAATGGCATTTTTCACAGAACTAGAACAAAAATTTCACAATTTGTATGGAAACACAAAAGACCCTGAATAGCCAGAGCAATCTTGAGAAAGAAAAACGGAGCTGGAGGGATCAGGCTCCTGGACTTCAGACTATACTACAAAGCTACAGTAATCAAGACAGTATAGTACTGGCATAAAAACAGAAATATAGATCAACGTAACAGGATAGAAAGCCCAGAGATAAACCCACGCACATATGGTTGCCTTATTTTTTATAAAGGAGGCAAGAATATACAGTGCAGAAAAGACAGCCTCTTCAATAAGTGGTGCTGGGAAAACTGGAGAGCTACATGTAAAAGAATGAAATTAGAGCACTCCCTAACACCATACATAAAAATAAACTCAAAATGGATTAAAGACCTAAATGTAAGGCCAGACACTATCAAACTCTTAGAGGAAAACATAGGCAGAACACTCAATGACATAAATCACAGCAAGATCCTTTTTGATCCATCTCCTAGAGAAATGGAAATAAAAACAAAAATAAACAAATTGGACCTAATGAAACTTCAAAGCTTTTGCACAGCAAAGGAAACCATAAACAAAACCAAAAGACAACCCTCAGAATGGGAGAAAATATTTGCTAGCGAAACAACTGACAAAGGATTAATCTCCAAAATATACAAGCATCTCATGCAGCTCAATATCAAAAAAACAAACAACCCAATCCAAAAATGGGCAGAAGACCTAAATAGACATTTCTCCAAAGAAGATCTACAGATTGCCAACAAACACATGAAAGGATGCTCAACATCATTAATCATTAGAGAAATGCAAATCAAAACTACAATGAGATATCATCTCACACTGGTCAGAGTGGCCATCATCAAAAAATCTACAGACAATAAATGCTGGAGAGGGTGTGGAGAAAAGGGAACCCTCTTGCACTGTTGGTGGGTAAATTGATACAGCCACTATGGAGAACAGTATGGAAGTTCCTTAAAAAAGTAAAAATAGAACTACCATACGACCCAGCAATCCCACTACTGGGCATATACCCTGAGAAAACCATAATTCAAAAAGAGTCATGTACCACAATGTTCATTGCAGTTCTATTTACAATAGCCAAGACACAGAAGCAACCTAAGTGTCCGTCGACAGATGAATGGATAAAGAAGATGTGGCACATATATACAATGGAATATTACTCAGCCATAAAAGGAAACGAAAAAAAAAAAAAAAAAAAAAAAAGGAAACGAAATTGAGTTATTTGTAGTGAGGTGGATGGGCCTAGAGTCTGTCATACAGAGTGAAGGAAGTCAGAAAGGGAAAAACAAATGCCGTATGCTAACACATATATATGGAATCTTAAAAAAAAAAAAAGTTCTGAAGAAGCTAGGGGCAGGACAGGAATAAAGACGCAGACATAGAGAATGGACTTAAGGACACAGGGAGGGGGAAGGGTAAGCTGGGACTAAGTGAGAGAGTAGCACTGCCAATATATACACTACTAAATGTAAAATAGATAGCTAGTGGGAAGCAGCTGCATCGCACGGGGAGATCAGCTCGGTGCTTTGTGACAACCTAGAGGGGTGGGATAGGGAGGGTGGGAGGGAGACGCAAGAGGGAGGAGATATGGGCATATATGTATATGTATAGCTGATTCACTTTGTTATAAAGCAGAAACTAGCACACCATTGTTAAGCAATTATACTCCAATAAAGATGTTAAAAAATAAATAAATAACTAAAAGGGCCTAGAAGAGGGACCCCTTCCCACCAAGCCCCTGGGAGACTGAGCTTCTAACAGCTCAGAATGCATGCACCCCAGATATCTGTGAGTGCCCCACTGCATGCCCACGTGGGTTGGGAATTGGGCACAGCACAGCAAGCAAGGCCAGAGGCCCACCCCCACCCACACAGAGCTGTGTTCCGCTGGCCAGGAGGGACTTGGTTCCCAGGCCCAGCCCCATGACCAGTGTGAGCTCAGGGAGCCTCAGGCCTGGGCTCCTCTGGCTTGGGGTCTGGGAGCCCAGGGCCCTCCACAAGGGGCCTGCCTCAGGGGCTGAGAACAGGGTGTCCTCAGAATCTAGCCCTGAGAATGACAGCATGCCATGTAAGGCTCTTCCCTCACTTGGCACTGGGCCCAGCCCGGCTGGTACAGGCGTGCCTTCACCTACCCCAGGTGAGAGGCCACAGGCACCAAGAAGAGTATAGGAACCCCAGAGTTCTGCATAGCCATGAGTGTGTGAGGACACGGCTGTATAGGACACACGTGTGAAGCGTAGCCAAACCCCACCAGGACAGAGACAGTCCTTGTTGCGGCCATGGGCTGGCACGCATGCCTGCCAGGGTGCGGGCATGTCAGGTTGGCATGAAGAGGATGGGCCATAGCCATGACTTGCCTTCTTTGATTGGGGGAGAGCACTGAGCTCAGGGGATCTTCTGTGCTGCCCTGCCTGGGCCAGAGACCTGGGCCCCCCTTAGACAGTTCACTGAGCAGCCAGCCGAGGTGGAGTGGGGGTGGGGCCTTTTTCATTGCTCCCAAAGGACACAGGGGTCCCCTGAAGTGGGATCAGTCTTCTCTCTCCTCCCTTCTCATTAGGGCAGCTTCCCTTCTTCCTGAATTTCCACTCACAGGCCCAGGACAGGCCCTTGGAGCCCCTAATCCCTGTGCTCCCCTCGGTGGAGCGCGTCTTCCTCCCCAGCCTTATCTGTCTACTGCAGCCATCGCTGACTCCCCTGCGGCCTGCCTCCCCCTCCCTCCAGCCTCTCTTCGGGTCAGCTTGGCATGTCCTCCTCCCCTCCCCTCCTCTCCCCTCCCTCTTCCTCTCCTCTCTTCACCTTCCTCCTCCTTCCCTCTCTCCTCCCCTCCCTCCCCTTCAACCTCCTTATCCTCCTCCCAATCGCCCCCCCTTCACTTCCTCTCCCTCCTTCTTCCTCTCCCCTGCCTATGCCCTCTCTTAGGGAAACAAAGAAGTTGGGGGCCTGTGGACAGTGGCCTCTGTACTCACTCATCCAAGGTCAACCTTCAAGGACCACTTGACAAAGAACCCTTTGGCCACTTCCCTCCAAAGGGGAGGAACAGCTAATGACACCCTACAAAGAGAGGCCCCTGGGGGCTGCTTTACAGTGGAGATAGGAGGGCCTAGTAAAGAGCACATAAACGGATGCTAATCTGAGCTGCCGCCTGGAAGCATCTGTACTCCAACCCCAGCAGCAGACACATGCTCCCTGCAATCTGGAGTCCGATCCCCAGGAAATCCTCGGCTTTGTCCTCTAGTTCCAGAAAGAACACCATGCACTGAGTACCGCAGCTGCAGTGCTCAGGGCCACCATGCATCTTTCTTTCTTGGCCTCAGGGCTGCAGTCTTCCCATCTGTATCGAAGGTGTGGGGTGTCAGCCAGCCCAGTTGATGACCTGACCCAGGGTCAATTCAGGCCTCAGCCCCTTCTTACCTGTGAGCTCCCTCGCAAGCAAGTCACTTAAACTCTCAAAGTCTCACTTTCCCCATCTGTAAAATGGGGTCGTGAGTCACACCTCTGCTGCAGGGCATGTGAGGACCTGAGGAGTTGCCTGGCACACGGACTTTGATCATAGGAGGCAGGACCAGAGTATCACAGCTGAATGTGGCAAGATGAACCCAGGCCAGCAGAGGGCGAAAAGGACAATGACGCCCATGCTCCCACCTACCCCCAGCTCCTGCCTGGCCCAGAGATGAGATACAACCAGGATTTATCCTTGACCCTGCAAAACAGTCAAGAAACACTGGAGAGAATTAGGCAGGCTGGGTGTGACTTGGGAAGGGCACTGCCTGAGGACCTCATTCCTTGTCAGTGAGAGGAGGAATGGAAGGTGTACGGGCAGGGAGTAGGACTGTGACAAGGACCAGAGGCAACAGCGGTGTGAAAGCGCTGTACAGAGTAGGTGCTCAGTGAGGGCTCATTCCTCTGAGTTCTACCTCCTCCAGTGCTGAGGATGAGCTCCGGGCAAGTCCAAGTCCAGGTGCTGCCCAGGACATGGTTGGGGAGGGGGGACAGTGCGCCCCTTCTCAGGCTCAGAGAGAATGTGCCTGTACAGCGTCTGCCCTGAGGGCTCCCTCAGAGTGACAAACACCACTACAGACACAGAGAGACTAACGGACAGAGATGGAGAGCCTCCCCTCCTCTGTCCCTGGATCCAGAGACACCTTGAGGAGGTGTGGCTGGAGTGGTCTGCTGAGGCTTGATCATGGTGGCCTTGAATGCCAGGCCCAGGAGTGGTGGTGATAACAGCTGTTGGCTGCAGCTGGAAGCCCTGTAAGCTGGTGTGGGTGTGGGGACATGACTGCGTGCATGTGCTTATGCATGTGGAGACTCAGCAAGGGGTGTGTGTGTGTGTGTGTGTGTGTGTGTGCTGGTGGGTGGGTGCCTGCACTCCTTTCCTGCTGCCCTGGCCTCTCTGGGAAGCACACCTGCACTGCTGCGCTCCCAGGGGGGCAGGCAGGTGTCTGCCTGCCCACGACCACAGCCACCTCTGCCAACGTGCCACGTGGGCAATGAACACATCAGGTCATTAAACAGAAGCTCAATTCAACTTAACTTCTTGGAGGAAAGCAGCTGTACCAGCTGAGGGATGGCAGTGCCGTGGGAGATGGGGGCTGTGGCGGCTGCAGGGAGGGTGTGGGAGCTGGCAGGGCAGGGAGGGAGGGGTGGCTGCCAGAGCCAGCTGTGGAATGCACCCTGGGGAGGAGAGCAGAAGCCAAGGGGAGGGGAAAGGAACTACGACGGGTCACTGACCAAAGCGCCCAGACCAGGACTGGGTGGTGGCAGAGAGAATGGAAAGGATGGAAAGGAGAGCCAAGGTGGACAGGAGGACGCACTTGTGTCCTCTCAGCTTCCCAGGGGTCCTCTCCTGGGGAGCAGGGCCAGCCATCGAGATATAGACATAGCATCCAGCTTCCAGGACACCTCACATCCTACTCCAGTGTCATTGCTGGTCCTGGACTCTGCCAAGGGTGCCCAGGGGCTCCTTTTGACATGCCACATCTTGCACACAGGAGACCTGGCCTTGTGTGTGAAAGCCCCTATCACTGGAAAGTCATTCATCCATCCATCCATTCATTCATTCAGTGATGTGTGCTAAGCACACCAGGCTCAGGGTTTGGCAAAACAGATACCAAGAGAAGTCATCCACTGTCTACCCTTGAGGGGGCAGAGTACTACAGGAGACAATGTGTACACGGATCAGCATCCTACAGCTGTGGAGGAGACTCAGGAGTCTGGCTCGGGGGAGGGGCCCAGAAGGTTTCCTGCAGTTGGTGACCCCTGAGCTAAGGCTGGAGAATAAGAGTGATTAACCAGGGACAGGAGTGGCATAGGAGAAGGCCAGGGAGGGAAGACGCTTGGGCATGGGGGATGGCAGGGGCACGGGCAGAGGGCTGATAAGAACACCCTCCAGAGATGGCACCTTGTCTATCTGTGAGGATGAGGGGCCAGAGTAAGGATATGTAGGTGGTGTTGGAGAAGTCAGCGTGGTGGGATTGGGAGGGCCTGGGGCCCCACTGAGGAGCTTGGGCTGGTTCTAAGGACAATAGGGAGCCAAGGTCCATCTGGAGGCTGGATTGTCCAGGACAGCGTGTTGTAACCTGGTCTCTGCAGGGGCTTCAGGGCCAGGAAGAGGGATGAACTGGATGTGGGTGGGGGCAGCACGTCTGGGGATAGACCCTGAGCTCCAGGCATTCAAGGGATGCCCATGGAGTTGTCCCATGGGGTGACGGGAGGCAGAGGTCAGGACCAAGGAGTACAATATATGCACCAGGACCCAGGATGGGAATAAGGCCACAGGCAGGGATGGCCTGGTGGAGGAGGTGTGAGACCAGCAGCGAGGGACAAAGCCGTGGGGACAGCCATGGTCCAGGGGCAGCTAGAAGAAGACATGTCTAAAGGGCCTGAGACAGTGTGGCCAGGGGGCAGGAGGGGAGGCAGGTGTGTGATGTAGAGAGCCGTCGCTGACAAGCTGTATGCTGATGAGGGGCTGCTGTGTGCATGTCAGAGTCAGTGGGGCCACAAGGGCCTTGGAGGGAGTCAGGCTGCAGGAGGTGAAGAACAGAGTGTGGACACCAGGGAAGGAGTTTTGGAGAGATGAGTAGACAGATAAGAAGAGCTGGAGGCCACAGGCAGGAATGGGGACGTTTTAAGTGGGGGAGACAGATGTGGGAACAGTGGGAGGAGGGGGTGGTGGAGGGAGTGATGGAGATGAGGAGCAGAGCATAGGGCACCTTAGCATGAACGTAGACGTGTGATCTTGGCCAAGTCCCTGCCTCAGTTTCCCCATCTGTAATATGAGGGGCTCCCCCTCACTCATGGGCACTGAGAATCCCATAGTGAGCAAGACAGCCTGGTACCCCCTCTGGGTTCACAGCCTAGAGGGGGCCAGACAAGAAGAGGCTCACTCCTCAAGGAATTAATCAAGGAAAGGGGAGTTAAGGCACTGTCTAAGTTCAACAGAGGCCAGGCCTGCTCACATGCTCACTCCCAGTTGTCCCTGGGAACCCCGACCCCCTCATCCTCTCTCCATGGATTGGGGATAAGCAAGTGCCCTCCCCCATCTCTCTGTCTTGGCACAGGCCTGGCCAATTGGCCTCCTTCATCTCCAGGACCATACTGATTTTCTGAGATGGTTGTGTGAATTTGATGCTAGGGCTAGGGGCAGGGCATGAGGTACATTGAGGCGGCAGGACATGAGAGGGCCTGACTGGGCATCAAGTTTACACTCAAGGAAGTACAAGATAGAGAGGTTGTGTTCTGGTAATAATGTTTGAGCACCTGTATCCAGCCATGCCTGAAGCTCATAGACCTGGACTTTTCAGTTACTTGTGCCAGTAAATTCTGTTTTGTGACTGAGGTAACATGAATCATGGTTTGTGCTTCCTAATTCATGACCTTAAGGGTGAGAGTGCCCCCTGTACTTGGTCAGGTCGGGTGAAGGGGAAATACTTTCTCAGCAGAGAGTAGCATGAGCAAAGGCCATGGGGTCGAGAAAAGCTTGACACTGTTGAGAAATTGAAAGAAGCTGTTGGGATGGAGAAAACAAGCATGGAGGCAGGAGACCAGGGAACGCTGAAGCTGCTGTTCTGGAGAGAAATGAGAGGGTCTGTGGAAAGAATGGATCAGGGATTGAACTGAGCAAAGGAGGATGGTGGAGCCAGCGAAGAGTGAAGACCAGCCAGCAGGGACTTCCATCTGGGGCTCAGGAGGGCATCGGGGAGATCCTCGGAAGACTGGAGCCTTGGGAGGCCAATCGCAGAGATGGAAAAGGGAGTGCAGGACTAGACCCAGGGTGGAACCCCAAGTAGCAGCCAGACCAGTCATGGGACACAGGGTAGGGGGCAGTGGGGTCTGGAGAGGCAGGCCACCCCAACCACTGTGTGATCTTCTCAGTGGGGTCTTTAGTGGCCTTCACCTGAGCCATTTCAGGGTATAGAAGGGTTCCAGCAGAGTTGGGACAGGGGAGAGAATGGGGATAGGAAGCGTGGATGAGATTGTAGACACCCAGGCTTGGCAGGAGGTGTTGGAGAGGCTCAACCAGCACCTTCCGGGCATCAGGTCCACAGACCGTCTGAGTCCCTCCTCAACTCCCACCTCCCATGGAGCAGATGAGCCAGTCAGTAAGGGTTCACTGAGCCCCCTTCTCCTCCTCCACTGTGGTGTCATACAGGACTGGGGACAGGAGACACAGGACCACTCAGGAGGGGTCAGAAATGACAAGGGGAGCATCCAGAAGGTCAGGGGAGCAAGGGAGCTCAGGGGAAGGCACCAGGCCCACTTGAGAGTGTGTGGCAAGAGCTGTTGAGGTGAAGGGGGTGTTCCAACACAGTCAGGGGACCAACAAAAGAGGAGGCGAGTGGTCAGCCTGATGGCAGGACCCAAGAGACACAGGAGGCAAGGCGGCCCTCCACCGAGACCTCAGCCTTAGCCTCCTCTCTCTTTTGTGAGATGCAGCTGCCCCTGCGGCTCCTGTTGGGGAGGTGGGGGGAGGCCCAAGCCCCACCCTGAATCAAACTCCCCCAGGCCCCACCCCACCCCACCGGGTGGCTAAAAATAAAAGCAACGATAATTTCCCTAAATGAAACCTCCACTTAAACACTTAAAAAGCAATAAAAACTCAATTTTCTTTCTCTCAATTATTTTACTTATTCCATTTTCCAAAAGGTTCACCCTGTTATGAAGATGCATTTTTCCCCATCAGTGGCAGCATTCTCCACCATTACTCAAACTGACTCAGCCTCCCTCTGCCAGGAGGGTCGCCTGGTCTCTGTGGCAACGGGATGCTGCAGAGGACTGTGACTTCACCCCTGCTGCCTGGTTGGTGGGGAAACTGAAGGGGTAATAGCTGCCCCCCACCACGAACTCATGCCTTGGTTTCCCAGCCTCCCAGCTCTGCCTCCCAGCACTGTCCCTTTGGCGTCCCTGCTTCCAAGCCTCCCCACCAGCCCATGCCCTCTGCCTCCTGACCCCTCCATTCAGGCCTCTCTGAAAGGGACCTGTGTGGAGGGAGATGGAGTCCCTCGGCCCTCAGACAGCTGGAGGCCTGGTTTAGGGGAGCAGACTCAGTGCTTCATCACAAAGCCCTGACACTGTAAAAATTAGGTTTCTGATGTCATTAGTGCTTTGTGATCAGCTCCATTTGTATCGTGCCCGCCCTATTGCCTCATCTCTGCTAATTGTTTTTACTCGCCCCTTCCATTTTTAAACTGCTGTCTTGTTGGATTTTAGTTTTTAATTATTGCTGCCTCCCTTTCTTTCCTAATTGGTCCAGGCCCCTATCCTTGTGCTGTGGCTGAAGTTGGCTTCCTCAGAGTGGCCAAAGCTTGCCCACCACCTGCCCCAGTCGGCCCTAGGTGGTCACAGCCTTGCTCCAGAGGCCGACCCAAACACCTGACGCCTGGTGCAGAGAAGGCATTTTGATCTGGGTCCATCGTCCAGACATACACTGGGCACCAAGTGTACAGGGCTGTGAGTGCAGTGATCCTAGGGGGATATAAATGACCAGTTCCCCCTGAGAACTTGCCTTTGCCCTGTCGTGGGAGGGCTGCAACCACCTCCTCTCCCAACTCCCAACAACTGGCCAGCCCACCCTGCTTTCCTCATGGCCCTGGGCCTCTGAGGTTTACCGCAGTAGGACACCAGCCTCCTCCCCCACTGCCCAAAGCCCAGAGGTCACTCTCAGCCTCACCTCTGATCCATTGTTCACACAGGTACTCCTGCCTGGGATGCCTTTCCTCCTCTTGGCTCTGCTGAATCCTGCTCAGTGCTCTCTGACTGTTCATTGGTCTGTCCATTTGTTTATCCATCTGCCATCATCTACCTATCTATCCGTGCATCCCCTCTATCTACCCATCTCTCTGCCTACTTGCCAGCCTGTCAGTGGGTCTCCTAGTCTGATTTTTTTGCCCCTCCGTCTGCCCAAGTCTCTCTTTGCATCTGCCCTAGCCTGGTTCCTTCCCCTGGTGTCTGCCCATAAGGCCTCTGGTTTTCCCTTCTCCATAAGCCACAACTCCGTGGAGGCCTCTTCTACATTTCACTTGGTCACAAACAAGTAAGAGCCAAGTTCCTGGGAAGTCTGAAAATTGAGCCTGATCTCCATTTCCCCCAGCTTGTGTTACACATGTTCCTGCCTCCAGGTCTTTACTCCCAGCAGGTATGCCTGCCGGATGTGCCCTCTCTTTCCCTTGACACATCCAATGACTACAGACACACACACACACACCCGCCCAACCCAGTTAGTAGGACTGGGTCCTGTACTAGGGCTGCCACTCTCTTGCTGTGTGACTTGGCAAGATCCTTCCCTTCTCTGAGCTCCCACCTTTATCATCTATAAATGGCCCCTCACAGGGCTGCTGTGAAGCTCATAGGAGTTCTGGGTGGACATGTAACCACATGTCCACTCTGAGTGGACAGAGAGGCCAGGGGCTGTTTTTCCCCATCCTTTGGGACCTCTCCCCCAGGCCCACTTTCCCCTCTCTGAGCCCCTCTACCCTCTCCCTCAGTGGAGTCATTACTGGGTTTCAGCAGCTGAGCTTCCTCAAGCCGTCTGATGCTCAGAACAACCCTATGACGTAGGGAACATCAACAGCCCCAGAGAGGGAAGAGAAGTACCCAAGATCTCACAGCTAATAAGGGCAGAGTATAATTTGAACCTAGGGCTTTGCAGCTTGTCTTGGGATGGGTCACTGGGTGCTGGTGAGCCTGGGTGCTCCTGAAGGTAGGGATGGGCAGCACGGGCCTTGACCAGCAGTTTTAGCTCACCTGGGTGCTGGACCCATGTTTCAGATTGAGACAATGAGGCCCAGAAAAGGAAGAAATTGCCAAGGTCACCTGTGAATCCTGGTCTATCAGGGGCTCTGTCTGGCAGAAAGATGGGCCCCCGTACTATGGGGGGAGGGCTTGCACGGCCAGCTGCCCTGGGGAATGTGTGAATCGAGCTGCAGTCACAGGTGAATGAGATCTTTTCACACCCAGTTATCCTTCCTCCCTGCCTTGGTCTGTTTGCTTCTTCAGTGGTGTGAGGGGCAGTGCAGCACCAGGATACAAAGGAACCACACCTGTCTTGCTCACTGTCCCCCCTGCCAAGCCCCCAGCACGGGGCCTGGCTCAGATATCTTTGGTGACTGAATGCATGAAGGGAAGAAGGAATGAACATCCCATCCCCACTTGGCCACTACTGAGTGTAGCCCCAGACACAAATGGGCCCTTCAACCAGAAGCACCTGGACTTCACAAGAGGATATGGAGGAGGTGAGGCACTGCTGATGGAACTGCATCAGAGTTGGGAGGCGACCGGAACCGGTTGCCTTCCTGGTACCCCCGCTACCAGTCCTCACAGCAGCTTCGGAGACTCAGGCTCCTGGTTGGCTCTGTTGGCCTGCGGTGTGCCCCGACCCAGTGTCCCAGACTTGGTACCCTCCCTGCGGGCGGGGCGCAACAGTGCTGGGGCAGCCAGAGCGCCAGCGGTGGGCAGTGCCACCTGGAGGGATGCACATGCGCGGGGCAGCCGCCTGGCCCTGCCGCCGCCTCCCGCGCCCCAAACGCGCGAGAAAAGCAAACAAAGACGTATTGGTTTCTGCTCTATTAGAGGCGCAGGAGGGGGGAAATCAATGTTTAGTAAATGTGAAAAGAGAAAATCGTTCAGAAAAGGCCGTCTATTTCCAAGCCGGAGAGGGGTTCGTAAACAACACAGGCCATTGTGGAGGAAGCACCGCGGGCCATAAAACTCCCCCAGCGGAGGAGGAATGTTCGCATAGCTAGCAGGACCCTGACTGCAGAGGCCAAGGCCGGGCTCCTCACCCAGGCTTAGTGTGGGGAAAGGTTGAGCCATCGTCCTTTTAAAGCCACACCCAGGCACCTCACATTGGCCATGCTGCTGCCCCTTAATCTCTTCCATGGCCCCCCATTGTCTGCGTTGCATCTGAGCCCCCTCCTTGGCCTGCAGGGACTTGCATGGTGGACCCTCCCTCACCCTGTCCTGCCTTATGGCTCTGACACCCTGACTGCCTGGGAGTTAGCTGTTCCCAGGAGGGTCAGGGCTCTGGCTTCCTGGAGGAAGGGCGTTTGAACCGGGCTTTGAATCATGTGGAGAACTTCTCCAGGTTAAGAAGAAAAGGAATGGTAATTTGGGGTGGGGGAATAGTATATGCAAAGGTCAGGAGTACTTGGGAAGTAGCCACAGGCTCTAAGGAGGTGGATGCTAGCAGGGAAGGGGAACTTTTGTTTCAGAGTGGGTGGCTGAGGGAGGAAGAGGTGCTGGGGATGGAGGTGGGAGCTGGCATCCAGGTAATTGGGAGGGCCTCAGCCAACCCTCTGGTCAGGCTGCACTGGCTCCAAAGGGTCCAGAAAAAAAAAGCAGAATCAGAGAACCCCTGGGAGGCCACAGATGGGAGGCTGAAGTTGGAGTAGTTCCTGCTCTGGCCCCAGCTGGGCTGCTAGACTGTTAGAACCACCTCTCTGGATGGCTGGGATGCTGCCCTGCCTCTCCATCCCACCAGCCCCTGGTGGCTGGCATCTGTTCCAGAGAATGGGGTGCGTGGGATGGAGCCTTTTGTCCTCTCCATTCATCAAGACCTGGTGGGCCGCGCTGGGAAGTATTGAATTTTAGCTTAAGATGGATGGCACGACTGGAGTCTCCTTTACAAAT
The DNA here is from genome assembly GCF_008692025.1 of Phocoena sinus. Lineage (NCBI taxonomy): Eukaryota > Metazoa > Chordata > Mammalia > Artiodactyla > Phocoenidae > Phocoena > Phocoena sinus. The sequence continues at coordinate 37,913,088 of NC_045773.1, forward strand.
GAATTATATTCTGCTTACCATTTGTGTGTGCGTGTGTGTGAGCATGTGCGAGTACTAGATGGGGGTGTGGATTTGAGGGGCACACTCCCATGGGTGGGCATGCATGTTTAGGAGTATATGTGCATGGAGAGGAAGTGGTGGCTAGGATGCAGGCAACTCTTGCAAGGAGTTTGATAGAGAAGAAAAAAATCCTTGAGGGTGAGGCTAGGGAGGGTGAGCAGGGAAGGGCAGCAGCTTTGTTTTTATCACTGCTGTTACTATATTGGTACAGGACCCTGTTGCCTGCACTAAGTCCCTTCCAGGTGAGTCTTTCAGTTTCATAAGATCACATGAGGTTGTGAGATCAGATTTTTTATCATCCCTATTTGCTGAGGAAATGGAGGTTCAGAGAGGTGAGGTGACCTGCCTGAGGTCACACAGCAGGATCCTGGAGCTGGGACTCCAGAGCATGGCTGGGGCCTGAGACTATTTTCCTCATGGGGAGGTGGCTCTGAGAGAAAGCTGAGTTAGAGAGGAGAGAGTGGAGGGCAGGAGTTGAGAGACATGGGGGACTAGAGTACCCCAGGGCAGAGCACTGAGATCTTGATTGCTCTGGGCAGGAAAAAAAGCCTGGAGAAAGAATGTCCCCAGGTGAATGGCCCAACAGAGAGGCCTTTCTTCAAAGCTTAGGGGAAACCAACTGGACCCCTAACCCCTCCCTGAGACTTTGCAACCCCACCTCCAACCCAGGATGTCTGCTTCCATTCCACCCCTCTGGACCTCTGCTTTCCCATGTGTACAACAAGGTGTCTGGACTGGCCTAGGGGAGTGGAAGACTGCTGGGCTTCTCTGGGCTCTGACCTTCTGGAGCTCTGTGTTAGGCATATGCACAAGTAAGTGGGCACATGTTTTTGTGGCGGAGTGTGTGCATGCCCAAAGGGGAGCACAAGTACAAAATGGGGGTCCAAAGGAATGTGGGTATGTGCTTGTGTGGGTCCCAGCCCATGGGGCTGGAGGAGCGTGCTCACACGGGGGAGGGAGCATCCCAAGGGTCTGCTAGGTCAGCTCAGCCCAGGGTGAGAAGTGTAAGTGAGTGTGGGCATGAGTAACAAATCAAGGTAGGCCAGGCCTGTACCTGGGTCTGGGGGTGGGGATGGGGCAGGGATAGGGTCTGGGTGCAGGGAGAGGAAGCAGAGGAGACCGTTGGATCTCAGGACTTGAATTTCCACCCACCATAGCCCATTCCCATCCCTGCACCCACTCTGGCCTCACTGCTCAGGGCAGCCACAAAGAAAACAATTTTGCTCCAGCTAAGGCCAGCAGGAGATAGAGACTGCGATAAGGGAGCTTCAAGGTGAAATCAACCAGCATAGCCCTGGCTGGTCAGGGGAGGGGTTTAGCGGCAGGGGGTGGGGTGGGGGGGGTGGGGTTAGAAGGAGGGTACTCAAAGAGGCTCTGGGGTGACGGAGTCTGAGGAAGGAGGGATGAGGAGAAAGGCCACCCTGGGGGCCAAGCTGCAGAGAGGGGAGGACGAGTTCAAGGACACCAGAGGTGGAGGGACTTGCTGAGGAGGGTGTAAGCACTGAGAAGGGCACTTTCAGGCCCAGTCCCGGTGGGACCCTCAAGGGGTCACCTCCCCAGCGCCTCCTGAGTCATGGAGTTGTCATCCAGTGTGAGCGTCCAGGGCGGCAGGACATGGGCTACAGGACTGGGGAGCCTAAGTGGCAAGAGGAGGCCCGGGCTAGGCTTTGGCCTTGAGTGCCAGTGGAGGACAAAACATGGCCAGCCTCAGGACTGATGAGCAGGAAGATGGGTAGGGGGTTTCTGGCACCAGAGGCGGCACCCCTCCCCACTTCAGGAAGGCAGGCATCTTTCACTCCAGTTGCCTGGTGTCAGGTGGGCACCTTCACCAGGGGAGGTATTCCCAGGCAGGGAACAGGTGATAGGGAGCAGGTGTCAGATGCAGGCCATGCCAGGACCTGTTCAGCCAACCTGCTTCAGTGTCCCATCCTGACATACTTTGAGGTCAAGAAGGACTAGGCAGTGGACTAGGGAAGTGGGAGCAGCTAGATGGGTGGGGCCAGGAGCTGCAGGTGAGGGAAGAAGGAAAGGTTCAGGCAGGTGTCCCTGGTGATGAGGTGTCTCACCTGCAAGAACCTCTCCCCTACCCCTGGCAGGAGCCAGGTCAGGCCTTGTCCAGATGCCCAGCCCTCGTTGTTCCCAGTTCTTCTGTTCCTTATGGCAAGCACCCTACAGATTCCCCTGCTGTGACCCCCTTCAGAACAGGAAAGGGAGCTTGGCAGGGCTAGCTTGGAGTCTCCCTCCTCCCAAGGCCATTGTGGATGAGTGAAGGACCCAAAGGCTGTTGCTGCGAGTGGGCTGTCCTTCTAGTGAATTTTGCTCATTGAAGGAACAAATGAGTCCCCCAACCTGAGGTCCAGGAGCCTCTAGAAAAATAGCTGCGGCCTCAGAATTGTTCTGATTTCTTCAAGGGGCGCTCCCTGGAGGTCTGGGCAATCTGTGATGAGCGGCAGGGGACACTTTCTGCTGCTCCTTCCCTTATCAGCCAGTGCTTCCAGGGGCTCCTGGCTGTCCCCTTGGGCCGGACACCCCGCACGCTCTTGTGTCCCCCCAGCCTTGGCTTTAAGGTGCTATAGGTCTGGGATCTGTATCAAACCCCAGTAGGAAGTACTGCCTGCTGCAGAAATGTCGTTGTGGACATGGGCAATCAGCCAGACAGGGCCTCTGTCTCTCCTTCAGTCTATTTTTCTATTGTTTCTGCCCTTACTGAGGCAGCCTTGGGAAATCTCCTCGTCCTTCTCAGTGGGAGAGGGTGATGGGAGACCAGAAGAGGAGTGTTTGTGGAGGGAGAACTGGATGGGTGGGGCAAGTTGGGCTCTAATGTGGGCCTCCCTACAGTCTTCAGACCCAGGCAGAGGGTGTATGGGGGGCGGGCCTGGGATTCTCCCTGTGCTCGGAGGGAAGGATCACTTAGTAGATGAGCCTCAGCACCATGGAGGATTCCTACACACTGACCAGGCCCCTGCCGGAGCCCAGATGCCATTCTGCCTATGAATCAGTGCCTGGGGTCCCTCCTGATGAGTCTCAAGGGTCTATTGTCTCCCCAGTGAGTGCTGTCACATGTTGCCTATGTCTCCTCCACATTGGCCTGGACAGGCCAGGATCTCAGGACCAGCGAGTTTGTTGACAAACTGAACCATGGTCTCCCAGGCAACCTCCACCACACCCTGGGCTGCTCTCCAGTCCTGGGGACCACCTTCCCACACTCTCCTTCCTCTCAAAGTTTTAATTTAACCAAGGCATCCTTTCTTCTCCCTGAAGAATCAATATTTTCTCTGTCTTTTGACACTTATTTTATTTTATTTTTACATGCGGCCTCCCAAAGGCTGTAATTTACGGCTAATACCGTGCAATCAAAGACAATGGCTGGGCGCCTGTGACAGGGAGCAGGCAGGCTCCCTGCCGGGTACCCACAGCCCCCCGCCCCCACCCACTCACAGGGGTGCCCGTGGCTGTGAGGCCTCTGGGTCCAAGATCCACGGGGAACCTGGGAGAGACATGAGCTGCGATCCCAGCCATTATCTGGAGGGCACACAGGATGGGTCCCCAGCTGAGGAGGGCCCTGGAGTAGCCCAGGGGGGTGGGGGCTTTTGTGTGTGTCGGTGTCTGGTCTGAGTGGAGAGGCAGGCAGGGTGCTCAGGGACTCCCTGCTGCTGAGCCCGCCTCAGCTGTAGAGCGCCCCCCAGCTGAGGTGCCAGGGCAGTGCCTCTCTCAGCCCCTACCTCCTTACTCGCCTGCCACCCCTCCTCCGCCTCTGCTGTGCTGTGCCCGCGTGGCTCCCTGTAATCTACAGCGCTGTTACTCTGTGTCAGTGACTTAAATCCTCTGATGGAGCTGGTGACAGCTTAAATGGCTGCCATCCCCTCCCCATACCCGCCGGGCCCTGACGAGGCCCCATAGGGGAAAGGGGGATTTGCTGAGGTGGGATTTAGATAGTATTTTCCAAGCTTCAGGGTGGCCAGGCTGCTGTTCTTTGCCCCTCTGGCAGGGAGGGAGCCCAGTGTGCCCTCTCCTTTCCCTCACCACTGATCAAGGAGGGAAGATAAAGCCCTCCGTAAATTCTTGGGAAATGGAGTGTCCGGAACACGCTTAATTCCACCTGCCTGCAGGTGCGAGGTGCAGGGAGGGGGGCAGGGTGCCCAGCACCCAGCGTTCCTTCTCTGTGGCCTGTGGCCCATAACAGTAGGGAGTAGGACAGGCCTGGAACCCAACCCTGTGCAGCAGACCCAGCCCCGACCTCACCAGTCACCCACAGTTATACTGATGCTCAGACCCCAGCTCTGCTCCGAGGTCTTTCTTCTTATCCTGGAGTCTTCCCTTCCATTTGGATATTTGATCCCCAGTTCCATCTCTCTTCAGCTAATGGGGTGGGGGACATTATACATATGGGGAAAGCTGAGGCACACAGAGGCAGAGCTAGCCAAGGCCACCCAGGAGTTGGGAGCAGTGCAAGTCCTGGCCCCAACCCCTGCCTCATCCTGAGTTTCCTGAGAGTGGGGCTGGCCTCCCTGCCTGGCTCCCTCCCTGGCAGCAAATCCAGAGCAGGGCACTGGGGTGAGGTCAGCACAGAGCTGAGAGGTCTTGCTGCTGGATAGGGTCTCTCAGCACTGGGTCAAGAGAGCCTAAGAGGGTCCAGCATTGTCTGGTCCTCTGGCTCTGGGAAGGAACGGCCAGCCCAGTGCAGCAAGGTCCAAGGCTGGCTCAGGGCGGGCCTCGCGTAGAGGGAGGGCACAAGGTCTGGGCTCTGCCGATGGATGTCAGGGACAGGACTTGGCCCTTCTGGGGTCCCTGCCTAGTGGGGGCAGATGAGATCCTGGTTGGGCACTACGTGATGAGAGGGAGCAGTCCAGGAGCCATGGGATCACCCAGAGGCCCTATTCAGGTTTGTGGAAGGTCATTAAAGCAGAGGCCAGAAGGAAGGGTGAGTGGAATTCTCCAGAAGTTAGGTCCATGTAAGGGGGTAGGTATTACAGTCAGAGGGAACAACATGTGTGAAGTAGCCCCTGAGGGAGGAGCCAGGACTCTGGCCTTGAGGGCGGAGGGTCAGAGGGGTGGCATGACAGAGTTCAGGAAGGCCAAACAAGATCTTGTGACCACCCTTGTCCCGTGTGAGGACACGGGCAGCAGCACTCCCTTTCTCTGGTAGTGGACACTGAGGCGTAGCAGGGTTAACTGACTGGTCCAGGGTCAAGAGTTTGCCTGTGGTTGAGCTGTGACTTGAGCCCGGATCCTGTTGCCACCCCTCAGCTCCCACCCTGGCCAGGACTCGGGCTAAGCTGAGCTTGTAGCTCGCCAGCCTCCTAAACCCCTGCAAATCCCTCCTGGGAGTAGGAAGTGTCAGAGGAGTAATTAAATGATTGAGTGAGCAGGGTCAGTGACTGGAACAAGGCACTCAGCCACACCAGGTGTCCTTCCAAATAGCCACATGTTCCCGGTTGGGGGCTCCAAGGGCCTGAGCTGGTAGAAGGGGCCTGTCTCCCTGCCTTATGGGAGTCACGCGGACTTTCAGCTCTCGGCGCGGGACCACCGGAAAGTGGGCTCAAGGCTCAGTAGCCAAACTGTTCCCAGAGGGACCCTTTACTGCCACTGCTCTGTCCGATGGAGCTCACGGTCTGGAAAGACAGACTCTGGACGGCCAGACAGGCATAGGATGGGGTCGCTGGGGTGCAGGCAGGGGCTGACTTCTCAGCATTCTGTTTCACCCCGAACAGACCCCTTTCATAGAGCTGGGCTTAGGAATGAGACAGTCCTGGGGTCTCTTCCTGCTCGCAGGGCCCCCTCTGCAAACCACCGCCCCCCAGATCCACAGCCCTAACTCAGTGGCTTAGCCCAGCTCCCTGCACCCCCCACCCCAACCACATTAATGACTTTTTAATAAATTGAAAAATTGTTTCAATACCAAATGTGGTCCTGGGACATTGTTCGTGACTGTATTGAGCTTAAGTCAAATGCTTTGCATCCCCAAATCCGACTGATTAATAATTACAAGGAGCAAGTCTGTCTTTACTGTAATGTGTTTAGGAAAACTGATGGATTTAATTTTTTTATCGGCCAAAGTAAGAAAATGTAATCTTTCTGAAAGTATCTAATACAACAATGCACCATAATTAGTTTCTCTGGAAACAGGCATAATGGAATAGAATAATAAATCACTTCTCCTTTCATCCCTTCCCTCTGATGGAGAGAGATTTCCCCTCCGTGAGGCTGGGAATAGGACAGGGAACAGAACTGGGGGGACTGAGGTGACCATGGCTGTGCAGCCCTGGTTCCTCTCCACCGAGTCAGCGGGCCATGGGCCTGCTCCACCTTCCGAGGGGCTTGGAGCTCAGGTTCATTCCACGGCCAGAAGCCCAGCATCTCTCAGGAGCTGGGACCCAGGTTCCAGAGTGGTGGTTGCTCCCCTTCCTCCCACCCTAGCAGCCAGGCCCATCCCCACTGCCTTGGACACTGCCCTGCCTGGGTAGCCAAGACATTGGCTGAGTGCTGAAGATCTGAAGATGCAGGAGTAGGATAGGCAGGCAGGGGAGAGCTCTTAATTTGTGGCTGGGATTGCTCACAGTTACTACCTTCCCCAAGCTTGGGCTGTTCACAGAGAGAGACAGCAGAAGGAGGAGAGTGGGTAAGAGGGGCCAGTCAGCCCACTTAGAGCCACCTCCTCTCCCAGTCTGGTGGGGACTGGCCCGCCTCCCACCTCCTTCAGACGGAGCTCAGTCCCCCTGCTTTGCAGGTTCTGGGCCCTGCCCCAACTGCTGGGCGGCCCTGCCTGGCAGCCTCCACAATCCTCATCCCCTGCACCCCCCAACCTGGGCCAACACGCTAGACGTGGACTGTCCTCATCAGAAGCTCCCCCAGACCCCAAGTGCTCCCCGCTCCGCTGCTGCTCCTGCCCCAGGCTCACAATCAGTAATGACGGGATAATTGTTTTATTGATCATGACCAGCCTTCTGTAGCCCAGTGATGGATGATGTGGAAAGAGCCACATTTGCACTGGCACCAGCACCCCAGCACTGGGAGAATCGGATATGGCCTTGCTTAGATGCAGACTCTCCTTATCCCATTACCTCACCATCCCCCTCTAGCCCTGGCCCATGGGAATGGAGCAAAATGAACACCAAACTGGGAATCTGGAGCCTAGCGCTGGATCCCAGAATTCCAGACCTGATCTCCAGAGCCCCTAACTAGCCCACTCCCCCAGTCTCTACTCCTACAGCCCAACCCCTGGGAGGCCAGGCTGCAAGGGTAGATGTTTGGAGGACCAGTATGGGACTAGGGTGCCCCAAATAGTGCCTTATATAAATGCCTACACAGACCAGGAGTCTCACAGCCCCAGAACCAATCATCCAGAACCAGTCTGGGTTCTGATCACCCAGAGCCACCTCATTCACCATTCTCCTCTGTCTTGGCCTCTCCACTGAGGCTCTCACCCTCAGCTGGTCTGTCCTCTCTCTTTCTGAATCCTCGCAAGACTCTACTATCTGGTCTCTGACTGAGCCTCTCCCATTCCAACCATCGCCACACCTGTGGCCAGAGTCACTGCCTAAAGTTCAGCTCAGACCCTCTCTCCCTTTCCACAAGGCTCCACTGGGACAGGACAGGCTCCCAGGTCCTCCTGGCTCAGTCAGCTTCATCCCCACTGTCATCCTTCCCTGGAGCAGGAATCTCAGCAGGATACCAGGCAGAAGGAGGAAGTTTCATCTCAACCTTTGAAGTCCTGCTGGGCCAGGAGGCTGGAGAACATTGGCGCATGGGGCGGGGAGGAGAAGGCAGGGAGAGAAGGAAGGGGAAATCTGAGAGCCACTGTGGGCAATTGCCAAATGCCCCTGTTCCCGTTTCCAGGCTAAAGGTAGAATTGCCCCTTCCTGCCCCCTGGTGGTCAAGTGGGGCTGCGGTCTAGTTCTCACCAATAAGTGGCAAGCAGAAGCAACATTTCCATGACAGAACAGTTCATTGCTGGTGTGAGACCTTTCAAGGCCCTCTCTCCCTCTGCCATAACTGTTTTCTAGACTTTGGCTCTGTAGTCAGCCTGGTCTCAGTGTGAGGATGACATAGAGCACAGCCTTGGCTGACCTATGAAGAACAAGTAGCAATAAAAAGAAATAAATCATTATTTTAAGCCACTAAGATTTTAGGGTCGTTGTTACCGAAGCCAGATTTAATCCATTCTGACTGATGTGGGGAGAAAGTATATGCTGCGTGAGTAGGTGGTACTGGGAGAACGGAGGAGGGGGATGGCAGTGACGGTAGGCTGTATGCCAGGAGGCCAGATTCTCACCCTTGTTTAACCACCCTGGCCCTTCCTCTCTCTACGCCTCAGTCTCCCTACCAGTGAGCCACCAGTGTATCTTTTGGGACTGGGAGGAATGGAATGAGGAGACAGTGGGAAAGCATCTTGAGTCGGGAAGAGTAAGCACAGGTGAGTGTGGACGGAGCTGGTGACGGCACGTCCCTGGTTGGGTGATGATGCTACTGTGGGGGACTGAGAGTGATGGTTAACTGTGATGGTGACGGCCACACGGAGCTGTTGGAGGCAGTGGTGATGGTGATGTTTGTGCTGGCAAAGGCGATGTTGACAGCAATCGAGACCACTCCTGTCAGCCTGGCCCAGGCCCTGACTTCCACCAGGGCATAGGCACGGCAGTGATCACAGCAGACCCAGATGGAAGGCCTCAGACGTTGATTAATTACCTCCACTGGGGCTGGCTAATTGTCCACCGATCTCTGCTCATCAAATGCCCTGCCTGCCTGACCTGGGCTTGCCTTCCAGAGCAGAACTGCGTGGTATCAGAGCAGAGGTTTCTCAGATATGCCAGCCCTGAAGTCCTCTTCATTTGCCTTAGCTGAGCACTCCCCCACTGGGCGCAGCACAGGCTCCTCCATGGGAGCTGGGTGCCGGGCTGGGCAGCTGTACAAAGCATCAGATGGTGTTTTCCTGACTCTTGATGAACACAATATGGAGTTGTCATGTGTCATTGACATGCTCAGGGTGCAGGGCTGGTGGGGGGAACTCTTAGGGTCTTGGCTCACGGAGTCTACTTGGACACTCCTTGCTGGTGTCAGGGAACTAGCCCTGGCTCCATCCGCAAACATCTGTGCCCCTTCCATGCAGGGCCTTATACTGATCACTGGGGGCACCACGGACTCAGTGATGACGCTGCCCTGTCTTGCCCTCTGCAAGTCCCAGTCTAATGGAAGAGGTAGTTCTGGACCCAGACTGAGCATGACGAGTTTGACATGGATATCTGCTCAAGGGCCAGGGCAGAGCAGCTCTCCTGGTACCACTGGGCAAACTGAGGTCAGGAATGGGTGAGGTACGTCCCAGGTCACACAGGGACTTGGAGGTGAGCTGGGCTAGAATCACTTTCCCACCTCCAGGCCAGGGCTCCTCATGCCATACCCCAGCTCCTCATTCTGAGCTCTATTTTTGCTGGAAAGCACAGATGAAGATTTTGTTTTTAATTCCTCCGTTTTGTTTTTGCTGAATCGGCATTTCTGTCATCCTAATCTGAGGGGCTTGGCTTGTCTGCTACAGGGGGGGAAGATGCCTCCACTTAAAAGCAGAACTAAAAGAAAAACATCCACAGGCCCCATTTCACTGCAGCAGACATGATGAGCAAACCATGGTCGTTAACATGATAAAAGTCACTTTGTCTGGGTGTAAAATTCATTTTTTCCCCATTTAGCACACGGTGCATTTGCATTGTGCTGCAGTTCGTGGGTTGTGGTCTCCTCCCAAGGATGCCCCCAAATTGTTCCTATTCCCCAGGCAGTGACCCCAAGACCTGGGTGTCACCGAGGCTGGGGCCACGGTGCTGGGAGGGGCCCATCATGTGGGTGTTCCCTTGGCCATGAGGCTGCTCTCCCAGGAGCCTTGAGAGACCTTGAGGCCCCACGCTCTCTGGTCAGGCCTGGAGGGGACTTGGCAGGGATGGATGAGTGGGGCACCTGGGGACCCCAAGGAGCCCCATTGACCCAGTTCTTACCCCAGCTCTGCCCAGCAGCTTGCCCTGGTGTCGCATTCACCCCCCTCAGCCCCAGGAGTCCTGCCTTCAGAGGCAGGGCCTCACTGAGTTGCTGACTCACAGAGAGGGGAGGGAGTTGCTTATGGTCACCTGAGCAATTGAGGCAGGGCCCATTCCAGCCCACCATACCACGGCCGAGGGTTCAAATCTCACTACCTGCTGTGCGGGGGCCCACAAAGGTCAAATTCGAGGGCTGACGCAGACAGCCTGGATCCTGCCTCCCATCCTGTTTTAGAATATAGCCTTGGATCTTCCTCTCATTTGGACTCAGTTTCCCCAACCATACAGTGACAGGCTCCATGGGCCAAACTCTCAGGTCATTTCCAAGTTTAACCTTCCCTGGAGGGTGTTCAAATATGATCTGCTGTTCAGCCTCAATCTTGAGGGGGACCTAGTACTCTGGGGATCACTGTTGTGCACTGAGGGGCAAGAAGACAGAGGGGGCAGGAACACAGAGCCCTCTGCCCCTCTGCCCAGCAGGCCAAAGAGGACCAAGGGCCTCCCTGAAGTCCCTACCCCCAGACTCTCCTCGCAGAGGCTGGGCTGGCTCCAGGAAAGAGGTGGTGTCAAGCTTCTGCCCAGGTGGGGCTGACTGCCGATGTGGAGGCTGGTGGTATGATATAACCCCATAGCTTTGGGAAGAGGGAGCTGAGAAGCCCTTTCTACAGAGTTCTGCCACAGACATGGGAAGAGAGAGAAAGGACAGGACCCCCATGACCCTGCCCACAGCTATGGGGGCTTAGACTCTGTTACTGATAAGACTTCCAGCTGGGGTGGGCAAAGAAACAGAGAGAAGACTCCTGGAGAGAAGGAAAACGGCAGGCTGTCGGTGAGAGTGGAGGAAGCTCCAAAGAGGGGATGGCAATTGGCCCCAAGAAGGAGGAGCAGGGAACCCTTAGGTAAAATGCTTACCTGGCCCTGGTGTGGTCTTGGGCAGAGTGGACTCAGAAAACACACAGTAACTGGAACCGGGGCTGCCAGATAACCCTGCCCTGCCCCCTTGATTGGGGAGACGGAGAGGCTGGGAAGACCTGAGCCCAGCCTGAGTGGATGGGAGTCCTGTCATAGCAGGGGACATGTCCAGGTCATGGGGCAACTGTGGGGGACTGGAGGCCCTTTAGAGATGATGTCCCACGTAGGCTTTCCCAGGGAAGGCAGGACTCCAGCAAGGCCATGGTCCAACCATAGAGGTAGATCTAAGCTACTCCTCTCCTCCAGCCCGGAAGAGAGAGCACCGGGCTCTACATCTCACAGCTTACATCTTGCTGCCAGAAGAGGGGTCTGTGACTGCCAGCCAGAGCAGGGTTCTCAGGGCCTCTGGGGCGACTGGGGAGGGGAGAGAGGCCCCCTGCCTGGTGAGAGAGTGCGGGTGGTGCAGTGCGCATGGCGGGTGGGACCCAGCAACAGCTGTTCACTTACTGAAGCTATTTTATAATATTGCCAGAGCTTTTAAAATAATCCCATTTCTGCAGAATATTCCCAGCTAATTGGAGCTGTCTCTTTCTTATTAAACAGAAAGGTTATAAAAATGTGTGTTGAGGGTTTAAGTGCAATACCTCTCGGCTGCTCTGATTGTTATGACAAGGATAACATACTGGAAACCAGTAGCTGGCAGGCTAGGCAGAGCAGGCTGTGGTGGCTGGGCTGGGGTGGAGCAGGGGCTGCCACCCAGGCAGGGCCAGGCTGACTCTCCCCGTGGCACCTTGCTCAGCACAGGCTTGAGGAATGGCAGCCTTCCCTAGAACAATTGCTCTTTAAACACTTAGGCTGCTGTGACAGGGCTGTCCATCACCCAGGACTCTGACTGGGGCAATTCGCATAATTTACTGAGAGGCAGAGGAGAAGGGGGAAAGCGATTCCAATTAGCTGAGCCAGGCGGCAGATGAGTTCGCAAAACCTCAGCGCTTCAGGAGGATGAATAAATAGCCTCCTCTCCATGATGGAGGGCCGCCCAGGAGCACAACTGAGGGCAAGGTGCTAAGAGGTACCCATTCTGCAGATGGGAGCCTGAGGCCCACGGCTGTGAAAGGCCTTCCCAAGGTCATCCAAGGAGGGTTGAAACGAGTCCAGACCCTGTTTAGAGCTGAAGCCTTGTGCCCAGCTCCTGTCCCTCCTTATGCCGAGCTCTGGCATGGGGTGTGCACTGGAACTCTGTCCTGGGAGCCTCTGGAGCCCCCGACCCCTGCCATCCTCCATCAGAGCAGTCCCACTTCAATCTGTCACATATGGGGGATCTGATCAAATTTAGTTTAAAATGAATTCCTGTTCATCAAAATATAGTTGGAAACCCAGTGTCCTGGAAGAGGCCCCCAAAACTTCAATGGACCACCCCCGAACCATTTAATGGGCAGATCAGTTTTGTCCCTAGGATCCTTCCCGGGACCTCTCCAAGAGAAGATAAGCTTCTAAACTGACCTGGGCCAGCCACCTCCTGTCCCTAACTGTCACATTCCTCCACAGGCCACCCCATTCTCCCTGTGCACCTCAGCAGCTGCAGGAAGGCCTCTGCCCATTGCCCCAACCTCACTAACTCGTCACTCTGCAATGTGCTCCAGTCCCAGTCCTGCCCCCGGCTTGGTGTGTGCTGGGCCTGGCTCATTGCCTCAACTGGGTGGAGTATGTAGGGGCAGGGGTGGCACTATTGCCCCTCCTCCTTCCATGGACCTGGTGGACACCATGGGAGCAGTCCTGCTATGCAAGCTTGTGACTCAGCATCAAAGCATCAAGCCCCCGGTGGCTTCCCAGCAGCTCTGAGAGGAAGATGAGGGGGCTTATTAAACCCATTTTACCTTCAAGGTGAGTGAGGTGCAGTGACATTGGGTAATGAACTCAAGGTTACCTGGGCCCAGTGGATGTCCGCTGCCTCCCAGACATGAATCAGGCCAAGGCGCTGGATGATTGTCCTTTCCACCCTGTGCTCATGGGACGTTTCTCCCATGATTTGTGACCACTGCCTGTAGCCAGCCCTGCCACCCGCCTCCCGGCTTCCAGGCCTTCCTGCTCCAGTGCAATGGGCTCTTTCATCATGGAGAAGCCTCACTTCTGGAAACAGAGCAGACCTTAAATGCTTCACTGGCTTTCCCCGGAGCGGATCCTACCTTCACACCTTTTACTAATTCTCCAGTATTCCCTTCACCTGGAATGTCCTCTCCTTTACCTCTAGAGAGCCTTCCCATATTCCCGCAGCAACAAGCAGTTCCCGTCCTTGAGCATCCCAAAGTGCAGATGTTCATCTCTGCTGGGCCTGGGGCTCCATGGAGGGAAAGGGGAAGGCATGAGGCAGGTGGTCCTTGCCTTACCCGTGGGATCCGATACATGCTCACAGGCTTTGTGGGGACAGATCCCCAACTGCTTTTTGCAAAGCTCTGCCCAGAGGTACTTTGGGTTTGGCAGGCAGAGCAGCGAGTTTCCATCCAGGCAAGAGAGAGGAGGCCTTTTAAATGCTGGTCAAACCCAAAGGCTGCACTGCTACCTGGGAGTGGACAGGAAGTACTCATTTGCATGCCTTGTGCATAGCTTTGCATATTGAGATAAGATGGACTTATTAAATTTTTTTTTAAAGATTACAATATGCTCCTCGTGCCTCAACCAAGGAGGAGCTGGATTGGGAGTCAGATCCCATCTCCATTGCTTCCCAGCCAGATGGAACAACTCACTCGGAACCACTGGAGCCTCAGTTTTCTCATCCACTCAATGGGGATAATGCTATCTACTTGAAAGGCTACTGTAAGGATTAGGCATCCTTCGGGCCCCGTGTCTGGTGTGTAATGGGGAAGGAGAAGCTGGGGGAGAGGGAGGAATAATGATGGGGCTTATGATTCTCATTCACTTTCTGGAGGAAACATCAAGAATTCTCTTTTGGAAATCACAGGAAAGCCACAGTGACCAGGGTAAGTCCTTTTTCTCTGTACAGTGAATATAAGGTTCTTAGTCTCCAGGGGAGGTTGGGAGTAGGGGCACTCCAGTGGGTGGGGGGTAGTTTGAGCTCTCTCAGGGCCTATTTTCCAGGAAGCTGCAGCAAGACTCTCAGTGAGATCCAAGCACGTCTAGAGGGCTAGGGGATCAGCAGAGCCTGGGATGAGGAGATTCCAGACATGCCCAGCTTTCTATAAGAGCAGCTAGGCCAGGGTTCTGAGGCCAGGCTGAAAGGGCAGCAGTTGCCCTGCAGTGTCTAGCAGAATCACTACAGTGTGTGTATGGGGATGGGGAGCACTGAGTGGCTGGGGCTTGTGGGGAATCCTCAGTCCCATCAGAGATCTATGGCTGGCAGGGAATCGTACAGGAACCTGGGAGGAGGTTATATGGAGTTGTGAGGGCAGGGTCCATCTCACTCCCAGGGATCTGATCTGCAGGATTTGCAGGGGTCACATGGCTCCCATCCCAGACCCCAGCATGATGGAGATGATATATTATTACATAGTCATTTAGTCATTCATCAACACTTGATAATGCCCTATCTTCCGAGGGGCCTGAGCATGCCTGGCATACCTACTGCCCCCCGGGTTTAAGTACCATCCCCCAGCCCTGCCCCACGCCTGACTCATCACCAGTGTTTCCTGTCCATGGCCTTCTCCCAGCCACCCCACGGCAGCTGGCTTAGATTCGAAGGCAAGACCTAAGTGGCTTGTGGCAAAATGCTGAGTCCACATCCTGATCCTCCCCGAGGTCTCTCTCTGTCTCTCTCAGCGAGTCTTTCCATCCGCCTCTGCCTCTCCAAAGCTCCTTCTCACTCATTTAGAAATTAAGACCTCAGCAAGATGGTGCTCTGGAGCCGCCAGACTGGGATCAGGGAGGCTGTGGCGGTAGGTATAGGGGAGAGGCCGTCCAGCTGGTGGGAACATAAGCAGACAGAAGGCTCTCCATCCTCCGCCAGACTCTCAATGGCCTACCTGGGTGCAGCTTCCCAAGCACCCCTTTCTGCCTGCCTGGAGCCCAGCGAAGCTCTCTGATAGCTTTACTCTGCAGGAAGAGGGCTTGGCTCTGCCATGAGAATTCCCAGACCTCCAGGGTCTTTTTCTAGGCCACTGAGGGGCTCTCTGCTCTCTGTATCTGTCCTGGTACCTGCCTTGCTCTGCTGGCCACAGTACTGGCCCTTAATCAGCAAGTAGAAAACAGACACCCAAGATGGGGATATGGGCCAGCTCTGACCATAAGACAGTGCCATGAACCGGCCCTAAGCAAGGACCCAAGGGGTCTGGGTTCTGGTCTCAGAGGTGCCACTGTTCACTAGGCCCGGCCCAGAGCATCCCTGAGGCTCAATTTGTCAATTTATAGAGTAGAGTGAGGGGGTCCACAGAGTTCCTGCTGTCCTTTGAAAGAGATTCTGGGGCCTGGCTGTCTCCAGAACATCTGGGTTGTTTCCCAACTGCCTAGACCAGTTGGGGAGGGATCCAGAATCCTTGCAAGCCATGGTCACCTGCAGCACTTGTGCCCTAAACAACCTCCCTTTCCCCACCCCACACCTTCTGGGCAGTGATGTCTCTCCCTTAGCTAGCCCACGCGGGGTACAACGGTCCCAGGACAACCTCTGCTCTGCTGGTCCCCCTAATTTCCATCCCTGCCCCTGTTTCCTGCCATACCTCACAGGTTGTGCCTTCTATCAAGACCAGATGCTCCCTTCATTTGCCTAACCTGGTACTACCTCATGCTGGCAGAGGAGAGGAAGGAGTGTGTTTCCACCCAGCCCTGTCTGCTTTGCCCCTTCATGTGGCCTCAGGAGCTGGAGCTCCCAGCCCTGCTGCCTGCCTAGTCTAGGCCCATCTGTCTTGAGTGTCCCCAGCCTCCCCCATACCCCTAGGCAGTAAAGTAGCCTCCAATCCAGCATGACCTTCCTCAGCAGATCCTAGTGGCTCACACATTCCCCCTTGGGTCAGTGCCAAGGAAGATTTCATGGGGGTTGGAAAATACCCTTCTCCTCCCAGGGCCTGGATAGTTGCTGAATCGTAAGTGCACTTGGATTGTATTTGAGGCTAATGGCCTGGCTTCAGGCCAAGAGGGGGTCCTTCAGGATTTCCAACTCCAGACCACTCCAACCAGTGGGGGAGGAGTCCATGCTTCCTTCCTCCCTGCTCCCTGCCTCACCTCATCTCAGGCCCTGGAGGTGAGATCTCAAAGGCCCTGACCCAGGGAGAACAGCAAGGGCTGCAGTGGCACCCTGATTCAGGGAGCAGAAAGACCCATATCCAGCGCTAATGGGAAAGGCTGGACTGGTTTTTGGCAGAAGGCCTCCCTTCTCCTCCCTGTCTGGTGTCTAAGGAACTCAGGGGGAGGGTCCTGAGTGCTGGCATCACCCCAAGAAAGCAGGGGCCTCATGAAAGGGGGCAGGGCAGCCTCTGGGCCACCTAGCCTCTCACCACGCACTGCTCCTAGTGGCCCTGCTGCCACTTCCCACAGCGTCAACTTCTTTCAGTAATTGAAGAACACCTAGCCTCATCCGTCTTCCAGGCTCGACAAATGAAGTGCTAACTGCCCCTCACAGGAGCAGCAGCCATCAGTTAAAGTAAGTAATGGTGGAGCCAGGTCCTGTCCTCCCCTCAACCACCTAGCAGAGGCTAATCCTCTAAAAGCCTAGTGGGCAAAAGCCAAGAGATGCTTTTAGCAGAAAAGCAGAAGTTTTGAGGACTTTCCTCAGGGTGTTTCCCTAGCCCATTGCTCAAGGAGGTACTTTCTGGGGTCTAGCCTTGATCTCTCCTGCCTTTTCAGGTGCAGAGGGGAAGGTGGATAGCATGAGGTGTGGACCTGCGCTTGGAGAGCCCCCTCTCAGGAAACATCTCTCGCTCTGCCCTCACATTGAGCAGAGCTAACTCATTCAGGGACACATCCCCGGCTTGCTGGTTTCATTCACAGTCGCCAGAGCCCTCTGTCTCTGTTTCCTCATTTGCAAAATGAGCAAGTTAGGGAGGGGTGGTTCACAGAATTGACAACTGGATCCCAGCAATGCGCAGGGACAGGAGCTGACCAGGAAGCTCTTTCCCAGCCTTGGTGGGGGAGGCCAGCACCTGTTTCTCTCTGCTCTCTGAGGGCCTGGAGGGGCGGCCATCAGAGGAGGCAATTTGCCGTGGCCATTCCGCTGAGGTGTTGATGGGGTGTTAGGAGGTGATGGAAGGCCGCTGCCTCAGACCCTGACTTCGCCCACCGCTGACACTCTTCACTTCCACCTGGAGGCAGAAAAACACGTCTTGTGGAGAGTTAGAGCTGCTGTCAGTGCTGGCCGGGGGCTCTGAGGAGACTTTTATTTATTTGGAAGCCATTCAGACAACTAATGCTCTTCTGAGGGGAGAATTTCTCTTTTTTATTTGTCCCCGTTTTCTCTTGCCACGGTGGAATGAAGGCCTCAGGGGAGGGGGCAAACCCAGCATCTGGGTCTCTGTGCCATACACATCACTGTGTATAGAACACAGGGGTGGCACTGAGGGGCCTCTCACTCCTCTGGGGAAGATGTTCAGGTCAGAGTCCTCCCAAGGGGAGTTCTGAGGACTCTGAGGGCCCCGGTGCCTGGGAGGGGGCACAGAGGACAGAGTCTCGACCTCAGTCTGGAGCCTGAGTCTCTTTGCTCACCATAACCCCTTCCCGGGGATGCCTGAGTCTCTCTGTGGTTTCCCTTCATTAAGGCCTTGCAGAGTACCAAGTCCTGCCCTTAGGGTGTTACATGTTTTGGGTCTTCAGACCATCCCTGCAGGTACCGTATCTCCCATTATATGGATGAAGAAACAAAGGCTCAGAGAGGCAAAGTGATTTGCTGATATAACCTGTAATATCTGAGGCCAAAGCTATCACTCTTTACACCCAGGCCAGACCATAGCCCCAGGCTCCTGGAGATGCCACTCAAAAGTCCTTATGTCAACACTTCCTGTGCCCTCCCAATGGCCAGGCTCTGTGTGGGGCCCTGAGGTGGTGACAGGGACAAGGGAGACTTGGGGTCCCAGCTTGGGTGCAGGTGTCTTTCTGAACCCAAGGCAGAGGCTGCTGCATGTGTGTGTGGCAGGGGGGAGGGGGCAGGAGAGTAGAGACTGGAGTGGGGAAGCCTATCTAGTTGAGGGGAGGTCCAGGAAGGCTTCCTGGCATAAGTGGTATTTATGGGTTCATAAACATTCTGGGTTCAAGTGGTAGAGATGAGAGAGTGTGTTCCAGGCAGAAGGAACTGCAGCGGTAAAACTCTAAGAAAGCCAGGAGCTCTCCAACCCACTGGCTTATAGAGCAGCAAAAGGGTGATGGCAGGGAGGCTGAAGGTGCGCAGGTTGAAGTGGGGATCTTGCTGCCCCAGGTGTCCTGGACATTCCTGATAGGCTTCCTTGTCCCTCAGGACTTGCTTGGCACATAGTAGGTTTTCCATAAACACCTCTCAGTCTCTTCTGGCTTGCTTAGCTGACTTCCCCTCAGCCCACATGCAGAACTGGCACCTGCCAGGCCCCCTGCCACCCTCTGCTGGCTGCACCTTTACTTGCCCCTGCTGCCTTACATCTTCTAGCACATGCACATCTGGCCAGATGGGTAGCTGCCAAACCTGTCAATATTCCTGCCCAGGAAGTCCCCCTATTCGCTAGGAAGTCTTGATTTTTCTTCCCATGAACTTAACCTGTGGCTGGAGCCAGGAGCCAGGAGACCGAGGATGTTGTGAGCCTCTGAAGTTGGAGTGTGTAGACTCTTACTACCCGTTTACTCTTAATTACCTCCCCTCCTTATTTGTCTTCCTTTAACGGCCTGTCAACCAAAATCTCCCGCCTTTCCCTTGGCACCAGCGGCCTCAATTAGGTGCACATCTGTGGAGGCTGGAACTGAAATGCCCAACTACCAATGCCCACTTGCTGCACCCAGCCTGGGTACAGGTACCTGATGACCTGGGCACTCTTTGGGGATAGTGCTGCCATCCTGGTGTCAAAGGGCAGGGAGGCTGCCCCTGACATTTCTCACTCAGCCCCTGCAGAGCTGGCCTTGAGAAGGTGCCCACTTAACCCCAGAGGGCACCCAGGAGGGGTGATGCCCTTTGTGCTGGTTCCCTGGGGCCATAAGCACAAGCATTTATCCAGCAAACAGATGGGTGAGGATACCATGGGCCAGCCCTTCCCTAGGCATGGGGGAGATAGAGGTGCTAGACACAACTGTCAGTAGGAGGGGCTAGGAGGGGGGCTGGTTAGGTTAGCTCAAGCTTGTTGACTCTTCTGTGACGCACCCTGCCCCCATCATTCTGTCCAGGTGGAAGGACTGCCCTGCCCAGAAGTGGGGGTGGGGACATCTGCACAATCAGGCATCTTGCCTTGTCCTCCATAGAACTGGCCTGGCTTGGCCTTCCAGAGTCCACTATGCCCCTCCTGTTCACCAGCCCCCAAGGCCTATCAGGGGTTTGGGGCCCAGGGCACTGCCTTCATTTAACAATATGTTTGGGACCTATGGCAAGCCTCAGTTTGGCCTCTGAAGACTCACTCAGGTCAGAGAAGGAGGATACTCCAAAGCTGTCTCCCTGCCTTGTGAGGGTAGGCAGGGGTAGGACTGCCCAGGCAGGAATAAGGAGCAAGTAAAGGTTGTCCTGAGCCCTATTCCCTTGCCACTGTCTGGGTGAGAGGGGTAGCTCTGCCCTCCTCAGTCCAGGGGTTACCACTCTTCCCCCTCCACTGCAAATCCTCTTTAGGCTGACTTGTAAGTAGGTGATGGGAGACTCACCCAGATATCATAATGTGGGGGGCTCTTGCTCAGGTGGTTACTGGCCCTCACTCATATTAGGCACCGAATCTGTGGGCAGTTACTGCTTAGAGGGTCTTGCTCTGTTCCAGGCTGGTAGGAAGCATTCTCCCATCTTATCTGTGCCAGGGGCAGAGCAGGGCCCCAGGGCAACTTCAGCGGAATCTCAGGGATACTCTCCCCCAACCATGAGTGTTTCAATTTACCAAGCAACTCACTTCCATTCTCACTTTATCCTGGAGATGGGAGTGGGCACCCACACAAGCATTCACAAGGGAGGAGACTGAGACTCGGAGAGGCCCAC
Organism: Phocoena sinus; assembly: GCF_008692025.1. NCBI lineage: Eukaryota > Metazoa > Chordata > Mammalia > Artiodactyla > Phocoenidae > Phocoena > Phocoena sinus. The sequence continues at coordinate 37,933,146 of NC_045773.1, forward strand.
AAGCCGCAGAGTCAGAACTGACACCAGCCCAGCCTTCTCCCGGCAGCAAGGGAGAGCCAGGAGCCTCCAGGACAGAAGGGATTGGATTGTGCAGGGGTGAGCTTACTGGCACTGGAGGAGTTTAAATAGAGGCTGTGCAAGCCTCGGGGGCTGGGGCTGGTCTGCACACAGTGCCCGCTTAGCCCAGGGAAGTGAAATGAGTGGTTGCAGAGCGCTGCATCCATTCCCAGCCCCTCACAACTGTGCAACTGGACCTGTTCCCACCCAGGCTTTTTCTTTCTGTCAGAGCCTTGGGACCCAAGTTCCCCCAGAGAGGACTCTTGAAAGTAGCTGGAGCCCCTGGGGGTATGAGTTCAGCTCCATTGCCCTCTACAGTGGTCTCTGCTGAAGCCTGCCATTCTACCATTAAACCTGTGACTCCAGGCCTTAAGCCTGTTGAAGGTCGAGCCTCCGGCAGGGTCAATATGAGCCTGCCGGGGACTCTTCGCAGTCTGAGGCGTGGGGCAGGGCGCACATTGGAAATTCGGACTTGGCTGGGGCTCAAGACGCGCGTGCCCAGGCTCGGTTCGGCCACGCGGGCCAGCAGGGCCGGCTCAGGGAGGCGCGAGGGGCGCGCAGGCCGCGGCGGGCGCGCAGGCCGCGGCGGGGGCGCGCGGGGGCGGACCGGCCGGGGAAGTGGGGAGGAGGGAGGGAGCGGGGAGGGCGGCGCCGGCAGGTTGGCGGCGGCCGCTATTTGAGCGCTGGTCCGGGACCCGGCGCTCAGAGCGCTTCGAGCTAGCGCGGCGGAGAGATCGCATCACGAAGCCCGCAGAGGTGCTGCGGCTCGGGCAGCCCCGGAGGCCCCGCGCGAAGAAGGCGGCGGAGGAGGAGAGGCGATTGCCGCCTGCCGCCCGCGCCCCCCCACCCCGCCGCCGCCGCCGCCCCCACCCCTCCCCGCGGCGCCGCATCTTGAATGGAAACATGGCGGTGCCGGCTCGGACCTGCGGCGCCTCTCTGCCCGGCCCGGCGCGGACCGCGCTCAGCTGGCCCGGCCGCGGCTCGCGGCCCGGCCTCAGCGCCCGGCGGCCGGCGGCTCGGCCCCCGCGCCCGCTGTCGCTGCTACTGCCGCCGCTGCTGCTGCTCCCGCTGCTCGCCGCCCCCGGCGCCTCTGCCTACAGCTTTCCTCAGCAGCACACGTAAGTGGCCTCGGCCGGCCGCGGGACCCCAGCCGAGCCCGGAGCCCCCCCTCCGTCCCCCAGCCCGCGCCCGGGCCGGGGCGCTGGGTCCCGCCGCCCGCCGCGACCGGGGGCGGCGGCCCCAAGCCCAGAGGGCGGGCAGCCGGGGTCCCGGCGCTTCTGGCTGCGTCGCGAAACTTCCCCGCGGTGCCCCTTCTCCCTCCCATCCCCCAAACGGCACAGAGCGAGATCTCTGGGGGGTCCGAGCTTGCCAGCTGATTTCCTTGCCGCTGCGGGTTGAGAGGGGAAACCTGGGGTTGGGTGAGGGGGCGGCCAACGACCCCTGCCCGGCGGAGTCAGAGCCCAGCGACTGCCTCCTGTCTCCTCCCGGGTAGAAGCTTTAGATCCAGAGGTGGGGGGCACCTCCACACTTGTTTTCATTGGCCTTTTCCTTTGAGGGGGAGGGCTGGATGCAGAGGATGCGAGCACCTTACTGTTTGGCCAGTGCCACAGAAGAGGTGAGTGTCCCCTGTTCTTGCCCCCGCCACTAAACCTGGGGGAAGGGTCGCCTGGAGAGCCCAATTGGGAGGTGAAGGTGCCGGGGTGGAGGCAGAAGGTGAATGGCAGGGAGGACCCCCGCCTGCCCCTGCCAACAGGGTAATAGCATCTCTTGGCCCTGCCAGCTTCTGCTGGTTCTCCGTGGTCCTTCTGAGCCTTCTCTCCCTCCCCAGGAGCCTGGAAACTCGGGCTTCCTCCTCTGGGTGAGCTTGGCCAGATGCATCTGGGGCTGCAAATGGGTGTTCAGTGCATGTGGCCTTTAGGACAGCAGCTGTTTCTATGGGCACCATGACCCAGCCTTATGTCAGTTCCCAGACACCCCTGTGGCTTTGGGGCACGGTGACCACCTTGCTGTCTGTTATTTGTCTCTCGCTCTGAGGAGCCACCTGTCCCTGGACTCCTGCACCAGTGACCACACAGGGGTTTTGGGAAATGAGTAGCCGGGCTGCTAGTGGCCAAGAGGAAGGGTCTGTCCTCATGGAAAGGGAAAGGCTGGCTCTGCGTCATTAGACCAGTTCTGCCCAAGGGTAGGGGCCCCTGGTTCTGCCTACTCCAGCTTGTAGGTTCTCCCAGATGAGGAAAAATCAAACTCAGGAAAGGCACTGCCTGAGTCTCTCTCCGTCTTGTCATCTCTCTCCTCAAACAGCCTGGCTGTGCTCAGGCGGGTGATCAGTAGGCAAATTACAGGTTCTACACGGACGTGTCCTCTGTCAGCTGTCTGGATTTTTCGTGTGTGTATGTGGGGTGTGCCCAGGGGGAAGAGAATCCTATGGAAGTTCAAGGCTTGTGGGTGCATTGTTGTCTTTCATTTGCTGTGATGAAAATGGACTTAAGCCACAGTGTTTAAAAAGAGCAAAAGCATTATTTTTTTGTTGTTCTTTTTTCCTCAAAGTCAAGACACAGTTATTTTTTCCCCTTGCCGTTTCGTAGCTCCTTGAGTGAAGGTTTAAGTAGACGTCTCTTTTCACCTCTTCCCACCTTGCTCCCTCTCCTTGTAACCTGCGGTGGGTCAGATGGCTGCCGAGCCTGCATGTTACATTTGTGATACCCTGACCAGAGAGGACACCTGTCCCTCTGTCCCCAGCCAGAAGATGGGGAGGCGGGTGTGATGGCAGTGGCACATTTTCAGCTGGACGCTCTTCGCTTGTCGATATAGTTGGAACTAATTTCAGGGTTTGGGACACATCTTGAAAACCATAATTAGAGAATGAGAGTGGGGGTGGGGTAGGGGCTGTACAGCTCCGAGGGTCCAGGGGGAGGTGACTAATGGTGTGACAACACGCAGGGCTGGCGGTGACAGCCAGCGCCCTTCAGCTGCCCTGGTCCCGCGGATGCAAACGCCCATTGATCCTTGGAGGCAGGAAGGGGGAGGAATTGAGTGGGGGTCCCTCCCCCACGTTCCCCTGCATGACCATGCTTAGTTGGAGTTGGGACTTTTGTTGAGCTGACATGAAAGGCTGAGGCTGCTGCCCTGGGGCTGTTCGGGGCCAGTGGCCTCCCTGAACTCTCCTGGGTTAGCATGGCCAGGCTAGGAAGGGACTTTGATACAGGTACAGGTGGCTTTCTGAGGTGGGCAGTGGGACCCTCAGCTTCACGGCACTAGGGTGACGACCCCTCAGTGGAGAGGGCCCTTGATGGGAAAGTCATTTCCTCCTTAGTGTCTGGCAGTGCGACAGGGCCCAGCTTTGCAAGCTGCTGGGTTTCAAGCAAGTGTAGGTTTAGGGTCCGGTGGCCGTTATTTCTGTAATCGCTTCGGCAACATGGCTGTCTGCCCACCAGGCAAAGCAGACCCTTTGCCACCTCCTCCAGGTGGATGGAGGAGGGCAGAGGAGTTACTGATGGAGGGAGGACAGACCTTTGGTTTGGGGGGGGTGCCCTCTCACCCCACCTGGACCTGGATCAGGTTTTCAAACAAGGGAAGGCCACATGTGCAGAGGTGCATGTGTGTGCATACGTGCACTCATGTGTCTGGGGTGAGGTAGGGGGAGATGGAGTCAGAGCACACACTCTCTGTTTTACCTGCTTCCTCCTGTTTCCTGTTTGCTGCTGGCTGAGGGGCAGCCCTCACTGCTTTGCCTCTCCTTGTGCCTTTTCCTTTTCTGTCAGCCGCCTTTTCCAATTCTGTCAGTCGCCTTCCCCCTCCCTGCCCCCTTCTTTGGTCTCTCATCTCTTCTCCCATCCCCCTCCCCCCACTTCCTTGCCCATCCGTCTCATCTCTCTGTGTCCACTCTGCCCTGCCCACCTCTTCTGTCATCTCTATTGGACCTCTGTCCCCTGTTCTCCAGCATTCCTGGGTTTCTCTGTCCCCTCTGTGGGGTCCTGCTGAGGTGCCTGGGTGGCTGCACCCTCTTAGCCCCACTCTTCCCCAGTGATGGTGCTGGCCAGTACCTCCCTTCCTCTGGGAGTGGGTAGGTGGGTGGGTGGGGAGCAGAAAGGAGCCCGAGGGGTCTGGGCCCCCAGCAGATTAATGACAGCCAGAGTACGTGCGCCTTTTCCTGAGTGTCCACGACAGGGCATGCGTCACTATAGCTATGGTTAATGGTGGGTGACGTGTGTCTGTCTGGGCCTCCAAGCCCACGTCTTCACCTCCCTGTAGCTCTCCGTATTAGAGGGAGGCAACATCACGCATCTGGGTCCCCCATTTCCCCAACAACCTGCCAACAGCTTTTGCAGGAAGGAGAAGGGGGCTGAGGCTTTACGGCTGGCTGCTGCTACAACTGGCTCACATCCCTCCTAGCGTTGAGGATGGGGGCTGGGGGACCCTTGTCTGCTTTCCCCCTGCAGGACCCACCTTTACTGGGCCAACTATGTCAAGCTAGCCCCTGAGAAGGGAGTAGCCTGTTTTAAGACGAGCCCCCTCATAGTGTGCGGGTGAGTCTCCCTCAGATTCTTTGTCACACTGGTGTCTCCGAGGAGAGACTGACTCACAAGTGGAGTGAGCACTTCTGCCCTCGGTGCCTCCTTCTCCCCTATGCCAGTGTGCAGGTTGTCCCTGCCAGCTCCTGGGAGGAGGCAGTTTGGGGACATGGTGGGTGTCAGGTGTGGACCCTGCAGGCTCAAGCTTTGGTCTCCAGAGCTGACCCTCCCCATTGGGATGACCTTGCCTCTGTTTCCCCAAATAAGATAATAGAATCTGCTTAAGAGGCTGGTGGTGAGAATTAGTGGGAGAGGGTGTCACCTCAGGTGAGCAGGGAGGGTTCCATGGGTGGGAGTCATGGTAGCTATTGATAGCATTAACAACCCCTGATGCTACAGCCTGATGGGCCCCCATCCACCAATCTTTTCATATTCCTCCCATGGACTGAGCGCCTTCCTATCCCTCTGCTTTGCTTATGCTGTCCCCTCATCACTGCGTGCTTTTCTCAGGGGTTTAGATCCTTCCTTCAGTGTCTCATACCCACACCTTCCAGAGGCCTCTGGGTTGTGCCACTAGCTCAGGCTGTACCCACCTGCAGGGATATCAGCTCCGTGAGGACGAGCACTGGGCCTCCTCCCTCCCCCATTCCCTGAAGTCCAGCTTGATTATGGTGGGGGATGTCACCAGGCTAATGGTGGCCTCCCCTCACTGAGCTCAGGCCAGGCCCCTTGTCCACATTACGTCCTCAGACCCCATGGTCATGCCCATCCCACAGATGGGGAGACTGAGACTCAGAAAGATGAAGGGACCTGCCCAAAGCCCCACAGCTACCAGGGGCAGGGCAGGGAGAGGACTAATCTGTCAGACACTTAGCTGTCCTGCCAGGGGGCTGGGCACATCTGGGCAGGGGACCAAGAAGTTGGGGTAGGGACTCAAAGCCTGGGTGTTTGGAAGAAAATGAAGAGGCTTAAGACATGTGAGGGACGCCTAGGCTCCCAACTGTAACCTTTCCTGCTCTGTCCCTTTGTCTTCTTCTGGGTCTCAGGCAACCCTGAGGAGGCCTTTCTTGGCCCATGGCCACCCTGCCAGCCCGGTGCTCATAGGCCCTGTACCTACCTCCACCCCCTCCCACGTGTACACAGGCGATCATGGAGCTCCCCAGTCCAGGTTTTCCCCCTTTCAGAGGCTTCGAGTCATGTGCCAGGCATGCCTGCCGTGCAGGGGTGGGCAAGAGGGACTTCATCTTGAGACTCTGAGACGCCATCTCCCCCTCCAGATTCCAGTAGGATTCCAGAGAGAGAGGCCAGGGGCATGGGGGTGGAGGCTGTTCATGGAAACCTGAGGCCGGGTGCTCTAGTCCCGTGGCAGGTTTTTCAAGCCCGAGGGGATTTCAGAGGGCTTGGACCTTATAGGTGCTGGGGTTTTCATGTTGTGTGGACAAGAGGGGTCTGGGGGGCTGGGGAACCAGGGTTCTATTTGCTAGGAAACTATTCGGGGGCAGCTGGGGGTTTGGGAGTCAAAGCAGGCTGGCATGTGGCGTGTGCCCTGCCTTGGAGGGTGGTGCTGTCTCTGGGTGGGGGGTAGTCTCATTTTCCTCCCCCCATCCAGTTCCAACCTCGCTGGCTTCCAGATTCAATATCTGCCTTGGGAACAGGTGACCTCTGTCCTTATGTGAGGGCTCAGGGGCCTCAGGCCTGGGGAGGGAGATCAAGGCCTAGGGTGCTCTAAAGGCAAGTGTGGGGGGCTTTCCCACCCCTGGCTGCATCCCTTCAACCAACTGGGGAGCTTCTTTTAGTGTCAGGTTGTTTTTTTTTTTCCTGGTGCCTACTGTCTAAACAAGAAGCTACAGAATCAATATTCGTATTCCCAGAGAGAGGTGTATGTGTGGTTTTTGCTTTTTTTCCTTTCACTTCCTCTCTTGTCCTGTATAACCTGAAGAGCCTTCTGAGCTGCCTGTGGCTAAGAGTTGCGGGGGAGTTGGTGGTACAAGTGACCATGCGGATTGATATGCCCATGGGGGGCTTGCAAGGGACTCAGGGATGCTGTCACTTAGGTCCACATAGGCAGGAGCTGGGGCAGCACTCAGCCAAGCCCTGCCCTGCCACTGTGGGACTCAGGCCGTTGGTTTGGTGTCCCTGGCCCTGGTCCTGCTCACGGACCACCTAGTTCCCCTCCCACCTCACCTGGGCCCCCTCCTTCTGGGGCTGGTCGACCCCTGGCCACTGCTGGTTCTGATGACTGAGACTGTGAGGGATCTGGCCTTACAGAGCAGAAAACCCTGTCTAGCTGGGATTACATGGTGGGAAATCTTCACATGGGGGATCTGAGGGTCCCCACCTTGGGTTGACCTGGTTCTGGAGGGCCTCTGTCAGAGGCAGTCCCAACCCAGTCCTTTCAGCTGGTAGCTTGCATGGTGGTGACCTTGGACAGTCTCCTCTACTCTCTGGGCCTCAGTTTCCTCTCTTCCATTACCTTGTGACTCTGACATTGCAGTCGCCTAAGAAGACAGGTCCAAGGTCTTCCTGCTCCTCTCCACACTTTGCTCTAGCTGTGGGGTGAGACCTGACCCTAGCCCAGCTGAGCCCCATCTCCCCCAGTGTGAGGAGCCTGCACCTCCCATACTGGCCTCTGGCCGCACCTTGGGTGTCTCAAAGCTGCTTCTCAGAGTGACCCACTTTGAGCTCTGATCAGCCTAATTGTTTAGCAGAGAGGGAGGGGCACGGGAAGTCTTTCCTGCTGATTATTAAGCATCTCTCCCTACCTTGGAAGTGACTCATTAAACAAAGGGGAAAGGAGTGGGTAAAAAGGGGGAGAAGTCACCCCCTCTGCCCCTCTTTCCCCCTCCCCTTAGACCCTGGGCCCCTTGTTCCCGCCTTGGTGCCTTCCTTCCCTGCTGGACAAATCTTTCTGAATGAGTCCCCTGTTGACACACACTGAGACTCTGCCACACCTCTCACCAGCTGTGTGACCTTGGGAACTTCCTCAGCCTCTCTGGGTCTTGGGGCCTCATCTGTAAAACAGGGTTCCCTTGATCACACTGCCTCGTTGGGTTGGGGTGTGAAAGGTCATGAGGGATGCATGACAAGGGCGTGTGGATTCTTACTGGATCTGTGAGGGTTCTCAGTCCAGCTGGGCCCGTACTCTGAGTGCCAGGCACCTGTCCCATTGCCCATAGCGCCTGCCACCCAGCCAGGCCCTACAGGAACCTGAGGCTCCATTGTGGTTTCTGGGTCCTTCCTCCTGTGCTTGGTCCTTGCCTTGGCCTGTGTGCACATGTAAGCTTGTGTGTGGAAGTGTCTATATGTCTGTGCTCTTATATGTGTTTGTGCACATGTGTTGGATATGTTCACGTTGTGTGCACACTTGTGAGTGTCCATTTGTATATGAAGATGTGCTTATGTGAGTGCGTGTAAATGTGTGTGCCCGTGTGTGTGAGTGTGCTTCGTGTATATGTGCAGGTTGTGTGTACATGCCTGCGCATGTGTATACACAGGTGTTGGTACGTGCATGTGTGTGTGCCTATGAATGCAAATGTGGGTGTGTGCTTGTGTGTGGGTGTGCATATGTATGTGTGGGCATATGTACGGTTTATCTCTGCACCCAGAATGCGCTCCCAGTGCTCACCTTCTGAGCCCCCCTTTGAAGTTAATGCCAGGGCTCAGCTGGGCAAATGTTGGCAGTGGGAAATAAAGCCACCTGTTTGTTAGGACCAGTGTTTCACAAACTTTTATGTCAAGAACAGCCTGAGTTAAGGCTGAGCTGGGAAGTTTGATCATCTACCAACTGGCTCGATGACTGTCTGCAAGGGAAACACACAGAGGCTGCATCCTTGTAATTCAAATTTTTGCAAATAGAATGGTATTTAGATGTGCCGGAGGACTTGGGACTCTGCGAAGCTTGGTGAGTCCTTTGTGAAACAAAGCATCTTTGCTAACAGCCCTTCCGATGTGGAATCTGGAAACCCTTGCCGTGTGACCTTGGCCTGGCAGTTTTTCTCTCTTGGAGTGTGTGCTTCTCACTTGCACACTCAAGGGTGGGAGACTGGCATCCCTTGAAGCATCTGCTGTAGGTTTGGGGTTCTTGCTCCTAGCAAGACATTTGTACAGTCAGCTGCAGGCATAATTTGGGTATAAAAGCTTCAGCTTGATGATGCCCTCATGTTCCTCTATTTGGGATGCCTCCAGCAAAGCTCTTCCTTTCAAGGATGAATTTTTGCCTACTGGGTCTTCATAAACAAGGCTGTCTGAGTGCCCTGTGCTGGGTGCTGGCCCTTGGCTCTGTGGGCCCTGAGCTGATGGGTTCTGATGTCTGAGAGCTTTCCCGGCATTCTCAGGGCCTGTGTGTTGTCAGTGTTAGGATGGCCCAGCATCCTAGGTATCTCGGGAGGGGACTTCTGCAAAGGGCTTGGGCACCTACAGGGCTTGTGAGGGTCCCTATGGGGGCAGGGAGCCTGAGTGCGACCATCTCCTTGGGCAATAATGGGCCTTGCCTGGGTCCCTGATTTGGGAAGGAATATCCCAGCTACAGAAGCCCCTGGGGACCTAGATACCTCCGTTGTACAGACAGGGAAATTGATGTCTGAGTGGTAGGAAGGAGCCTTCAGGCCCCACATTTCTGCTGGCTACATACATTCTGCGGGCAGGGCCCAGTCCCCCACCCAGGGCTCAGTACAGGCTGCTCAAAGGATGCTCCCCGTTCAGCCATCTTTGCACTATGATGTACAACTGATTATCTTAAATAAAAACATTCTTGCCATGAGATGCGGGAGTGATTTGAGGCCTCTTTTGGCAAACCCTGCAGAGCAAGGTGCCTGTGGTGTGGGCCCCCAGCTTCTGGTGTTTCTTTGGGGCAGACCTTGGTGCCCTTTGCCGTTTTAGAGTCAGTGAGGCTTTCAGGGTACCCATGGAAAGGACAGCTTTGTCGCCAGGTGGGCACGAATGGGTTGGAATGTTCCTCAGATGGGTAGAGGCCCCTGCTCTGCTGCGAGTTTCCAGCCTGACACGGCTGACGTGGCATTTAGCCTTGATAACTTCCCTGCTCAGCCTATGTTCTCCTCCCTCTGGCGCTGCCTGAAATGCTACATTTGAAGCCTTAAAGGTCAGGCCTGGTGCTGCTGCCGGTTCCAACAAACAAACAACAAAACAACCCACCTCAGCCCTGCCCCCACAACTTCATTTATTAGAAAAGAGAAATGAGCTGGCAGAACAGGCCTCTGCACTGAGGGCTCTCACAGACGGACATTTCTCCTTCCTCCCTGTGAGCTGAGGCTAAGGTGGGCATGGTGAGAACCTAGGCGTCTTCCCTTCCTTTCCCGGACCTGCCAGGCATGCTGCAGTATCTCTCATTGAGGGCAAGCTATGACCTTGCACCCCAGAAGCCTGCCATGGGCAGAGCCCCACTTCTCACCTAGCATTTGAGGGCCCTCCTGGGCTGGCTCTGGTCTCTGGCCACTAGCTCTGTGACTAGACTCCAGCCAGGCCAAGCCACTTGCAAGTCCTGGTAGAGGCTCTGGCCTCTCCACCTTCTGGCTGTGTCCCTATACCAGGCTGGCCTGCTCAACCAGCCTTCTACTGGGCCAAGAAGCCCTCTAGATCATTGCCCTCCTCTGGCTCCCTACCCCTTGTGGACCTCTCCTATCACCCTGTGCCTCTCCCCCAGCTCTGTGCCCAGTTCGTAGAGGCCTTTCCAGGAGTAGGCATTGAGCTGACTACTAATCCTTCAAAAACTGAGTCCAAGGAATGGCTGCAAGGAAAAGAGGCTGCTTCTGTGCACTCCTTGGAAATCCCAGCACATTAATTTTTTTCATCATGGTTAGGCCCTCTGGCAGGGAGCTCAGAGGTGGGTACGTATAGGCTGTCATTGAGGACCAAGCCTTCACCTGCACTCTGCCTGGCTGGCCTTACTTTTGGTGTGGCTGTCTGTCCTTGACGGACATCCTTCATGGCAACAAGATGGCTGCCACAGCTCCAGGCATCATATGTACCAGACATTAGGAGTAAAAGAGGAGATGTTTCCTCTGGGTTCCTCTTAAAAGGAGGCTAGAAAACCTCACCCAGAAGCCCCTAGCCAATTTCCCCTCACACCTCATTGGCTAGCACTGGGTCACATGTCTACTCTAAACCAATCACTGGCAATCAGGAAGGTGCATTGTGATTGGCTCAGGCTAATGAGGATTTACCCTTGAGCTAAGGATGGGGTCACCTTGGGACTGGAGGTGGGAGAGATTCTTGCAGACTTGGATTTTGTTAGCAAGAAGAGGGGGAGTGATGGAGAATGGGGAGGCAGGATGTGCTTCAGGGTCAGACAAGAGGCCTGACAAGAGGAAGAAGGTGGAAGGGGAAGGAAAGGGAGAGTGTCCATGTTCAAGGAAACATTTGTAAAGGAAGTAATTTTAACTACATCATCAATCACTGTGATCTGAGCCTCGGGTGCTATATTTCACATATGCAGTCCAATGAGATCAGTCCATTTTTATTCCCATTTCACAGATAAGAAAAATTGAGGTTCAGCAGGGCTAAGTGATGCTGAAATCACACAGATGGTGAGTGGTTTCACACCCCAGTGCTTGGGTTTGAGCATTCAGCCACTGCTGTACATAGGCCTTCTGCAGCTCACCTCCTCCAGAGAGGCCCCTGACCACAGGACCCTCAGGGTACCCAACCCTCCTATATTCTTCCATCACATCTGTCCCTCTACCCTTCTTGTCTCAATTTCTTACTACTCCACCCTAGCCCTGGCCTGTCTCCAGCTTACTGTGGGAGTCTGGGCAAGCCACCTGCTCTCCTCCTCCAGCCTCAGTGTCTTCATCATACCCAGGACCCTCTAGAGTGATAGATTCTTCTGCAGCTGATGACGATGCTCCCCTGCCACCCCATCTGCATAGCTGCCATCTCTGTCCTGCCCTGTAAGCTGGTGCTATGGAGACCATGGCCAAGGGGGCTGCTTCTGATCGGCATGGTGGTGGGCACAGGAGGGGATCTCTGCCCTCAGGACCGGCAGCACGGGGGCAGCAGCCATCTCCTTCCATGGGGGCTTAACAAGCACCTATTATGAACTGAGAGTTGAGTAAGCAGGGGAGAGGTTGGGTGGGCTGCAAAGGGCCCTGCCAGTCCCAAGCAGGACCCTGCCTATGGTCTGGCTGACCTCTGCCTGTCCCCTAGTGCTTGACTGGGAGTCACTGTTCCCTGAAGCCTCCCCTGACTTCCCTATGTGGGACAGGGGCTTCCTAGGCCCCCTGAAGTCACTCCTATTCTTGTGTTGCAGTAGACCTGCTGCCTCCCCTTCCAGACTGTGTGCCTGGAGGGTGGGCAGGGGTCACGACCACCTGTCCTTGGCTTGAGCTCTAGGCTGGCGCACACCAAGTGCTCAAAAAATGTTTGCTGAACAGAGTCAGCACAGGTGTCTACAGGCCAAGCTGGTTACGTCTCTGAAAGCTGGAACAGCTTTTACACGTTCTGGGACAGGGTCCCACATGGCCCTGGCTTTGCTGGTGCGACAGAACAAAGGCCACCCCACACACCTTCCTGCGGCTCTCTTACAAGGGATGCCCCAGCCAAGAGGCTGCCTCCAAGGGCTGCTCGGGGGAGAGAGATGAAGGTGGGGTCCAGGGCCCCATGGGCTATGTTATTTAATTTTGTGGGGCAGGGCCTGGGCATCAGGATATTTCCAGAGCCACTCAGGTGAGCCAAGGTGGAAAGCCAAGGCCATAGAGGATAGGAAGGTAAACATAGGACCCCTCCCCCTGCGCTGCTCTGCCAGCAAGGAGAACTGAGGCTTCCAGAGAAAGGGGATGGGGACCAGTGTACTGGTTCTGGGGGGTATTCTGGCCATTGTACCTGTTGGGGGGCAGCTGTTCACTGTACATGTGGCCAGTGGCCAGAGTCTGCAGCCTGTTCCAGGGAGATCGCCAGGCTTCCTCAGCCAGCTGCCCTCCTCCTTCCCAACTGCCCCTCTGTGTTGACACTTGCGTATGCCTCATCCACACTGCTGATTTCTCCATGGCCCTCCCATGTTTCAGGACCCGCCTCCTGACGGCCCCTGCCCCGCCTGAGTCTCCTCTCCAAACCTTAGCTGTGTGCCAGGGCTGCTCTCGGGGAGCTCACAGTCCGTGGGAGAGATCGTCAGCAAGGAAGAAATGGAAGTGAGGCCAAATAAATAATAACCACACATGACTGGTGCTCTAGGCAGCATCCAAGTGGTGATGAGACACAGCCCCTACTCCAGACTGAATTCTGACAGGCCCTCTCAGGGTCTCCAGCTATTCCTAAGGCCTTGGGCCTCCCCTGGTCAGGGCTGTGGGGGCCCGGGGAGAGCATCAGGACCCATCTTCCTCTGAGAGTAAGCCGCTGACAGGGGGACAAGGATAAGGGGCAGGGGTGGGGTGGGGGAGAGGCTTGCCTACATGGATCCAGCCCCAGTTCCCGAAGCTCCAGTCAGGCCCCATCCCTCTCCTGCTGCTGTGCTCCCTGAGGCCGCTGCACCCCTGCACAGTGCCTCCTAGCACCTGGGGTGCCTTGGGCTGCCCACAGCGCATGACTGGGGCCCCACCTGCCTGATGCCCTGCAGCCCCACATTCACCGGCACCGAGTGGCTGGGGAGGGGTGGCGGGGAACAATCCCAGAGGACATTAAGCCGAGTGATTTACATGGTTCCCGAGCCAGCGCTGCGGGAAATATATTTCACAGGTGGTTTCCAGACCGGTGGCGTATGGAGGAGGCCATGACTCTAAAATGGAGAAGGGTGGGGACATCACGGGGCCGTCTAGAGGGACCCAGAGCCGTGGGCTTTGGTGGCCTCACTGCGCCGTCCGCCTGCTGCTTGCTAGAAAGCATGGTCCAGGGTGCGGGGGTTGAGGAGGGGAGGAGCTGGAGCCCCATATGTGACCATGAGTCATTTTGTCCCTCAGTTTTCTAACCTTTACAATGGGATCATAGGGCTTCCCTGGTGGCACAGTGGTTAAGAATCCGCCTGCCAACGCAGGGGACACGGGTTCGATCCCTGGTCTGGGAAGATCCCACATGCTGCGGAGCAGCTAAGCCCGTGCGCCACAACTACTGAGCCTGCGCTCTAGGGCCCATAAGCCACAACTACTGAGTCCACGTGCCACAACTACTGAAGCCTGCACTCCTAGAGCCCCTGCTCCACAACAAGAGAAGCCACCGCAATGAGAAGCCCATGCACTGCAATGAAGAGTAGCCCCCGCACACAGCAACAAAGACCCAATGCAGCCAAACATAAATAAATAAAATTAAATAAAAGTTAAAAAAAAAAAAGGACTCTAAAATGGGATCATATTTCCTGTATTTTATGATTGTGAACGTAGAACAAATCAAATGCCAGGGCAAGGGTGGCCCGCAGGTCAGTGCGAGGGGGACGCTTGGCTATGGGACAGCCCATGGATTTGGTCCTACCTGAGGCTCCCACTCAGTTCATCCTCTTCCAGTCAGTGCCTCCCCCACTGTGGGCACATTTGTTCCCTCCACGGACACTCACCACAACCTGCCATTCATTCATTCTCTCCACACTCATGAGCGTCTGCATTGTGCCAGGCACTGACGGGACAGGCAGACAACAGTCTGGGGAGGTGATATAGACAGAGGATATGTTATGTTGGAAGGTGACAAATGCCATGGAGAAGGGACAGGATGAATTTGGGGGAGGATTTAACTAGAGGAGGCAGGTCAGAGTGAGCCTCACTAAAACATTTGAGCAAAACCTGCAAGGAGGGGAGAGTGGGAGCCACATGGGTATCTGGGAGAAGAGTGTTCCAAGCAGAGGAACAGCCAACACAAAGGCCCTGAGGTGAGATGTGGTTAGAGCAGGAGAAAAAGGGGAGAGTGGGAGGAGAGGAGGGCAGAGGGCAGCAGGGACCAGGACAGCCTGGGCCATTAAATCAGCATGACTTTGGGGCTTCCCTGGTGGCGCAGTGGTTGAGAGTCCGCCTGCCGATGCAGGGGATGCAGGTTCGTGCCCTGGTCCAGGAAGATCCCACATGCCGCGGAGCGGCTGGGCCTGTGCATGAGCCATGGCCGCTGAGCCTGCGCGTCCGGAGCCTGTGCTCCGCAACGGGAGAGACCACAACAGTGAGAGGCCCGCCTACCCGCAAAAAAAAAAAACAAAAAAAAAATTAGCATGACTTTGAAGTGGGGGCCCCCGGGGAGAGGTGTGAACAGAGGAGCACCAGGGTGATGACCGTGATGGTGGTGAGACCTGCTGATGGTCTGGGTGTGAGAAAGGGAAAGGGGTCTCAGGAGACCCCAGGGGTTTGGCTTGAGCATCTGAAAGGACAGAGTTTTCACCAGGTAAGCTGGAGGAGGATGGGGAAGAGTCAGTCCAGGGGATCATCAGGTACTGGACACATTGAATTTGAGATGCAGACTAGGGCATCCAAGTGGAGATTTGTCAGAGCTAGATGTTTGCCTCTGGAGAGGGCCAGGTGGAGCTGTGCCTTCCCAGGCTGGGTGCCGAGGACTGAGCAGAGAGCCCTGCTCTTTGAACCCTTAGTTTACCAGCCACTGACTGCGCCCGCTCTCCTCATCTCCCCAATTTCAGAAGCTCACTGTCCTTCACCATCGGTCACATGGAGGCGCTCACCATGTCCTTGAGGATGGAGCGCTGCAGGCCTCAGTGTGGGAGCAGCCTGCTTATGCCCATAGTCAGTCTGAGGGTGTTCGTAGGGCATCACCATGCGCAGAGCTCACTGCTGAGCCTTCCTTGCACGTGCTGTACCCTCTGTCTGAACTGCCCTGCTGCTCTGCAGTGCCACCTTTACCTGGCCAGACCCCTAGGCTGGGTCAGGCCCCTTGCCGTGCATCCCACCCCCGCAAGGCTCGCCGGACTCCTCCTCCCTCCACTTAGTCTGGATCAGATCAGCTGTCTGCTCTGATTGAATTCCAAGCTTCCGAGGGCAGGCTTGCATCTGCCCTGCTCACCACTGTGTCCCTTGGAGACACGGTGCCTAGTTTGGAGCCTGGCTCAGTAACTATATGAATGAATGAATGAATGAATGAATGGGGAGTGAGGGAGCTAGTAGGGAATGTATAGAAGGTTGGCAACATCTGCAGAGTATTTTGTCTGTGATAGCCCTACTGGGTTTGGCCAACCTGCTACTCGTCAAGCCATCTCTCAGGACAACACAGGCTCACCAGGCAGTGGCTCCTTTTGTTCTGGCCACCAACCTGGGACTTCTCAGAAGGGGTGGGGCCGCTGGGGTGGCACCTGAAGGCCCCTCCTCATTGCAGCTCACAGAGGGGATTTAAATTGCTAAAGGATTCACCATAGAGCATGGAGAGTCAAGGTGGTCTGAGTACTCACATTTGATTTACATGCAGCTTGGCTTGCGCTGAGAAGCCCGGAGCTAACTAGTGAGGAGCAAATCCCAGAGGAAGTGGGCATCTCCCTCCCCACCCCACCCCCCGTCATGGGAGGGGTTTGAGGGAGCTTGGGCTCTGCACTGCTGAGACAACATTCCTACAGCAGGGTAGCTCTGGTGGGGTAAAAGGAAGGACTCTGACTGCACCCAGCTTTGGCTTGCGTGGGGAGGCAGTGAGGGCCCTGATTTGGAGTAGATCCCTTCGCAAAGGTGGAAAAGGTCATAAATGAGGGGTGGCCCTTACCTGCACCCTATTTCCTGAATCTTGGCCATTGAAGTCCTCTTTGGGATTAAGGAAGCCTAATTGCCTAGGGGACAGAGCCTGGGCTCTGGAGCCATCCTTTGCTGGGTTCAAATTCTGGTTGAGCACAAACTGGCTATGTGGCCTTGAGTGCATTGCTTAACCGCCTAGGCCTCCGTCTTCATCCACGAAGTGGGCCTGAATCAGTTAGCACCTAGCCAAGGGTGCTGTGTGACTTCAGTGGCCTCACACACACAGCACCCAGCATACAACGGGTACTCTGAATCATCTGTTCCTTTCCTTGGTGCTCTGCTACCTGCTGAAGTTAGAAGCCCTTTCCCTGCCCTGCCCTCCAGCCTCTCTCCCACTGCAGAGGGGGTTGGACGGGGCAGGTACCAGTCTGGTGATGGGAGGATATTCAGGGAAATCTATCCCCAAGCATTTCCAGAAGACTCTTCTTTGCCATCCTGCAAGCTAAGTTTTGCAGGAAGCTTGATGATGGGACCGGACTGCAGCTCCAACCTAAGGCAAGGGTTGGTAAAGTGGAGTAAGGACTGTGGGTTTGGGGGAAGGGGTGGAGAGAAATCCTGGAAGACTTTCTGGCAGAGGTGACTTGGCCAGGTAGCGGGGGACAAGGCCAGAGAACAAAGCTTGCCCTGATGGGTTGAGTTCTTTTCTGGTCTTTGCTTCACCTCTCCTCTGCACCCAGTGTGTCCTCTGGGACACTGCCAACTTCCCTGGGGGATCTCTACCCTGAGGAGAAATAGAGGATCCCTAGAGAGGTTTCTGTCCTCCTCACAGCAGGAGGCCATGTCGAGGACGCACATGGAGGACGGCTATTTGTGGCTCAGAGAGGATTTGACTCATGCTGGGGAGTGGGGAGGATGTACAGGAGGGGAGGTGGGGATGTGTGAATCATAGAATCTGGCTGGAGTGGTTGGTGACACATGGACAGGGCCTATCTTGCCACCTCCAATCAGGTTTCAGTTACTGGCGTGGGGCAAGAACAGGCAGCTGGGACCCCTGGGTTCCTCCTTGACTCTCCAGGTGACCTCCACAGGTGCCTCAACCCTGCTGTGCACCTCCTGAGACCAGGCTTGGGTGTGGCTCTCCCATCACAGCACCTGGCTGGGCACAGGGGCTGTGTCAACATATCTACCCCTGCCTCCAAGAGCCAGCCTCACTGAACCTCAGTTTACAAGTTTGTTAAATGGGCCTAGGCATGGGTTACTTTTGCATTGTACCTGACTACCTGGGGAACATGCTGGGGAGAGAAGGAGGCTCTGCAGACCCCAAATGTTCATGATCTGTGTCAGTGACTGAGGCAGGTGGTTCCATGCCTGGGGAGCAGATGGTGGATCCTGGGCAGAGTGACTGACTGTTCCATACCCTGTGTCCCTGGCCTGGACTTTCTGCTTTTCTCTGGGGATGCCTTAACTAGTTCCTGAGCTCCTCTTGCTCATTGCTAAGTCCCAGGTCTAGCTTGCTGGAAAATTCACAAACAATGACACCTGGGTGTTGGTACCTTGGGAACCCATGGTCCTCGGCCCCCTGGGGAGTGGAGGTAGATGATTCTGCTCTCCCTGCAGTTTGAAAACCACCAACTCTGTCAGTCCACAGATGGAAAACCGAGGCACAGAGAGGGGAGTGGGTGAGTCTGCACTGAACCAGAATCCCAGTGTCCAGAATCCCAGATGGGGCAGGGTGGGTAGAGGTACTGGGCTATCTGAGATCGGGACAGGGTGAAAGGGATGCGGGGAGGACAGCCTGGGTCTGGGCCATTCCGTGCCTGCACTTTCCTTGCTTCCGGGAAGAAGTGGCTGCTCCAGCACCCGGCCCTCCTGGGAGAGCCATGAATTATGCACGGAAGCCACAGGCCTGGGCAGGCCCATCATAAATGAGCTTTAATAATTCATACGGAGAGGAGCCGGGGACAGCCACTGCACTTCTAGCCCCTCCACAGGCTGCCACTGCACACCCACCTGCCTGCTCCTGTGGCCGGCAGCATGCAGGCTGGGCAGGACGGCGGGGAGATCAGGCCCCTCTGGGGAGGTGCGCTTGCTCAGCCAAGTGCCTGTTCCTCCAGGCTGGAGAGCAGGAGCCTCCTCCCTCAGGGCTCACAGCCCAGGAGGGCGGTAACCCCAGGAGGGCACCTGAGATCAGTTGCTGCTGGGAGGGTACAACTTAAAATGGGGGGCAAGGTGGACTTCACTGAAGGAGGTGAGAGGGGAGCCCTGAGGACTTCTGAGGAGAGACTGATCCAGGCATAGGGAACAGCATGTACAAAGGCTGTGCAGGGAGTGCAGGAGTGTATTCAAGCCACAACGAGGAGGCCAGTGTGGCCTGAGGAGCGAGGTCAAGGAGGCCACTGAGAGTATGGCCCCTGGACGGGCTTTGTCTTTCTTCTAGTGTCATGGAGCTGTGGCCTGGTGTTGAGAGAGGAGGGACACTGTTCTAACAGGGGGCTCTGGCTGCGTGTGGAGGTAAACAGCCCGGGGGAGGGGGTGCAAGGACAGAAGCTGAAGACCAGTGAACTGGTGACTGCACTTGTCCTGGAGAGAGATGATGGCGGCCCAGGCCAGGCTGGGGGCCAGGGAGGTGGAGGGCAGTGGGCAGACTGTGAAGGTGGAGCCAACAGGACTTGCTGAGAGATTGGATGTGGGTGCGAGAGAAAGCAGGTTGCAGGTCACCCTGAGGCTTCGGGCCTGAACCAAGGAGCTGACATCAGCTGAGCCAGGGGAGGCAGGGGGTGCAGAGAAAAGGGAGGAGGGGATCCAGAGGGAGGTCAGTGTCTGGGTTTAGGACACATTCAGTTTGAGAGACCCGTTAGGCATCCAAGTGGACATGCCATGCCGCAGCTGGGCATTCAAGACTGTTGTCTGAAGAGAGGTGTGTATCATCCTGACTGGTGTTCATTAGCTGTGTGACCTTGGGCACATCACTCAATTGCTGTGTGCCTCAGTTTTCCCTCTGAGGACTGGGGATGATCTGACTGCTGTGAAGATAATTAAGGCAGTGCACTGAGAGCCCTGGCCTCACTGGTGCAGACCCAGTGAGGCAGGCAGGAAGGCCCCAGTCAGACCTCTTGGGAAACAAATCCCCGCATGGCCTGTGGAGGCCCCAGGCCAGCCCTCCTTGAGCAGAGAGGGAAACTGAGACCTGGAGAGTCCAAACCACAGAGCTGGGTGTGGACCACAGAGCAGGACCTGGTACATGGCAGGGGCTGGAGGAGATTCGGCCCCAGGGCCCATCCCCACCCTGGCCAAGCCCTCCAGCCTGGATCTGGGCCACAGTCAGTCCCCTGCTCTCCTGCAGAACGGTGTTTTCCTTCCTGCTGCACACCTCCTTTGTCTCCCTGGCTCCCTGGTGCTTCTCTAGCCCCTCTCCTGGTTCTCCTGGGACTGCTGGGCAGAACTCATTCCCGTGGAAGCTGGAGCAGTGCCCCTTATGGGCTTCTCCTGCTGCTGGAAACCCCAGACCAGGCCTGGTGAGGAGGGTCCTGCTGAGGGACTGCTCAGGAACCTTGTGGCTCTGGGTGTGGCAGTCTTGACACAGTACTGTGTTGCTGCAGTTCACTTTCTAGATGAGTTACCTGAGGCCCAAACAGGGGAAAGGATGTTACCAAGGTCACACAGCTAACCATGGCAGAAACAGAAATCAGGCTCAGGTGGGCCGTCCTTGCTATCCTCCTCATCTCCCCTGGGAAACCTCCTTCCCCTTCTCAGCTTGCATGTCCCTGGCTTGCCCCAGTCCTTGTGTGCTTCCCTGACTGCTGGTGCCCCTGTGGGCCCTCAGTCCTGCACTGATGGTGGGGAGTGAGGCAGAGTGCTGTGGCCTTTTGCTGTGTGAGCCTGGGACACTCTCCATCCCTCTCTGGGCCAAATGGACTGCCCAGCTCCCCAGCCCTGAGCTGCTCCCTTGTTCCAGGCCTTGTTCCCTCCCCCCATCAGGCTACTGGGAGTAAATACTGGGCTGGACCTGGCGCCCTAATTAAAGTGGATGACTGTTCACTGTTAGTCTAAGCGGGGAGGCACAGGCTTGCTGCCTCCCAGCCAAGAGCCCACTGGAAGGGAAGGGTTCCCCCCACCCCCGCCCTCGACAAAGAAAGGGAAGGGACAGCCCCATAATTAATAACCTCATTAACGAGCAGTATTTGGGCAGGGTCCCAAGACACACATAGTCGAGGCCGATGGATTTGGACTAATTTGAGCTTCAGCAGCACCAGTCCCTCCCCAGCACCAGGGGATCTCTGAGGATCCCTTGTGATAAGTGGGCTACCTTCGTCCTTGTGTGCATGGGTTGGGTGGGGGTGGGGTGGAGACGATGCTCCTGGGGGCCCCATGTTACACTAGGAGCCCCTTAAGCAGAATCACAAATCCACTGACGGTGAGCCTGTCCCTTTGAGTCCTGCATCTCAGTTTCCCTGCTTGTAAAGTGGTGGATGGCTAACTGGGGAGCCTTATTCCACGTGAATTGGCTGAGCCAGCATGCTCCCCTCTCCCCAGGCCTCTGTGCATCCCCCACCCCACTGTGGTTTGTGCAGTGCCAGGTCAGTGCTGACTGGTCTCCGTGCCTCTAGGCGCTCTGATCTCAGGGGTCGGGAATGGCTTGGCCCACTTGGCCTCTGCAGAGTGAATGACCTTGGCTAGACTTGCCCTCTCTTCTTGGGAGGCTGTGATCAAATCAAGGTTGGGGGCCCTACCCTGGGCTTTGAGTCCTGAAAGATGTTGAGGCCAAGAGTCTTCTCTCCTGAGCGGACAAGCAGGAAGGATGCTCTGGTCATCGGAGGCCCTACCTTTCCCAAGGAGTCTCCCCTGTGTCGGGGTCTCTTAGGTAGTGTAGGGAGTGCTGCAGCCCTCCTAGAGGCCCCAGTCCAAGGAGGAGGTACAGCCATCCCACGCTTAATGAGCTGTAGGTCTGAGGAAGGGGACAGGATTGAGGGGAGAGCGGCCCCGCCGCTCAGATGGGTCTGTGTGTGCATGAGTGTGTGGGGCAGTCATCCCTTCCATGAGGCAGTGGTTTCCACCTGCTTCTGTTTGGGGTCCTGGGAGGTAAGACAAGTGGTGAGCTTTATCTCCATTTTCCAGATGGGAAAACTGAGGCCTAAGAGGGCACATCTGGTCTAAGGTCACGGAGGAGCCAGGGCTGAATCTGGGCACTCAGTCTAGGTAGAGAGGGATATCCACAGAGTGGTCGGGGAGGACTCCTCGGGGGAGGTGGCTCTGGAGGTACCACCATCCTGGGGTGCAGCCTTGAGCTTCCTGCTGTTTGCAGCAGGACTGTGGCCTGGGGAGGGGTTGGCCATGTCCCAAGCCCCGCTTCAGCAGGGGCCACGACTGCTCTCTGAGCTTTGCGTGGCCTCTCCAGGCTGGAATGGGGAGTGACCCTCTTGCCCATCCACCGGTAATCCCCTGAGACGGGGTGAACCTGACACCCAGGCCCTCTAGACCAGCTCTCTTGGGCTCTCTTCATGTCTATGTCTCTCTGTCTCTCCGTCTTTCTCTTACCCCTGCCTCCTGCCCTATCTTTCTTTCCCCTTCAGAAGACTGCTAAGGCACCAAGGTGGGAGGTGGCAGGCCAGCTGAAATATGATCAGAATAATTAAATAGCATTTTATTTTAAATCATTGCCTCCCCCAGAGCTGAAAGAATAATTGGCCAGTCCGTCACAAGGGAAGCAGGAGACCCGTGGGCCCCCACCATTGCCACGTTTGGCTCATAGTACCCTTGGCAGCAAGTGGCCTCCCCTGTGACTGCTCCCCTGCACCCTTCACCTGCCCTAGCCTAGCCCTGCCCTGCCCTCCACTCCTCCCACCTCACTTGTTGTTCTACCCTTGGCATCTCCCCCTCTACGATGATTGCCTTGATTGAGCTGAGGGGAGAGCTGCGGACTGCTCTTAGGCCCCCAGTGGAATGGGGTTTATCAAGGCAGTCTGCCTGGCAGAGGAAGTCTGTAGCAAGGCTTTGATGGCAAGGAAAACGCCTCCTTGGGAGTGGTGAGAAGGCCTGCAGAGGTAGGTGGGGGTCCAGAGATCCTTGCCCCTACTGGGCCTTAGCCTCTCCTGGGCCTTCCCCTGTCTGCTCTTGAACAAAGCCCTCCCCTTTCCCTCTCATCCCTCTGCAGGGTCCAGCCGCCCACACCTACCCTTGCCCTCTGAGGGTGAACGTGCAGTGTCACCTGTCTCTGTTTTTTTGATTTAATTATAGATGAGTTTTCTGCATAATTTATTCCAAAAGCCTGGATTATACTGTACAACTAAATCACATTCTGATCAACAACTTCACGTATAAAATTAACAACTGGCAACAGTTTAAACTATGCTGTTGCATCTGTATACAGGCTCTTTCCCTCTTCTCTTCCCTCCCCTCCCCTCCCCTCCCCTCTCCTCCCCTCCCTTCCCCTCCCTTCCTCCCCTCTCCCATCTCCCCTACCTCTTCCTCCCTGCCTGGGGGGGGGGGGGCCTGTGTATCTGGCCTCAGAGCTGGAGGCCTTCACTGCTCTTGTAGCTTGACCTGGGGCCTCCCCAGCCTTCTAGTGGGAGTCTTGATAGTTCTGTCTGCTAAAGGGGGTCCTCAGCTCCAGCTCCTCGCCCCACATATGGATGATTTTGCTCCCTTGCCTAATGATGACACCTCCTCTTCCCTCACATACTCCTCTTGGTTCTGAAACATGCCCTGGAGACTAAAAGACCTGGAGTCCCACAGCAGCTGGTGTCATCTTCCTGCTGGGCTGCCCTCAACCCTCTAGCCCTGGGACACACACATCTTTGCCCTGTGCCTGCTCCCGGCCTCTCTCAGCCTGGGGAGCAGGGGGTTACAGGGAGCCATTAGGGAAACCCTTTCCACAGTTCCCTCCCTCTGTGCTCTCTCCCCCCAGCAGGCATTCAGGGAAGATTTTCTGAGCACTGGGAAGCGAGGAAGGGCTGTATTTGATGAGCTTCTAGCCCTCAGGGGACTGCCCAATAATAATACTGCCCATCAAGGTTCCGTGTGGATTTGGCCCTGAAAGGTATTCAGCCAGTCATTATCTTCCCTGTTTATAGACCGGAAAGCTGAGGTTCCGAGGGGCAAGAACTCTCCGAGGTCACACAGCTGACAGAGGCAGCCTCTCCCTTAGGCTTCCCAGAGGCTGCATTGTCCTAGGAGGGTGGGGTCATGGAGCTGATGGAGCCAGGAAGACAGGTCTGGCTTCTCTCTGTAGAACATGGCTCCGCACCTGTCCTTGCCAGGGGCCTCAGTTTTCTTGTTTGTGAAATGGGGGCTCAGTGCCTGCACCCCACTAGGTCTGGGCACATTGGAGGACATAATGGTGTGAGGTTGTCATGGCCACACCAGACATCATGCCGGCTGCAGTCCCCGGCTGCACGTGCCTCCTCCCAGACACTCTCTCTCCTCACTGTCTTGCTAATTTGGCACTTAGAGACACTTGGAGATAAGCAGTGTCATCTCAATGAATCGCATGGAAAATCACAGGGATGTGGGGAGCCAGCAGGGGGATCTACCCTGTTGGGGGGGTGACCTATGGGCCACACTGTCTGGCCAGGGAGCAATGGGAGATGCAGGCACCTGGGTCCATATTGATGGGACCCCAGGCAGG
Organism: Phocoena sinus; assembly: GCF_008692025.1. NCBI lineage: Eukaryota > Metazoa > Chordata > Mammalia > Artiodactyla > Phocoenidae > Phocoena > Phocoena sinus. Next base: position 37,956,923 of record NC_045773.1, read on the forward strand.
ATTTGGTCAGTTTGCCTTTGACCCAGTGGCGCCATGAATCCTGATGCATCCCCCATCCTTTCAAAGCCCCCATGCCCTTCTGTTGGTGTGAGTATGACTGTGCCTGGCCAGGGTTAGTACGGGCTTGGTGGGTGGTTTCTCCTGCCTCTGGGCAAGAACACTGCAGGTGCATAGTTGACTCCTGGCCTCCTGGGTCCCATGTGTCACCCCTTGGAACCAGCACTGGGACACCAGCCAAACTCTGGAACCCACAAATTCATGTCTCTGTGATGATGAAATGAATGATCTATCACGTTCTTTTAAACTCTTGGACACATATTGCCTTCCTAGTTGGGTTTGGTTTAGGTGAATAATCAGAATAACTTGTTTTCCCTGGCATCGTGATGGTGGGCATTGCAGCTGGGGCCTGGGGTCTACCCATCAGACCAAGGGCTAGAGCCACCTCTAGACCCCAGGAGGGTGTGCCTGTTCTGATGTGTCAGGGGTAGGCCAGTCCCTGTGGCCCATAGCAGCGTCCCAGGCTCTGTCTCAGGAGCATAAAACAGCCACCTGACACACTGTCAGGTGCTTATGGCTCAGCCAGGGCCAAACCATCAGCTCCTGGTGACCTGGAGCCAGGGGACAAGCAGGCTCTCCATTCTCTGCTGGGCTTTGCCCTCCCCCAGCAAAAAACCTCCCCTGGTGGTTGAGGCCTGATCACTCTTCATAGCCTGGCCTGCAGCCCGGCCTCCACCTGGGCTTGGGGTTAGCTTTTCCCCTGCAGTGGGGAGCAGAGGTGGGCATCAGGCTGTGTCTCAGCCAGCAACAAGCTGAAGCTGATACCTCTTTCTCTTTTTTAAAAAACTAGATTTTATTTATTTATTTATTTTTGGCTGCGTTGGGTCTTCGTTGCTGCACACGGGCTTTCTCTAGTTGTGGCGAGCAGGGGCTGCTCTTTGTTGTGGTGCACGGGCTTCCCACTGCAGTGGCTTCTCTTGTTTCGGAGCACTGGCTCTAGGCATGTGGGCTTCAGTAGTTGTGGCTCGCAGGCTCAGTAGTTGTGGCTCACTGGCTCTAGAGCTCAGGCTCAGTAGTTATGGCACATGGGCTTAGTTGCTACACGGCCTGTGGGATCTTCCCGGACCAGGGCTTGGACCAGTGTCCCCTGCGTTGGCAGGCGGGTTCTTAACCACTGCACCACCAGGGAAACCCAATACCTCTTTCTTTTGATGTTGACTTTTTTTTTCTATCACGGTCCTGACATTCAGCTTGGCAAATTGCAATTAGTGATCCGCCCGCTTCATGATCTGAGTTCCCATGCCAACCGATGCGGGCACACACAATGGCAAGGGCCCAGCCCCCAGCCACAGGGATATGGGGCAGGGGGCTGGGGTAAAGACTTTAGCTTTTCTGACCCAGGGAGCTATAAGAGTCCTGGCCCCGAGTGGCAGTAGGGGTGGTGGGGAAGGTAGCAGGCCCAGGGCAGGAGTTGGGGCCAGACTCAATCTCCCGGATCCCATGGCTCCTGGGGTACCCTTCCAGAAGCTGGGGGCTGGCTTCACCCACCCTTACCTGGCCTCACGGGATGTGCTTATTAACCTGTGAGCATATTTCAGTCTGTGTGGTAGTTCTACTATGAGCCCTCCCGGGGAAGGCTTTGTTCTGTGTCTGGTGGGAAGAGGAAGTTGAGATGCCTTTCAGATGCATTAGGGCAGGGGCTTTGGTCACAGCAGAAAGTGCTTTTGGCAGTGTGGAGAGTGTCTCTGGCCAGCAGGCCCTGGCAAGCGCTGGTGTGATCTTGCTCACCTGATCTGGCACTGCCTAAAGTGGGATCACAGATTAGAACCCAAGCCAGCCCTCTCCCCAGACACCATCCCTGTTCATGAGCGTGGGCTGAGAATGCAGGACCTTGTGACCACCTGTCCATCCTGTCCCCTCACAGAGATCCCTGTGCAGCACCCTTGACCCTCCAGTTCCCATGTGTTCTTCTCAGACCCTACAAGGTGGCCCCAAATTATCCCCACTTCCTGGAGGAGGATAGTGAGACCCAGATAGGTTAAAGCGAGCTCAGCGTGGCACCAGTGCAAGGGAGACCTGCTCAGGCTGGCGGCTCTGGTGAAGGGCTCATGGGGCTTGCCAGGCCCCCAGAAAGGTGGGGGATAGTCTGAACTGGACCTGTGGGTAGACAGTTCACGTGGGGCATCTAGTGATGAGCCTCTGTTTACTAGGGTACTGGAAAGGCGAGGGCCGTCTGAGCAGGAAGCTCTCCATGTCCACTGTTTAAATGAGGCCCAGAGGGGCAGGGGCCTTACCTAGGTGCCACCCAGCCTTGGGGCAGAAGGCTCAGAGATCCAGCAGACACCAGGCTCACTCCCATCCCCTCCTCCCTGGTATCCTGAGTCCCCATGTTCAGAGCAGCAGCATCAAGGGCTGCCTCTTCACGGTGAAAAATAGTCTCCCTGCAGGCTTCTTGGAGATGCTGGACTCCCTCAGTGCATTTAAACTATAATCTGCTCCCCTCCCTGGCTGTCCGACAGTACGTGAGGAGAGCCTGGGCCACCGGGTCCAGACTTCAAAGGGAATCAGAGGCACGCTCTGGTTCCCAGCCTCTGTTTCTCTTCTAGTGAAAATTGGGTTCTGAAGGGGCGGCTGCTGCGTGTCACCTCTCGGTAGCTGGGGCGGGGCTGTTCCAGCCCCAGGCGGGTCCTCCTGACACTCCTCTCCTCTCTGCACACAGGATGCAGCACTGGGCCCGGCGCCTGGAGCAGGAGATCGATGGCGTGATGCGGATCTTTGGGGGTGTGCAGCAGCTCCGTGAGGTAAGCCTGGTGCCACTGGCTTTCCCTTTAGGGACCCTGTTCCAGCTGGAAGTGGGGGAAGGGCTTCAGCAATAAGGAGTGAGGAAAGCTTGGTGCAGTTGAGGACCCAGCGTGATGGGACACTGTGGACTCATGGGGGCAGGTGGCGAAACAGCTAGAGACACAGTGACTCCTTCGGGTCTTGGCCTGCTCTTCCCCAGGTCACAATGTTGAAGTGGTACTTAGTCGGCTCTGATGGGTAGGTGTTGGGCTTTTCAGGAGGGTGAGATCTGTTTTTGAGGCAGTATACGGAGTGGAGTCCAGGTCCTGGAGGGTCCCGTGGGTGTAGTTGTGCACGGAAGCCAGAGAGACTGTCCTCGCAATGAGTGGGGTGGCCAGGCCGAACAGCCCCGGAGAGCAGTCAGTGCTGCCTGCTCAAGGAGCTGCAGCACGAGACAAGTGGCAAGCGAGTGCTTGGTGAGATGAGGTGTCGGGGGTGGGAGGGGTGATTGATTAGGCGCGAGCGACCACATTCATCCTGGGAGATTATGTTAATATTTGAAATAGTGATGTGAAGAGCAGGCCATCCGTCACCCCCAGAATGCTGCAAAATGTGTCGCTGTCGGGCCACAGGCTCCTGAGCTGTCGCTCTTTACGTGGAAACGCAGAGGCTTGGAGAGCTGAGCTCTTGGAGTGCTTGGGGTGGGGCTCCCAGGTACGTGCTGGACTTTAAGGAGCTCTTACTGGAGGCTTGGGCCGGAAAGTGCAACCTGAACTGAACAGGGGGTTAATGGGGATCTCGTACTGATGGTGGGCTTGGGCACAGCAGAGTAAGTGGAGTTATTATTGGGGGTCCAGGCCCCCGGCTTGGCGATTAGATACGCCACTGTGTTCCTGTGTCTCTCTTGGTCAGGGCCAGGTCAGCAGAGGTACGTCTGTGGGGCAGCTGCTATGAGGTGGTGTCCTCGGGCCTTTCCCCATGCTTAGCTTGTAGCAGGTACCCAGGAAATGAGGGTGGCAGTGAATGTGTTGACATTGGCTGTGGATGTAGGACCTCTGGCACAGGATGGGGCTGATCAGGGGTGGCTAATGTGGTGGTAACATAGCTAGGAGGGGGAGTCCAGGTGGGGGTCTGAGCCATCAACTTGCTGGGGGTCCTTCCGCCCACCCCCAGTGGCCCAGCCTCTCTGAATCTCCCTTCCCTGGTTACTGGGCTTGAATTGCAGTAACCCCCATTGTACTCTCTTCCTGTGAACTTTCAATGACTCAGCCACACTTGGAGGCCGGCAGAGCTTTCCAGAGAAGGCACTGTAGGAAAAGCTGTTCCGGAACAGAAGTCAATTTATGCTCAGGAATAGCACCCAGCACTTACTAGGTTCTAAGTGGGCACTGCCAAGAGTGCAGCTGTGTAGGTTAATGAAGAAATGAGAGTTCCCTGGAATGTGTGTAATGTGCCTCTCCAAGCTTCATATTGGGACATAAGATGCACCCCACATAAGGAGTTAACCATGCACTTCCAGTCAAGAATCTTCTGTACTTTCAATCCTCAGCTCAAGGATACTGCTTATTTTATAGTCGTGGGCACTCAGACCCTAAAAGTTTGCCAGTGGGAAAATAACGTACACATTTCATGCCTGAGACTCAGGTCTGTCTGAACCATAGCTTCCTGGATGGTGCGGACCAGAGATGGAATCCAGCTCAGCATACCCACTGTGTGCTCCTGGGCAAGTCCTAGACCCTCTCTGATCCTCATTCTTGGTCCATGGCGTGGCTGGGAGGTCTGGCTGGAGGATGAGGTGGTGAGAATGGCAGGGGACAGGCTGACACAGATACACTTCTAGAAATCAAATCTGAATTTCCCTCATTGATCATTTTCATTCCCAGGATATGTTGTTCCCTTCCTTCCTTTCTGATGGGAGTTGAGTGATTCCAGACACTTTCACCAATGAGCACATCTTTCCCCACTCCCACCTTCCCAGTGGTTACCAAAGTCACGCAGCCAGGCACAGCAGAACTGGGGCTTGAACACAGGGCTCCTGACTCCTGTCCCAGGGCGCTGCTTCTCCTCTAGCTAGGCCTTCCCTCTTGGGGTGGGCAGGATGAGCCTGAGAAAGAGGGGAGCTGGGCCAGGTTTGGTGTGGCTATGGCCAGGCAGAGAAGTGCTGACCTGGTGTTCTGGGCTCCTTCTGGCATCCCTCTGCCTGTCGACGGCTGCCAGCTCTCCAGTGGCTCTCTGTCCTGCTCCAGTTTTTCTCACCTGCTTCCTTAGCCTCTTGTTTCCCACTGACAGCTCTGGGGCTGCTTCTTGGCACAGGACACCCCTGTGAGGTGGGCAGCCGGGGAGCAGGTGAAGAGTTCTAGAGGAAAAGGGCAACCCTGTGAGAGCAGGAGGGAGCCAACCGGCCCCTCTTCCCCACACCCCCTGGCACCCCTGACAAAGCCACCAGAGCTCTCCTTCAAGTGCATATGAGAGGGCCCATGTGGCCAGCCCATGCCCTGAGAGCCAGGCTCTGAGAGTCAGGAGGACGCATGCATCAAAGCCCTGACCCAGATGCGATGCTCCGTGGACCCTGGTACCACCTCTGCCGAGCTTATGGCCTCAGTTCCCATTAGGGCCGGCCCTCTCCATGCTTCCTCGATGGGCCCCCAAACACCTTGCCACTGGGGTGATCCTTGGCTTTCTTTCCCAACATGGCTGCCCTCTCCACCAGCCCCAGTCCTAGAGGCAGCCCGACCCCCGGAAGCTGGGTGCCATAGAGCTGGCAGCTGCAAGAGTTCAGAAACTGCAGACGGTGGCATTTAGGAGCATTTTCCTTGTCTTGGCACTTTCCTCCTCCCGACCTCACCACAACCCCATGGGGGTGTGGATGGGTGCAGACTGTGGCCCATTTACAGGCTGGACACCATGGCACACCTTGGTGGAGTGTGGGGGCTGTCTGCAAAGACCCTGTCACATTTCCTCATCTAACCCCAGGGCCAGCACAGAGTAGGAGCGCCCACTATGGCCTGGTGCTCCTGAGCCGTGCCCCACCGGGTAAACCCAGCCCTGCCAGCCCTGGCTTACTCCTGCCGTGAACAGGCCACAGAAGTATGGGCTCTACTGCAGTCTGCCCCCTCCAGGGCCCCTAGAAGCTGAGCGAGGTCTCCTAAACCCCTTTCCTACCCTCGCCCATCAGCACCATATTGTCATCCTTTCGGGGGACAGCAGAGAGCATATGCTTGGGCTCTGAGCTCATTCACATAATGAGGTTGATCAGGATGAATAATTCATCAGGTGCCTGGGGGTGCACGGGGGACCATGTGCAGACAGCCTGTCTCCCCACTCTGAAGCCCAGGTCACTCTGATGGGTACAGCCAGGGACCTATTCCCTTCTGACTGGGTGTCCAGGGTAGAAAGGGAACAACTCTGGGGACCTGGTGGGAAAGCAAAGCAGGACAAATTATAGTCAGACAGGAGGAAGAACCAGTGGCTCATCAGGTGCACCAGCCCTGGGACGGATTCCTGATTTGGGTGAGACACCTTCCGTGGAGGGTCTCTACAGAAGGAAGTGAGAAGATCCTCTGTCTGGGGTGGGGGTCGGGGGTGAGGAAAGTCTGTCTGGCTAGAGCTGGTATGGGAGCAGAGACATGGGATGGTCACGTCTGTGGACTACAGGCCGTCCTCTGGGAAAGCTCAATCCAAGTCTGGACCTGTGGGAGCATTTCTCAGTCCACATCAACCCCCACACGTGTCTCAGGGCAGGAGTGGCTCAGAGCCCTGCCTACGTCCCTGGCTGCTTCCGCCCCCGTGACGGCCTTAGCCCGGCTGTATGCTGCTAGTCACTCGTGAGGAAACCAAGGTGTGGTTGACTGTCTTTACCCACCAGTCCCATCCTGGAGCCCTGACTTGCTAGCCCTGGGTAGTGGTGGGGTTGGTGAGAACTATCAAGGCAGAGGTGCAGGCCTGGGGCGGTCCCTGCCCTGGACTGCTGAGCTGCATCCACAGAAAGCGAGACCCCAGGACTCAGAGATCCCTGACCCCAAGTCTCCTGCTCCCCTGCCCACGGCTGTGCTTCTCTGGACAGTCATGGTGAATCAGACAAATGCTGTTCATGTGTCCCCACTTCTGTGGGTAGCCAGAAATGGGATTTTTGAACCAGTGACGGCACCATAGTCCTAGCCCATCTTGTCTGCCCCTGGCCATGCTCACACCGTGTCTGCTCAGTGCTCCCTGGGAATGTGTAATTAATATTTGCAGAGTGCCACATCTGGAGCTGGCTCCAGGCAAGGACCAAAATCTGGCCACATTGAGGACCCCTTTCCTGAGGGGCTCAGGGAGGCAGGAACAGGGCCCTCCGCAGGTACCCTTGAAACAGGCTTCTCCCAGGACTTCCCTGGTGGTGCAGTGGATAAGACTTCACGCTCCCCGTGCAGGGGGCCCAGGTTCAATCCCTGGTGAGGTAACTAGATCCCACATGCATGCCACAACTAAGAGTTCACATGCCACAACTAAGGAGCTTGCCTGCCATAACTAAGACCCGGTGCAACCACATAAATAAAGAAAAACAGCCTTCTCCCCGTTCCTCCACTCCCACACACCTCTGGTACCGCCAGTTCCTGAAACATGCTCTGTCACACACTGGCTCAGGGGGTGCTGGCCAGAGCTGTGTTTGGCCCCCCTTCGGGGTAAGGGGTCCTCTCTGGGCATCTCAGGTGGGATCAGCAATGTCCAGGAGTGCCAGGGAAGCTCAGAACGCTAGAGGGGCAGCAGAAGAGGATGAAGGAAGCTGGGGTGGGGGAAGGTGCCAGGGGACAGAAGCAGCCCTGAGAGGGCCAGAATGGGAGTTCAAGTTGTTGTGACCCCCAGACCTATAGTTGGTCCTTCTATCAAAGCACTGTGGTTCACATGTGTCCCAAGAGTCAGTCCACCTTGGCCAGATGGACCTGCACTCACGCAGGACATGCACGGTTGTCCCAGCTAATGTGCTCAGTCCGGAGAGTGGTGGTGAGGGAGACCCACCCAGGCCCATCACACTCCCTCCCCAGGGTTACTGGAACCTCCAAACCATCATCCTAGGGGCTCTGCTCCTGGTGCAGCACCCCCCTCCTCCAGCCACCTCCCGCTGAGGCCCAGCGGCACCCTGCTCTCTCCTAGTGTAGATGATTGGGGTGTGGGGTGCGTGAGGAGGGGGTGGGTGGGGCGCGGGTGTGAAGTGTGCCGCTGGGTAGAGATTGCTGCCGCTCGCCTCTCTATAAACCCACATATATTGTTCTTTAATGGAAAGTTAATTGTCTTATCATTCCTTCCATATGGTCCTCTTGCTCAGCACCCAGCAGGGATGCATGGGACTGAGGGGGGGCTCCTGGGAGGGCGTCTGAAACGTGGTGAGGCTGCCACGTGAGCGTAATTGGATATACTGAGGCAGAGCCATTGGAGCCTGGCAGAAGCCCTTCCTGGACCCCTCTTTGTCCCCCTAGCCCAGCCTGCTCCTCACCTCTTTCCTTCCCATGCCCTGCCCTGGGGGTGGCCTCTTCTGGCACCACCTCCCCACTGTAAGTTCTGGGAATGCTCTCTCCCGAGCCCTGTGCGGGGAGATGGAGGGTGGTTGTTGCCCTCCTGCTTGCCCCTCCCCGCACATACTCCGTTGTTGCCTGAAGGAGAAAATTCCATTTTTGAGAAGCTTTTCAAAAGCCAGTTCATCTGTGGCAGGAGCTCCTGCCTGACAGCCAACTGACTGGCTTTGGTCTCCTACACCTCTTCTACACGTCCCGCACCAGAGAGGGGGCACGGGGAGGTCAATGTTGGGGGAGGGCTGCCCCAAGACACCTGGCCCAGGGGCCCTGGCTCATGTTAGCCATGCCTTCCATGGGCACCAGCTGCCTGGAGCCACCCCCAAGCTGATGGCTCCTCTGGGGCTGCTAAGCTGAGCCAGCAGTTGTGCCCTTCTCAGCCCCTGCCCCTCCCAAGGCCTCTCCTCCTCCTCCCCAGAGTGTGAGGGTGTTAGGTCAGAACAGCCTCACAGCAGGTGGAGGATACAGTGACAGGAAGGTCCCCAGAGGGGCATGCCTGGGTGGTCGCATCTCTGGCTAACTCAGAGCCCCTTGCTCCTGGAGTCTTGCAGGGGAAGACAGGGGCAGGGAGCCCGCTAGGAGGCTTCAGGGTTCTGGGACAGCCTCAGCAAAGAGCTGTTGCCCAGGTTCCTGTGGAGGTTGTCGGTGCGGAGGGAACAGGTCTATGGGAGAGGCATCTCTGCGTGGGATCAGCAGACCCACACCTGGTGATACAGGCACGGGAGAGGGGCCAGCAGCTTCCATCTTGTGCCAAGAGGTCACCGTGGGGCCACATCTGAGGTCATCTCCCAGAGGATAGAGAATGGCTCAGGGCAGGAGAGAAGAGCTGTCTTCTGAGCTGCTACAGCTGGTAGGTGGCAGAACTATAATTTGAACCTGGAGCCTGTGCCATGGGCCACACTGAATGGTGGGTGGTAGAGGAAAGACTGAAGTGCGGAGCAATGGCAGAGCTGGGTCTCCCCGTACCGTGGGACCTGGCACATGTTGTCCTGCCTCTCTGAGCCTTGGTTCCCCCATCTGTGACATGGGGATCCGAGCCCCTGTCCTCAAGGGAGCAGGGGCAAGGAAGGGCTGCAGACAGAGCCCTGCAAATGTGGGGGTGCTTTTGTGACCCCCTCCACTATCAGTTGCCTGCTCTTCCAGGAGTTAGTTATAGTTTTAGAAAGTTCAGGTGCCCAAAGTGTCACCTTTGCTTGCTGAAGCCCAGGAGTTTGGAAATTGGTTTCCTCTTCCCTGCCCTGTTGTTAGTCCTGTTTGGGCTGCTATAACAGAATACCATAAACTGTGTGACTTACACACAACAGAAATTTCTCATGTTTCTAGAGGCTGGGAAGTTCAAGATCCAGGCATCAACAGATTTGGTGTTTGGTGAAAGCCCACTTCCTGGCAGCTGTCTTCTCACTGTGTCCACTCGTGGTGGAAGGGGTGAAGGATCTCTCTGGGGTCTCCTTTATAAGGCACTAATCCCATTTACAAGGGCTCTACCCTTATGACCTAATCACCTCCCAAGGGGCCCACCTCTAAATGCTATCACAATGGGGATTGGGTTTCAACATATGAATTTGGGGGGGAGACACGAACATTCAATCTGTAGCACCTTCTGACCGTGACATCTTTGGGGGACCTTACTGGGAGAGACACAAAGGCCACAAGAGCTTGAAGAAACAGGGCCTATGGGCCACGGAAGGGAACCAGCTGCAGAGGCACCCCCTGGGGAGGAAGCAGGTGGGGGTGAAGGGAAGGGCATCTGCACCCAGAAGAGGCCTGTGAGTCTGTTTCTCAAATCAGCCACCCAGTCGGCAGCTTGTCTCCCAGGCCCTGTGGACTCAGAGAAGGGCACCGGGCTGGGCTGGCCTTGGAGTAGGGGTGGTAGGAAGCCACCAAGCTCTGGGTTCTTGAGGGTGGCAGCTCTCGGACTGAGGTCCCTCAGTTTAAGAAAGAGACGATCTCAGAGGCATGATCAGAACCGTACCAGCAGACAGCGCCGCTCTTTCTGGAAGTTTTGGTTGAGAACCGGTGGCTTTGCTGCAGGCCCCTCCCATGAAGTGGATGCCCCTCAATCCTTCCGTCTTGGGAATCTGGGCTGTTTGTCCAACTTTCCTAAGGCAAGGCCCACCTCCCACGGCAAGGGTTCTGATAAACACCTTGGCTCTCTTCTGGGGTCCCCAGGGAGGCTGACCTTGCAGCAGAACAGCTGGGGGTCAGCTCCGATGGGGACCAAGTGCTTGCAGATTGTTGAGGAGAGGCCAGAGTGTACTCCCTTCTCCCTTGGCCTCTGCATCCACCTCTGGAGAGTGATGGAGCTGCATGTCCAGAGCCGGAGGCTCAACTGGATAATCAAGGGTGGGAGATGGGGGATGGAGTAGAGGACCAAATGGGTTTCCATGCTGGGCCCCCGGGGATGGCTGACCCCATCTGCATTCCTCCGCCCTCCTCCACCCCCATCCATGGCTGGATCAGTGGCAGCCACGGGGACACTTGCCTGAGATCCGTGGGGCCCCAAGCATTTGGCAGAGGCAGAGAAGTAATTGGTTCTGACAAACCACAGCTGGCCCCAGGGGCAACATGAGCAGCATTTACCATGACCAGGCAGGACATGGAGGCTCAGCCTGGCCTCCCTCCACCTTCTCTGAGCATGGCTCCCCTCTCCTTGTGAGTGCAGATCTGGTGTTTGGAGAAGGTTACAGAGCCCCAAACTCCCCATCTTTCCTATACCTCTCTCTCAGTGCTGGAAGTTGGCTGGCTGGAGGTGGGGGTTAGGGGGGATGAGGACAGGGGGTAGATCCTGGGCAGACTCATCAGGCCCCCTCCCCGTCCATCCTTGGGTTCCCAAGAATCAGGGAACCAAGTGACTGACCCTAGGACTTTTTCGCCCTAGCCTCAGGATGCAGAGGCAGGGGCTGGGCCCCCACCTGAGAGGATGTGTAGTCTGGGTGGAGAAACAGGCTGTGCACACACACAGGGTGCACATATGCATACATGCCTGCAGTGTACAAACATATATATATGTGATATGTGGTCCACAAGGTTTGGCATGGAGTAGGTGCTCAGCTAGTAACTCTTCAGTGGATGGATTAGCAAAGGGGCAGGCATCTGAGGACTGAGAAGGGAGGGATTGGGGGTCTAACCCGCCCCACAGAACAGTGGCAACCATCCAGACCACCTAGGGGAACTGAGGCCCAGTGCACCAAAAAGGTGGAGCTTCAGTGCCAGATGCCCTGAGAGAAGTAAACTTGCATAGGGTCTGCGAGGCTTGGCCCACATTGAGGGTCCCTGACTGCTCTTTGTGAGGGAATGGAGAGTGCAGGGGCTGAGGCCAGTGGTGTCCCATGCTCCCCTCCCTTCTGCTTTTGCATCCTTCAGGTACACATAGGAGGCAGGAGATGCCAGGGACCTCTGGTGGGCCCAATTCAGTCTTCCCATCATATGGGGTAGGGAGACCATGACCAGAAGGGCAGGCTCCTCATGCCCGGGCCTCACAGGAGTCCACCTGAACACAGGCAGTCAGACCTAGAAGGCAAGTAGCCCCTGGTGATTCTTGGTCCCGTGACTCACTGGGAGACACAGTCTCTGACCTGCAGAGGCCTTGTGAGGTGGGATGTGGCTGGTCAGGTGTGGAAGAGAGACGAGAGAAGTGTGATGCTGCGTGTGGGAATGTATGTGCACATGTAGACGAGAACACGTGAACCTGTGTGTGTGCATGTGCTGCCAGTGGGAGCGTGAGCAGGTGAGGTTTGTGTGTCTGTGGAAGGGAGTGGCTGCGCCTGCACGAAATGCTGCATGTAGGGGCATGACCAGGCACGTATGTTTATGTGTGTGTGTGAGAATGTGTGATCCCACATGCATGTGTGCTTTGTGGGATGTGTGACCAGGCAAGCATATACGTGCGTGTGTATGTGGTGAGTGCAGAGTTCTGCATGCTCTGTGTGCAGGTGTGAGCAGGCACGCTTACAGGCCAGGGTGGGACTGCAGAGAGGCAGGTGCCGCGAGCTCTGTCACCCGAGCAGGCGAGAACTACTTAACCGATTAATTAGTGAAGCTGAGAAATCTCAGTTGTGGGTGAGGAGCTCACACACACACGCGCGCGCGCGCGTGCATGTGCCATGTCCCCATGCACAGGGCACATCCCCCCAAGTCGCTTTGCCTGACACTGCGCTCAGCAGCCCTGCAGGGGGGCAAGGTGCCAGTTGCTTGTGGATCTGTGTCCTCACACCCCTGTGTATCCGTGCCCTGGGCTGCTGGACCAAGTGACCCCTGTGGAGAGCACAGCTTTGTGCAAGCTGTCCGTCCTCAGTGCCCCCAGTCAGTGGTGAGGCCACCCACACTTTGTCCCCGTTTCACAGATGAGAGAGCTGTGGCTGGTAAGGGGCACTGGGCAGGAGCCTCATTTCCAGGTTCTGGGCCTCCTGGTGAGGGGGAGCAGCCCTTTCTGCCCTGGGCTGGGGTCCACTGAAGTGCTGCCTTCATCGGGGTAGGGGGAAGAGTATGGGTGCCTGTAGGCTTAGAGCTGAGCTAGAGTCCACGGGGAGCTTCCTACAGCTCAGGACAGGCCACTCCTACCTGCAACCCCCAGGTGCCTTGTCACCAGCCAACTTCCTCCACAGGCCTTGCAGGCAGGCACAGGGGCCTCATCCCTCCCACCCCACAGCCTGCTGACTGCTTTCTCTCTCCTGTCCCTAGAAAGGGAGAGCCCCATGCTCCCCAGCTCCCATAGCCCCGTGTGCCTCCCCATCAGCATGATTGTAGCTGCCTCTTTTCTGAATCTTCCGTTCGAGCGCAGCTCCTGGGGCACCGATGGGGTTTGTCGGGCTTGGCCCTGAGGCCCAGAGTCTCACTTGATGCTGACTCTTGGCAGGCAGGCCTGCCACCCGCTCCTGCTGCCCCTCGCAGACCCCAGGGGCCTACTGCTGTTTGCCTTGTCGTGCAGGAGACCTGGAAGCCGGGTCAGGTAGCGGCCAGTTGCCTCCTGATCAGGTGTTGACAGAGGAGCCTTCCTTATGCTCCATTACAGACATGGAATAAATTGTTGTGCCGTGAATTTATTCTTTTTAAAAAGGGACTTTCACACTGGGGAAAACTTTTTATAAGAACATTTATATAAAAAGCAGTTACTGTGCCTGTAATTTTTATGTATTTTCTCCCTTCCCTCGCCGCCTTTGTGTTTGAACGTGACCGCCTCCTGGGCAGCTGCAGCCTGGCTCCCTGGCCTCCTGGCTACAGCCTACCGCCTGCTGGAGCGCCTGCGCCTCCTCCTCCCGGAAGGCTGCGGATGCAGGGCCCAGCCCTGCGGGAGTGCGGGCTCCGGGAGCACGGCTGGGTGGAGTTATGTTCAGAACTCAGGTGCTTTCGAAACTTTCTCCCTCTTGCATCTCTGTCCTGAGGTTGCTCTGTTTCCAAGGCTGGCATGGCCCTTCCTGGCCCCTCTTGGCAGCAGCTGAGCACTTCAAGGCACCTACTTCCCGGCAGCCTCAGGGCCCTGTTCCATGAGGGAGGAAGTGGTGATGTGGGAGCAGGTATTTTCCCTCCCCAGGAGCCACTAACTGGCACCTTGCTTCCCCAGCCATTATTGCTCTCACACTCGATGCATTATGTAAATTGTCTCTGTTGCTAAGTGGTGGAGGAGCTGCTCAAGGGGAACGGAGGTCTGGAGCCTTCTGGGGAAAGGCAGGAGACTGGCCCTGAAAACTCACTGATCCGTGTCAGGGAGGGTCTGGCAGCCTCCCAGCTTAAGCTAGGCCCCCTGGGGCTTGCACTGTCTCCGCCCCAGAGCACAGCTTGGTGAGGGTGGTGGCTGCACCCCACAGCAGACTGAAGGCTGGGTGGGCTCCCTCACTGGACAGGGACGTCAGATTGGACCTTTGCCTCCCTCCTCCGATGGGCTCCCGGGGTAGGACACGTGCCCCTCTGCTGCCCAGGGAGGCGTGCTTCTCCCACCCGCACAAGTTTCAGCAGCAGCATATTTGCCCACAGAGCCTCCTCAGAAATCCTTGGCAGAGCTGGAAATGTTACGTCGATCTGTGGGACTGGGTGAACCACCCCTCGCCTCCTGGAGAACCTGGGGCTCCTTCTGCAGTGAGCGCCCAGTGAACTCGGGATACAAAAGGGTGAATTTTGGAGCAGCACCACACGCTAGGGCGCCAGCGAGTTCTTGGGTCCCCAAGGGTCTGAGATCTCAATGAGGCATGTAGTGGCATGACGGTTCCTGGACCTGGGCAAGACCTCAGTGATGCACAGGGCTCTCCTGGGTACTCACCTGGCTTTCCACCTTCCGTTTTGAGACACAAGATCTGTTGGGGGCCCCCGCCCACCGAGAGAGCCAAACACTCTGGGATTCTTCCAGACTGAGCTGGACTCTCATCTGAGCTTGTACTTTGCATGAGGCTGGTGGGTGCAGACTTCACACTTGTCATCCCCCTCCCTGGGACTGAGGGGCCCCTGGGGAGGGATGTTTGTTCAGTGCAAGGGGGCCACTGGAAGGAATCACAGATTTGTGTGTTTCCTGGAAAATTTGGGATTCCAGGGAGGGTGTGAGGTTGGCAAAGACATTGGTAGCCCACCCAGCCCACTTCTCAGGTAGTAGTTTCTCTCTCCACCCCTCCCCAGGCATGGCTGTCTGTGGCTCTGTATGAGATGGACCACATGACCCTGGCACAGGCTTCAGCAGAGGTTGATGCAAAAGGAGTGAGTGCTTCCATGGCCTCACAGACGTTGTGGAAGACTCGGAGCTTCTTCCTCCCTACCCAGCACAGTCCCCCACTGTCCCCAGGATGATTGGCATTCTTTCCCAGACCCTTGTGGTCTGCTGGCCCTCAACTTGCTTTCTGATTGCTGCCAACTTTGGGGAAATGGAGGAGTGGGAACGAGGTGTCATCAATGCCGAATTGGTGTTTTAGTCTAAGGACCCTGGTTTGTGTACTCCGCTGATGAGGGAATTGAAGCACTGAACTGTCTTCATTTGTGGTAAAAGTTAACAGAGGTGATGACAGTGCTGTCAACAGAGCATAATGTCAGCTGCTGCCCGTCTGCAGGCCAGAGGCTGGAGTCAAAGCAGTCAGTCTCCTGTCCCTGACTCCTCTGTCTTCATTATTCTCCCCTCTCTCTTCCCCCCTCCCATCCTTCTCCCCCTCACCAATTCTTTTCTTCCTTTCTTATTTTTTTTTCCTTTTTCTTACGTTTCTAGATGGATTTTTAAAGTCAGGGTTTGTAAATCAGCATCACACTCATACATGGTGAAAAGTCATAGTTTTACCAGGCGTGTTGTGTTAGGAGCACAGCAACCCCCTCCTCTCCACCTCCAACTCCCCAGAGGCTGTCGCTTTCTAATCTCAGAGCTCCATACCTCTAAATGACATACTTATGTCGCTACTTCATGATTGTTCAGTTTTAGGCATTACCCATGGACATCCACTGGGGAGTGGAGGACATAGCTCTCCTCCACCACCACCCACCACCCCAGTGTCATATTGTGATATGGCAGGTCAGGACTCAGTGTTAACATTGTACTGATGGGGCAAATGCTGTTCAGAACTGTGACTCGTAATGCACACTTTGGGGTACAATTTTTACATTTTTTTCCTGCAGGTAACAACTGTCTGGTATTTGTTTGTTTGCTTAGTTTTCTGTGAACCTTTACTAATTCTGCCCCAAACTCCCTGCCCTTCTATCTGACCTCTTCTCATACATGCACGTATATCTGGTGTTCTGGGTCACCGCCCAGAGAAGTCTTGTCTGGAGCCTCCTGACTTGTGCCTGTGAACAGAGCCTGTGGCTCGGACATGTGCCAGGAATTTCCTTCACCTCTCTTCTGAGTTGGAGTCCCTTTTTCTGCATACTGTAGACTCCTCTTCCTTGGTGTCTGATTTTCTCCCTTGGTGCGTAGAGAACATTTTCAATTAGCATCCTGAGCAAAGGTACATGGGAGCCAGACTTCAGGGACTTTCATGTCTCAGAAAGCCCACCCTCTCCCCCACACCTGGCAGAGATTTTAGGTGGGTGTGGAAGTCCAGGGTGGAAACCATTTGCCTCAGAATTTCTAAGGCAGCACTCCATTCCTTCCAGCTTCCTGAGTTGCTATGCAAAGGTCCAGTATGGTTCAGATTCCCAATCCATTGTGTGACCTGATTTTTATCTCTAGAAACTTGCAAATTTTTTCCCTGTGCCAAGTGTTCAGAAATTCCACCCTGATATACCTTGGTGGGGTTTATTATCATTCCTTTAGTGGACATTTGCAAACTAGATTCTTGTGTCCTTCAGTTCTGGGGAGTTTTCTTGAATGATTTCTTTGACTATTTCCTCCCTTCCCTTTTCTCTGTCCTCCTTCTAGAACCTTTAACTCAGATCCTTTTCTTTTTTTCTGTTTTCTCTCCAGTTTTCCAACTGTGTGTCTTTTTATCAGATTTCTCAATTTTATCTTCCAACCTTTCTGTAGTGTTTTACATTTTGTTACCATATTTTTAATTTTCAGGATCTCTTCTTGGTCCTTTTAAAAAATAACGTCTTGCTCATATTTCATTGATGCCATTGATTCTGTCAGCTCTGTGAGGATGATAGCTTAAAAAAACTTTTTGTCTTGAAATAATTTTAGATTTACAGAGAGGTTGCCGAAATAGTACAGAAATTCCCTAACCCTTCACCCAGTTTCCTTTAAAGTTATCATCTTGCATAACCACAGTACAAATATCAATGAAGAAATTAACATTGGTACATTAATACTAACCAGAGTGAAAACTGGATTTGGATTTCACCAGTTTTTGCACTAGCCTCCTTTTTTTAAACCATGATCCAATCCAGAATCCCACATTGCTTTTAGTTGTCATGTGTCCTTAATCTCCTCCAGTCTCTGGCAGTTTCTATTTCTTTCCTTGTCTTTCATGACCTTGATACTTTTTAAAAAGTCCTGGTCAGTTATTTTGTTTACTGTCCCTCAATTTGTGTTTGTCTAATGTTTTCCTATGATTTGACTGAGGTTATGCATTTTTAGGAAGTACACCATAGAAAATAATGTGTCTTTCTCAGTGCATCATATCGGGGAAAACATAATGTCAGTATATCTTATTATTGGTGATGTTAACTTTGATTATTTGGTTAAGCTGGTATCTGCTTGGTTCTCCTTTTCCCTTTGTAATCAGTACATTTCTTGGGGGAAACTTTGAGACTATGCAAATATCCCATTTCTCTCAAACCTTTGCCCATTAATTTTAGCATCCACTGGTAGATCTTGCCTGCAGTAATTATTACTGCAGTGGTCTCATGGTACTTTTCTATTTCTCTCATTCTTCTACATTTATTAATTGGCATTCTTCTGTAAGGAAGAACTGTCCCTTCTCCCTTGTTTATTTATTTATTTGATTATTTATTTATGTCAGTTTGGACTCATGAATACTTATTCTATGGGTGGTAATTCAATATTATAATTTTCTTGCCCAAATTATTCTAGCTTTGGCATTGGGAGTTCTTCTAGTTTGGCTCCTGTGCCCTTTTGACATGCCCCTGTCCTTATTTGATCACTTCCTTACTTTTTGTTGCCACAAGATCTTCAGCTCATCTTGTATTTTCCCTGGAATCAGCCACTTCTCAAGGAGTTCTGGTTCCATTTATTGGTGAATGGTATTTAGAAATCAAGATCTGGGTGCTGAGTGTGCTCACTGCTAGTGGGATGTCAGTGCTTCTAGACTCTCTCACAAGGAGAACTAGGAAATATGTGTATGTATAGCCCATGTATACACACATACCTATAATCACATCTTTATCTGTCTATCTGTATATACATTTACAACAATGAGTCTATACTGAAACCTTGGACTCCACTCCAGCACAAAAGGGTTCATTGATGTCTTCCTCCATTCCTTTCTGGTGACTGCTTTCTCCAACAGTGAGAAATCCAGTTCTCATTATCTGCAATATATTTATTTCTTCAACCCTTGTATACACAATTTAATAGCATTTTTTTTACACTTCCATCTCCCCACGTAGCCCAGGTTCCTTCAGGTTTTTGTTTGTTTCTTTTGGTCTCTGACTTCTTTGGGCCTGTCTCCCCCCAGTGTTTGGGCTTCCAAATGGTCTGCTCGTATTTAAGCAGACAGAGAAGATAATGTGATAGGAGCTGAGGAGTGGGATTAACAACCCTCTGGACCTCAAGTCAAAACGCCACCAAAGTACAGAGCACTGAGGTGGAGGTGGGACTCTAGGCATGGTGGGGGGAACCTTGGGGTTTATCGTGGGTACTCTGGCCATATTGCCCTCCTTGGCTGCAGGTTCCCCAGAGAAGTTTCTCTCAGTCTCCTATTTGGGGTTTCAGGGCTGTGTCTTTGGAGTTCCCCAACATTTTTTTAAATCTCTTCATTGGAGTATAATTGCTTTACAATGTTGTATTAGTTTCTGCTGTACAACAAAGTGAATCAGCTGTATGTATACATATATCCCCATATCCTCTCCCTTTTGAGCCTCCCTCCCACCTTCCCTATCCCAACCCTCTAGATGGTCACAAAGCACCGAGCTGATCTCCCTGTGCTATGCAGCAGCTTCCCACTAGCCATCCATTTCACATTTGGTAGTGTAAATATGTCAGTGCTACTCTCTCACTTCATCCCAGCTTCCCCTCCCCACCCCCCCACCATGTCCTCAAGTCCATTCTCTACGTCTGTGTCTTATTCTTGCCCTGCCACTAGGTTCATCAGTACCGTTTTTTTTAGATTCCATACATGTACGTTAGCATACGGTAGTTGTTTTTCTCCTTCTGACTTACTTCACTCTGTATGACAGACTCTAGATCCATCCACCTCATTACAAATAAGGAGTTCCCCAACATTAACCTACTGCCAGCAGAGGTAAGCCTTCCACAGCCTGCTGAGTCAGTCACCCATGGTCCATCTGCTTCTAGCTTCCAAAATGTTCCTGGTGCCTCCTCCACATGTTCTTTGGCCCATAGGTTTTTACCATTTTGAATAGCCCTTTAGTTTTGTTTCAGGGAGTTTTGAGAAAGAATGAAAATTTAATCCACCTGGCACCACTGCTTTCACTCCCTTGTAGCAACTGAGCCCTTACTATTTGTTCGCCAAAATACACGTAGGGCCCCGGCCAGCGAATAGATGAACAGGAGGTTCTCTGGCTGAGGGAGGTGGCAAGCCAGGGCCGGCCTCCTGACCTCCCTCTCACTACCTGTGACCCTCCACACAAGCCCAGGGGCCCCCTGCCTACTGCCTAGGGCTCCAGAGAACACAGTTTGAGAACTGCTGCCCTGTGTCTGGGAGTGTGTCAAGCCCAGGGCTTGGCTTGGGGTTAGCAGCAGGGAGCCTCTGGGAACAGAGGAGGGGGGATTAGGGAGGAGGGGGATTAGAGAGGCAGAGGACTCAACCAACGTCACAAGGAACTTGAGTAGCCTGGGTCTCTCCCTGTAATCAGGTGCCCTTCATCCTGAGCCTCAGTTCCCCTATCTGTATGGTAGGAAGCCCCAGCTGGGCTGGCTGACACAGCAGTGGGGAAGAGCTTGGCTGATAAAGTTCTGACTTGGTTGACAACATGCCAGCCATTCCCTGGGTGGTCCCCCAACAGCACCGTCTTTGCACTCAGATGGGGTTACCTGGGCGGTAGGTACCAGCAAGTGGGGTTACCTAGGCCACCCATGACCAGGGTGGAGTAGTACCCTGAATCTGGCTGGTGGCTGTGGGCACATCCCTTTGGGGTGGCTCCCAAAGACACAGCTCAGCCTGTTCTGAGTGAGTCGGGGTCCTCTCTTCAGCTCAGTCCCAGGTCTCTGAGCCTCCCCAGGGCCATGCTCTTGCCCTCATTGTTACATCTGCCTGGGACGCCTTCCTCAGTCCTCACTTCAACCCACTGAAATTGAGCTCCTTCTCCCAAGGCTGGGGGAATGGGCCCCTGGCAGGGTTTGGGAGCAATCAGACCAAAAGAAACCCCCTCACAAATCAGGTAACCTGGGCCTCAGTTTCCTCATCTGTGAAAGAGGGAGAGTTGTCTCTGCCTTCAGGGTCACGTTGAGATAAAAAAGGATGTGAAGTAGCTGCAGGTAACAAAACCAAACCCCTTGTATGTTGAGGCAGCAACACAGGGACATGGAGCTGCAGGAGCAAGAGGCTGGACTGGGGCTGGAGGCCGGGGACAAGACTGGGGGCCAAAGTCTGGAGCAGGAGGCAAGGACTAGACCAGAGTACCAGGGGTCAAGGGATGGACTGGGGGGCCAGGAAAGGCTGGGCAGTGCAGTGCCTTCTAGAAGTGGGCCCACAGGCTATTTTTGAAAAGCTCCGAGGAAGGTTATAGAGTAACTTTTTGCAGGCAGCCGCTGGTTACCAGGAAGGATATTTAGCAGGAAGGGAGGCCTCAGTCCCAACTTCCCTGCTGGCATTTTGGGAGATTGGGTGAGCTGGACCACCTGCCAGAGCCCAATTTATTGCTTTATGTCCTGGCTTCTTTCTGTGAAGGATGGGGAAAGGGCACAGAAGGCCTTCAGAACTCTGAGACTGCAGCATTCTTGGGGAGGCTACAAAGAATGTCGTGAAGGGCATGGGACTGGATCAGAGACCAAGTCCTGGTCTTGGCTGTGCCTCCTCTGACCTCTGTGGGGTGATCTTGGGCACGTGACTTCCCCTGCCTGTTTTTTAGTTTTCTCATGTAAAACCAGGTAGGGGGACAGGACACTGTCCATGTTTCTGGTTTGGGGCAGGTAGGCACAGCAGGTGGACAAAGGACTGAGTGAGGAGGGGCAGAGTATAGGGGGCAAGCCTGGGAGCGCATCAGGGTTCCTGGCAGGTCCTCAGTCCCTCAGATCATCTTAGCCAATCGCTGGGGGAAATAGAGGCCCAGAGAGGGCACGGACAGGCCCTCAAACACACAGCAGGGTGGTGGCAGAGCTGAGGCCAGAACACAGGTATTCACCCCATCCCAGGCCAATGGGTGAAAATGGTGAAATAACAATGTCGTCCTGGCTGCAGTGGGCAAGACACATCTGTTTAACAGACTCACTCAGCCTTTCCAGGAGCTAGTCCCATCCCCTGAATGTGTGAGCCTCTCCCATTCCCCACCCTACCAACTTTGCCCCTTCTTGCCCTGGGCAGCTTTTGTTTCCTGGGAGCCAACCACAGAGATTCAAGTTAAGTGCTAATTAAAAGCCACCAGCCTCCTTTCTGCAGAAGCTGAGCCCCCTCCATCAGCGCACAGCCCAGGCTAGTCCTTCTTCATCATTTCTAGCCTTTGGCAAATGATTCCACATCACTGTGCCTCAGTTTCCTCATCTGTAAAGCAGGGATAACATTCCTTGTCCTGCCTCCCTCCTGTGGCATCGTGAGGTTTAAAGGACACATACCATGTGTGTAACTCGGTCGGGACTACAGACATAAGGTCACCTGGATGATGGGTGAGACCCACCTTCCTGGGCAGGGTCGTAGGATGCTGCCCAGGGGTCAGTCAGAAGTTGAGGATGCTTGGCACTGGTGACAGGCATGGATAGATGGGGGCAGAGTGTGGTGAGGATTGGTGGGGGGAGCATGCGGGCCCGAGTGTCTGTTTTGCTGATTGCTCCTTTTGCTTTCAAGGAGATTAAACTATTTTTAGTCTGCGCCACTGCTGGTGAGACGCCGGAGGAAGACTTTCCTTCGCCGAGATTTTCTGGAAGCTGCCAAGTGTGGTCTTCAACTCCATTCTGGGAGCCTCCCCAAGCAGGCGGGAGGGGACATCACTGTCTGGGGGTTGTGGGGACAGGTTGGTGCGCTGTTGCTCCCCAAGGTCCTTGCTGCGCTGGCCTCCAGAGCTGCACGGCCCCAGACTGTGGAGACCAGTAATCTGATGCGCCCGATGTTTGTTAACGCTGTGTTTAAAAAAAGTAATTTATTTTCTAATTATTCCTTGTCTTGCATAACTGTGCATCGCCAAAGTGTCGCTATTTAAAATATTTATCTCTCTACGCCGCAGGAGCAGCTCTGAAGCGTGGAGGGGGAAGAAATAAAAGTCCGCGTGCTGGTCGCAGGCATTGTACTTTGACTCGTCCTGGCAGTTTGGATGTCTCCCTGTAAATACATTTATTTTTCATTAGGATGTTTCTGAGCTTGTGGCCCCCAGAGAGCCGGAGTGATTACGCTGTCCATCTGTGAGAGATGCCATAGAGAGGTGCTCGTGGAATGAGGTCCACCAAACGCATCCCACGCCTACCTGTACCAGGGCGAGTGTCCAAGCGAGTGTAGCCTGGGATGTGCGTGTGCAGAGAGGGTGCAGTGCTGGGCTGCATGGAGCTAGGTGGGCCACATGGCCAGAGACTTTGGTCATTTGGTTCCATGGGAAAACCGGGCCCAGAGGGAGTCTGCTTTGGAATGGAATCAACCTCACTGGCAAAGTAGACAGTGTGCCTGTGGCCTGTTCTATCCGAGGGGCCGACGCTTTTCACTACAGCTCAGCAGGCTTTGAGATTGGGATCAGAGAAATCCTGGGTGGCTTCAAGGGGTACACACATCCCAGAGGCTTGAGAAGAGGGCCCATGGCTTCCCAGCAAGGAGGATGGGCACCTGACTCTTCCCCTTTCTCTGCCCCTCCCTAGGCTGCAGGTTTGAGCCTGTTGCAGCGGCTGTAGGCATCTGGGGGCTGGAATAGCACCTCTCCTTCAGCCACCCAGGAGGGCAGGGACTGGACCTGGCTCCTCCCTCACTAACAGGCTCTTTTCCAATCAAAAAAATTTTTTTCTTTTTTAGCTCACTGAGTCTAAGAGAGAGTTTTATGCTGAATTTTAAAATACCTTATTTTTTCCAGTCTCTAAACTACTAATCTCCTGGGCTAAGGGATTCTGGGACAAAGGCGAGGCCTCGGAGTGGAAATCTGTAAAATTAGCTTCAGCGGTATTAGTGTTTGCAGTTGGAGATTGAAAAATTGCTTTCCCAGGGTCTGATTGGATGTTCGGCTCTCCTCAGGGAAGAGGCAAGAACTCGCTCGGCACAGAGACACCTGGGAGGGCGGGGGCTGGGAGTGGGGGCAGCTGAAGGACAAATGCTGGGAGGCTGTTTTGGGGTTCAGAAAAGCTTCTCCTAGGAGGCCCTCTCCTGGGGCCCGTGAGCTGGATGCTCTGCAGAGCGTGTGCTGGTGTGAGTGTAGTTTCTGCCTGGGCCTCCCACATCAGTGCACAGCTTCTCCAGAGCTCTGGGTACACAGCAGGTGCCAAGTAAATGCCATGGAGCCCAGCTGGGTCCCTTCCCCTTCTCTTACTGAGGCCTCCTGGTTCTCCGATCCCCACTCGAGTGCTCCCACACAAGGAGGGGAGCTTCTGGAACCTGACTGAGGGGCCAGCTCTGGTGCCTGTTGGGGCACCCGCCCGTGTGGCCCATCAGGCCTCTTGTGTGCTTGATTGCCTCTGATTGGCTGCAGCTGAATTCAGCAAAAGCTATTATTTGCCCTTGATGAGCCAATCAGATGGCCTCATTGGCCATTCAGAGCAGGCATCAGAACCTGGGTGGGGGGAGGTGGAACACAGCGAGGCGGGGGCAGGGCAAAACAGATGCAGGACCCGCGCCTGGTCTGTGTCCACCACGACCTTCACACAGATCACACCTCCCTTTCCTGACCTATCCTCCCAAACCAGGGCTCCTTACCTGCCATTAGGCCTGCCTCCCAGCCTTTTCCCTCACTGTTCCCTCTTCCTGCAAAGCCTTTCCTTGCACATCTGCCTGCCAGAACTCCTCCGTGAAGTCTGTTTCCATCTCTCCAGGCCAAGGTGAGCTGTATCCTCCAAGCGCCCAGAGCATGTTTGCTGCCCCTCTCACTCTGCCAGAAAATACAGAAGCCACCAGGATGGTTGCCGAGGAGATTGGGATAGATTGGGGTTCAAACTCTGATCAGCCCCTTCCCACCTCTAGGTCCTTGGACGAGCTAGTTCCCCTCTAAAGCTTTGGTTTCTTCACCTTTAAAAGGGCCTAATAATCGTAGGCCCTTCACATCCCCTAACCTCTGCATTCAGGGCCGCCCCCACCTGAAGGGGGTGGGGCCTGAATATAGAGGTTAGGGGATGTGAAGGCAGGCCGGCGGTGGGTGGAGCGGGGGAGACTAGAGGTCTAGCAGCCACCATGGCAGGGCTTTCTTGAGCCTCTGTAGCCTGGCCAAAGGTTTGGCAATGGTGGAGGCAGACAGCACGTCTTAGGTCATGTTCGTGGGAAACAGGCTCTGAGACGCTAGGGTCTGCGCACAGGAGGTTTATTTTGGGAGGAGGCGCTGCTCTGAGAAACACTTTTAAGGGGCTGTGTGGAGCAGGCCTGGGCAGGGAAAGAAGCTGACCACAATGCAGCTGAGTGGAGGTCTCAGCGAGCCCTGTGGAGAGCTCTGGGGCTGGGATGGCTCCTTAGAGCTGTCCTAGGTTGAGGCCAGGGGTTCTGGCTTTTGTACCCTGCACTACCTGGTCACTGGAGCAGGCTGCTCCTGGGGAGGGGGCATAACCATGCATGGGGATGTCTCCCTTTAGTCAGGGGAGAGTCCCAGATAGGCTCAGCTGTGGGCCATCGGCATCTGGCAATTGGAGAATAAGTACTAATCCTGAAGGGGGACGTTCAGCAGTACCCACAACAGCCCACCTCTTGAGTCACCTGGACCCCGAGCTTCATAGAGTAAATTTTATCCATGTGGGAGCTCACTTGCTCTAGAATTCCGGTTGTTCCCTTTTCCTGGGAAACTTGCAAGAGGAAGAATAGTAGGATGAGCTATGGTCTCCAACACAGGGGCCACAATTGGTATGCATCCTCTCCTTCCTTTACCACCCATCCTAGATTCCCTTCACCTGACCCAGGCCCTCATCCCTGGTGGGTCTGAGCTCCTGCCCATCATGCCCTTCTCGGGCCATGGCTTATGCCCTTGTTCATCCTTCATTAAAACTAGACAGGGGAGTACCAAGAGATGCCCCAGTGAGTCACCTGGGTGTCCAACATGTTTTTCCCTGTCCCAGCATCTCTTGATAATGAGAATCAATTACTGTTCCATGACTGCTGCTCTCTTGGCCTGAGGAGCCTAAAGTGACAGGCCAGTAGCATGTTTTCCTCTCTGATGCTTGTGCCCTTCTCACCAGCACAGTCCTTCTCACTTTGGTAAACAGTGTCCTCTGGGCCCTTCCATGGAACATAGTCATGAGAGGTTTTCTGGCCTTTTGTGGTAGAACTACTCTGGTACGTCCACTTGTCTAAACCTTTGATCCCTTTCTCAACTTTGCTATGGGAGTTCTGGCATTTCAACTTCTCTTAGTGTGGTCCATTGCTTTTTTCAGGTTTCCAACATCTCTTCGGGTCCTTTCTGGGGTGTTAGATTCTGTATCATGAGAAAGTGCTCTCATACCAATTACCTCTCCCATATCCAACCTTATCTTCTACTGTCCTTGATCCAGCAACCTCAGGATCCAGTCCTGCTGTTGGCTAGATACTACAGTACCTTCAGGACATAGTCCTTGTTTCTTCCTTAGCAGGCCCAGCACTTCCTGGGGTTGGTGGGTTGGTTATGTTGTGATTTGATCCTAGTTTTTGGTCTGGTGGGTGGGAAGGAGGGGAGTGCGTTGTTTTGTAACATGGAGGCCTCTTCATCATCTTTAAGAAAGGGGGGGTCTTAGCCTTTAACAAGGAGGAGCAGCCACTTCTGTAGGCTCAGAGAGTTTTGTTTTTTTGTTTTTTTAGGCTCAGAGAGTTTAAGGCAGGTTTCAATGTTCTCAAGTGCAGTGACCCTGATGCCCCCACCTGACAACTCAGGGACCCATTCCTTCCCAATCAGGGTCCTGACCTTGGGTAGCCAACCTGCTGAGATTGAGGCTGTAACTCCCTCTGAATCTTTGCCACTCTTCTAATTAAGTCCTGTGCCTGACCCTCAGCTTTTGCTGCCTCTGGCTGCAAGAGATGAGAGTCTTTTTATATCCTGCCAAGGGGGCTTCTAACTTTCACACTTCACCTTAAATTCGTGATTAATCACACTCAGCCTTTCATTGTCTCTTTCCAAAGCACTGATAGCCCTCAGCAACAGCCATCCTCTTCCATAGTCCTTATAATTACACTTCCCTGAAATTCTCAAAACCTGAAATATTGCACCCATCCACAGGTATCCCATTTCAGTTTACGATGTGTGAACGTTTGATCAGTTGTACCTTTATCACACGCCAGGATTGTCAGCACGCCACCGACCACTGTGGTGAGGCCCTCAGTGCCATTAGGACGGCTCCCACTTAAGAATTGTCTTGGGCTTCCCTGGTGGCGCAGTGGTTGAGAGTCCGCCTGCCGATGTAGGGGACACGGGTTCGTGCCCCGGCCCGGGAAGATCCCACATGCCGCGGAGCAGCTGGGCCCGTGAGCCATGGCTGCTGAGCCTGCGCGTCCGGAGCCTGTGCTCCGCAGCGGGAGAGGCCACAACAGTGAGAGGCCCGCGTACTGCAAAAAAAAAAAAAGAATCGGCTTCCTGGGACCACTCCCAGCACCAGCTGTAGCAAGGTCGGGTCCCTGAAATCAGACTCTGAGAAGGAGGTTTGTGTGCAGGTGTTGGTTGGTGGAGTACTCTTAGGGACCACACCTGTGAGGGATAAAGCAGGCAGGATTGGGCAGCAGGAGAAGTTTGGCTGTGATGAAGCCATAACAGAGGCCTCAGCCAATTCCACATTGAGCACTGGAGTGGCCTCACCCCTCAGAATCATCCCTGATTGAGGTGGACCTTTGTACTCCTCCACTTGACCTGTGTGTCAGGCAGAGCGCCGTTGAGGCAACTCCCTTCTGCTCAGGCCATAGCCTGGGCGGGGACTCAGCTGAGAGCCGTCAGCAGGCAGCGTCTTGGCTGCTGGGGGAGTGAGGGCCTCGTCCCGATGGGAGGGTCTGGGCGGCACACCACAGCGTCCACGTTGTGGTGCCTCACACCTCGGATCCTGGTTCTGGTTGTGCCTCTTACCAGCTGAGACCTTGGGCAAGTCCCAAGAGCTCTCTGAGCCCAGTACCCCTTCTGTAAACGGGGCGTTGCCAGGCCCCCACCTCCTGGGACTTCAGGGATGGGATCTGCGGGTGGCTCAGATCGGTGAGAGCACCAAGACTACACACGTGTGGCAGGGCCAGGGCCAGTCACCATCCAAGTGGGGGCTCAGGGCTCAGGGACCTCCAACCCCTGGAGCCACCAGGCTCCCCGCCTTCTCCCTTGACAAGGAAACCAAGGCCTAGGGCCGCCCAGGTTTGGAGAAATGGGAAACGTGGGCTAAGTCTTCACTGTTGATAAAACCTCATCAAGTTTGACTGGCTCCTGGCAATGAGTGAGATCAACCCGGCACTTGGTCAGGGGCTCAGGGGTGAAAATACTGTTTCCTCTGAAGGGACAAGCAGAGGCTGTCTGCTCAGCCTATTCAGTGAGTCAATAAATTAGTGGCACATGGAGGCAGCCTGGGTTCTGGGGGCTGGACTCCAGGATGACAGGTATTATTATTATTATTCAACAAAGTGACCAGAGAGTAGGTGCCATTAGGCATCTAACAGAGGGGGATAAAAGCAATGATGGGGACTAGCAGAGGCAGCGTGGCTGTCCATGGCTGGCGGGGGTACTAAGGGCCAGCAGGCGATGGACGAGAAGACCTTGCAGAGGCCATGAGCTGGTCACTTCTGTTGAGGCCTCTGTAGGCCAGGTGGCTCTGGGCCCACCAAAAATGACTCCTCACTTGCAGGGGTGCCATGCAGGTTGGGAGATGGCTCAGAGGACCTTCCCATGTCCAGGGCTGGCCCAGGGCCAGAGACCCTGGGTCACGTTAGCCAAGAACACCCATGATGTCAGCTGTGTGGCTGGTGTGTTGGGGCCTGACTGTGGGGGCAGGCGCCTTGGAGTTGTGGCTGAGGGCAGGGAGGAGATGGCAAGCAGAGAGGAAGGGAACGTCTGGAATGGGCATGCGTGTGGCGGGCATGCCTTTTAAAACGATCATCAGCCTTAGTGTTCCAACAGCCTCTTTCACTTTGTAAAAGTCTTTTCTTTTGAAAAATAAAAGAAGATTGGAGGCAAGTACAATATTTGGCTGTGGCGGCTGCTAATTTGGCACTGAATGTCACCTCCGCTTTTCTCTTCCCTCATGCCAAGTGCTCCTTCCCTGGCTCTGGGTGGGTGGGCGGGGTGATGGGGGTGCAGGGCGGGCTCCCGGAGCCTCTTAAGATGCGAGATTCATTTCCTTAAACACACATTGTCTCACTCCAATTTCACGTCCGAGCAGTTCTGGCAAGGAATTAGCGGCCTCTGGGAGAAAGCGCGCAGGTTCTATTTACACGGGGTGGGGGCAGGCTGGGGGGATATGGGGTGGCAGTGCAAGCAGGGGGCTTGGGGCCATTTGAACAGGGAGTCCTCAGAGGACCTGGGTCAGGGCCTGCCTCACCTGGCCAGACAGCTCTCGAAGGGAGCCAGGCCAATCCTCTGTCAGTATGCAGAAATCCTGCCCCATTTGAAATGTCCCGAGTACATGGAGGAGGGGAACTATATAATGATTTGGGGACAAATTGAGGATATCAGGCTTTCAGGTCAGAAAGGACGCTTAAGACCATTTGGTCCAACCCCTCACCAAACAGGACTTTCTGAGACCTGGGGGCCAACTTCTGTTGACCCCCTCTGTGAGGGGGGACTCACTCACTAACTGGAGGCTGCCCTTTGCTTTGAGTCAGGCTCCTGGACCTCTCCTCGACTTGGCTTCTCACTTGGCCTACGGGTCTCCTCCATGGCCCTTGTGAGCTTAGGCAGCTACAGTCCTGTAGCTGTGTGGGAGAAAGAGCCCCCCTCCATGGGTGGCCCCCGAAACCCAGCATCAGGTCCCTCCCCGTCCTGGTCAGTCCTTAGGGCACAGGCTCCCACGCCACAGGCCTCCCCCGAGCCCGGCCACTTCTTTCTGTAAGGCGTTCAGGCTGTTGTATGTGTGGTGGTGATGGTCTTAAGGAGGAGTCAGGAGGGCAATGCTTCGACCTCCCTCCTCAGTGGCACCCTTCGGACAGCGTGGCAGCAGCCCAGGTGATTAGGGAATTCAGGCTTCCCGCCTGGGTTTGTTTGGGGATGTCTTCCAAGGCTGGGGCTGCCCTTTTATGCCCTTTCTGCCCTCCCCCTGCCCATACCCACAGTCACCCCCAGCCCCCACCCCTGGGGAATCTCGGCACTGGGCTGGGTACCCCATAGATGCCAAGTCAGAGCTGAGCCTGAGGAGTGCTGTGGGGAGGTGGCCCGTGCCCCAGCTCTCCTGCTGCTCATTCATCACCTTTTAGAGGGGAGACCTGCTAATTTGTCAGCCCATTAGCTGGGCACAAGTAGCATATGGACCCGGTTCCTGTTGCCCTCCTTCTACCTGCCTCGGACAACATCATCTGGACTCACTGCACAGCCCAGTTCCGGTTTGTATTGTGGCACGGGTTTGGGGGCACCATTTTGCCCCAAGGCTGAGCCCCTGGGTGAGGCAGCTGAGGGTTTTAGTGGCTCTTGGCTTCTCCAACAAATCTACGTTTGGAGTTAGTGACAAAGCCTCTCTAAGCCATGAGCTGAGAAGGGCCCTGCTTTCAGGAAAACTGGGCTTTATTTTTAGTGTTCAGAGAAAGATAATTTTTTCTCACCCACTATCAGTAAGGAGATCAACTGTTTTCGTGGTGCTTCAGCATCCTCTTGTCTGTGGGTGGGGGTGGGCAGGAAGGACCGCCTTGTCTGCTGGTTCCATCATCCCTCCCCACGCACACAGAAGGGAATGTGTGCCCTGGAGCTCTAATGCAGCCTGGCATCGTCGTCAAGAGGGGTCTCTGTGTCTGTAGGGTCAGTGGCTGGCAGGAGGCACCAGCCCAGTATGCCTGGCCTGAGTCTGAATGTGTGACCAGTGCTGGGCTCCAGTCCCTCTGAGACGATGGTAAGATGGGTAGGGGACTGGGTCTGCTCAAGGACATCCCGGGCCTGTCACATGCACATAGATGTTCCTGAGGCCTACTGTGTGCTGCACTTGAGCAGAGGGATGCAGGGGACTCAGGGCTGCACTCAGGGAAGGATGCATCCCACCTCATTCATAGCGAGCTTTCCGCCCACACGCACGTGTGCCTGGACACACACCAGGACACGTGTTTGCGCATGCATTGCACACACACAGCAACACTATCATCCTTCCCATGTGCAGGCTGGTGAACACTTGTGTACACACACCCCACCGTAAACTACACGTGATGCCTCCCAACATACACATATGGACACACACTCAGGCACATACACTGGCATCACCTGGATTTATGGCAGGAGATAAATTTGCAGTTTAGCAGCCCTAGACTGCTAGCTCTATAAACTCAAAGAGTCTGATAGCCAGGTCTATGTTGGCAGCCCAGCAAAGCATGGGACCATATAGGAGGGGGTTCCCAGCCAGTTTTGCAGGCCAGCCCTCCAGGGCAGAGTATACCCAGGCCCAGCTGGCAAAGGGGCCTATGCTGGGAATGCCTGTGCCAGGCAGGGGCCGAGAGGCAGGACACCACGTTGGGGGCTTGGCCTGAGGCATCTCCAGTGCTCCCCAGAGGCCCTAGGATGCGGGGAAGAGACAGTGACTCAGAGGGGTACAGGCCCTAGGGTCAGGTTGGAGGCTAGATTGTGTATATGGCAGGGGCAGTCCTGTAGCCATGAGGAACTGGCTGGTCTGACATCTTAGCCTGGTTCTGGGTCTGAAGGAAGGGCCTTCCTGCTTGGACCCCTACGAGGCACCAGAAAGAGCAGATCTCAGCCATGTTCCAGTGGGGGTGTGGTAGGGCAGGGACCATAGCTGCATTCTAGAGAGGCTCAGAGTTCCCCAGGGCTCCATGATGTCTGGGGCAGGGGAGTTCTGGGCAAGCAGGCAAGGAGGCTGCCTACCCTAGTGTACAGGCAAGAAAACCAGAGGGGCTAGGGTACGCTCAGACACCTTCAAGGAACAATGATTGAACAGGGCTGACCCAGGCCTCTTGCCCTGATCCTACCCTGCAGGCCACAGGAAGAGGGCCAACTGGAGTCCATCCCCAAGATCCTTCCCCAGTACCTCAGATGACCTGGGCTCAGAGATCCTACTTGGGGGGAACCTCTCAGTAGGCCCCCTGTAAGGGATCTCCCAGCAGGTGCAGTGGCATAGGTAGGAGTGGGGTAGGAGGAACATAGTTTTCCAGTTCTCTCCCTGCTGAGGAAGTAGGCCCACCTTACATAATTGGTGCAGTTTGTTCTGCTCTTGTCCTCCTGGCATCGTTGCCCTCACTGCCTTCTTGCTCAGGGAGCCCTCGACAGAGCTGGAAGCTCAGGCATCACTCCCTCCTGCTGGAGGTTGCTGAGCAGAGGACGCGGGAGCCCAGAGCATCTTTGCCGCTAAGACCTGAGGTGCCTAGGCCTGGGGAAAGTGGGGGGCAGAGGGGACAAGGTCGTTCCATGTGCAGGGACCCAGGCCTTCTGCCCCCAGCCCACCAGATGACTCCACGGGTTCTCAGAGAGTTCACGCCAGCAGACCGTCCCCCAAGGCCCTGGTGAGGGGTTGGGGTCGGAGCTGCCTCTGCCCTGCCACTGGACCTCCCCACCCCAGGTAGCTTTCTTCACAGGCCCTTGTGCCTGGACGATCACCTTTGCTGTTGTTCACTCTCTCGGCCCATCCATTCACAGCCCCCTTCTGGCAAGTCTTCCCTGACCTCCCGAGCACAGAGGAAGTGCCAGTGGCTGGAGCCTGGGACTTCCTGGCCCTGCCCTGCTGCTTACCCCTCCATCTTGGGCCTCAGTTTACCCATCTGTATCCTGATGGGTACAGGATACCCATCGGCCTGGGCCGATGTCTTTGAGAGGTGAGCTGTTCAGGGACATTCAAGGCAGGATGAGGTTTGCAAACACCAGACTCAACTGACCCCCACTGAGTTTCATAGCCCTGGGGGCACGCGGCCCCACAGACATTACTAAGGGGCAGTCAGAGCCACTTCCCAGAGGAGGAGGCCTGGGGCAGCATTGGGGCTGAGGAAGGTCACAGGATCCCATGGAATGCAGACAAGCTTCTGAGAGGTGGGCACAGAGGTCTGGAACAAGGTCTGTGTTCAAGTATGTGGTTAGTCTGTGTCACCGAATCCCAGCTCCACCAATTACTGTCTGCCTCGGTTGCCTCGTCTGTGAAATGGGGATGATGACTGGGGACTATAAGGGTTTGATACTGTGTACGTCTAGCACAGAAGCTCACTTGGGCCCCATTGCTGTTGGCAGCTATTCCTGTGGCAGTCATCACCCCATCAAGCAACCCCTAAAGCTGGGCAGTGAGGAGGTGGCCCACCTGGAGTGTGAGCCCAGGCGCAGTGTTTCTGCCTCCCCTGAGCACAGCACGCTGACTTTGAAGTTCATGGCTGTTCAGACCAAGGACCCTCGCGGTGTTCACTGGCGTGGCCAAGCACTGGGTCCTGTTTGCACAGTTCATTTGCATGGCGAACATTGAGCACGGTCACGGTGAAGATAAATGTTGGCTGCTGAGGTTCTTGCATTCATGGAGAGCGAACCTGGAGCTGGGGATGCCAAGGATTGTCACTCTTTCCCCACAGTGAGGTGAGGGGACACTGAGGTGCAGAGAGGGACCAGGGCCTGCCCAGGAGCCCCAGCTGGGAGGGGGTGTGGGGATCGCTAGCCTCCCAGCTCTAGGAAACCCTGTGTGGTCACCGCCCTGGAGTTTTCCAACTCTCCTATGAGGGCTCAGGAGAGCCTGTGAATGACGGGAGAGAGTGGGTTCTCTCTGGGTGTGTGTCCCCAGCATGCGTGTGTCCTCAGTGCATGCATGTCCCTGACGTGTCCCCAGTGTATCTTCAGCATGTGCAGGGCCTCAGTGTCTTCATCCTGTTTGTTTGTTTATTTTTGCCTCCAACTTATCCTGCAGAAGATTTAAGGGCACTTAAAAAGGTTACACAAAATTCAAGAAAAGCCTATAAATTGGAAGTAGGAGAAATATAAAAGAAAAACTAGCAGAAGGACTAAGACAGACCTGGGAGATGCCGACAGAGGAAGTGAGCAAGATAGCCCAGGTGTGGGTGTGCTCCTTCGTACACTTGCTTGGACACTCACCACCAGTGAGGTTCTGGTCCCCACTGCCTGTCAGCACCTGACACTCGGGCATTGTGACCAGAGGAGGGAGCCCAACCCTCCTGGGGATGCTGATCCAGAGGCCACTGTCAGTCAGGCCATACCCTTCCCCCCAGCAAGCCCCTGAGCCCTCATGCTGTTAGGAGCTTCTCCAGTGCAACGTCCCAACAGGAAGATTTAGGGCCACGACCTTCAAGTAGCCCCAACCATCTGGGGCCAGAAAAATCTCACTGCTTAAAACATTTCAGATGGCTGCAGACCACCTTCTGAGGTGCAGATGGAAACCCACAGAGACTCACCCAGGCCTGGGGCTGCTGGGCATCCAGTGACAGTGGATAGGGCCGTCTGGGCTGTGGTGCTTTTTCTGGCACCCTAAGTGTGAAGCATGGACAGGATCTGCAGGCGACTTCCTGGGCACTGGGTATGAATGTCGTGAGGTTGATGCGTGAGCTGCTGTGTGAGGTCAGGCACATGTACCTGGAACTATAATGAGCACATGGGTAGCGGGTAGGGCCCTGGGATGACTCTGCCCCAAAAGGGGCCCTTGATACCATGGGAGGCTGCAGCTGCTCCCAGGCTTACCTCCATCTCTGCCTTTATCCTGTGTACCTGACATGCCAAGATCCGGTATTTTCACGAGAGCAGCCAACCCGAGGACCTCTCATTGTGATTGGTGCTGTCATTATTTGGCGACATCTTCAGCAGCAAATCTCAGCAGCAAAGGGCAGACTTCCAGCCTATGAGGCCTGGAAAGTCAGGCCCTGCAGAACAGTGTGGGGCAGGGAACGCTCTCAAGGCCTCGGCAGCAGCCCTGGAAGGAGGCCCCATGAGAAGCCAGCAGCACCTTGCATTTGACCTTTCATCTTTGAGGAGCACCCCACAAAGCCTGGCTGAGGCAGCTCAGGGCTGTGTGGACACTGAGGGTGAAAGCTCGGGCCATGCCACATGGCTGGTAAAGAGCAGGGTGGGGATTCAGACCCATGGCTTTTTAGCCAGTTCTCAGCTGTGAGTGCAGGAGACTCAGGGGTGGGAAGGTCTCTCCTTTGGACAGATTTGGACCTTTGTGGTATTTCAGTTTCCTCATCTGTGAGATAAGAAGGGCACCCTCCTGGTGCCCTTGTCACAGCTAAGGGAGGGAGATGGATGAAGAAAAATCTGATGAGGCCCCCCCACCCAGGAAACCTCCCTGGGGACTCTTGAGGAAAGGTTGGTTTCTGGCCACTGGAGTCCCTGAGAGCCCTACCCCAGCCCCTGAAGAGGGTTGCCCACGCTGGGCTATCAGTGCTAGGAGGGGTGGAATGGAGGTGACGCGGGCAGAGGAAGCCGACTTTGTCCTTCGCTCCCTGGCCTTTGGAACAGTGCCTCAGGCGCAGCCTCAAATCCATATCATGAGGGTGTTTATGGGGGTAAATTTCTGCCAGCTCTGGGCTGAAGGACAGTCATCTTAACTGAGATCTTGATAACAGCTGGCTCTGTGAAATGAGTAGGAGGCCTCGTTGGCCCACCGGGGGTCTGCTGGAGCCTCTGTCCACCCTGGCTCCCAGAGCCCTCACCCCACCCTGCCAGCACTCGCTCCTGAGAGTGGAGAGACCAGGCCTTACAGAGCCGAAGACAGAGACTCAGAGGTGAAGGGGTTGAAGAGGCCAGATGGCAGGCCAGTGCCCAGGCCTTGGACTCGCTCCTGGAGCTGTCATGTCAGGGAGCAGGCAGGGTCTGTGTCTAAGACCACGCTGGGCCAAGGCTGCTCAAGGTAGTGACCCAGGTAAAAGGCAGACTGGGCTTGTCTGGAGGGGCGTGAGACTGAGGGACCCTGGAGCCTGGAACTGATGACAGGGGTCTGAGGAGCCCAGTGTCACAACTCCTCCATTCACTGCCTACAGTCTCCAGCCATTTTCCCCGCCTGCCAGAGCCTTGCTTTCTTCAGCTGTAAAGTGAGGGCAGCGATTGTACCTGCCTTTTAGGATTGTTATGAGGATGACTCAGTGGGTTATGCACTGAGCCCTGTCTGACCACATGGGCCTGGGGGTGCCTGTCATCACCATCCTCGTCCTTCTGCCGTTGAGAAGCTGAGGAGTCCTGAGGGAAGGAAGGCAGGGCCACTGGGTGGGGAGGCAGCAGGAGGGAGCCGAGCCAGGGTGGGCGGTGAGGGGGCCCAGACACAGGCACAAACAATCTGTTTCCCGTAAACATGGGCGCCCACACCAGCCGGCGACACCCAGCGACTTGTGTGAGTGGGGAAAGTGCGGGTATGTTTACTCACACTCCCCCGTGCCAGCTGGCATGCTGGGCACAGCTTCCCTCCCAGCTGCCTCAACAGCCGGCGGCTCCCAGATCAGGGAGGGGGAGCAAGCAGGGGCCCCCGGATCTCGCCTGTAGTTTGATTCACTTTGGGCTCACCCCCTCCCCAATTCTCATGCTATCCTGGACTAAATCAAGAGGACAGGGGGCCCTGAGAGTCTCCATGGCAGGTCCACCTGGCCGGGCCATGACACAGTTCCCCTGCTGTCCAGGATTACCCGAGTAGACAAAGGCGTGAAGGCCGGGACTGTCCAGGGACCCTGTTGAGTGTAGGCAACAGGTATCCCTCTAGTGGGGTCCAGGCCCCTGTCCCTCCCCAAAATCTGGCTTCCTTCTCAGAAAGTGTTTCCCACTGGGGTGTACACAGCATCGACACCTCAGTACACCCAGGACTGATGGTGCGCACATTGCAGGTGGGAGCTGTTGCAGGGCTCCGAGTGCCCCGTGGGCCCCGGGATGCTGGGGGCTCCACATCTCAGTTTCTCTGCTCTGGGAATGCCTTGTCTGAGCTTGGCAGTGGCAGCTGCAGGAGCTGCATGCACCTTCCCCATGAGGTCAGGGCAGACTTTTGGCTGGGAAGGAGTCTTCGTGACACTGCACCACCCCACCACCAGGCCTGGGTCAAGCACCTTGGATTCAAGGAGGGTTGGGAACTTGAAAGAAGGGGCTCAGAGAGGGGGCTTCTTAGGTAGGCACTAAGCAGCCCGTGCTCGAGCTTTAACTTCTGACCTTGGAGCTGGGTGGTGGGTGATAGAGACCTGACTGTGAAGCATTTGCTTTTGAAGTACACAAGAGTGTGCCCCGTCCCCAGCTCCCGTGGACTTGGCCATCTGGCATTGTCACCCGTGTGGGAGGGAGACACCCCTGTCAGATTCCTTTCTCCCCTCCCACCTGTCCCCAAATAGTCCCTTGACCACCAAGGGAGCCAGAACCTGGGGAAGATAGAATCACAGACTGCAAGCTTCATGTAGGCACACAGCCATGGGAATGCTGTTATTTGATGATGGCAGCCTAGAGTCCAGCTACTGTGCAGGGTGACCGTGAGTGAATCCCTTCTCAGCATCTCTGACAGGTGGGCTTGCATATTTCCTGTGATGGGGGGCTCACTATCTATCCAGACTATGCTCTTAAGAGTTTGAGAACCTCGAGTGTGAGAAAGTTCCTCCAGTTTCCTCTGAGCTGGAATATGCCTCTCTCCCCACAGGCACCATCAGGAACCTCAGAGTACTGCCCTCAGGAACCTTGCCTCTCACTCTCGGAGCTGGGTAGAGGCCAGGACACTCTCACCTAATATATACAAGCCTTAATACTAGAGGCCACGTTCCAATCAGGTCTGGAATAACAGGTGGATAATCAGGATTGCCACGGTTTTAAAGTCAGTTTAGAAATTCACATCTGTTTCAGAGGAGCAAACTGACCACGCCTAGGAGTGGGCCACGCATCAGCGCTCCCTTGTGGTGGGTCATTACCTTGCCCCAGGGCCAGCGTGGGACAGGGCCTTGCAGAGGTGGGGGGTCTGCATGGGGGCAAGTGCAGAGAGGTTGGCACAGACTGGCCCTAGCTCAACTGGGAGGATTTGGTTTATTGTTTTGTACTGGGTTGTGTGTCTTTTGAAAAACAAGGGATTGAGCCTTTTTATGACATGGATTTTACAGTGTAACGAGGCTGCATGATTTCCCATTCTCAGCAGCAAGTGCACTTTTTACACTAATTGCATAATTAGATATAATGTACTAATTGCGGTAATGGATGACAGTCAACTAAACTTTAACTTTAAAAACAGGGAGGCGTTGCTGGGGGTGGAGGTGGGGGCTTTGTGCCCCTGTGAGTTTTTCAAAGGGAATCTGCTGGTGAAAACTCCTAGCAGCTTCCTCTTAGGGGCCAAGTGGCCATAGAGCCACCAGGGCCTTCCCACTTTGTGACCTAGGCTACACCCACTCCGTCCCTGAGGACCACCCCCCACTCCACCCCCAGCTGCCTGGGTATCTACCTCCCTTCCTTTCAGAACCTGTCCCCCCAGCTTCCCTTCTGCCCCCCACAAGCCCCTGTGCTCCTGCCACTGAGCAGTCCATTCCCTCCCCCCAGCCCAAAGGCACCTGCCATTACTCCTGCCTAGAGTCCCTTATACCCCAGTCACCCCCATGTCTGGCAAACTCCTGCCCAGCCTTTCAAACTCTGCTCAGATGGCCTCTCCCCTGAAAAGCCATCTCAGTCTTTTCCTTCACACTCCCAGCCCCCGCCCTCCCCAAGCAGGCCAGTCTCACTCCCACATGTCTCCTGCACACCTCTCCCCACTGCCACCCCTCTGCCATTAGCAGTCCAAATAGACATCTGTCCCCTCTGGTGGTGAGTCCCAGGAGGGCAGGGACAAGGTCTGGTCCATCTCTGCTTCCCCAGCCTCAAGAGACCCCAACAAGATCCTGTGGCATGAACATGAGTGCCCCAGTGGGGATGTAAGGACGTGGGGTGGGGGTGGGGAGGAGATGGGCCACCAACCCAGGAGGGCCACATCCTTATCTGCTCCTGAAAGCCAGGTCAACACTGCCTTTGGGTCCTGTGTCACAGCCCATCATGGACCACATTGTAATGGCCTGGGTAGGCATCTGTGACCCTCTCTAAACAAAGTGTTCATTCTAGGAAATCCCTATTCAATATGAAGGTTAGTCATTAATAATGTGACAACCAGCATCACAATATACAAACCCTGCTTGTGACGTGACACCACATACAGCTAACTGTGGAGCCAACCCACCACAGGATGGTGGCAGGGTGGCATGGCCACGTGGGACCCTAACGTGGCAGCTGGTGATTGTCAGCAGCTGATGAAGCATGCAGCCGAGTGGCCCATAACCCACTGCCTGTGTGCCAACTGTGTGCTCTGAGGGCTCTGGGGACCCCTTGCCCTTGTCCTACTGTAAGCCCCACACCAGGTGGGCCAGAGAAGGGCCACAACCCCTGCCCCAGGGAACTTTCTGCCACACACACAGTCCAGGGCCTGGTGTGTCCCTAGAGCAGCGGGGTCAGGGTTTTCGTGCACCTGCTGTGAGTGGCCCCAAAGGAACTGGGCTGTGGGGCTCAAGGTTGGTTGGGTGTGGGGAGCATCCAGGATGTGCAGCCTGTCCTGGATCTGACCTGAGTGCTCTCAGTGGGAGGGTCTGCAGGTACCAGGCTACTCCATCCACCCTATGGTCTTCGAGGGTGATTATTAGCAGCTATGTCAATACCCTTGATATCCCCCACGAAGGCAGGAGACAGGGGCAGCAGCCTGGCGGGAGGGCAGGGGCCAGCATTGCCCTGACTGACTGGGGTCCCTGAGCTTGTCACTACCAGTCCCTCCATTCCTTCACCTCCCTCTTGGCCCAGCTCAGGATCTCTGGGCCACCATGAGCCCCCTATCCATCCACTTAAGGCTCCCCTGATCCCTGGCACAAGTGTACCCCTTTTAGCAGCTGGCCCTTGTCTCCAACGCCAGATCCTGTGGCCACTCCAGTGCTTGCCCATGCAGGCCGGCCTAGGGAGGCCAGCCCACCATCTCTAGGGACCTGTTGACATGAGGGCTGGGCAGTTAAAACTCCTACGAGCTGCTGCTTTCAATACCAGGGACCAGGCACTGAGACATGGCTAAAGGGGGCTGGAGAAGAGCAAATCCCCCAGGAAAGTCATATCATGGGGTTCAGCTCCCCCCACCCTTCCTGTACCCTGCTCAGCACCCTGGGCAGGGGAAGGGGGCAGGATGCTGAAG
Organism: Phocoena sinus; assembly: GCF_008692025.1. Taxonomy (NCBI): domain Eukaryota; kingdom Metazoa; phylum Chordata; class Mammalia; order Artiodactyla; family Phocoenidae; genus Phocoena; species Phocoena sinus. The sequence goes on from NC_045773.1 coordinate 37,996,310, forward strand.
CACCCAGATGAACCCCCAGCTGAGCTTGGGCCTTTGAGGAGACAGGTGGCAGCAGGGCCCAGCCTGCATCAAATCTTTCTCGTTCCATTTTCTTTCTGATTTAATTTTCCAGAGATTAGGGCCCGTTCACCTTCGCTGCAGAGAGGAGCCTCGCACGCGTGCCTGTTTTTACTCCCAGGGTTGGGTGGTTGGTTAGTTGATAAGGCTGGTTCTGCTGGTCCTCCCCCTCCTCCCCTCCAGAATGGCCCTCCTGCCTTCCTCAGGCTTTCAGCATCACTCTGGGTCCCCCAGGCCCCTTTCAGGCCCCCCAAATTCCCAGCTGATACCCTGTGCCTCACCTTCAAGTTTGGGGACAAAATGCAGGGAAGAGAACTGCACAGAGTGTGACCTAAAGCAAACACTTTGGATAAGACAGACTATTCTTATCTGAGCTCTGCCGTGTAACATATCCTCTCTGGCCCTCAGTGTCCCGTCTGCTAAACGGGTGTGATCAGAACGGTCCTTCCTCAGGGGTTGTACGTCAGCGAGGTCAAGTTTGTGAAGCACCTGCCCTTGGGTGGCTAGAGCCATCACTTGGCAAACAGGGCTGTATCTGCAGCCTCCACAGTCCCTCTTCCCTCCTTCCCCCTCCTCTCCCTTGCTGTCCTTGCCCTCCTTTTCGTCTCCATTTCTCCCACCTTCCTCCTCTCCCTGGGCAGGTTAGGTGCTGGCTTAGGTCCAGGACCCACTGCTGCTGACCTTCTGGGACTTAGCAAAATGCCTCAACAGTCTGATGGGGGCCTGTCCAGGTCACTGGTTCTGGGGCCTTTTGTCTCCTCTGGTGGCTGTCTCTATGTTCAGGTGCCTCAGACCTTATTCCCTTCCCAGTCAGAACTGTTTAGAGCTGTGAGGATGAGGCTGGCTCCATCTGCCCCTGCAAGCATCAAGCATCCAAGCTTCCTGTCCAAGGTAACTGTTCCTCCAAGTGTCCTCCATGCTCACCTCCCCCTTATGTAGGAACAGCTCTGGAAGCAGGAGGCTAGGCAGAGGGCCTGGGGCCCCTGACGAGGCCTTGGCCCCCATAGGCCCTGGAAATTCCGAGGCCAAAAGGCAGGTTGGCCAGACATGCTGCCTAACAAAAGAATTACTAGAGCTGAGAGAGGGTTGGGATCGGGGCCAACACTGCGGGGGGGGGGGGGGGGGGCGGGGGGGGCGTTAAAGGAAGTGGGTGGGGGGGAGATGAGAGACATGGAAGGACAGGTCTTGATAACTGGTAGGGGGTGCCTTCAAGGGGAGGAGGATGCCCGGGCAAGCACTGGCCATAGGTATACGGTACAGGATGGGGGAGCCAGGAACTCCTGGGAACGAGAAGCTGCAAACGGCCTCCTGAATTATCCCTCGGGGCCTCAGCTGCCGCTGCTCTCCCTGTTCCTCAGCCCCTCTGTCGCTGTGTCTCCTGCCCTACCCCACGTGTCCACCTGGCTCCAGCCAGCCTGTCCCCTAGTCTGCTACCCTGTGCCACTACCATTCCCCATCTCCTCTCTCATGGCTGCCATGGAGCTGTCACAACCTGTAGACCTGCGGGCCCCCGTTTCTCTCCTTGGTCTGACTGCCTGTGCAGAGCCGGGGGCCACGCAGGCTGCGCTGCTGTGGGGGCCATTGGGTTTTTCCAATTGCCTCTCTGGGCCGAGGACACCGGCGGGCATGCAGTCCTGCTGTGGTTGTTGAGGTCCTGCCCCCGGTGCACCCTGGCCTTCCTGTTGCTTCTGAGCTGACCCCAGGGACCAAGGCTAGAGGCTGGGGTTGAGGGGAACCAGCCCTGGCTATGCCCTGGAGCTGCCCTGGGCTCTCCTGGGCTTCTTCCTGGACCTGCAGGTGGAAAGCACCTCCCCGGACCACATCAGTGGAGAGATGACCTATCCCCCAGGGTGGGACCATCTGCTGGGCTGTGTCATTTGGATCCCTGGGACACAGGGTTCAGCTCAGGGCCCCACCCCAGGGGACAGGAACAACTGGAGCAGGTCAGGGGGAATGTTGAGAGGGGTGAGGCACCTGGCATGGAAGGATCGAGGGCTGTTGCATCTCAAGGGCTCATGTGGGATTGGGGGACAGGCTTGGCTAGTAGCTCAACCAGCCTCTGCAGTTCTGGAATTCTGCCCTCATCTCACCAGAAGCTTCTTCTAGCCCATTTCCCTACCCTCACTCTAGGGAGGATTTAGATAAGCGGGGAAAGGCGGAGGGGAAGTAGGCACAGCGTAAGCAAAGGTGCAACAGTGGGAATCAGCATGGGCTAGGGACCCAGAGGCCTGCATGCAAGTGCCAGGTCAGTGAGCTGGAGAGGCCTCGAATGCTGGCACCAGGGCCCAGCAGAAGGATGTTATGGTGGGTCATTGGGTAGACCCAGGAAGAAAGCATGGCAGATGCAGCCCCAGGCTCCAAGGGACAGCACACCTGCAGGCAAAAGTGGTGGAGTCAGACCTAGGTCACACTGGCTCCAGAGCTCTGCTCCTGAACATGGAATTGGGCTACGCATTGGCTGAGGGTCCACTGCACACAGGCCTGGTGCCTGGGGAGAGATGGAAGGGAGCTGGCCATGGCTGTACACTATCCATGGTGTCCCTGTGTCTAGGCTCCCCTGTTATCACCACCAGGGCCGAGGCCAAGGTGCTGGGGACAAAGACAAGATAGCTGATGGAGGGGGTGCTGTCCGAGGAGGCCCTGGGTGGGGCTGGAGGGAGACAGACCCGGGGAGACCAAGGCTGCCTGCCCAGGAATGGGAGCCGATGACTGGATCCTAAGTGTGCAGATCTAGCCAGGAGAGAGTGGAGGCAGGGAGGGGACTGTGATTCCTTCTGCAGAATTCTGGTGATCCTAAACAATAGCAGTGTGACAATAGTATAGGCTCCTCGTGGCGTGAATCTTTTGGTCCTTGGTCCGCCTGTGAGGGGAGGACTGCCATTCTCTCATTTGATAGATCGGACACTGAGGTTCAGAGATGGGGTATTTCTTAGCAGGGTCCCTGCTTCCAAGCCCTTGCATCCACTGTCAGGGTCCTCGGGTGTGACCCTGCCACCTGGAAACCCACTCCCTCTGCAGCCCCTGAGCCCTGGTTCACTCACCATGCCAGGTTGAATGGGCATCCTGGACCCAAAGGGGAGGGACCCTCAGGTTCCCTAAGGAGAGTTGTCAGGAGGCTGCATGGTCCCAGCTTCCAGTACTGGGGCTGCCGCCACTATGGACAGCCCTGATTGGGGCACCTGGGAATGACCTTGACAGGGGAGTCAGTTATGGAAACTTTATCCCCTGCCCTGAGAAGCCAGGTGGCTGCGCCCCCTGCTGACGCCAGTGGGCCGCGGTGTGCTCAGCCGAGGTTTCAGCCGATGTGGCTGAGACGAGGCCTCAACACACCCAGGGGCAATGGTCCAAGATTGGGAAAGGGTGTATTTTTAATGTCTTGAAACCTGGGAAGAAGGTGTCAGGGAGGATGGGTGACTGGTTTTTCCACTCACAGTCGTGTGGCCTTGACCTGTCCTCTCCTATTTCTGAACCTCGGTTTCCCCAACTGTGGGCACCAGGCACCAGGCTCCCTGCATTTCTCAGTGATCCCCAGGATCTGACCCCTCCTTGGCCTCAGCCTCCATCGCTGTCTTCCATCCGGGGGCTTCTGTCCTGAGGCAGGCCCTGGGGGGCCCAGGGAACAGCCTGGCCTGGTGCCCACTTGGGGCCTCCATCCTCCCTGTCCGTTTAGCCAGGCCTGCGACTCGCCCTGTAATCGCTGCTGTTCTGTGGGAAGGAGCGACTTCACCACAAATTATTTTGTTCCAAGAGAAGGACAAAAAGAAAAGAGATGCCGGAGGGATGGGGGGCGGTGGGAGGAGGAGATTGCCTGAGCCAGCTTTGAGCTGTGCTTTAACCCTTGCACTGCCAGGCGCTGGGTGGGCAGCAGAGCAAGGGCTCTGGAGGCACCTGGTCCCCCACCTCCTCCCTCTGTCAGATGCCAGAGGCCTTTATCTCCCCTCATCTGGCTGTCACTCTACCGACCTTATCTCCCCTGCCTGTCTGTCTCTCATCAGCGGCCTCTCCCACCTCCTTATCTCCTCCTTGTCACCTCCTCTTTGTGTCTCTGCACATCCCTCCACTTCTGCACAGCCTGATGGCAAAATCTGGTGGCAGCAGCTCAGTTGTGGCGACCAGCCTGTGACCTCTGGTGAAGGAGCCAGCATGCAGCACAGACTTCCTGGGGTAACCTGGATGGACACATGGACTCATTCAGGCTCAGAGGCACATGCAGGGGTGTGCAATGCATACACACACGTATACACACATGCATGCACGTGCACACACACATGCACGTGCGCACGCCCAAGACCCCAGCCATGAACAAAGACGCCCACGGAAACCTGCTTCTACAATTCCCATACAGCCCCCAGGCTTTATCTAGTGGCCCTCACCCCACCCACCCCAATACTCAGGCTCGTGCACACAGATGGATGTGCGTTGAGCCATAACACACACGTGCAGATGCAGACTGTCAGATTTACACCCCCAAGTGCATGTGTGCACAGGCTGACCCCACCGCCCCCCCCAAGGAAGAAGGAAGGGGCAGGTTCATTCCCCCCATATGCCTCTTCCTCCCTGGTCCCTGCCCCCATATTCTGTGCCCAGAATGACAGAGGAGCCCCTAGGGGCACCCAGAGCTCCTGCAGTAGTTTCCGCAAATGCCCTGAGGGAGCACCAGCGAAAGGGGGCATGGATTCCTGAGCCTGTGTGGAGAGGTGGCTGTGTGTGTGATGCATGTGTGAGCGTGTGGGTTTGTGTACACACGTGGGTGTGAGAGCATCTTCTTGTTGGTATGTGGTGTACAATGTGTGTCTGTTGGCTCCATCTCCTCCGGACACCCTGCCTCCCATCCAGCCCACCCTCCCCACTCTGCTGCTCTTAGCCACCCTGAGCTGGTCAGGGAGGTGCTGCTTATGGCCCCTGGAGGAGGAACCCTGAGTCCCAGAGAAGGTGGCGACAACCTTGTCCCACCAAACACACACAACCAGTGCAAGTTGTGGAGCTCATGGCCTTGCGCTTCTTCCAGGTCTATCTGAGCACTGGGCCTAACCCCAGACCTCCCTGTTCTCTCTCAGTGGCCAAAGCCAGGGTTGAGGTGGGGGTGAGGACTTTCTGTGGTGAGCTATGCAGAGAGGGTATACGGGCACCATGACATGGGAATGTGGGACCACCCTGGCCTCACCCCAGGCTTCTGCTTCTTTCCAGATCTACAAAGACAACAGGAATCTGTTTGAGGTGCAGGAGAATGAGCCTCAGAAGTTGGTGGAGAAGGTGGCGGGGGACATTGAGAGCCTGCTGGACAGGAAGGTGCAGGCCCTGAAGGTAGGTGCGGTTGTTGAGGTTGAGAGAAGACCAGGCAGAGTGGCCTGCGCTGTGAGGGCAATGTCCCCACCCACCATGAACACACAGCCCTCCTGGCCCTCTGAATTCAGGCTGGGCCATCACTGGCAGAATGTGCCACGTGGACTGTGGGCAGCTGCGGCAGGAGCAGGATAGTTTCATCTGGAGTAGGCTGTGTGAGTGGTGACCTGGGGCCTCGGGGGCCCTGTGTGGGTATGATGGCAGGCCCCACCTCTCCCTTCTGTCGGGAAGGTGGGCTGCAGGCTGAGGCGGACGGAGTGTGGAGGGCCCTGAATGCCTTGCAGAGGAGGCTAAGGCCACATGATGCTGGGAGCTGGAGCTCCAATTCTGCCCACGATTTCTCCACCTCCTTCTGGGCCTTAGTCTGCCCATCTATACTGAGTGTGCCTGTGAGCTCCAAGGCACCATGGTCCTGTGAGATTACAGGACCTGCTGGTCCACCCTGACCAGGTCTCTGAAGCCCACAGACCCCGGTACTCAACCCACCCCAGGGAGAGCAGGTGGGAAAGGGCTTCTGGAGATGTAAGGTGCCCTGGGCAAGTTGTGCAGTAAGGAAAGGAGGGGGATTCAAGCTTCCCTCAGATCAGAGGCATAACTGCTGTTGCCCAAGCCTGTGTCTGAGAGATGAGTCCATTTAAAAGGAATGAAGTACTGATACACATGACAACATGGATGAACGTGAAAACATTACACTAAGGGAAAGAAGCTCGTCACAAAAGACCACCTATTGTGTGATCCCATTTCTGTGAAATGTCCACAATAGGCAAATCCATAGAAATGGAAAGTACATTAGTAGCTGCCTAGGGCTGGAAGGGAGGGGATAGGGAGTGTCTGCTAACGGGTACAGGATTTCTTTTGGGGGTGATGAAGATATTCTAAAATTAGATTGTGGTGATGGTTGCACAACTCTGAATACACTAAAAAAAAAAACACTGAATTGTATACTCTATGTGCGTGAATATTACGGTATCTCAGTAAAGTTTTTTTTTTTTTTAAACGAGCAGGGCCTCACATGCCATGCCCAGGCTTGGGCCAGAGGCCTGGCAGGGTCAAGTCAGAGCAGCCAAACCCCCACCACATCCAGGCCCAGGGAGGGAACTGTGATCCCCTTCTCTAGGAACTGGGCCCTACTGTCCCCCTGAGATCCCCTGTCTGCCCCTGTGTGACCTGGGATCATGGACTAGGGAAAGGCTGGCCTCCTGGGACCAGAGGAGGTGGGCCCTGAAGGCCTCCCACCCAGTGTGGAGCCGGAGGACCCAGAGCTGGGCCCAGCCTGACCTTGGGGATCTCCTAGTCACAGGTGGGGACAGTTGGGGGAGTGAACTGTCATGGGGAGGAGGCAAAGCCAAGCCTTCAGCTGGGCCGGCCGTCCCTGTGGGGGTCCAACAATGCCCCCCTGGTTGTAGGAACCATCTGCTTGCCTCACGTAGCCAGCACGCCATGTCCCACCTTCTTGCCTTTCCTAGAACTGGGCACCACCTGGACATTCTCCCCTCATTTCTCTTGTTCTCTGTCTCTTAGTCTCTCTCTCCCCGCTTCATTCCAGACCCCCTATTTGCCCACTACTTCCTTGCTTTGCTGCGCTCCCCAGCCCAGAGCACAAAGTACAGGCCACCAGCCCTGAACTTGTGTCGAAACCGTCTGATAGATTTGGGAAGGGGCACCCTTCACGCCTTTAGGCCTGCCTCCCACCCCAGCTTCAGGACGAGTTGCCTTGCCAGGGGATGCTGAGTGGTGGCAATGACAGATGCCCGACCTGCCCTCTCCATATGGAACCCAGGGCCCAGCCCCTGCCCATCCCCTCTGAGCATCACAGGGCTGGAGTCGTTCCCCAACCTTCTTTCCCCACTCCTCAAGGAACAGGCAACCCTGACAGCTTGAGGGTGGGAGAACCCAAAGCCCGGGGTCCCGACCTGAACTCTCTCCCTATACCCCACATGGCAGACTCTGCCCGGTGAGGCAGTGCAGATGTCTGCCTCCTTCCCACTGAGTCTGCAGCCCAGGCACCTGTGGCCTGGTACACAGTTGGTTCTCAAGGGAGGAATGATAGGAAAAGGCACTCACTGATTAGGTACTCAGCGTGTGCTGAGTCTGTCACACGTCATTCTCACAGCAGCCCCCTGAGAGAGACACTGAGACTCGGACATGCCGTGCATTAGGCCAGGATATGGCAGAGCCAGGATTTTAACCCAGGTCACTCTGACCCTGAGCCAGGCCCTTGACTGCCCACGTTAGTCCGGAGGTGTGCATGGAGCCCAGCACTCTCCTGGCCAGTGAACTTCCCTACTGCAGTGCCCCCAGCTCCGGGCCCAAAAGATGCTCCTGTCCATATCCCTAGGCGAAGGAGAGGACTGTCCTTTTCCTGCCTTGGTCCTAATTGTTCAAGATGAGCTTTGGTCTTAATTATGTTTTAAATTTGCTTTTAATCAAGTTCTGGCTCTTTTCTCCTTTCCCATATTTGTTTGCAGCCTGAGTACATATGGAGGGAGGAATGTTGGGGGTCTGGACCCCTCCACACTCCAGTATCCCTCTCTCCCTAGACCCCATCCAGTAATCCAACTTAAATCCCCTTGCTCTGGTCTGGAATTTTAATGTGGGGCTTGCAAGGAGGGAACTGAGCAGCGCAGGACGGAAGTTCATTGTCTCATCTTATCAGGGATAATCAGATGTTTGTAACAAGTTTCTCCAAGCTACACAGAGTGTTTTTCCAGGCCAAGAATCAGGCAGAGCAGGCCAGGTCAGGGACTTTGCAACACAGGCAACCATCATCCCCAAGTCCAGGAAACCTGCTGGGGTCTCAGCTTAGGAGATATGGAGGGAACCTGCTAGGAACTTCTGCTATCCAGGCAGATGGGTCCTCTGAGCCAGGCCTGCTCTGTTAGGGTCTTGAGTCCCAGGAGGGGTAGGGAGGTGCCTAAGTTCTTTTTTTTTAATTATTTATTTATTTATGGCTGCATTGGGTCTTTGTTGCTGCGCGCGGGCTTTCTCTAGTTGCGGCGAGCGGGAGCTACTCTTGTTTGTGGTGCGCGGGCTTCTCATTGCAGTGGCTTCTCTTGTTGCGGAGCATGGGCTCTAGGCACGTGGGCTTCAGTAGTTGTGGCACGCGGGTTCAGTAGTTGTGGCTCACAGGCTCTAGAGCTCAGGCTCAGTAGTTGTGGCTCACGGGCTTAGTTGCTCCGCAGCACGTGGGATCTTCCCGGACCAGGGCTCGAACCCATGTCCCCTGCATAGGCAGGCGGATTCTTAACCACTGCGCCAACAGGGACGTCCCAGGAGGTGCCTAAGTTCTTATAGCACATTGGAGGCAGAGCTGGGCCCAAATCAGGACTCTCCTGTCCTCCTAGCTGGGGCCTCTCTCAGAGCCCCTTTCTCGGAAAAGTCATCTCTTGGTTGTATTCCTTCCTCCATCCATTCTTCAACATTCACTAAAGGCCTACTGTGTGCCAGGCTGGTGCTGGGGATGCAGTGGGAAAGGACAGGCCTTGTTCCTATCTTCATGGAGCTCTCAGTCACATCCCATCCCAGGCCTTAGTTTCTCCCTCTGTAAAATGGGGACAGGAGACTGTCCCTGCCCAGTACTTCTGGTTTCACAGCTCCAGGAGTCATCATTTATAAAGGCCACAGTGAAAACAGTGTCTCTGAAGGTTGTGCCACCTTTAGCACCATTCCTGGCACCCCTGCTGTGTGGCTCAGGGGAGAGGCCATAGGAGGAGGAGGTGAGGAGTGACCCCAGTGTGGGGCATTCCAGCCTGCTCTCAGGGGACAAGGCCAAGGGCAGTGTGGCTCAGTGGGCTTGGTTCCTGGAGAATGGGAAGCCCAGGGCCAGAGCAGCCAGGCCAGAGCAGGTTCTTAAGGGACATCAGTGTGGCAGCTAGAAGCCTGAACTCAGGGACACCCTTTCACCTCCAACCTCAAGTAAGCCAGAGGCAGTGAAGAGTCCTGGCTGAGATCCAGGACCCAGAGCCCTTGGCCCCTGAGCTCTGCCCTCCCCACCATGCCCATGTTTCTCATGCTCCACCTCAGCTACTTCTCACTGTCCCAGGGGCCAAGACCCTTCCAGATGCCATGCCTTTGCACCTTTGCCTTCATGCAGTGTTTTTGTTTTGTTTTTTATATCTTTATTGGAGTATAATTGCTTTACAGTGTTGTGAATCAGCTATATGTATACATATATCCCCATATCCCCTCCCTCTTGAGCCTCACCCCTCTAGGTTGTCGCAAAGCATTGAGCTCATCTCCCTGTGCTATGCAGCAGCTTCCCACTAGCCGTCCATTTTACATTTGGTAGTGTATATATGTCAATGCTACTCTCTCACTTCGTCCCAGCTTCCCCTTTCCCCCACTGTGTCCTCAAGTCTGTTCTCTATGTCCATGCAGTGTTTTTAACCCTGTTGGCACATTGGAGTCGCCGGCAGGGCTTGTAAATCGTGATGCCCAGGCCCCACCCCAGACCAAGTATAGCAGATTCTGTAGGGGTGGGGCTGGGCTTCAATATTTTTCAGTGCTCCGCAGATGATTCAGTGTAGATTCAGAGCTCAGGACATTTCCCCTAAAATGGCAGAAATAATTCCTTCCCACAATTACTGGCCTCTTTCTGAGTGCCTACCAAGTGTGCAGCCTAAGATGAGCCAGAACACTTCAGAACTCTGCAAATCCTCCCTACAACACAACTCTCATCCCCATTTTATATGTGAGGAAACAGCCCCAGCAAGGTTACACCACTGGCCCCAGGTCTCACAGCAAAACCAGACTACAGATCCAGGCACTTGGGCTCCAAACCCCAGATACTGCCCCTCGACACTTCCCTCCTCCGTGCTACCGCTAGTGGCCACATGGCACTTGCTATCCACAGGGGGACAGGGCCAAAGGAAGAGAAGATGGGTCCCCTCTGGCAGGGGCTTGCTCTGGGATGACCTAGTGACCTTGGGCAAGTCCTTTTACCCCTGCAGCATCTTCCTTGGGCAGTGGAGACAAGACACTGAGCAGCCCTCTCAGCCCACCCCCATGTTGCCCAAATGGATGGGACAGGGGGAGGTATGTCTGTGGCTCTGGTTCTGGGGGCTCCAGTGGGCAGTGTTCCCACCATCAGTGGCCTCTCTGGGGAGCAAGCATCATTTAAAGAGTAAAATTAAAAACGCTTCTGCACACAGCCACCCTGCTTTTGCCGCTAATGGCCACTTAACCCAATTAAACTGATGCATTGTTGGCAGTGGCTGGGTCCGTTCAGGAACTGGGCTCTGGGCTGGGTGTTAGAGGAGCAGGAGGAATGAGCGAGGGAGAGAGCCAAGGGGCCAGGGCTGTGGGACAGAGCCCCCCACCCTACCCCACCCCAGTCAGGAGGGAGAACGTTCTGCCTAGCTCCCACTTACTCACTGCTTCCTTTCTCAGCCTTCGCCTAATGCAGTATTTCTTGGTGTTGGAACTATTGACATTTTAAGCAGGATAATTCTTTGTTGTGGGGGGCTGCCCTCTGCATTGTAGGATGTTAAGCAGCATCCTTGCCCTCTACCTGCTAGATGCCAGTAGTACACCACTCCCTCAGTCATAAGAACCAAAAATGTCTCCACATGTTGCCAGATGTCCCCTGGGGGCACAGTGCCCTTTGATTGAGAACCACAGGTCTAATGGGACAGAGAGATGCAGCCATATTAAATAGAAGCCCCATAAGCAGGGGGACATTGGGGACCTCAGAGAGGTACAGAGAGAATAGAGCAGGCTTAGCAGGAGGAAGATCCCTTCAGTTCAAGGGGGTAATAGCAAGCTTGGGGCTGCCTGGAGGAGGCATCAAGGATTTGGGGGAAAAGTTCAGCATTGGGGGCAGCTGGAGGCAAGTTCAAAGCTGAGTCCACGGATGCATTCGTTGATGGGGGTTGGACAAGTAGATCGGCCCTGGGAAGACATGGCCAGGGGTATCACCTGCTGCCAAGGCCTGGCCCAGAGTAGGAGCCTCATGAACATTTGTAGAACAGATGCCAGGGCTGTGGCTCCAGGCTCTGTCTGGAGGTCAGCCTCTGGGGTGTGACTCCAGACCAGGGAAGCTCTAAACGGCACACTAATGGTGGACAGACAGGCAGGGAATTCTCTAGCATTGGCTGCCTCCACCCACCCTTCTCTGGGCAATTAAAAGGTGTTTATGTGGGGCTGGCGGTGGCTTCTGCCCCCTCTCCATTACGAACATTAAGAGATCTTGACCCTTCCACTTTCCTGCTCTTGAAAGGAGCTGCAGACACGTGGAGCCAATTAGGCGTGCGCGTGGGCGCTGAGGGCCTGAGCAGCCTTTTCTCCCTGATTGCAGCGTTTACGGCTGATTATTCTCCCCTCACCCAAACAGCGTCTCTGCATCCTGGCAAGGTGCCACTGCCACCCAGAGGAGCCAGCTGGGGCCCCCAGGGATGGGGGAGTGTTGAATTAGTGAATGGGCATCCACTGAGTGCTGATTGTGTGGGAGCCCTTGGGCACCCCTGCCTGAGAGCGACCACTGAGGAATCGGGGTCAGAGGGAGCCCCTTGGAGGAGCCTGCCTGCCTGGGCCCACTCGCCATACACCCCAGGGTCCTGGGGCTCATCATGAGCTTTGAGTAAAGATGCTACTCCCAGCAGCTTGTGGACGTGCATGTGGGACGGCCTCCCCTTCCTGCATCCCTGCCAGGTGGCTGAGAACCCAGAGACCCCTCGAAATCCCCCCGGCTGAGCTGGCAGGACAGGGAGCTGGCCTCCCTGGAACAACGAGGAAGACAATGCAGGAGGAGCGCGGCTAGGGAGTGGCCGAGGATCCTCAGGGAAGATATGTCATCCCCTCCTCTGCCCACCTGCCCGAGCTAGTGGGGGTCAGGAAGGGCTGAGCTGTGGGTTTGGGGCTGGACTTCCCTGGTCCCGGGATTGCCCCTGTGGAGCAGGCCCCTCTCCTGGCTCCTCCTCCAAGGTGCAGGGGCCTCAGGAGGGGTCAGAAGAGCTGTGGTCATTCCTCACATCCACTATAGCTGAACGAAGGGTCTAGGGGCCTGGAGTGTGATGTCCCTGAGGCCCACAGAGCCTGGTGGATCAGCCTTACACCCACCCACCCACCCTGCTGCTCAGTTCTCCCCCATGACTGAAGGTCAGGGGGAAAGGCTGACTGCAGCCACATCAGGCATCTTGCTTACCCTGACCGACAGCGCCCACCACCTGTGGGATGCGTGGCTGAGGCACCCCAGGCCCAAGTCTCACCCCAAGGGGGGGTGTCTGAGCCTCTCCTGCCCGATGGCCCTGCTCATGATGCCATGTGCATCCCCTGGGAGCAGCAGTTAGTCTCCCTGTCATTCACTTGCTCACTCAGTCGTTAAGCAAACCTTCTCTGCTCCCAGCCTGACCCTAGGCGTGGTGCCTTTCTCCACTCACTGTGGGGCAGAATTCCTGTTTTACAGATGAGGAAACAGAGGCTCAGAGACAATGCCAGCCCAGCCACTGCCTGGCCGAGACAAGGTCACGATTCCCCCTGCTCCCCTGGCTCCTGAGCCTGTGTGCCCACCCTTCCCAGAGCTCCCAGGGATTGGAAGAAAGCAGAACCATGCTGGCTGGGGCAAAGAGGAAGAAGCCCAGGGTTGGGAAGGGAAAAGGTGGGGGTCTGCCAGGCAGAGGGCAGAGCACTAGCAAGGGCCTAAGGGCAGGACCTTGACTGGAGGACCCTGGGGAACAGCTGGTGAGGGTGGCTGGGATGGAGAGGGCTACAAATGCAGGCTGGGAATCACTGCCGTGAGTTCCCTTTTTCATACCCCTATACCCTGCCCACCACAGGAGGGGGGAATCTAGGGCGTGGGGGGTGGGTTTGGCCAAATGGAGAAAATGAACCCTGGGACCAAGGGTGATTCACTGGACTCCACTCCCCAGAGGCCTGCACTGAGGGAGGATCCTCTCCTGCTTCTGTCCACCTCCCTGGGAGTCCTAGCTGGCAATGGGGGGCAGATGCTAGGAAGCAGAGTAAAGGGCCTGCAGGTGCCACAGGGACAAGCCAGTCTAATTCAGGATCAGAGAAGTGAGAAATTTAATTGAGTTTTAATAGCGTCTGGCCCTTTGTTCTGAAATCCTTGTGTACAGGACTGGGGGAGGTAGTGTGCATCTAAGGCAGGGTAAGCCAGTGGCCCTCCAGGATCTTAGACTTCGAGGAGACAGACAACAAGCTACGAGGTCAGTGTGCAGAACAGCTGACATGGGAGGGGCAAGTCTAAGAAGACAGCCTGGAGGAGGTGGCGTTTGAGCTGAGCCTTGGAAGGTTGGGGTGGGGGATGCCCGGGATTTCCAAAGCTGGAGAAAGGGAAGAAGGAAGGCACTAAGCCCTGGCCTAACAGTGAGAGGGAGTAGAAGTGACTCAGGCTGCATCTGCTGAGATAAGCGTTGTGGGCTGGGAAGGGAGCCAGGAAGGTGCAGCCTGTGCATAACTGTTTCTACTGGTGGGGAGAGAGGATGGGAAGGTGACAAAGGCAGGGGGCAGGGCTCATTGCCTGAGTTCTGAGGTGGTCACTGTATCTGCAAGCCTGTCCCCTTCGCTATACAGGCAGTCCTGGGAGCAGCCAGTCACCTCTCTCAGCCCATTTTCTGTGGCTTAAAATACACAGTGAGCAGTGCCTCTGCTGTGGCAGAAGAAGTGAGTCATGGGGGTGCTGGTGGGGAGAGCACAGTGCCTTGGACCTAGCCCCAGGGTGGGGGGCTCTGGGGTGCTGAGAAGGCCCTCAAGCCCCTCATGGATCCCTCAGCTCTCTTCTCTAAGCCCACACCTGAAGGCTGGACCAGCCCCCAGTACCATGGTGACCCTGGGCAGGGGCCCCCAAGGTCGACCTTGGCTCATCATGTCATGGGACACCAGTGCCTCAGGTGTCCTTTGCTTCCTTCAGCCTCTGTTTACTGAGTGCCGAGCACCTGCTGTGTACAGTGCCATCCTAGGTTACTAGGTACAAGGACAGTGTACCTGCAGGGCGCCTCTCTTGAGGAATACAGTTTGCTCAAGGTGACAGTGATGTGACCCATGCCACAATATATGGAGCCGGGGTGGTGAGCCCGTGGATACTGACCAGGCCTAGGGGACTTTGGGGGGAGGGGAGGGTTACTGGAGACACAGCCAGGCAGAGGAGAGTAAGGAAGAGGGTCCAAGGCAGAAAGCAGAACAAAGCAAAAAGGCCAGAGGTAGCGAGAGTGTGTGCATGTTGGCATGTTCGGGCGCCTGCATGCATGTGCTGGCAGAGGGCCTCGCTGCTGGCCCGGCTCTGCAGAGTGTGTGCACAGATGCACCGTGAGGTGGGCCTTGAGGCAGAGGTGGGAATGGGCTGTGCCCAGCACAGGTGTCGTTCCTTGGAGTCTAGCTGAGACCTCACCTAGTGACCACAACCTGCACAGTCCTGACCTTACACCACCCCCAAAAGGACCTCTGGCCAAGAGTCCCCCTCAGAAAGGTGCAACATGGCACATAATACATGTGACCAAGAGGTGGCCAAGAATTAGGGGCCTCACCCTCTGCGGTGCTGTGGCCCCCACGCTACACTTGAGTGGCACCGAGCCCTTGGCAGCTCACATTCTCTGAGCCTCGGTTTTCCTGCCTGTACAGTAGAACAACAAACATAGCCTCACAGATCTGTCATCAGAGTTTATGCCCAGGCCTTGGTGACACCAACTGAGCAAGGGACGCTCATGGGGGTATGATGTGGGTTAGGCCCCAACGGACAAGACTGACCTGTGCTCCTTCAGCTCCGCCCCACATGTGGGCCAAGCCTCGACTGTAGGACCTCGTGCCAATCCTCCCCTCTCTGATCGCCTCATCAAGGGCCCGTCCCCAGCTCCTACCTCTGTGGGCCACAATGTCCAGGCTGCTTGATGCTTCCTGCCTCCTGGCACAGGCCTTGGGGCCCTTGTTTGAGAGGCTGGTCACGGTTGCCAGGCCCTTTGTTCCAGCCGTCCTGTGTTTGCCCACTCTATGCCTCGGCGAATGGGAGTTGCAGCATGTTTGCTGTGTCAACACCAGCTGGAGCCTAGTTATCAAGAGAGCCAAGGTTACGAGGCCCCATCCACCAGCTGCCCGGGTGCCTAGGCTCCAGCCCCTTCCTGGCCGGTTGGGGTGGGTGGGTGAGTGGGCAGCTCCCATTCACCCCCAGGACTGCCAGGCCTGGGCTGGGCAGGTGTTTGGAAGCAGCAAAGGCAGCCCCAGGCAGGGAACGGGACTTAGGATGGGCCAGCACAGTCTCCCCTTGGCATGGCTCAGGAGGACTTCCTGGCAGAGTCAGCCTTCAAGCCATTGAAGGCTAAGTTTGGGGCTTCTCCACCCCCTATGGAGAATCCCTTTGACCTCCCCAGTCCCAGCACCAGCCCTCTCCTCCCTGGGTTCCCAGTTATCAGATCCAGAAGTGTCAGAGGAGAGGAGGCCTGAACAGTCTGGCAGATGGACAGATGGATGGACAGGCAGTGAGACAGGGTCCAGGCAGGGGATCAGAACTCCAGGAGAGGACTCAGGGGGCCTGAGCCAGGCAAGCTGACATCCATGTGTGAACTGTGCAGGCGTGGGAAGGTGGGGGAGCCACAGTTCTGGGGAGGGCAGAGATGAGCAGCCTTTAGCTGGTGGCTGGTACTGAGTGGTGCCTGTCAGAGACAGACAGGGGAACAGAGGTCAGAGAGGGGGAGCGACTTGCCCTAAGCCTGGGGAGAACTCGGGTTCCCACCCTTCAACCAAGGCTGTCCCACCACCTGGGGGCCTGGTCAGTTGGCCACATGGCAGAGCTGAACCTTTAAACCTTACTTCTGAATGAGACCCCCACCCACTTCATCAGTAGGTTTTCCAGAAATGAGCCTTTGAGGGTGACTCACCCAGGAGACGAGAGGTCTCTGGGCATGAACCATGCAGCTGGATCAAGAGGCAGAAGAGCTGAGTGAGGTCTCAGCTACAGCACTGATGCATCAGCTGCACAGCCTTTGCTGGTGATTTCCCTTCTCTGAGTCTCAATTTCCTTATCTATAAAATGGGGGTCGGGCTTCCCTGGTGGTGCAGTGGTTGAGAGTCCGCCTGCCGATGCAGGGGAAACGGGTTCATGCCCCGGTCCGGGAAGATCCCACATGCCGCGGAGCGGCTGGGCCCGTGAGCCATGGCCGCTGAGCCTGCGCGTCCGGAGCCTGTGCTCCGCAGGGGGAGAGGCCACAACGGTGAGAGGCCCGCGTACCGCCAAATAAAAAAAATGGGGTGATAAGAGTCCAGCCGGCGGGATTGCCGAGATGATCGTCTGAGGTGAGAGTTGGCCAGCTCATAAACATGTGCGTGCCATGGGGTTATCGCTGTTACAGGGAGGGGGCTTCGTCCACAGGGAAGAACCTCGTCCCTTGACCTCACTTTGGGATTTCATGGAAAAGCATCCCAGTTACCTGGAAGCACAGAAAAGTGACACTGAGGCTGAGGCTGGGGGGATGGAGAAATTTGCCTCTCAGAGGGCAGGGAAGAGCATTCTGAGAAAGGGAACAGCGTGAAGGGGCCCTGAGGGTGGGGATGGAAGAACACGCAGAGTCCATTATGGCTGCTGGATTAGGTTGGGGTAGGGGAGCAGGGCTGAGACCCTCTGAGTCTCCAATGTTCACCTGCAGGACGCCCACCGCAAGTGCAAGCCCCAACCCAAAGATACAAGCTTGTTGGGGAGAGGGTAGTAGTGGAGGAGCACATGAGTGTGAGCGTGTGTGTGTGTGTGTGTGTGTGTGTGTGTGAGAGAGAGAGAGAGAGAGAGCTCCACAATCTCCCAATGATGACACGGGCCTTTCCCCACCACCCATGTGCATACCTAGGCCTCCTTTTATCAAATATTCTTCTGCTAATCTCATCTCCCTGGGTGACTGCTGTGTAATTAGCT
This sequence comes from Phocoena sinus, assembly GCF_008692025.1. Taxonomy (NCBI): domain Eukaryota; kingdom Metazoa; phylum Chordata; class Mammalia; order Artiodactyla; family Phocoenidae; genus Phocoena; species Phocoena sinus. The sequence goes on from NC_045773.1 coordinate 38,013,558, forward strand.
CATTTTGCAAAATATTGCATCTGTCATATTTTCCCCTTGCTTTTTCCTTCTCCCAGTAAACGGTAGGAGTGGACAGGGACGGGGAAGATGTCTAGGCATGGGGACACCTCATGGGTCAGCTCTGGCCCTGCCCCCTCCCTGCACACAGGGCCCCCCACGTGCACCGATACATGCACAAGGACCCCTCAACACACATCCCAGACCCAGAGCCTGGTGAGCAGATGGAGGTCAGTGGGCAGAGCCCTTCCTGTGTCAGGAGGAAAGGATGATGCAGACCTGACCAAGCCCTGCCCTGAGGGCACCTGTGCACTCCTGCTCACACCCAGGGACTGCTGAGGCCCAAGCTGGGCTCAGACTAATGAGCTACTAAGTGGCTTTGCCCATGGTGGACATGTAATATGGCAGGCAGGCTGGAGGTGAGTAGGCAGGAACGAGGCAGGATGCCACATGGCCTATGCTTGGCACACGTGGCCATACATGGACGGACTGAGCCCCAGGTGTGCAGTAAACACTTGGTTAATAAGAACCCCAGTGATCTTTCGTTATTACCTATCTGCCCACTGTCCCCCATTAGACAAGGTTACACAGAGGGTGGGTTACCCCAAGCCCCCACACACTCCCACTCACCCACCCCAGACAGGATCTGGTCCAGCTGTGAGATGGGGGCTGTCGGAACAGTGGACTGTGGACAGGGCACGTGTGGAGACCCCCAGTGGGTCACATGTGGCCCAGGCCTTGTCCCTGACCCAGCATGACAGCTCCAGCCAGGGAGGTACCGGTGGGGTACCAGGCCTCAACCTCATCCCTGGGAGCAGAACATCCTCCCTCCCTGGCCCCAGAGGTAGGGCCAAGCAGAGGGAGCAGCACAGAGGGAGCCATCTCTGCTAAGCCCGCTGCCCCCACCTCCCCCACCCATTCCCAGATGGAAAACCAGAGGTTTCCGAGGCCTCATCTGCACTGAGAGCTCTCAGTGGCTCAGAACCTGCTGCAGCGGTAGACTCTGGGTGGCTGGAAGGATTGGGCTTAGAGCCCTCAGTTGGTGTGGCCTACTTTCCCTTGTGCCCGACCCCCACTGTCTCCCTGCCTTCTCTTGCTTTGCCTCCCTCGGGTTGTGAATTCTCTTAAACTTTTAATTAAAAACATTCTCCTTTCTCCCCCCAAGGTTTGCTTCCCTGTGATTTTCCTCTTAGAAGGAGAGATGGGGGAAGGGGGCAGAGGGCAAGCAGTGGAAGCCAGGCCTTCCTGGGTCTCCATGGGGGACCCAGGAGAACCAAGGCCTGGCCCAGAGGAGGCCACTGGCTGCCCCCTGCCCTGTGTCACCCTCCCTGGCTTCCCAGCTCTGCCAAGGGAGGCATTTCTGAGGGCTCCAACCCTGGGTGCCACAGCCAGATTTGAGGAATGGCACCAGCTTCCAAGGGCCCTTTGTGCACTCCTACCACATCCCACAGAATTACTCAAGACTACGACAGCACATGCCCAATTGCAGTAAGTAGAAGGCACCCCTGTTTTCCTGTGAGAGTGCTGTGAGCTCTGTTGGTCGCAGGCCGGGGAAGTGTCCCACAGGGTTACTCATCAGGTGAGCTGCAGCCCTGGGTTGTGTCATGGGCCTCAGGGTCACCAACTGGGTGACAGGTGCTTCATATGTCAAATTCCCAGTTCAGTTCAGGGGTACAAGTTTAGGTCCTGATTCACAAGATCAGGGCCTGAGGGATGCTGAGGACACAGATACCTGATGTCAGGGAACCAGAACAGCTTCTCTAATTAGGGGGCTGGAGACGGGCTGGCATGTCCCCCGTGCCCCAGGCATCAGCCCATTAGCCTCGCCCTGATTCTGGAGGGAGATGCCACCATGTCCTCAGGTTCCCATCTCAGAGTTGGAGCCCTCTAAATATCTGGAAGTTCTTCCTTGTGTCAGACCATGATCCCTCTTGCTGAACCCTTTCCTTGGCTCCACCTCTAGAGAACTTTTAGACCTCCTTGTCCGTAAGTCCTCCCTTGCCCAGGAGACACTGAATCCCCAACTCCCCATGTTCCTGTCACCTCCCAACTTGTTTGCAGGTGAGGGCCTCCATCTTAGGGCTTCCAGGCCCAGCCCAGAAAGCCTCCCATAAACTCACTGCCTCCTCCAGGCACACCCCCACGTCCCATCCTGAGATGCTGCCACAGCAGGTTGTACCTCTCCCACCTCCAGAGGCCAGGCTCCCACCTAGCCCCCAAAGGCCAAGGGACTCCAACCAGGCCTGAGCCAGGGGAGGAGCAGGGACATCGCTAGCAGGGCCTGCGCCTCCATGGGGCCCACCCCACACCCTCTCACCTCATTCTCCCACTCCAGCCTGCAGCAGTGGCAGGGGACACCACTGGCCTTCATGGGGTCATCAGGATGCCCCAGAGAAGGGGCTGCGATGAGGGCATTGAGGGGCTAGGACACTCGCCTCCTGGGCTGCCCTCAGCACCCTCCTGACACTCCCTGCATGTGTCCTGCTTCACAGACCTGGAGGCCATGCCAGCCGACCCTGGGAACACTCAGGGAGACATCCCCACAGTGGTGGGTGGGGCCATGGCAGGATTTGGGGAATTGGCTGGGAGAAGGGATGGGCAGGCCAGATGGGGATACAACATAAGCAAAGGCAGGAAGGGGCTCTGAGCAGGGACTGGTTGCAGGTGGGGGCAGTGCAGGGCCAGGAAAGTAGAAATGGCAATGGGAGGCCTCGAACCCCAGGCACAGGGATCTAGACCCCAGGCACCGGAAGCCCTGGCAGCCTCTAGAGTAAGACGGGTATTACTCACTTTACAGCATATGTTGAGCACCTGCTGTGTGCCAGTGCCTGTGTTGTGGCCTGACCCAGCCCCCAGGCAGTGCCCACTTCCCCTACAGATGCTCTGTGGCTCTAGGATGGCAGAGTAGGGGTGACCTTAGGGGAGGAGCCTGTGCATCCCCCACGGGCCAGGGGGATGAGAGGGGTGGTATAGCCTCTTCCGGCTAATAGGAGCAAAAGTATGGTCCTGCCTCTCACTGCCGTCTCCTCCTGCCTTGCTTCTCCACAGGACCCATTCAGTTCCAAAGCTGATACAGATAGGGATGGAGGGCTTTTCCTCCCATCAAAACATATCTCAATGCTCCCTGAACCTGTCATGCCAGGCTCCACTCATGCATTCATTCCCCAAGTACACACCTGTGTCTGCTTTACGCCAGGCCCTGTGCTGGCTGCTGGGAACTTCACAGTGACAGAGGCAAACCTGGTCCTGCCTTCTGAGACCTTGTGGTCCAGATGGAAGGCAGAGGGTAGACAAGTAATGTGAGGATGTGTAATGGGGTGTCAGAGGACCATCACAGCATGGAGGCCAGGGGCATGTGTCAGCACCCCTGCCCCCCTCCACAAATGCAAACCTGGAGCGTGAGCAGGAGTGAAGGCAGTGAGAAGGAGGAGACAGCCCTTCCTCCTGGCTCAGGGTGGAGCCCCATCTCCCCGCCAGGGACACAGCTTCCTGAGCATCAGTGGGCTCTCCCGTGCCCCTGCTGGGAGCCTGAGTGGGCAGGAGCATCCCCCAAGCTCTGCAGACACCAGCCTGTGCCCAGCAGGGCCTCTGTGCAGATGGTGAGACAAGCAGGGTGGGCACGGCAGGCAGTGCTGCATCTTCCTGGGTTGCCCAGCCACAGGCCACCCTGAGAAACTGCTGGTGTCGGCAAAAGAGAACTCCAAGTGCCCTTTGGAGTTCACAGCAATGATGGGGGGACCCACCCAAGGCCAAAAGACAAGTGGAATATGTGTCTACTCATGGAGGGTTGTGTCTGGCTGGAACATGCCCCATGTGCACATCAGAGATGGTACTGTATGGATATGCACGCCCATGTGTATGGCCAGTGGGGTGATGCCGGGACTCTCTGGGGCAGAGTCTGTGTGCATGGGGGTGTAAGAGACATGTGTGGTGTGTGCTGGAAGAGTCGGAAGAGCTGGGGTAGGAAGGGAGTAGAGAGCTCTACCAACTCGGGGTTTCTACTGCACCAACATGGCCCATCTCACTTGTAGGTACTTGTGTGGGTGTGCTTCAGGCACCCACAAATGTGTGTGTGTGTATAAAACCATGTGCCCGTGTCCCATCTCCCGGTCTACAACCACAGGAGCACACTCAAGGCCCAGGCCCTGACATGAGTGCCTACAGTTAGACGTGCACACACTCGTGCAGGTAATACATGTACAAGTGTTGTGTCTTGGCCCATGCTTGCCCACATGTGATATCTATCTGTGTGTAGCGGGTAGACACACACGCACATACACATTCCTGCCTAGAAAGCCCTTGTCACTCCTGGTACGCAGCCCCGTCACAGCCATCTCATTTCTCTCTCCAGTCCCCGCACCACTGCACCAACAGGCAGGCAGGCCCGGGATGGGAGCCTGAGTGGGCAGGAGCATCCCCCAAGCTCTGCAGACACCAGCCTGTGCCCAGCAGGGCCATGTGCCCGTGTCCCATCAAAACACAATTGAGGCATAGAAGGGAAGAGGGACTTGCCCTAGACTCACCAGCTACACCTTGGACCCAGGTCTCCCAAGATCCCATCTAAGTCTGACATGGTCCTACTGCTTGTGCAGTGTCTCCCCCATACTCCCCTGCAGCACCCATAGGGTCCAGGACAGAGGGTTGGGGTTTGCAGTGCACCCCCATTCTTGTCTGCTCTCCCCTCGAAAGGGGCTCCCTGAGGCCCATGGTGAGGAATGCCAAATCAGCAGGTGTATCCAGGGTCTCCCCACAATGGAGCCTCTGAGCTCATGGTCATAACATCATGGGGAGGTGTGGGAAGCCGTTGTTCTGCCTGTCGCAGATAACGGGAAGCCGTTGTTCTGCCATGTCGCAGATAACGGTTATCAGGGAGTAGCCCAAAGGCTATGTGCCACACATGCGCCACGACGAGCCAATATGCTAATGAAGGATCAGAATTGCAACCAATAAATTGTGAACAGCACATATCTTGTTGAGTTAACCAGCCAACCACAGGTTGCCACAGGTTATAGTGCATTATAAAAGCCAGTGTGAACAAGGCTCGGGGTCTTCCTTCCATCTGTCTGAAACCAAGCTGTACTCCAATAAAGTGTGATACGAGAAGAATCTAGCGTGTGGTGACTCGTCATTCTGCTGGTCAGAAGCGGCTCGCCGCAAGTGGTGCCGAAACCCGGGGACTTCGCACCCCGCGTGGGAGACCGATTCAGAACTCGACACACGGAGTGGACCGTCGGTGAGTAGTCCAGGACCAAGATCCAATTTGGGTTCCAACAAGATTAACAAGAGTCGTGGAAGAGGATCCCAAGGGCGATGATGCTGGGCTGGAGGATCCCAAGGGCGATGATGCTGGGCTGGATGGTGTTGACGGGCCTTTCCCTACTCAAGGCGGAGGACAAGATGTTTTGGGGAATTAGCCGGTCCTGGCCAGTTCCTCTACCGGTCCATTCCCATAGCAGAGTGCTTCCAATATTTTATTCCACCAGTTGTGAGATGAATACAGCCTGCACTGTATCGTTAGATGATAAATGGGTGCAATATAATGCTACAAATTTTGTTGTAAATAATACCCTTTGTTTTAGTTGGAATGCCTCTGTGGACTGCATTCGTTTAGCTCGAAAAACCTTGACTGCCTGGAATAACCCGCTTACGGGAAACCAGGTCCCTCTGTCTATGCTAAATGAAGCCTTGACCAAAATATCACAGGGTCTACTTTCTGGCTCTGGTACAGGGAACTCTAGCCAGGATGCAGTAAATGTTACCACCTTACTTTTGAGACATGAGGGCGTGGTCCCCCTACCGAAAAGAAAAAAACAAAATTGCACTGAGTCTAACCGGACCAGGATTGCTCCTTACTGCGCTGCCATTGTCAATACACCTCCAATTTTTACCCCTTGCCAGGCACAAACTTATGCTACGTGTCAGCTTACCTCTGGATTTCAGCTTTCCCCAGGTTTAAAGTCTTATGTAGGGAGAAAAAAGACAAATGATAATAAGACGGTCTGGTACTATGAAGGGTGGCCTTTCTCTTCTTGGCTATTGAGAAATCAAGTAGGGGCAAGTACAGACATTTCCCCTTTTGCTATGTTACAAGATAGTAATGGCACCCTTTTTAATGTTAGTGGCGTGGCAAAAACGTCCAATGGGACACGATACAAGCTTAATGTGACCTCTTATGCATCTGAGTTATATAATTATTCCAGAGCAGCAGCTTCGGTTTGTGTACAGTCGCCATTTATGTTTTTATTAACTAATGATAGTCAGGTTTGTCGTAACGACAGTGTATGCTGGCTATCACAATGTTGGAATGGCTCTGTGGTGCAGACTGCCTTATTGGTCAGGGTACCTACCTTTGTGCCCATCCCAGTCCAGGCGGACGCCAATAATTTTCCTCTTTTGACTTTACTGCGCGAAAAGCGAGACTTTGGCGTAACAGCCATAGTCGCCGCGGTCGCGATATCTGCTGCTGCAGCGGTCACCGCTGGAGTGACCATGGCTAATCAAGTACAAGCTGCACAGGCGGTGAATACTATAGTCTCCCGAACCTCCCGGATCTTGGAGGATCAAAATAAATTTAATAATCATCTGATGAATGGGATTTTATCGCTTAATCAGCGAGTAGACTTGCTGGAAGAAACCGTGGAGGATGTTTACAGCATCCTACAAGTAGGATGTGTACAAAAGCTGGACCATTTCTGTATCACGCCTCTTCCTGTTTCAGATGCCCTGAACCGGAGCAGGGAGATTGGCAATTTCCTGAAAGGCAATTGGTCCCAAGAGGCTGAATTGATGCTGTTAAACCAGAAGATACAGATTAAGACCTTAAATGCTACTAGGCTATACCCCGTTACGCTTGGGGACTTTACTACCTGGCTGTCCTCTGCCTTTACCTTCTTTAAGGAGTGGATCGGTGTAGGGATGTTTGCAGTGTGTTGCATGGCAGGACTTGTGGTGTGCCTGTGGTTGATATGTCGTTTGCGAACTCGGACAAAGCGAGATAAGGTGTTGTTCACGCAGGCATTGGTGGCCATCAGTAAAGGCGACTCCCCTGGCGCCTGGATCTCCATCTTGAACGACCCGTAGTGATTGCCCTTGCACAAAACGGTTTATGACCATTGCACTTTTGATGGGAATCACGAGGCACATCAGCCCCTGCACTCCGCGGTCTGTATGGACATTGCACGGCGGGGAGGGTGATGAGCCAGCTTCTCGAACCAACTGTTGCTCAGCGAGCATCCCATGGGGTGAGCGCTTGTGCGGGCATTGTTCGAGTTCAGCTCCTGGGTCTAAGAAAACAAAAAGGGGGAGATGTGGGAAGCCGTTGTTCTGCCTGTCGCAGATAACGGGAAGCCGTTGTTCTGCCATGTCGCAGATAACGGTTATCAGGGAGTAGCCCAAAGGCTATGTGCCACACATGCGCCACGACGAGCCAATATGCTAATGAAGGATCAGAATTGCAACCAATAAATTGTGAACAGCACATATCTTGTTGAGTTAACCAGCCAACCACAGGTTGCCACAGGTTATAGTGCATTATAAAAGCCAGTGTGAACAAGGCTCGGGGTCTTCCTTCCATCTGTCTGAAACCAAGCTGTACTCCAATAAAGTGTGATACGAGAAGAATCTAGCATGTGGTGACTCGTCATTCTGCTGGTCAGAAGCGGCTCGCCGCAGGGAGGAGAAACTTTTTCCCTCTGGGCCTCACGCACAGAGGTGGCCGGCCTACAGGAGAAATAAAGGTCTCAGCCAGGCCTCTATCACCAGCTGCAGCACTTTGTCCCCCGCCGCCGTCCCGGGACTCTCTCCTCTCCTGTCTGTCCCTCTGGCCCTGCCTCCTGTCTTCTTACCCCTCCCCACTCCCCTCTACCCTCCAGGGGTATTTCTGGGTTTGTTTCAGCAGCTCCTGTCGAGCTGCTCAATCTGAGAAGCTCTCAGAGGTAGGCTGTGCCCTCAGCCCCCACAGACCCAGCTCTGGCCCCAGGGGGGACACAGGAGGAATCAGACCCCACTGTGACCTCAAGAGAACCTGGCCCAGGATGGCCAGCCTTGTAAACCAGACTGGCTCCTGCCCTACGGTAACCATGGCTGTGAGAGGCTACGCAGGAAGAGGCCCAGCACAGAGTGCAACTGAGCCGGGCATTAAGAGGCAGGAGACAATTGTCCAGGCAGAGGAGGAGGAGAACGGCATTCCAGGCAGAGGGAGCATCAGGTGCAAAAGCATGGAGGTGAGAGAGTGTCATGATAACCAGGCATTATCGAGCCCCTGTCTCATGCCTTTGAGTGGCTGTGCAGCTAGACATTCATTCATTCGTTTATTTATTCACCAAATAATTACCAAGAGCTGGGTACTAGGGCCACTGGGATGGAAAAAAACAGCATTGTCCCTGCCTCAGAGAAAGAACAGTCTGCTGGGAAATTATAGACAGAGCAGTAAAGTCCTTGATGAGGGCACGCAGGCCCTGATGGGGATACACAGGCATCGGAGGAGTATGATGGAAGACATATGGGCATTGTGGGACCCCCAAGGAGGGGTCTGGCCAGAACTGGGGCTCATTTGTCAGCCTTTTTTTTTTCTTCATTTATCAGTGCTTGGTACCAGGTCCTCAGAGGCCCTCATAGCTGGAAAGGCCCTTGGCAGTCCAAGTCTATATCCTTCATGGTATAAACAGTGAATCGGAGGCCCTAGGCCCGGAACTCAAGTCTCCATGGCTCCTTTTCAAGAGTGTAGTTGTATTGGATAAAGCAAGGATTGTCCATAGCCAGAACCAGCCCTGGACTCACACAGGACTCAGTGCTCCCTGTGCAACAGCTGCAGCCTAGAGGTAGAATTGCAGGCCCAGGAGGCTGCTTTGGGCTAAGTGCCCTCAGAGTGGGGTCTGTGTCCTTCTCCGGCTGGCAGGGGCAACTGGGGACCTTGGGCATTTCATTGAGCCTCAGTTCCCACCACAGAATGGCAGCGTAACTCCTGGCTTGCCTACCACACTGGGTGGTTGTGAAGATGGGGAGTGCTGGCTCGCGTGACCGAATCTCTCTGGGGGACTTTCTGCCTGGGCGGGGGGTGGGGGGGGAGCGGTAGGGGGGGTGACATGGGGCTGCCCCCCGGCACAGCAGCAGGGCTGATGGCTGGCTTCCGTTCCTCCTCAGGGCTCCCAAGCCATCCGTCACTTATAAACTCTCTTCATTTCTAAATAAAATGATTTGTTAATTTGAGTGAGTGATCGCCACCCGTCCGAGCCTTTTTGCAGGCTCGGAACAGCTTGTGGGCTCCTGGAGCCCCACGCCGCCAGCCTGGCGCAAAGTTGGAGGGGTTGTTTTCGATTTAAATGTGAATTGAATGAGGAGAAAAATGTTTCTCTTGGCAATTCCATAGGAGCTCGCTATTCTGACAGATGTTGGAGTTTATTATCCCATTGGGCCAGCGTTTTGTCGAGCAGAATTGCTAATTATTTCAGAGGCCGGGCCACAGCCGAGGAGGGGAGGGAGGTGGCAGGTGCGGCTTTGGGTGGCATCTGTCAACAGACGGGCACTGGGATGATAGGCCCAGCCCGCCATCTACCCACTCCCCTCCCGGGACCTGCAGACATTTGTGGGCAGGGGCTGCCCTGCCCTTTGGTTTCTGCTTCGTGGAGTACCTGGAGGAGGCAGCAGGGTCTGTTCTTGCCGGAACTGCTTTGGCCTCACAGTAAGGACTTTGTAAGGTCACTTTGGGAGCCCTGGATTGCTTGTGGGTCATGGGTGGTGAGCGGGAAAAGGCTCCAGAGAGGCCGGTGCTCTTCTCACTGTGTGAAGCCGAAGTTGTTGATTGTAAGGACCGCACCTGGGCAGGGGCCCTGATTGCGCAGGCGTGTGGCTGCGTGGGCCTACAACCGTGGGCTCTGTGTGGTCACGTAGGGGTTTGGCGTGACTGTGTGCTGTGCTTGTGGGTCACGAGCCGCCTGGCGTGACTGCATGTATCTATGAATGAGACGTCTGTGGCCGAGCTGCTCAGGCCTTCGAGGTACAGCTCAAATTCATTCTGACCCTGGTCCCTGCACTGCAAGGAGAGGGAGGCCTTGGAAGACAGGTGGCCAAGGGGACTGGACCTCAGGAGGGGTGGGCTAAGGCTGGTCAGGGTGCTGCTCAGCCACTGTCGGGGTGCCCTGGGTTTCACGGGGTCTGTGGTGAATGGACTCTGGGGGTGGGTTTCCTGGTCTCTGGAGATGTGGCCCTGGCAACCAGGCCCCTGGCCTCCCAGTCCATCTAGCCCAGGGGTATTAACCTCACACCTGGGGCAACTTAGAGCAGGGGAGCAGGGGCAGGTCCCTTGACACCCAGCAGGGGACCCAAGATTCCTGCTGGACTGGTTCTGAAGGCCTCCTGACTCCACACAGCCCGTGTCTGCCTCCAGTTCACCTCTGACGCTGGGAGGGGACAATTCCTCCTGCAGTATCCCCTGAGAAGCACCCCCAGTGAGAAAGCCCCCACCTCTGCCCCCTCCCTTACCCCTTCCTGAGCCCAAGACAAGAGCCTGGGTGCCCTGACTGCCCCCAGTCCTAGCCAGCTCAGCTTTATTCTCCCCATCCTTGGGTGTCCGACACCCTCCCCCTCTCTGCTTCCACCCCTATTCTCCACCCACCCCCAGTTCCAGGCTAACTGAAGCTCAGCTCCCTAGGTTAACACGAAGGCAGCAGCAGCAGCTGGGCAGGATTTTATAACCCTGATTAACACTGGATTCCCTGGGGTCCCAGCTCTAGAATTGTGATGTAGGCCAAGACCAGCAGAGCACAAGGCAGGGAGGGGCCACCCTGGTGCTGGGTCAGGGCAGATGGTCACTGTAGCTGGGCCCCAGAAGATGACAGGGAGGCCTGTGGCCTCAGTCTCTCCCCACCTTAAGTCCTGAACCCTGGCAGCCACCCTAATGGGGTGGGGCGGGGGAGGGCGTGCCCAGCCACACCCAGCCTGAGATCCTGCCATGCATCTCTGATTGACCATGTGTCCCTGGGAACCAGGCCCTCTCTCTCCTCTGGATAAAACTCCACTGTGACATCCTTCCATTAAATAGGGCATGTTCAGAAGAGAAAATTGCTACCATTTTCCCCTTTTACTTCACTGTCATCAAAAATTGATCCCATACTGCATCCTTATTTCAAAGAATGAGCTAAAAAAATAAAATAAAAATTCCCACTCCTCAGAGTGGCAGCTGCATGAAACTTCCCATTCCTCCCCCCTCGCCCCACCCCCCAAAAAACGAAAGGAAGAAAAGAAAAATGTGGCCATGGAAGGACCATGCAACTGCCAGCCCTTCTGGAGCTGCTGAATGTGGCCTGGCTGTGGCTTTGGGAGAGAGGAGGGGCAGCGCCCAGTCTGCCGGCAGAAGGGGATTTCTATCTGGTGAAATGTGATAGAAAAGGGGTAATTGGGGGAGGTTAATTTGGATCTAAATGGAGCGATTCGTTATCTCAGTAAGAAGCATCTCATTTGCCAGGGAGACGGCTGTGCCTGCCAGCCAGATGCCGGCCTGCCCGTTGGCAGGGCAGTGGCTCAGAGCAGGGACCTGCCGCCCCCCGTCAGGCGGTCTAGCCTCAAAGAGCCACTCACTCTCCTTGGCTTGTGGGGTGCGGGAGGTGAAGACATGGGTCCAGGAAGGGGGAAACAAACTGGGGAGAGTGTGACACCCCACAGAGCCCTGAGGCCTCCTGACCCCTGGACAGTTTTCCTTCCCATGGGTCTAGCTGCTTCCCGGAAGAGTAGAGAATGGGTGGGGTGAGGAGCACAGTTTAATTTAGTTTATTTCCCACTTCATTTGGCAAAGTATTGAGCAGCTCTTCACCAAAGCACAGGGTTTTTAAAACATAGAATACGAATAATAAGGATGAGACAAAAGAGCCAAGATAAACAACCTCAGGACCAGGTGCTTGGTCTAGTTGAGCCTCCTGATAGCCAAAGGAAAAAGGGAGACCCAGTGCTTTGTGTTCTAACCGCAAGAGATGAGACATTTAGATCAACTCCCCACAGAAGCCAAGTCTTGCTTCCCGTGGATTGGTGTTTGGGGGAGACTTTCACGATGTGCCCCTCAGCTCCTCCCACCTTTACTAGGAGCAGGGTCTGGGAGCTGGCACCTGGGCTCCAGTCCTGAGCATGTCCCTCCTCCCCAGGCCTCAGATCCCCATCTGTTCCTTGCCAGGGATTACAGGCAGGAGCTGCTGACAGTGCTGGGATCACTGGTCGCACAGGTGTGGCCCACACAGGCTGCATTGCTTTAGGCCTGGGCTCAGCATCTGAATAGACCTAGGTGTGTGTCCTGGTCCCACCTCCTGCCAGTTCTGTGGCCATGGAGTACTCAACCACATTGTTCTGAGCCTCCTTCTGGAAAATGGACCAGTAGCACCAGCCTCACCCCCCATGGTTGTGTTGGTCACAAGTGGACTGTAGGCCCCCAAAAGTGATAACTGTAGTCACAAGAGCACCTGGCGGGCAGTTGGTGTGGGACTGGTGCACAGGATTTCCTTGCTCCGAGTATGTGTCTAGCCTAGTATTGGCTGTACCTTGAGTGCGGGGTGGGGGCAGGGTGAGCATGGAGACAAGTGGAAGCCCCTCCCTCCACTGTGAACTCTGTGAGAATGAGGCCGAGTCTCATTCAGCCTGTGTCTCTGGCGCAGGCACAGGCCATGAACATGGTTGCTGAAAGAAGAAAGAAGAGGGGCCCTGGGCATCTCCTTTTTGTTTATTCCATACTGTGGCGTTAGTTGGGGTAAGATAACACAAAAGGGGATGGGAGGAAGGTAAACTAATGGACAAATTGAGGGCATATTTGAGGAGCAGATCACTAGGTGTGAATGAGGCAGGTGGCAAAATGAAGCAGAGGGCCTGTTTGGCCAGGCATGCATGGCAGGCAGTAGGCCCTGTGGGTCCAGGAGCCATGGGCCCAGTGAGCTACCTCACGCCCAGCCACAGCAGGAAGCAGCCCTGCCCCACCTGTGCCTTAGGAGGTGAGCTCAGGACATGAAGGTGAGGAACCACCTACCATGTGCAAATGGGCCTGAACACGTTTGCATGCATGCATATACATACGTGTTCCCATGCTCATATGCACATGTATTCACACACATGGGATTTTAAAAATTTTTTATGTCTGCACTTGTGTTCACATGCTCTCATGCAGGTACTCGTGTGTGTACATTCAAGTGCAAATGCACACAGTCCTCCTTCCCCAATTCCAAGCCCTCCACCCCCAGTATTACAAAGCTGTTGACCACAAAGTTGAATGGAAGAGGCCTCTTCTCCCATCAGCTACTGAAGCCTCTTCTCCCCTACAGTCCTCCTGCTTGGCAGACCTCTCTCAGTGGAGGCCCAAGAGTCCTCAGTCACAGGAGTCCCACTTGCCCCCCGCTTTCCTGTAGGAGAGTACTAGGAGGCTCTGGGGTGGGGGCAGGGCAGGGGAATGACATCAGGCTCCAAAATGCTGGGGAGGGAAAGCCCCCATGGCCAGGACCCGAGAGTGGGCCAGCAGGAGTCTGGGAATCAGGTGGCCTGGAGGCCTTGAAAACCTTGGTGAGGCTGGGCTGGCACTAGGACACAAAGAGCCCCCCAGCCCCAGAGAGTGCCTGGCTCTGCATTCAGGGAAGGGAAACAGACCCGAGGATGATGAGCAAGTTCTACACTTAGCCTCACTGCTCACCCCCACCCTAGGGGAGTCCCACCTCTTGCTGAGCTTTGATCCCACCTGTGAAGTGGGATGAGGATGGCTCGTGGAGGTCCTGCCCTGATGGGCATGAAAGGATGGCCCTGGGGCCAATCCAGCCAGCCCAGGACTCAGAGTCTGCTCCTCTGGGGGATGGACTGGCCCTGGCCTTCTCCCTCTCCAGGCCCTTAGCTCAGGCAACAGCCTCAGATCTAGGCAGAGCCAAGCACAGCTGCCCCCAGAGGATCACTAAGCTCAACAATGATGAACATAAACCCACAGCAGCACTCCTGCCCTGATGCCCTGAGGGTCACAGGCTGTGCTCGGCAGCCATGCCAGAGGCTGACCACAGGTGGAAGAGGGCTACTGGGGGCCAGAGCTCACTGAGTGACCTCAAGGACACACACTCCCCACCTTCTTCAGGCACCCCTCCTATCTTCTCCAGCCTCAGCCTGTGCCCTGGGAAAGGGGCAAGAACTCCAAGGCCACCCAGTATGACAAGTGCAAGGTCATGCCGTGAAGCTGAGGATGAGCTCAGGCCCACCCAGGTGTCCTCCTGTCCCCTGGGTCCCTCACCCAGCCCCACAGTGTGCCCCCATCCCATGCTCTGTGATCCACAGCCAGCCAAAGGCTCACTTCCTCCTCAGAGGGGGTTCAGGGTCTCAGAGAGGGCTGAGGATGTCTCGTGGGTGAATCGATGAGTGGGGGAGGGAGGTTTAGTTACACAGTCCCAGCGACAAGCCCCCACCCTGCCCTCATAGAGCCATGACTACAGACAAACTGAGTAACCCCCTCTGAGCCTCAGTTTCCTCATCTGCAAAATGGGCTTGGAATGGGACCTGCTTTGTAGGGGTTCATGAACAGTGCTGGGGCACGATGAGTGCTCAGTGGTGTGGCCATGACAACAGGTCCATGTGAAGCACAGGTCCTACAAGTGCATTTCCAGGTGCAGGAATTCCCTGCCAACCATTTATATTTCAGGAACACTCAAAGCCCCACCTGATCACCTGGCCATGGGTTTCTCCTCCCTGGAAAACTCCTGGCCCTTCCCTGCAGTTTGCTCTGGCCTCCCTCCAGGAGCTACTCCCTTCTTCAGGCAGCCCCAGGTCCACACTCCCCCTTTCCTGGTGACATCTGACTCTCTTACTGGCCCTTCCTAATAAGCCCAAGTGCCACCGGGCTCCATGTGGCCAGCCCTCAGCATTCTCCTGTTTTCTCACTGATGCAGTGACGCTGGATGGTGCCATTTTCCCACTTCACAAGGAGGAAAACCGAGGGCTGGAGAGCTGAAATCACCCAATCAGGATAGATCTGAGTCCACTGTGGGTCCATCACTAGAAGGATCTCTCCCACACAAAGTCCAACCCAAAGGGCTGAAAAGATAAGGGGCTGAGGTGGCCTTAGCCAGCTGGGATTCAGGGCTTCCTTCCTGGGAGGTGGCATGGTAGAGTACAGACTCCCAGACCCTTGTCCCAGGGGAGAGGGGCTGCAGCCTGAATACGGGTGTGGAGGCAGAGATGCCCCAAATAGGCAGGCACGTGCTACATGGCTGCTGCCCCACGCTCCCCAGCTGGCACCGTGGCTGTGTGGCCATTGCTAGGCATCTGTAAGGCCCAGGTGGGCCCTACCTGTTGTGGAGCAGCCGCGCAGTGTGGGCTGGGCACAGGACCTGGGCAGGAGCAAGGCCGCCTTCACCTGCCCGCCCTCCTCTCACTTGGCAGCAGCGAGCAGAAGCCATTAGCGCCTGGCAGCCCGTGTCCCACGGCTCTGACAAACGCCTTAAATGTTGTCGCCAAGGCTCCAGCTGTCCCTCCGGGCGCCTTTACTCCTCGTAATAACTGAGTGTCGAGGCTGATTGGAGCAGCGGGATGCAGCCAGTATTCAGAGCAGCTTTTACCCTGGACGTTTCCACCTGGCAGCCAGGCTGTGCCCACCCCACCCTCCGCCTCCAGGCCTTTGTCTGCCTGTCGCCTCTGCCCAGGCCCCCAGCATCACCCCCGGGCCAACCAGTGCCCAGCCTTGTGTCCCAGGTGGTGCCCATGCTGCTACCACCAAAGGTGGTGGGCAGTGATGGGCTGGAGTCTCAGGCGTCCACACCTAGCAGAACGGCAGCCCGAGTGGAAAGATGTGGCTCTAATTCCCACTCTTCCGGGTGACCTCTGTGGGGGAGCCCCTACTTCCTCTTGGTTTGGCTTTATCTCTCAGCCTTGGTGTCCTTGTTGGTGTAATGAGAATGATGACTGGACTTCATAGGGCTTAAATGGACCATATGTGTGAAGCAAGGTGTGTATCACCATGTCCTGTGGAAGAGGCTCAGCCACACTGAGACCACGAACACCCTTGGACGGAAGGAGGCTCAGGAGGAGCAAAGGCCTGCATCAGCTTCCCTGGCCGAGACCGCCCTCCTCTCCGCACAGCTGTGCGCAGCTGAGGCTCCCATTTGGAATCCCCTTCCTCCTCTTCTCTGTCTGGCCTTGGCCTTCAAATTTGGCCTGCTGTTCCCTCTTCCAGGAAGCCCTCCCAGTTTGATCTAACCACACTTCTCTCCCACAGGTTTTATGTGACGTTTTGAGTGGGTCCTAGATACTCAACGTTCTCTTATTGTTTGCCTTCATCCTCGCACAGCCTTGTGAGGTCAGGACTATTAGAAGCTTCATTTTAGAGACAAAGTAGTCAAGGTTCAGAGGGGGACTAGCATCAGTCGCCCATGTCACACACAAAGCTCCTGGCTCCGCCCCATGGGGCACTGTGGCCGCTGATCAGGGGAGTAAAGTAAGCCCCACCTCCCAGGGGCTCTGCCAGAGAGGGCGTGCACCCCCATCCCACCCCCTGGCCGTGAGGGCTTCCTTTCTGAGACACCCAGTTACAAGCACCAGCGTCCAGGCCAGATTTGGTTGGTTGATTTATGAGGTCTGTGATCACTGAATCATTTGTTTACAGGTTCCCTAGCCTTCCAATGATGCTGGAGGGTGATGGGCAGAGAAAGGTAAAGAGTGAGTAGTCTCTGCCCATTCATCAGACTTTCCTCAGGGGTGCAGAGGTGATGGGGCAGGTGGTGGTGGTGGTGATCACAAGGAGATGTGAGATGCTAGCGGAGGTACCACAGTGGAGTGATGGCCATACTAGTGATGGTTGTGGTGGTGGTGGAGGTGATGTTGATAGTGGAGTCAGTGGTAGATGGTGATAGTAGTAGAAGTGACAGTAATGGTGTTGGTGACTGTGATGATGGGGATGAAGGTAGCGATGGTGGAGCTACTGGTGATGGTGGTGACGGTGATGGGAGTAACACTGCTGATTGGTGATGGGAGTCCCACTGGGGATGACAATGGTAATGGTGATGGGAATAACTTTGGCAATGATGATGGGAGTGGTGCCAGGGTGATAAAAATAATGTTGGCAATAGTGATAGGGGTCGCAGTGGTGGTGATGATGGAATAATGTTGGCAGTGGTGATGAGGAATGTTGGCAGTAGTCATGGGAATGTTGATGGTGGTTAAGTGGGGATCAGTGGTGATGATGGAGGTAACGGTGATGGTAGTGCTGAGAGAAACACTCTGGTGGGGGCAGAGGTAACGGTGGTGGTGGTGATGGGGTTACAGGGCTGTCAAGGCTTCCAGTGGAGTATCTCTCGTGGGAGAGTCCACCAGGCAGCCCTGTCCCACGTGTGGGCTGTGCCCTAGCTGGAGGCAGGACGCAGTGGGGCTTGCTTGATTCTCCTTTTCTGTTAACCTCCAGTGAGCACAGCCTCCTGGGTAATGAGATGCAAATTGACAGAAAAGACAATGAGCCAGCCTGCAGCCCGTAGGGCAGCTTTTAGAGTCAGGCTGATTGCCTCCGTGCCAATTTGCATGGCATTAGCTGTACACACCTCCTCCGATGGGCTCGTGCATTTCATCAGAGGTCATCTGGATTGTTGCATTCAACAACAGGTGGTGACCTGTGATCCAGACCAGGGCCAGGGGCAAGGCCACTCTGACCCTGACCTGGCAGAGCTCCAGGGTGTGGCACCAAGAAATCTGGGCCTGTGGGAAAGTCCAGTGGATGAGGGACTTCATGGTCAGCAAGGGATGACCATGGGTCTGGTTTGGCCAGCACCATGGTTCCATCTGGGTATGTGCTGCGAAGGTGACAAACAGGCCTCAGGCAAAAGGGAGGCCTGGCCCTGGCTTGGGATGCCTCAGTACAGGTCCAGGCTCTGCCCCTAACTGGCACCATCGGACCTGGGCAGTCCCTCCAGGCATTGGCTCCCCCACTGTGCAGTAGGGGCCCCAGCCTCATTGTCTCCACATTGAAGGTGATGATCATCAAGCTAGGCCCCTGAAAATCCTGGCCCAACTGCCCTGGGGTCCCTGCTGCAAGATGAGCCTGGGGCCCCTTCCCTGCTGCCCTTGCTCTCTGGCCCCTGCAACCTCTCTGACCCAGTGCAACCCAATGCTTCACCCCATACCCTCCCCCAGGACAAATGACAGTGGGACCAGGGGCTCTTTCCCTCTGCCCTCCACCTCCAGCCCTGCCAGTGCCCCCTCAGGCACATCCCCGTGCCCCTCTGGGCCCGCCTCCCTCCTCACTGTCCCACTGCCTCTCCCCCCGAGGTTGGGCCTAATCAGAGCTAATCAGAAAATTATGAGCTGCCTGATTACTGATTAGATTCCTAATGTTAATAGAGTCGAGAAGGGCCCGCTCAGGCTGTGTTTTAGGGAAAAGTATAAAAATAACATCAAGGGAAGGGAGCATGGCAGCTGGGCAAGGGCTTGGGCTCTGCTATCCTCACAGGCAGGGGCTCAGGCTCTGCTGTTCTAGTTGGTGGGGGGCACTCAGGCTCTCAGGTGGAAATACATTTCATAGCAGGAAGGCCTCCTAGCACCCTTAAATTCTGCCAGTGAAGTCGCCACCCCAGGCAGCTCTTCCTGCAGAAGCCTCTATCAGGTAGAGGCTCAGGACAGTGAGACTGAATTGTGCTCAGGACAGTGCTCAGGACAGTGAGACTGAATTGTAGTGGGAAGATAGGGAAGACCCTACTGATGGTATATCACATGAGAGCAGGGCCGTGTCTGTACCGCTCACGGACCTACTCATGCCTAACACAGGCCAGGCACACAGTAGGTGCTTAATAAACATTTGTTGACAGAAAAGAAGGAAGGTCACATCAAAGCCTTCTCACTGGAACTACCACCCTCCCATGGTGGGGCATAGAGGCATCCGAGAAGGCTTCCTGGAGGACGATGTTGGAGCACATCAGGAGAATGCACTCGTCTGGGGCCCAGGCAGGGGGTGCTGAACTCCCCAGGGACCCAACTCCTGGCTGATCTGGCCAGATGAGGGGCCCATGTCCATCACCCACTAGCCTCTTACTCCAACAGGGCCCCTATGGCTTCTGCTTCAATACCACCTCATCACTGACTTGGCAGCAGCTGGGTGGGACTGGTAGATAACATTTTCATGAGGTCCAGAGTGGAGTCGGAGTCCCAGAGAGCAGACGTCAGCATTTCAGACCCCTGAGGCAACCCCTTGGCCCCTCAACATGGTGTGCCCAGTGTGACCCATACTTAGACTCAGCCTCACCCTGCCCTCACTTTTATCTCTGCACCACCTTGGATCCCTGTGCTCTGTCAGTGCTGCTTCTGGCCTGGTCTATGAGTCTCCATCCCAGGGAAATCCAGGGCCTCCAAGACGGCAGGTCCCTAAGGGCACCTCCTGATCCACGCCCCCACCCCCACCCCACTGACCATGGTAGAAGCCTGTGCCCAGCTCTGCGTCCACACCAATCCAAGAATCAAGTCCCTGCCCTCTAGAGACCGCATCTGGGAGGGAGTCAGATGCAACAGTGATGGAGACACCACAGGGGATTCTGGAAACCCAGCCTGGCAAGGGCACCAGGCGTCCTGGAAGAGGTAGATGGGCACTGACTCCTAACGGATGAGGTGGAGCTGCCAGGGGAGGGGGCAGGAAGGGCAGTCCAGGTTTAGGGCACAGCACAAATAAGTATAGGGAACCTCAGCATGGCAGGTGGGCAGAGTTCAAGGTCAGCATGGTGCGGGTGACGAGTTTGGTGGGACCAGGCCACACAGGGCCCTGTAAAGGATGGCAACAGGAAAGGGAAGAGTGGTCAGGGCATCTAGGAAGCACTGGTTGGGGACACAGGGGTCTGTGTGGGAGGCCTGAAGGTGTGAGGGCCTGGGGCAGATGAGCTCATGCCAAGCAGCTTGGGTGGGAGTCTGAAGTTGGGTTGGAGCAGGGGAGGGGGGTGTTCTGGAGAGGTCTGGTCTGGAAGGAAGAAAGGAGGCACAGGAATAGGGGGCTTTGGAGGGGAGCAGCTTCTAAGGGATGACCTTAGGGAAGGGACAGCCCGGCTTGGATGGGGTTGGTTGAGTAGGACACTGAAATGGGACCTTGGTCTCTTCCTGGGGCAGGGCAGGGCTGGGCTGAAGGCCAGGCCAGGGTGCTGGGGGACAGTGGACAAAGGTGGTACTGAGGCGAGTGACAGTCAATTGGCATGAGCTTCAGAGGGGAAGAGGTCAAGCCAAGGTCAGAAGGCCCAAGAGAAAAGCTGAGGTTAAGGGGAGCAGTCAGTAGGCCCCTGGGGTGAAGCTGAGGGGAGGGAAGGGGCAACCCACTCCCTGGGACTGTATCTCCAATTTCGTGGGTGAGTCTACATCCTGTCTTCTGTCCATACCTTATTCACATCTCCACAGCCCTGGGAGGGCCGGGTGGGCTTCTGGTGCCTATTATGGACTTGAGAAGCTGAGGTCCAGAGAGAAGAGGTTAATGTTTCCCGAAGTACATGCTGGGCCAGTCACCAAGCCCTAGGAGCTCGGGCCTCCCAAGTGGCAGGGGCATTGTCACACACAGGCACACACACACCCATGCCCACACATGGGTGTCTCTAGAACGTGGCCTGATGAGGGGAAAGGACGTGTTCCGTGGTACACTTAGACAAATGACGTGTTGCCTGCTCCTCTACCTCAAGAGTGGCCAACAGCCCTGGGCCTGATACCTTCACGTGATGCTCTCTGTGTGTTTTTTAAAAGGGTGAAAAGGAAAGAAACTTTGGTGAATTACACCAAAGAGGGAGGAAGACTGAAAAAACTGTCAAATTTATGAGAAATTTCACCTGGTTCACCAGGGACTGTTTCACTGTGGAGATGTGCAGGTTTCATGCTGGGAACTGAGGAGGTGCCCGCTGGATTGGCGGCTTCTGACCCTGAGGGACTGTGCTGAGCAGGGCAGTGCCTTGGAAGGAGTCCCAGCAGCCTTGGAGTCCACATGGCCCAGCCCTTGGCTCGGGCTCCTCAAGGCCAAGGTGCTTCCATATGGCAGGGCTCCGGGGCCACAGCCCAAACACAGACCTGATGCGGTACGTGGACTTACTGGCTTATCTCTCATCAAGGAACCTCTCAAAGGTGCCCAATGGGGGACCTAGGAGCAGCAGCAGTGACCTGGCAGGGCAGGGCCCCAAGAGCCGGGCCTGTCCTACTGCCCTCAGCATGAGGCCGTGCATGGCCACATGCATCCCCTCCTGAAGCAGCCTGATGCCAGAGTTGAAATCTCCTGAGAGAGGACTTCATCTGTGGCTCCTGAGAACTGCTCTGTAAATTCAGGCTGGCCCCAGCAAATGTCCTGCCCAGCCTCCAGAGCCCCTTTCCTCACCCCTTGCCCTGTAGACACGTTTTTGTATTGACCACGGTTCCTGTTGAAAGCTAAAGTGTCCATTGAAGCCAGTGGAATTTCTGTCATCACCTGAGTGTGGCTTCACCTCCTTTCCTTCCCGGGAAGGAGCATCTCAGAGCACATGGCTTTCCTTTTCCTGATGTGAAAATGTCCACTTTGGGGTTACATACCAGTAATAGGACAGAGTGGATTTTTTAAAAGTCCTCCCATGGCAAAATATAAGCTAGCAGCTGCCCTTGGTTGAGCAGAATGATCCTGTCTGGTCTGAAATTCAAGCCTCTGGACACCAGGTTCCCCAGCTGCATCTCCATCTTCATCACAAGCCACCCCTCACTTCTTCATATTTTTCCTGGGAAATTAAAACACAGGCTGCCCCTTGCAGGCAGGGACAGAGGGGGCACAGGAATCGATAACCAAGGCCAGGGTGCCCACAGGGAGTGAGCAAGCCCAGGCCCGGGGCTGGAGAGATGGGTGCCCCTTCCAGAGGGGAACAACTCGAATGAGTTTTTCCCTGTTACATGTATTCTGACCTTTTTTTTTTTTTAAGAAAAAATTCCATTTTACTAACTTTTTTATCAACTCGTGGAGAACACGTGTGGCTGGTGAGGGAAAAGGTCAGGGAGCCTGTCGCTGCTAACAACAGCGTGGGCCTCACGTGATGGCTCCCCCCTCCACCAGGCGCCCTTTGCAGCTAGGAGTGTTTGTTGTTTTCCCTGCAGTTTCGGTTGCTAGAATTTTGGTCCAGGTTTTGGGTGTTTGTTTGTTTGTTTTTCATCTGTTCCGGTGGTTGTTTCATCTTTAAGCTGGAAGCACGGTTAATACAGAAAGCGTGGGTCAGATGTGTTGTGGGACAGGAGCCAGGTGTGTCCGGTGTGGATGGATGCAGGAAGCGGGTGAAAGAAAGGACTTTGGAGAGAAGGGGTGGAGAAGGTGGGAGGGCTCACCAGAAGGCTGAGTGCTGGTGCTGCCCAGGAGGTGCCAGTGTCGGCAGCACATTTGACCGGAAGGCAAAGCCACCAACCTCTTCATCACCTGCCATACATAAGTCATGGGTCCTGTCAGCCTGCTCTGCCCACACTGGTGCACTTCTCTTCACCCCTCAGAACCCAGCAAAATGGGGATCAGGACAGGACCGCCTTCAGAAGGTTGTGGTGAGTGAGGTTGTGCCCATAAAGCTCTGAGCAGTCAGAGGCATCAGGATACCCATCGCTCACATAGCAGGCACTGTCTGCCCACACGTGTACCTTCCCCAGGCACAAGTTGTGCAAGAACAGGGCCAAGTTAGGATTCTCCTGGTCCCTGACCATGGGTGAACCTGCTTGAAGAAGGCAGTAGACAGACAGACAAACACCCATTCAGGCTGAGGTGGCAGGAAGAATGGACCCACAGGGCCAGGACTCCTCACTTGCCTGTGCGTCTTGCCCTATTGTCAGCCCTGGGGCTCCAGTGCCTTCCTTGCTGAACTGCATCTTGCTTCATTATTATGCAGATATTTTGATTATGCAGATATGTTTTTTAGACAGTTTGAAATATGTATATTATTTACTCATTAGACCATAACTGCTCTGAAAATTGGAAATCTGCATTTAGTATCTATCAGTACACAATACAGAGTTAATACAGGGCCCACAGGTGGGGAGGGAAGCAGGGTGGCAGTGGTGGCAGTGCTGTGCTGGGCAGGGGCTTCTGGGCACCCTGGTGCTTACCCCTTCCCAGGGACTGGGTCCAGTGACACCAAGGATGGGGGGGATTGGCTCAGAGCAGCATCTGAGAGTCCAGTTACTGATCCCCTCTCCTGGGGAAAGGGCAAAGGAACCACTCTGGGAAGCAGGTAAGGAACACCTGAGCCCAACCAGCCACGCCCCACCTGGCCAGACCTGATCCTTCCCTGGAACATTCGGCATCCAACACTGCTGGTAGGCCTACTGATGCCCCCTCCACCACTTCCTCACCAGGGGCCTGGGGCAGTGGCACTAATGCTCAGTCCCCTTACAGAACGGGGAACAAAAGAATCCACCTCTCGGGCTTCCCTGGTGGCACAGTGGTTGAGAGTCCGCCTGCCGATGCAGGGGACACGGGTTCATGCCCCGGTCCGGGAAGATCCCACATGCCACGGAGCAGCTGGGCCCGTGAGCCATGGCCGCTGAGCCTGCACGTCCAGAGCCTGTGCTCCGCAGAGGGAGAGGCCACAGCAGTGAGAGGCCCACGTACCGCAAAAAAAAAAAAAAAAAAAAAAAAAGCCACCTCTTAGGTGTCTTGCTAGGGGTGGGGTAGGGAGGGTGAGGAAGAGGTACACTCTTCCACCTGCCGCTGGATTAACTGCACCAGTCAGCTCAGGGTAATTACACAGGCAGTGTCTGGTATCATCCTTCTTTGCAACCCTCTGGCGGTGTTCTTGGGGCACCTACTTGGTGCTAGGACTTTACTCTGGGCTTGCTGCCCCCAACCTCTACCTCAGAGCGCCCATCACAGCTTCTGCCAGGCTCAGCCCCCATTGGCACATACCTCAATATCCTGTGCCTCTTGGGTTCAGGGCCTTTCATCCTAAGCCTCTCATAACCTCTTGGAAGAGAAAGTAGCTATAACCAACTAAGACCAAAAAACTCATTCAGTCTTTCCCTCTGGGCTGCACAGAACAAATCCTGTTTGATGGGTAGTTACTCCCCAGACCCTTTCAGGCTAGGCCAGCACTGGGTGGGGGTGGGGGGGCCTCCAGGTGAGGGGGATGAAGGGAGGAGGCCAAGGAGAAGTGGGGTCACCAACCTGGGGGGAGGAGTGGGACCTCAAAGAGGATGGAGTGGAGAAGCCTGAGGGCTCCAACCCACCAGGCCCAAGCCCCGCTCCTCCGGGGGGGGGGGGCCCTTATCCTCCAGGTGTTGGCCTCTGAGGGGCAGCCACCATGGCCTCAGGTCCCTTATCTTAGGTCATGGTCTATCTCAGCTCCAGAGCAATTGAGAGACTTTGAACTTAGTGAAATTCAAAGGTGTCTGTAGAGGGGGCTGCTCCCCCAGGGGAGCTTTGTCCACAGCCCAGTCCTCTTCTTTCTTGCCCTTTCCCGTAAGAACAGTTTCCGCTGAGGGAAATTGATTGTTAAGTGAAACTCTCTGATAATTGCCTCTGAAATGCCCGCTGTTATCGTAATTGACTTAGCCGTGAGCAGCCCTGCTCAGCAGTCCCACCATAGTTCCCTCCAACGCCTTGGCCATGATGGAGACATCGCAGGCCAGGCAAGCCACCATCAGCAACTTCGTAGCATCACCTTCATAGGCAGCCCTCACCCTCCAGGATGTGATGAAGAAAAAGTCTCAGAGAGGTTAAACCACACACCTAGGGTCACACAGCTGACCAGGCAGGTCCAGACTCAAGCCTTTACCCAGGTTCAGAGACATTCTGACTTTGATTTATCAGATGTTCATTGTGTACCTACTACGTGCCAGGGGCCAAGTTACTGTAAACTTGATAGCTGCCAGATACAGTGCCCACCAAGCTCAGCTCAAGGGGAAAAGCAGAGGGTTCTCTAAGTTCCATGATGGGGAGAGATGGGAGCCTGCCATGGGTCAGGAAGTGGTTAGGAGGAGAATGGGGTCTAAGCTAACGCCTCAAGGGTGAGGGAATGAAACAGGCTGGAGGAGTCTGGGCAGGAGTGCACAAGGAGGGAGTGGAATGCGCAGGGGCCTGGTAGCGGGAGAGCCAGAGACTGCAGGTGGCTCTGAGAGCAGAGCCCAGAGCCCGAGCAGGGAGCTGGTCCCAGGGAACAGGTATTCAGAGTCAGGGATGGGAACAGAGCACATCTCCCCCAGACAGGCAGGAGCCCTGAGATGAAGTGAGCCATGTTCCCACTGCTGCCCCTGCCCTGCTAGGAGTCTTTGTAGGTTCTCCCTTTACTTCTGGATCTCAGTGTCCTTCCCCATCCTGTCTCCCCCAGGCCATCAGGAGGACTTGGGGGAGGTGGGAGGGAAGTGCAAGGAGGATGAACCTCGGGGCAGGGCAGAGGCAGAGGCAGGGCTCTGAGCAGTCTCCCAGCCAGCCCCGAGAAGGCCTGACTGTTGTGGGCTCTGTGAAGACAGGAGCACAAGTCTGAGTGCCTGGCAGAGGGGAGGGGAGCCCATGGACAGGACAAGGGCAATAGGAGGCTTCCAGAAGAGGTGACAGTCTGATAGCACTGACTGAGATGATGGGGAGCACATCCCAAGCAGAAAGAGTGGATGCCAGGAAGGCCCAGAGGTGGGCAAAAGGCTTGTGTGCTTAGAGCCAGCAAGTGAAACACCAGGGCACTGGGCTTTATGGACAGCTACTGGCAGTTGGAGCAAGGGGGCTGCCAAGAACCTAACTACCCTCTGCGTGGGTAAGGTTACTACTTCTAATATATAGGCAGGAAATTGAGAGCTGGAGGGGGAAGCTGGGGTCTGAACCCAAGGCTCCAGGGTCCAAGCTCTGATCCCCACCTGGGGCCCCTCGTGCGTGCCATGTGTATTCCCGTCCTCTTCCCTCTCACCCTCAGGCCTGAGGGACCGCGTGCAGCCACAGCCTGCCCCATCCACCCCGCCCCCGTTCAGCTGCCTCAACCCTTCCTCCCGCACCACCAGGCCTGTGGATTTAGCAGTTTCCACACGTCCGGTGCCTGGGGACGGACTGATTGATCTGTAACACCGAAAAAATAATAATGGCTTGATCATTACTGAGGATTAAAAGTAATCCTTTCGCTGTGGCTATTGCAACTCCGTTATTCACGAGTCAGCGGGCTGACCCGGGCCTTTGAGCCCATGGGACTCCATGAGTTCAAGGAGGCTGGAGGCTGGGGCCCTCCCTCCCTGGTCTCCCTCACCTTGGCCACTAGGCTAGCGAGCCTGAGGGGCCATCAGCCCCCATGTTCCTGAGGCCTGTGAATCCCAGGGTCAGACCTAAGTCCTGAAGGGTGAAGGAGCTGGCATCCGCTGGCCAGCGGGGGAGGTAGGGGCTGGAGAGTACAGGTCCTCAAGGCCATGGCCCAGTTTGGAGACTTCAACTAGTGTCTGTTTGCAACCCTATCAACCGTGTGGCTTTTCTGTGGCAAGGGACCTGATCCGGTTGTTCCCACATGTGTCCCAGCCTCATCGTCCATGAAGTGGCAATGGCTCCAGGCCCACTCTGAGAAGGGTCTGGATCCCTGGGAAGGTGTTGGGCCACTGGGCAAGGAAAAGGGGTATGCAGTGACTGCCTGAGACTCACCCCTCAAGATGAAGACCCAGGGGGATGTTCCCTGGGCTCCCACACTCCATTCCAGGCCTGGTGCCGAGCTCGCATGGTCAGTGCTCCATTAACAGGAGTGACAAGTGTTGTTAACCGTGTGTGTCACACAGTAATGTCCTCTGCGGAAGGGCACTGCCAGCTTGTGAATCAGGACCCATCAGGGGGTCGGGCTCGGGTGGGGGTGTTTGTGGTTTAGGCTGAGAGGAGGACCCAGGATGGAAAGGGAGGGGCAGGAGTTGGGCACAGGGGGGCTCCTGGGGCCTTAAGAAAGCCCCAGGATCCACATTTTGAAGGCTGCAGCTGCTGTGTGGAGAAGGATGACGAAGAGCAAGAGAGGACGCAGGAGCCTGGGCTGGGGATGATAAGTAAGGTGGTGTGAAGAACACTAAGGGTGGGATGTAGGGGCAGTGGTCACAGGGTGGAGGGGCTCATTCTAAGAGGGGGTGTTGCAAGCTCTGGTGGGCCTAAGGGTTACCCCAGAAAGGTATCCAGGAGCTCAGGAGGGGCCAGGATTGGAGGCAAGACCTGAGAGCCATCTGGGAGAAGAGAGGCCTATGGTTCCTGAAGCTGGATTATTGGGGTAGGGCCCACCCAAGCAGTCACTGCAGTAACAAGTGGGCAGAGGACAAAACCTGCAAAAAAGACGGGTGGGGGTGGCAGGAGGGTCTCAGCAATGTGAAGTGAGGGAGTTTGACTTTCCCACCCTGCCCCCAGGTCCCCCAGCCTCATAGCCTTCCCAGCATTCAGTGCTTTTGCCCTGAGGAGCAGGGGGAGCCAGGCCCAGCGGGAGTAGGGATAGCTCTGCACAGCCCTTCTAACAGCCAGAGGTGGCATCCTGCCCAGCGAGTGGAGGCTGCGGCTCTACAGGGAGTCCCACCAGGCCCCCACCACACTGTTCCACGCTAGAAGGGAGGAAAAGCTGGTCTCCCATTTCCCCCGATGGGCAGCTGCCAGGCTTTATTTTAGAATTTCCCCTCTTGGGCCCACAAGCCATCAGGCCTGGACTGATGGATGGGAGTGTTTGTCTTGAATACCAAGGGGGCAGGGCCCTCTGAGTGGGGGCTGGAGGCCAGAAGGCAGGACCCTACTGCTCCACTCATGGGGTCAAATAGGGCGGGGAGTTGGGGACCAGAGCCCCTTCCACACCAAGAGCTACTCTTTTCCTCCCCAGGCATGGTGGGCCCTGTGGAGCATACCTTCGGACCTTGGTCATGGGCTGGGCAAGGCAAATTTGGTGGTGAGGGCCCCAGCCCAACCCAGAGCCCCTCTGTGACCTTAGGCAGGCTGCTCACCACCCCTGTGCCGGGTACCCTCATCTGAGGAGGACACGTCAAGCACATTGTGAATGGTGACAGGTACACGTGATGTGTCCCTGGCCTGGGGGAGGGCCTGGATGCAGTAGATGATCAGTTCAGGGTGACAGTCATCATTATGATGAACAGGACTTCACTGCACTCAGCTCTGCAGGAGGCCCTAGAGGGTCAGGCTCAGTCCTGTCCTCAGGAGCCTCAAAACTTCCTAAAGGGGGACTTCCGTGGTGGCGCAGTGGTTAAGAATCCGCCTGCCAATGCAGGGGACAAAGGTTTGAGCCCTGGTCCGGGAAGATCCCACATTCTGCAGAGCAACTAAGCCCATGCACCACAACTACTGAGCCTGTGCTCTAGAGCCCACAAGCCACAACTACTGAGCCTGCGTGCCACAACTACTGAAGCCTGCATGCCTACAGCCCGTGCTCCACAACAAGAGAAGCCACCGCCATGAGGAGCCCGTGCACCGCAACAAAGAGTAGCCCCCGCTCGCTGCAACTAGAGAAAGCCCGCACACAGCAATGAAGACCCAACGCAGCCAAAAATAAATATTAATTAATTAATTTTCAAAAAAGACTTCCTAAAGAGACAGGATCTACGGAGGCACAAAGTAAGAATCTCTGGGTCAGGATTCAGGCTCAAAGGGTAGTGAGTTTCCAGCACCTCCTCCAGGAAGCCTTCCCTGACCTCCCAAGTTCCCTCAATGCTGAGCTTCCCAAAGCACCTCAGCTAGTCCTGCCCTAGTTATTCTGCCTGGTTATGTCTGTTTTCTCCCGCTGAACTGTGGGAGGGCAGGGCTGACTCTGCCATATCTCCACACATCAGCACAGTCTGGCACTAGGTGTATTGGGTAACAAGGTGTGGGATGGACAGACGCAGCTGTGCTCACAGGCACAGGGGCCTCCGTGGAGGAGGCCACAGGAACCAGCACCAAAGGATGGACCAGGCTTGTGCGGACAGAAGGCTTAGAGAGCCCTGCTGGGAGGGGGCTCAGGAAGCCAGGACAGGGACAGTGAGGACAGGCCTGGGTGGGCAGAGGTGGGCTGTGGGCACCTCCTTCTGGGCCCTGAGCAAGCTGGGGGCAAAGGTGCATCAGTGAGGCACTCTGTCACTTGTGGCATTTCATCTTTGGCTGGGGAAGGCCTTCCTCTTGACACTGGGGTGACACTGGTTTGTAGCTAGTAGAGAGTGTCAGTGGGCTTGGCTCCAGGGCCTGGGTCTTAATATGCCTCAGGGGTCCCCCTGCCTTCCTGTGGGCAGGAAATGTGGCTGAGCTGAAGTCCAGGGAGTCCCATGGAGATGCCACTCAGGTCTGTGCAGGCTTCACCTTTCCTGTGGGAGCCCGATGTGGGTGGGGGAAGGGCCCACAGAGCAAGCTGGAGAATGTCTGGGATCAAGGAATCTCTGAGAGTCTGGCACGATGTCCAGGGAGTCCCTGAGCCAGTCTGGCCCCAGGGACTGCTGGGGATGGAGAAGGCTTTGGGCTGGGCACAGACCTTCCTCAGTCTCTGACCTCCCTGTGCTCTGTCCCTCAGAGATTGGCTGACGCTGCAGAGAACTTCCAGAAAGCCCACCGCTGGCAGGACAACATCAAGGTAAGAACTGCAGTGCCCTCCCCAGCCCCTAGGACCTGCCCACCCGCAGCAAGGGTGGATGTGCATGCAGGGGAAGAGGGAGAGAGAGGCTGCCCAGACCCACTGGAAGGGCACCAAGGACTCTGTGGGGTGGAGCCGGGAACCTGTGCCCAATGTTCAGCAAACATTTGAGGCTCCCCTTGGTGCTGGGACACAGGGTGCAGATATGAACCTCTCATTCCACTCCCAGCTCCCAGAGGAGCTATGGAGTCCCCCATGAGCACATAGGCTGCTCTGAAATGATGCTCCCCAAAGTTGGCATCCCCTTGGTGGTTAAGGAGTTGCACAGACTCCTTGGACAGCCCCTGGGGCAGAGAGGCCTCTTGACTCCAGGACTTCCCAGACTTTAATACACTGACCTGGAAGAGATGCTGGGGGAAAGGGACCCTATCCCCTTCCCAGACTTCCCCGAGCAGCAGCCTGTCTTCCAGAAGGCTGCCAGGCTGGGATCGGGGACCAGGCTGTCACAGCCACTAAATCCTCTCCTTCCGCCAGCAAAGCTCAGAAGGGGCTCAGGCGCGGAGCAAGTGGCGGCGTGAGAAGCTGAGAGCAGGACTCTTTTTGAGGACAGAAGGGCCCAGAATGTGGGGGAGGGAAGGAAAGCCTCATGATCCCCAGCCTCACACCCAGGTGGCTCACATATTCAGGCAGCTTGTGTTTGATTTGGGCAAGACTGGACACACCTGCACCTTTCCTGCCAAAGGATAACAGTAAACCAGAAGAGAGACTGAGGCAGCGTTCCTCCCAGACTCAGGAAACCCCCGATGCCAAGGATGACGGAACCCTCGGGGACCAGACCAGTTGGCAGGGCTCGCTGTGTCCTCCACACCCGCTCAGGCATGTGGGCCACGCCTCCCAGTGGTCTCTGTGCTAAATGCAGGGAGAGGCACCAAGAGCTGCCCCCTGGCACCCAGGGGCCAATAAGGGGGATGGGGGAGGCCTTGACTCACTCCAGCTCTGAGTCTGGCACCTCTAGGAGGCAGGAGGGATTATTATTCCTACTTAACTGATGAGAACCCTGAGGCACAGAGTGGTTAGACCTACCTGAGGTCACCTGTTGGGGGCAGAGTCTCACAGCTGTGCCGTCAGGTGCCAGGGGGTGCATGCCTATGATGCAGGCCCCCTAAACCTGTTCCTTCTCCCCAGTCCCCATCCCTCCAGGCCACCCTGAGCGCACACCATAGCACTCTTCCTTTGCTGCCTGGTGGGTGCTTGGTGCTGCCCTCAGGGAGCTCACATGGAGTTGTGGGTAACAGATGATTGTTTACAGTGAACACATGAATGAACTAACGACTCCCTGGACCGATCCTCCCTCCCTGGGAGCTGGGGGCTGGGCTTTTTCTCACTCCGCATTCCAGCACTACAAACCCATCCCTGGGCCACCGTGCCTCCTCAGCCTCTTGATCAGAAATACACACAGTAGCCTCCATTTGCACTCCCTGGCCACTTGGATGTGCCCCCACCTGCAAATAACCTCACCCTGGCAACTCCCTGCAATTCCCAGCCTGAGCCTGCGCTCAAGGCCCCAGGATCTGGCCGTCCCTGCCTCTCTCGTCAACCTGCCTCCTCCCTCCCCTCCTCCTGTGCTCCAGCCACACCTCACACCTCACTCCAGGCCCATTCTTGATCTCTCCACCCAGAATGCCTTCCGTTCCTCCGTTTTTTGTTTTTTTTTTTTTTTTTTTTTTTTTACGGTACGTGGGCCTCTCACGGATGCGCAGGCTCAGCGGCCATGGCTCACGGGCCCAGCCGCTCCGCGGCATGTGGGATCTTCCCGGACCGGGGCACGAACCCGTGTCCCCTGCATCAGCAGGCGGACTCCCAACCACTGCGCCACCAGGGAAGCCCCCGTTCCTCCTTTTGAAGCCCAGCTTGTCTTGCCTCTTCCCAGTGAGGCTGCTCCTGCTCCCCAGCCCATCAGCCCCTCCACCTTCTGGGAATCCAGAACCCTTGGCTCCCGCTCTGTCCCTTCTTTTGTTTCTGATGTATCTGCTTCCTCCCCTCCCCACCCAGGACAGACACACAGAGCAGGTACAGGAGAGGGAATGAAGGAATCAGGAAATAAGGGAATGAAAGCCCTCGGCCTGGCTTTCTCTCCCTCCCAGTGTAGGCCCCAAACAGGAAGACGAAGAGGCTGCCTCGGCCCCAAACCTGTTTTTTCTCCCTGACTCTGCAGAAAACCCAAGATTTCCAAGGATCATCCTACTGGACCCCTGACCCCTGATTTTCAGCTACTCCAAGACAGAAACGGCTTATCGCAGGCCAAGTGGGCACCATGGGGGCCTACCGGGAAGGAAGGCCCAGGTCTCAGGGTGTCCAGGAGATGCTGAGACGGTGCTACTTGAGGACCCACTCCCTGCACACTGGGTCACAGTCCCTGCGGGACCCAGCAAGGGCTCACCCCTCTCTGGGCTTCAGTTTCCCCATTTGGCAAACGACTAGCTGGTGTCGGGGGCTATCTGTCTGCTCAGGTGTGATGTATGAAAGGGTCGGTCCACACATGAGGCCATGTAGGTGCAAGTTGGTGATGGTATGGGTGCATCTCTGGCCATACCAGCCCATAGGCTCTGGGTGCTTCTGTCCTAAGGCAGGAGAGGGCTCTGCTGGCCCCATCCCCTGGCTTGACCTGAGATGTCCCCAGCTATGGGTGTGACCACAGGGCCAGCTGGGCCCAGCCTTGTTTGCCTGATGCTCGTTGCCCACCCCCACCAGTCCATTAGTCTTCCTGTTTGTCTGTCCCACAGGTATCTTGGGCAGAGTGGAGCTGTAGGCGCCCCCTCCTTTCCAGCTGCAAGGTCAGGGCCCTTCTCTTCCCCAGGAGTGCTGAGCTGCCCAGCAGCCGGGCTAAAAGGCATCAGTGCTAATGATGGGCCCATTAGCTGACTTGCCAGCCAGCCCTGCCTGGGCTGCCAGGGAGAGCTGCCAGGGTGCAGACTGTCCATGCCAGGGGGGATATGGGGACTTCAGGCTGCAGAAAGGATGGTGTTTTGTCCCTTGAAGGCATACCACCCACCCTTGAAACTATGTCCTTGCCAACAACGTTCAGGAGGTGACAGATAAGGAGTCATGTTCCTTCCCAGCATTCAGGAACACACCCAGTGACAAGCTCAGGCCCTTTACACAAGCCAGGCCTTCTTAGGAATACCCTTACCTCCTTCAGAAGGGCAACACCTCCCACTCCAGTTAACTCCCTAGAGCTCCTCTTTCTGGCCACAACTCTAGGATTAGCCCCCACTGCCCACAGCACCCGCCTTTGGTGCCCCCATCACAGATGGTTCCCAGTGCATGCTCCCCCAGGCCAGTGGCCCAGTGGGCTCATCTGTCTGCTCCATCTGGCTTCTCTTGGCCAGAAGCAGTTGAGCCTGACTCAGTGCTGCCCATCACCTGTCCATGTGCCCAGCCAGGTGCCCTGTGGACAGAGCGACCAGGGCCTCAGTCTTCTTATCTCTGAGGTGGGGAGGATGGCAGTCAGCAGTTCTGGGCACAGAGGAAACCCTTGACCCACGGGGCCAGACTGGAATCCACTACATGATCAGTAGGGTGTGGCCCTGCCTGTGTCAATAGCACACAGTAGGTTTGCATGCAGACCTCTGAGAAACGGGCAATGGTGTACAAACATACACACACACACACACACAATCATACCATTGACACCAGCCCAGGGACTTGGGGGATCCTGGAGTCTGCAAGGTCAAGAGGGACAAGAGAGTGAGGGGAAAATATCTGGATGTGAAGCCATGCTCCTCTCCCTACTCCCAGGTCATGACCCCACACTCCTTGCCATGGCAAGGGTAGCGAACCTGTAGCCACAGCCCTGGCTGCAGCCCTTGGACACCACGGCCCTTGTTAGCAGGCAGCACCTCCCATGGCCGCTGTAGACAGGCAGCAGGTGCTTTGGTGCCCATAACACTTAGGGTGGATGAAGATGGCCCGCCTGCCGGACACTGTGCCTGGTGCCAGCACCTCATTGTGCCAGCATTATCTGCTATCTAGATGGCCACCAAGGAGGACCTGGGCCAGGGCATGGGTCGGGGAGGCAGGAGAGGCCATTGGTTCCAGGGCCTCAGTGCCAGCCCTAGGGCCTGCAGGAGACAAAGCCCTGCCCTGGGAGTCTAATGGGAGACATAGCTCTGCCTGGGAACCTAAAGAGAAGGCTGCGAAGGCTGGGCCAGGCCAAGGAGCCGGCTGGACAGGACAGGTGGCTCCCCGGCCTGAGGTCTGCCCCAGCCACAGGGCCTGCTGCCTGCCTCTCTGCCAAGCCGGCGACAGACGGCTCTCTCAGAAAACAGTCCTCTTGGCTGAGCTGAGCTGGCAGTGAGGCAGGGCAGGAAGGCCAAGCGTCCTCACTGGTGCAGCCGGGTAGCTGCCTGGGTCCTGCACAGGGGCCTGGTGAGCAAGCAGCAGTCAGGTCTGACCAAGCCACAGCAGCCGCCTTCCATGGCACCAAACGTAGATGCCAATTGCTATTCCCCATGCTCACCCCACTCTCACTTCCTCACCCTGCTGCCCACCTGCCAGCATCCCTCATGCTCTCTCTTGGGCTCAGCTCCAGCTAAGGAGAGTGTGTGTGTCATCTATACAAGGGCCGTGTGGGCCCCCTAGCCCCACTCCTCATGTGTCATATATGCACAGAAATCCACTTTGGGGGGAGGCATGTGGGTGATTCCCCCCACTCCCTGCCCAGTTTGTGCAAAATGGCCCCTAAAATACCACGTAATGGAGGGGGTGTCAGAGGTGTGTACCCTGGACGTTAAGGACACACGTTTCACCCCAACCAGAGGGTTTCTTCTACATTCAGGCCCCTCCCGGGCCTGTGAAGTTACAAGCTTAAGGGGGCCACTCATGGGTTGGGTTGGCCCGAACCCCTGGAGAGGCCTCACTCCCTGTCCTCCTAGCATCATCATTCTGATTTTACAAGTGGAAAATCAAAACCCTGAGGTAAAGCCTTACTGAGGCTGAAGGGTTTAACAGGCACCCTTGCCTCATTGGTGAGATGGAGGTGACCTCCAGGAGGCCTCAAGGGGCCACAGGGACTTGTGAGGCTTCAGCCTCAGTCTTCACTCACTGCTCAGGATCCCAGAGCTCACATGTTCAGGTCAGGATTTGAGGCCAGGACCCTTTGCCAAGTCCCCTGCACATAATCGCTAGGTGGTACCACCTCTTTGTTGTGTCCCAGAGACAGGGCACTAGTGGTGGACACTGGGGCACCTGCAGCCCAAAGTAGACACAGAGGCCTTTCCAGGGACCCTCCTACCAGACCCTAACGGTCCCATCCTGCCCCGTCCCCAGCTCCACATCATATCAAACATAGTGACCACAGCTGGGTTTACAATGTATTTTCACACATGTCACCGTGCCTGCCACCATCCATAGCTAATGCCACTCTCTACCAAGGAAGGGACATGGGCCCTCTCAAGATGGGAGGGGTAGGGAGGAGTCCTGCCCACGTGTATCCGAGTCCCTGGGGCACCAAGACTGCATACAGATTCCTGAGCCTCACCTGCAGTCTGAAGCGGGGGGGGGGGGGGGGGGGGCGGCTAGAATCCTTCTGTGTGATACATTCCCCCTGTGTCACTGATGCCACCAACATCTCATCCTCCACTGAGTCCATGAAACAGCAGGACAAAGAGACAAAGGGAGCCATTGGAGTAGCTGGACAGGTGGCCCAAGTGAATGCCAGGTGTCCCAGGGACAGCCCAGGTCAGGCAGGACCCAGGCATGGTCTGTGAGGAGAGCCCAGAGGAGGGTCACTGTGAAGGTCACTCTGGAGGCCTAGAGCCACCGACCCCTACCCATCACCCATGCCCTTTCCCACCCTTGCAGATTTGCCTAAAAAGTTGGTGAGTGAAGCCCTATGTTCTAATCTGCAGTCCTCCCACTGTGCCTGCCTATTTTCATTACAGAGGGAAAGAGCATCAGAGCCGTGTTTATAACCCCCTTTTAGATAACAAATCACATTTTCTTTTCACCAGCGACTGTGTTGAATTGATATTTTTTCCCCTCGGTTTAATAGGTTTGTGTGTTCAGGAATGATCTTCATCAACCGAAACTCCTTATTGTGTTTGATGTAATGTCAGCTTTCATTACGCGCTTGGGTCAGAGCTGGGCCCAAGGAAAGGCTGAGCACCCTGGAGCCTGGGCCCCGGCCCTCACCCCCACCCCGGGCCCACCTGAGCTCCAGTCTCTCTGGACTGGTGGTTGGGCAGGTGTGGGAGGGGTTGGAGATGAGTCGAGAAGGCAGAATGGAGCCGGGGTGCAACGCCTTTTTTATCCCTGCCTTAGCTTCCTCATCTGTATAACGGGGTCATAGGGCTGTTGGGAGAACCCTGTACCGCAGTGCGTGTGAGGCCTAGCTGGACACAGCAGATACCTCACAGGACTGAAACTTTGGTCTTTCAGTCATCAGGAGGTGTGGTCTTGCCCAAGCATAGCGCCAGGCCTGTAGTCAATGTTCCAGAATGCTTGGACTATACCTATAGGTCCAGCCAGTGGCCTGCACCCCCCAGACCTCTGGTGGGAGAGAACCCATGACTGTTCCCCACAACTAGCCCCGGTACCGACCACCTCAAACCGTGGCCTCAGACCCAGCACCTGGACAATCACCAAGGCTAAGTCCCTCCCTCCATGAGGAGCCTGAGCTCAGAGAGGGAACAGTGCAGCCCTGCGATCACACAGTACATGGGGCCCAGCCAGGCCCAGGCAAGGGGAGGCCCACCATGGAGTAAGTGCTGGCTCTGTGCTTGCTGTTTTACAGCCAGACCCTTGGGAGCACACTTGGTCATCACCCCCATTTGCAGACCACAAAGAAACAGGCTCCCAGTGAACAAGGGACTTCCGGGGCCATGCTGCAGGTTTTTGCTGTACAAAACAGGGCTGAGGAGCACCAGGGGAGGGTGACTCGGACAGTGGCCCTATCTTGTGTCCTGGCCTTAGGGCCTATCAAGGCAGGGGTGGGGTGGCCCCTCCTGAGCGGGTGGCACCTGATGGCACCAGATTTACCTTCTGGCAGCCGCTGTCAGCCATGCTCAGTTCTGATTAAAGATCATTAAACATGAAATTAGCCCATTTGTGTTACGGGTCCCTGGGGTGGCCGGTGATTATGATGTGCAGATGGCTGAGAACCCAGGCGGCGGGCAGGCGGGCGAGGCCAGGACACGCGGTGCTAGCAAAGGCAGGCAAGGGCTGGGAGGCAGGCACAGGGGCCGGGCTTTGTTTTCTCCTGCTCCTGTTGTGTAAACCCCCTTGCATTTCACAACAAATCACAGATAATTAATAAGTACATGCTCGTAATGAGCAGGCTTTTTAATAGAAGAAATTGGAAGATGCGGTGTCGAGTCATTATTTCACTCTTTCCCAGACTCGGCTCTATTTTTCCATCTTCCTCAATTCTCCCTTGGTACTGCCTCAGCCAGAGTCTCTGCAGATAGGCTGGCTCTAACCCTACCTCCCAGCAGGGCTTCAGTGCAGAGACCCTGATCCTAGAGTCAGGGAGCCCCAGGGGTACCGATCGGTGGTACCACATCCTCCTGGTGCCTGTGAGAGCTCCTGAGGACGGTCTGGCTGGGGTGTGGGTGGGGCATCCAGCCTGACTCATCCAGCCCTCCCTGGATGGCAGCTCTGGATGGGTAAGGGGACGGTCTCTGCCCCAGAGGAATCTGAGGGGGCCATTCCAGGCCTTAGAGCTGGGGGTCCTGGCCGCACCTCAGGAGACCATGAGTGATGAGGCATCTCTTCCCCACCAGGAGGAAGACATAGTGTACTATGACGCCAAGGCCGACGCTGAGCTGGTAAGTGCCCCCACCCATGCTGGCAGGGATGGGGAGCTGCCAGAGCCACACCCCCCTCTCTGGGACCTCATGGCCTCAGCTGTAAAATGAGTGTTAGAATTCAGCACTCTTCAGCATTCTGAGCTTGGCCTTGCAGAGTTGTGGCTGCACAGGTCCCTGCCCTACACCTCCCACAATTCCCTAGAGGCCCTGACCCCTCCAGGGCTGTGTCTCTGTGGCACCAAGGGGCACAGCTTCACTGTACAGTGTGGGGCGGGCCCAGCCCCATCCCGGGGCAGGGTGGTGAGGCTCTTGGACCTCTTCCCCTAGGTCAGTTCAGGTACCAGCATCGGGAGGACAGAGGGATGCTGAGTGCTGTGAGAGTAGGGGAGAGAGGGAGCAGGTGGGGAGGGCTTCCTGGAGGTAGGCAGGTGGAGCCGGGATGCAGGTGTGTTTCAGGTGAGTGCAGGTACCCTTCCCTGTGGTGAGGGGAAAGTGGCTTCCGCGTGCTGACCACCCCACAGCCTGGCCCCATGATCAGTGTTGGCCCTGGGCTAAGTCAGTCTCCCCCCAGCTGTAGAGGCAGCCCAGTCCCTGTGCCTGTTCTTCAGATGAAGGAGAGGGCTCTGACTCATCAGGGGTCACCACCCCGGAAGTGGTGGTGCTGGGACCGACCGGAGAACCCAGAGCTACACTGCTCTTCTGCCTCACTGACTGGTTCACGTCTGCTTGGGTGGCCCTGTGACAGAGAGAGGTCCCTGTCACCAGATGACTCACGTGAAAGTGTGACCATTTGGGGTGTGAGGGGGTCTACAGAGGAGACAAGAGTGTCTGAGGGTGCAGGGCACATGGAACAGATTGTTTTGGTGAACCTGTCAAGGCCCAAATTCATCTGCCTGCTTTTGAGGCAAAAGTAGTTGAACCTGGTTATTTCCTCTGTAAACAGAGGTGTCACAACTCAGTCTCTGGGGCCCCACCTGTGCTGACTGGTGCAGAAGACCCAACAGCTAGACTCCCACTCCTGGGCCTATTGGCCTGGGGGGTTGCCTGGAGCGAGCACAAGGTATCCAGTGGCACCAAGAGGTGGGCAGGCAGGAAGGGATTCCTGCAGAGGGTCTGTGGTACCAGGCTGGCCTTGGTGAGCCTTCAGGAGGGCAGGCAGGCAGGGCCGCAGAGAAGGAGGGGTGGGTGGGCTAAAGCAGGTGTGCTTCCCCCTTGGCTGAGCCTCCGTGGCTCCCAGAGAAGTTGCTAAAATTAAAGCTGGAATCTGAAATTCAAATGAAGAACAAACCTTTAATTAGACCCTGAATCTAATTCCTTACCCCCCTCAGCAGCGGGCTGTAATTTTAGCAATCAGTGCATTAAATATAAACCAGGAGACTGCAGTTGCCCACCGTACAAAGCCCCTGGGCGTCGGGGTGACGCTGAGGGGTCTCCTTGGCCAGTCTGGTGCCCGGCCCCCTCCCTGGACTCCCTGCTCCCAGCAGCCCCCAACCCCTGGCTCTAAATCACTGACTCCCTGCCCCCAGCCCCTTGGACATCTGCTAGGGGGGGCTAGGGACAGCACAGGGAGGGAGATTCACCCCGGGTGGGGCTGGGCCAGGGTCGGTTAGGCCAAAATCCCAGCCCTCCCAGCCCCGGTATAAATATCAGCACGCGCACATTCCCCAACTCTCCTGCCTGTTAACATTGTTTTGTTTTTTTAATCTTTGCCAGAGGTACAGTTAGAGATCTTTCTAGACCATTTACTTTTAAATTACCAGCCAGAAGGTGGGGGTAGGGAGGGAAAGAAGGAAGGAAAAAGTTCGCCAGCTGATAGCTTATCAGAACAGAATCCAAATGTCACATTAGTTGGGAAAGTTGGGAGATTAAATTTTCCAGCGCCCTTCATCTGCCGCTGACATTTCGGGGGCTTTCTTCTTCCGCACTTCCCCCTCCTCCCAGCAGAACGTGAGTGGCTCACACCTCAGGGGCGGCCGGCTCCCTGCTCTGGCCTCCATGCTCAGCAGCTGCCTGCCCCAGCTTTACCCAGCATCCAGGAGCTTCTAGGAGGCTAGGGTGTGCCGAGGTGGGCAGAGCGGTGGCACACTGGGTGAGGGGCAATGGCAGGGCAGTAGATGGCTTGGATTTTGCTGTTACAAAATCCAATCTTGAAGAGATAGATGAAAAGGGTGTTTGCTGCAGGCCCTCCAGCCAGCTGCACCCACCATCCAGGCAGTAATTCATTCCCCAGGCCTGAGGGTGCACCCAGAGCACTCCCTGGGTGGCGACAGCACAGCTGGCTGGGTGGGGAGGCACCATCACCCTTTCCCCAGACAGACAGCCTGGCGGCAGGAACATGAGGGGTGTGACCAGGACCCAGTGAGCAGTGGGGTCGGCCGTCACGTGAGATCCACTGGGGAGAGGAAATGAGCTGAGCCTGGTGCTGAAGGTGGTCACAGGGGCGTTGAGGGGCAGTGAGGGAACATGTGGCTGGTTCAGCTGCTTATGCTCCCTCCTCCCAGGGCACAAAGACCCCCAGCTCTGCGCCTACCTCGCGTGGCTCTCCATCTCTCCTTGCCTCCCCATCCGGCTTTTCTTCATCTTCCCCTTCACTTTCTACCTCCATCTTCCCTTCCCCCTTGCACACCTGCACCCGTGCCTGCCCACCCCCCACCTCGGCTGCGGCATCAACACTATAGTCGCAGACCCACTCCTGCCAGCCTGTGGTGGTGGGCAGGGGCGCACGGCGCATGCCCAGCCTGCCTGGCCAGGCGATGCTGTAATTGGCACCTGTCAGACGGCTGCAACTCATTTTAGAAAGTCAGTGGGGGCCTTTATAGTCCTTCTGCTAGCAGGCACCGCAGACCCTCCTTCTGGATGTTACCAGGTCTCAGTGCTAGCCCCGACCCGAGCCCAGCTCTCCCACGGACTCCCCGCTCTCCAGCTCAGCCCCTAGAGCCACCCTGCTGCAGGGGGTGGTGCCCCTCCCCCAGACGGGGCTAGGGCCCTCTCCTTGGTGCCAGAGGAACTCCATGCAGGGGATAGGTGGGACCAAGTTGTGGGGTGTATGTTGCAAAGCTCCTGTGACGGGGTGCTGAGGCCGCCTTGTGATGACACAGAGCAAGTCCTTATGAGCAGGGTGTCTGCAGCCCACTCCTCTCTAGCTCCAAGATTTGCCTCCTTCGCTGATAATTGGTTTTCAAGGATGTGAGGAAGGGCTTGGTTTGGTCTCGGCTCTGGAATTTGGGTTTAGCAAATGTGGGGATGGTGGGTGGGGCAGGTGGGTGTCACGGGCTTTCCAGGCAAGGGGTCCATACCCCATGTCTCTCTGTCCCTGTGTCTCTCCATCTCTCTGTCTCTGCAGTAGTCTCTGATTCTGAGATGCCCCTATCTCCTAGATTCTGGCCCCCCTGCCTGCAGTTCTATCCAACCCCACTCCACCATTTCCCAGCCCTGACACTGCCATGGTTGGGGGTCCCTTT
The DNA here is from genome assembly GCF_008692025.1 of Phocoena sinus. Taxonomy (NCBI): domain Eukaryota; kingdom Metazoa; phylum Chordata; class Mammalia; order Artiodactyla; family Phocoenidae; genus Phocoena; species Phocoena sinus. Next base: position 38,054,280 of record NC_045773.1, read on the forward strand.
CCACAGGACGACCCTGAGAGTGAGGATGTGGAAAGGGGGTCCAAGGCCAGCACCCTACGGCTGGACTTCGTTGAGGACTCAAACTTCAAGAACAAGGTCAACTATTCATACACGGCTGTGCAGATCCCCACGGACATCTACAAAGGCTGTGAGTGTGCAGAGTGATCGGGAGCAGCCCTTCCCACCCACCATGGGGGCAAGGCCCACTGCCTGGGCACTGCCAGGTCCCAGGTGCCCATCCACCTTCAGCCCCCTACCTACACCCAGGGTCACACATGCTCACCTCTCAGACCTGCCCACATGCAGGCATCGAGCCACTCTCAGGCACAGCCTCACGCTAACTCTCAGCAAGACGCAAAACACCGAGCCTCTCACCCCTATGCATGTACGGGCTCACACAAATGCATGCAAACAACTCTTCCCCCACGTGCTGGGCCAAGTCCCCACCTGTCCCCAGAGCAGCTCCTCCCTACCCTCTCCCATTCCCTGGCCCCATGCAGGAAGGGTTGAGGACCTACCACATCAAGATGGGCACAGGACAGGGAGCAACTTCTCATTCACAGACACCAACCCTGTAACACCTCCCTCCTTCTTCCTGGTGAGCAGGGGGAGGTGGAGATGGAGGTCAGGGGGATTGAGTAGAGGGTGGTTGAGATGCCAAGCTCCAGGGACAGTATAGCTTTGCACAATGGGGAAACCAGGTCACTACAGCTAGAAGGATTTGAGTCAGACATGAGGATGAACTTCCTGAAGAACTTGGGAGGTGTAGGGAGAAGAGGCCAAGAGTCAAACACTGAATGGGGAACCCTAGCTGCAGGATTTAAGGCCCCGGAGTCTCTTGGTTCTGACACAATTCTATGGGCACCTACAGGGTAGCCTCAGAATCCAAGGGGCCCACTGGGTGGAGGTTCCTGAAGCAAAGGTCCCAGAACTTCTGCGTGGACTTCAGAAAGCAGGGAATCCTCCAGGGTTCTCAGGGAGGCCCCTCCTGGGCCTTCTGGGCAGCCTCAGGCAGGAGTGAGGGTGGATGCCCCCCACACCCTACAAGGGCCACCCACAGGCCACCTGCCCAAGCCAGTCGAGGGGCACTATCACAGGCAGGCACACTAATTAAAACAGGAACCACACCACCCTCCCCAGTCACCCCTCGCTACCCACACAAATTACATTTTATATGTTTTTTATTTACTGTGTCACTTTTAATTAAGTCTGTAATCGCCTGCCTGAGAGGGGCATGGTCCCCATTTCCAAGCTCAGTGTGATCTGAGGGTGTGGGCACATGAGTGTGTGTGTGTGGTCACAGGGCTGAGCAGCACGCCCTTTCCAGGTGGGGGGCTGTAGTGTGTGCACAAGCGTGTCTCACAGTGTATGCGTGAGCGTGCATGTGGTCATGGCTACCTGAAGGGACAGCCCAGCCAGGTCTCCTCTCGGCCCTTGACCTGAGTCAGGGACACCCCTCTGCCAGCAGCAGCTAGAGGGGCTCCCAGAATGGTCTGTCTGCTCTAAGCCTCTCATGTGCAGATGGGGAAACTGAAGTCCAGTGAGGGGTGGGACCTGCCAGGCAGACTCTCCCACGGCAGACAGTACTGTGTGAAACATTTGAGAGCCTGACTTTATTTTTTCCTTAAAGAGAAAAATAGAAATTGTACAACTCACTAAGTTTCTAAATTAGGAACGGGACCATAACATACTGTTCAGTAGGCACAGCCAATGCTAGAAATGTGTTTTGTTTTCACATTATGGTCAGTTAAGGGAAGCTGCAGGGCCAGAGAGAAGGGAGTGAGAGCAGAGCGGGAGGACTAGGCAGCAGACAAGACAGCAGAGGCCCCCCAGTCTGGAGAGAGAGAGCAGAGGGAAGAATGCCCCAGAATATATTGTCACCCCCTAGGCTGTGGGCCGAGCCTGGAGCATTCGTATCTTTAAATCACAGCTCTGGGAATTCCCTGGCGGTCCAGTGGTTAGGACTCTGCGCTTCCACTGCAGCGGGCACGGGTTCGATCCCTGGTCGGGGAATTAAGCTCCTGCATGCCAGGCGGTGCAGCCAAAAAATAAAATAAAGTAAAAAATAAATCACAGCTCTTCATCTGTTCTAAGGGTTTCTTCTCTGAAAAGAAGAGCAGAGCCTTTGGAAGACATGCTCTGGTTCCCGTTTGGGGAGTGGATCTTCAGGGAGAGGTGATGGTGTCAGGGCTCCACCCGGAAAGAAAGGAGGTGGGAGAAGTTGGAGGAAGAAGTAGCCCCCAGGGGAGGGGGTGCGATACAGAGGCCTGGCAGTAGCAGGTATCCAACTCCTGCTGTTTTTTCTGAGTTTCCCACACGCAGAGACAGGTACACTGCACATGTGAGAGCATGTGCCACACACACACATTGGGCAGGTTTAGGGCTGTCCTGAGTTGGGGGGCTGCGTACTGCTTAAGCCATCCCAAGTCTCTGCCCGGGTTGCCGGATGGATGGAGTCCATCCATCTGAGAGAAGCCTTGCTCTGTGTGTGGGGGGCTAGGTCTGGCCAGGGCGTCACACCTGTGCAGCCACAGAGGTTGAGGGAGGGGGAGGGTGGGGTAACTTGTGATGGGGGGTTGTGAAAGCAGGACCCGTTGGTGTCCTCCTGTAAGGGCAGAGTGGTGTGTAGGTATGAGCATGTGTGACCCTGTGCCCATGGCAGCAGTGAGGCTGCTGGGCAGGTAGGTTTGGGGGTGAGGGGATGACACATCCGGCTGGAAACACAGAGGTTAGATGTAGGTACACCTGTTGTATACCTGCATGCAGTATACAAGCGCAGGCTGTGTGTGTGTGTGTGTGTGTGTGTGTGTGGAAGTGCACGTGCCAGTGTTGCAGCAGGATCATTGCACAGCCCGTGTCCCTCCGAGAGCCCCCGCCCCCACCCCTGCCTGCTCCTGGCCCCAGTTGATTAATCATGGAGCTGAGTGGCTTCCAGCTTATCAGGTACCTTAATAGCTGAATAATTCCAGCACCGTCATTGAGCCCTTAATTGCTTTCTTGTGGCTGCAGCCCGGAGTGCATGCTGAGTGGGTGAGCTCCCAGGGGACCAGCCGCAAGCTCCAGGCAGCAGGCTGGATGGGCATCCCAGCTCATAGCTCCCTGCCACCTGGGTGGCCCCTCCGCAGGGGCCACAGGCCACAGCTGCCCTGCCTGATCATGTGGAGCCTGGCCGAAGGGCAGGCTGAGCTGTTTCTTGGGATGAGAACAAGGATGTCTTCCTGGAGGAGCTGGTGCAGCCCCAGCTGAGCCCTGGGAAGTGAGGGAGACCTGGGTAGGCAGAGAGCAGGTGAGGCTTTCTAAGTGAGAGGCACATGCATGGGTGTCGCTGTGATGAGCTTCAGCGCGGGAACAGCCGAAGCGCTTCCCACCCCAGCCCCCTGCTTCCCCCCTAGCCACCGTCATCCTCAATGAGCTCAACTGGACGGAGGCCCTGGAGAATGTATTCATTGAGAACCGCAGGCGGGACCCCACACTCCTGTGGCAGGTCTTCGGCAGTGCCACGGGAGTCACTCGCTATTATCCAGGTGAGCACTAGCCCATCTCCCCAGTCCACTCAGCACCCCACCCTCCTCCATCTCCCTGACCCCTCATCCTGGGGTGCGTGGGGCAGGACGGTCACCTTGCTGGTTGCGGGGTGGCCTGGCCACTGCTGCAAGGCCTGCTACCAGCCCCAGGCCCTTCCCTGCCTGTCCGCAGTCACCTCCTCTCCTCCCACAGCCACCCCATGGCGAGCCCCCAAGAAAATCGACCTGTACGATGTCCGAAGGAGACCCTGGTGAGCAAGCAAGGAGGGGCTGGGCAGGGACACCCCCTCAGCTCTCCCACCTGCTCCCCTCCATCCCGATAACCAGGCCTCCAAGCAGGGCGCAGCCAGCTCTATCCAATTTTCATTTCACACATCGTTGCCACTGGAAAATGGATCCCATCACCCAGGCAGGCCTCCCAGCTGCCTCTGCCCCCTGTCCACTGCCCGGCACTCCACCCCCTCGGGACTGAGGGATTGGGCTAGTGGGGGTTCCTGAGGGTGGGTATGTCCTCCGTGGGTTTGGCCGGCCCCTGCTGTACCCATCTGAGCCCTAGACACCCCTACCCTCTGCTCTGCCTCTCCTGCAGTACTCCCTGGCCTCCTCCTCTGCCACCTGTTCAATCCCATACGCAGCTATGACTCTGCCCTTGGTGCCTCAGCCTGGGCCGGGGGAAATGACAAGCCACTGAGGCCATGGAACAGGCCTCCTAGCCTCTCTGGATCACCTGCTCACCCCTCCTTGGGGCTGTTCACATGTTGGGGGACCAGGTCACTCATGCCATGGGCAAGGACTGTCTGCTTTATTAAATGCGGTGTCCTCAGTGCCTAGAACCCTGTCTGACCCATGCCATGGATGCTCAATAGAAACATGTTGAATTGGGCTTCCTTGATGGCACAGTGGTTGAGAGTCCGCCTGCTGACGCAGGGGACACGGGTTCGTGCCCTGGTCCGGGAAGATCCCACATGCCGCGGAGCGGCTGGGCCCGTGAGCCATGGCCGCTGGGCCTGCGCGTCCAGAGCCTGTGCTCCGCAATGGGAGAGGCCACAGCAGTGAGAGGCCCACGTACCGAAAAAAAAAAAAAATTAAAAAAAAGAAACATGTTGAATCAGTATGTGGGTGAAGGAAGGAAGAACCCACAAGGTCTCAGTGAGGCTGGCCCTAACTGAGGCTTCTCCTGGGCAGGTATATCCAGGGGGCCTCGTCGCCCAAGGACATGGTCATCATCGTGGATGTGTGAGTGAGCGATGCTGGCAGGTGGGGTGGGGGCGGGGCTAGGGACTAGAATATGCTGCTGGGGAACATGATGGGGAAGCAGCAGGAGAACACCTGAGGCCGAGCAGACGCCTCCGTGACCCACCCCCCAGGAGTGGCAGCGTGAGCGGGTTGACCCTGAAGCTGATGAAGACATCTGTCTGTGAGATGCTGGACACACTCTCCGATGATGACTATGTGAACGTTGCCTCCGTGAGTGGCAAGGGCGGTAGGCGGGCACTCCCTCCTGCCCCATGCAACCCCTGCATGCCCAGGCCAGCCTGAGGCCACTCACCACTCTCACTGTCCCTGCAGTTCAATGAAAAGGCACAGCCTGTGTCATGCTTCACACACCTGGTTCAGGCCAACGTGCGTAACAAGAAGGTGTTCAAGGAAGCTGTGCAGGGCATGGTGGCCAAGGGCACCACAGGCTACAAGGCCGGCTTTGAGTATGCCTTCGATCAGCTGCAGAATGTGAGCCCCCTGGGTGGGCGAACGGGTGGCCAGGGACAGGCAAGGGCCCAGGCTTGGTGACACCAGGGAAATCAAGATAGATGACCTTGTTAGTACCCAACAGGCAGGTTGGGCAGATAGCACTGTCAACTGTGGGGTAGGGGAGCCAGAGGGCCAGGCCCATTCCGGGGAAGGAGACCCACCTGTGGACCAGGGAGGGGCTGAAAGCTGCCTGACCCCACACCTACTCCTGCCCAGTCCAACATCACTCGTGCCAACTGCAATAAGATGATCATGATGTTCACGGACGGCGGTGAGGACCGCGTACAGGACGTCTTTGAGAAGTACAATTGGCCCAACCGGACGGTGAGGCTCAGCCCAGGTGGGGGCTGCCCTGACCTGGCCCAGTACAGGGGAGGGCTGTCCTCTGGCGGCCACGGCAGTAACCTCAAGCCCCAAACAGGTGCGCGTGTTTACTTTCTCCGTGGGGCAGCACAACTACGACGTCACACCCCTGCAGTGGATGGCCTGCACCAACAAAGGTACCTTGTCCGGGTGTCACTGCCACAGGGCCTGCCTGCCGTGTTCTGCCAATCCATTGGGTTGGTTGTCCACGTGTCCTTCATATGTCCAGCTTTCCAGCTGCTTGTTCATCCAGTGTCTGTCTTTCTGTATATGTGACTGGTCATCTCTCTATGTGGCTAACTTGTCCATCTGACTCAGCCTCTTTCCACCTATCTGACTGTCCATTGTTCATCTGTCCCTAGCTTGTCTGCTCCTGCATCTGTTTTCTGGTCAATCCAACGCTCCATGCAATTGGGCCTGGCCTCCAGGTGGACTCTGAATGTCACTGCCATCCTAGAATGAGGGACTTCAGGCCTCAGGCTCCTCCTTTCATCCCAGTTCTGCTTCCTTAAACCCCTACACTCACAGCCCCTTCCATGTCATTGGTCCCATTCACAGGGTGATGGCAGGGAGCACTAAAGGAACATGAGTTCAGAGGAAATGACACCAAAAAGAGAGGGAACCTAAGAGACCAGTCAGGGCTGCAGACACACCCCAGGGTACAGGGCCTCCTGTGCCATGGATCCCAAGCAGCACCCAGGCCCACCTCTGCCTCCCCTTCCCTCACAGGTTACTATTTTGAGATCCCTTCCATCGGTGCCATTCGCATCAACACGCAGGTGAGACTGTGGGGGCGCCCCTCCTCCCAGCCCCTTGTCTTTGCTTCGCGGGGTCGTGGGAACCATGGGCTGCTGTGTGATGAGAGCGCCCCCTGGTGGCTAATTGACACATGGGGAGGCAGGACAGGGAAGATACAGTGGGAGGGGCAGACTCATGACGCCCCACCCCTGCCCCCACCACCTCCCCAGGAATATCTAGATGTATTGGGCAGGCCCATGGTGCTGGCGGGCAAGGAGGCCAAGCAGGTTCAATGGACCAACGTGTACGAGGATGCACTGGTAAGGCCTCGGGGCAAGGAAGGGGTGGGGCTGGTGACCTTCCCCCCAGGATGTGCCCACAGGGTCAGGTCCCATGAGGGCCCCCTTATGGTGGTAAACCAAACAGAGGAGAAAGAGAGGTGGCCTGTCCCCACACCCCTGCTCTGAACACTCAGGGTGGGGGCATGGCTGGCCACAGGAGTCTGACCCATCCTCCTCCTCTCCCTTCAGGGGCTGGGGTTGGTGGTGACAGGGACCCTCCCTGTTTTCAACCTGACGCAGGATGGCCCTGGGGAAAAGAAGGTGAGGTTCCCCACTGGGGAAGGGCTAGTCATGCCTGGGTCTCGAGAGCTGTGCATGCCCAAAACAGGTCTGGGATGGAGCGCGGATAGGCAGGCCTCTCAACTGGACAGGGGCAGCAGCTTGAGGCCATGGGCATGGGCAGTTGGGCACGGTGGCTCCCCCCATGGAATTGAGCCTGTTGCAGACCCCCTGCCTCTGCTCCCAGAACCAGCTGATCCTGGGCGTGATGGGCATTGACGTGGCTTTGAATGACATCAAGAGGCTGACTCCCAACTACACGGTGAGTGTCTACCTGCCCATCTCCCTGTTCCGCCTCTCCTGTGGACACAAGCCAGGCTCAGCAGAGGCTGATGGGGATTCCCACACCTCTGTGGAGTTCTCTGAGTTCAGGCGGTCAGGGAAGGCTTCCAGAGGAGGTGATCTTGGGCCTAGAACTGGGATCAGCAAACTTCTGTAAAGGGCCAGATTATAAATATTTTAGTCTCTGCCAGCCTAAATACTCATACTCATACTCAATTCTACTGCATTGAGGAAACAGCCAGAGACAAAACATAAATAAATGGGCATGGCTATGTTCCAATACAATTTTGTTTGTAGATACTAAAATTTGGATTTCGAATAATTTTCACAAGTCATGAAATAGAAATCCCTCTTTTTCAATCATTTAAAAATGTAAAAACCATTCTTATCTCACAGCAGTACAGTAACCAGCAGCGGGTCAGATGTGGTCCATGGGCCCTAGTTTGTCGACCCCTGGTCCGTCACATAGGCAGGAGTGTCCTGGGTAGAAAGGAGGTGAAGGCGTACCTTGGAGGCAAAGGGAACTCTCTGGGCAAAGGCCTGAAGGTGAAAAACAGAATCATAAGCCAGGGAAGGGGCCAGATCAGTGTGGCTGACCCAGGGCCTATGGCAAAGAGTTTGGGACTTGGTTGTGAAAAGGTTGGGAGATGTGTGTCAGCATGCTTAAACCTGAGCCACATGAAGGCCCCAAGTCTTTGGCCTCCATCTGCAGTGAGAAAACTGCCTCAGAGAGGTATGGGGTGAGTCCAGAGTCCTGCTTTTCTTTCCCTTACACTTGGAAGGGACACCCCAGGTAGTCCAAGGGTACACTCGTCCCCCTGCGGTCCACCAAGATGGGGACCAAGAAGAGGCCGTAGTGGGGAGAGGAGGGGAGGGCAACAGCAGCCTTGTGGGGCCAGCGGAGGTGGAGAGGTTCCGCTGACTGATAGCGCCATGAGAACCCGGGGGAGGGGCTGAGAAGGCCAAATCACATTAAGGTCCCACAGAGCTGGCCAGCATGGGCCAGGGCTAGTGCATGAGGGGCACCAGCCTGCTGGACTTGGCTTGAGAGGTAGGCTTGGGGCCGAGCGGCATGTTGGGGTCCCTGACCCAGGAAGGCAGATGGCACCCCCCAGCAGCGTGGGAGGCAGGATGAGAAAGAGCTCTGGAGCCCAGGAAATCCCTGCCCAACCCTCCAGGCCCTAAGCCCCTCTACCTATACCCCCAGCTTGGAGCCAACGGCTACGTGTTTGCCATTGACCTGAATGGCTACGTGTTGCTGCACCCCAGCCTCAAGCCCCAGGTGAGCCAGATGGGTGGCCTGCAGATGGGGGGTAAACCCTGTGAGAGAAGGTCCTGACTTCCTGCCCTGCCTCCCCTAGACCACCAACTTCCGGGAGCCTGTGACCCTGGACTTCCTGGATGCAGAGCTGGAGGATGAGAACAAGGAGGAGGTAAGGAGAAGAAGAGGAGGAGGGATGGGGGCGGGCATCCAGAGCAGAGAAGGGTAGGGGCCCCACCCTTCACGTCTCTGACCCTTCCAGATCCGTCGGAGCATGATCGATGGCAACAAGGGCCACAAACAGATCAGAACGCTGGTCAAGTCCTTGGATGAGGTGAGAAGGGGACAGAAGGGGGACAGAAGGTCAGGGTGGACACCCTCCTACCCCCCACTCCACCCCAGCCTGCTACCCCAAGCACCTGACCCAGCCTCTTCTCCCAGAGGTACATAGACGAGGTGATGCGGAACTACACCTGGGTGCCTATAAGGAGCACCAACTACAGGTGAGTGGAGCCAGGCTGGGCAGGCAGGGAGGGGCAGGGCAGCCCCAGAGCCCTAGCTGCCCCTCCGTCCCCCACCCCCGTGTGCCAGATCTCAGTGGCTGTGACCACGATCCCAGTGGGGCCCCAGCAGCCAGGGCTGCTTACTTCTCACTCCTGGGTGCTCAGTCCCAAGGGTCCCTCGCTGGCCCTTCATGAACAAGCAGCATCTCCTGGGAGCGCACAGTGGAGACATGACAGTGCATCTGATGCCTCCCCATTCCCCACCACCCTCTCTACATCCCTCCCGCCTTGGATTGTATCCCTGGATGTGTGCATGCAGGATGTCATCCTCAGCACGTTCACCGGCCTGCTCTCAGCAGTTGTCGCAGCCTCAGAGAGTGTACTGACTGTCTTCTGCGTGCCCCCAGAGCTGGTCTCCTTCACACTCCAGCACCAGCCCATGACTGCCCCTCACTGTGATAGTGCCAGCCCTGCTTTTAGCTGGCTCTCACATGGCCTGAGTCTCTGGGGACTAAGGACCCCGCTCTCATGGCAACACCCCCACCCCCATCCCCACAGCCTAGCTCACTGACAGTATTCTGCCCCTGTGAGTCTGCTGCTGGCCAGCTGGAGGAGACTGGCTGGGCAGGTGGTGTGCTGGGGGAGGCCGCTGGGGCGAGGGGTGGGATGGGGAATTGCTTTGGGCTGGGAGTTCTGAGGCCTCCAGGAGAGTTTGGGAAGTGGAGGGCCCAGGCCCCTAGGCCCTGAATCTCTCACAGCTAACCAGGGAGAGGTGTCCCTGGTGGTCGGGGGAGGGGATGCCACAGCCTGGGCCTCTCACCCAGCTCCAAAGCCGTGGGGAGGAGGGTGCCAATGGGGCCCGCCTCTCTCCAGCAGTGACCTGTGCTCCTCCCATCCCCTCCTCCCCAGCCTAGGGCTAGTGCTCCCGCCCTACAGCACCTTCTACCTCCAAGCCAACCTCAGTGACCAGATCCTGCAGGTCAAGTGTAAGTGGCCCGGCCCCTGCCTGCGCCCTGCACCCCCGCCTTTGCCCCGCACCCTGGCTGGCCCCAGGCAGCATAGCCAGCCGCTTGCGGCCAGGCGGCCCCTCCTGCCCAATCTGCCCGCCCCCCAGGCGCCCGCAGGCTGGGACACCAGCCATCGGAAAGTCTGTGGAACTCTGCATGCTTGCCTTTTCTCAGATTTGGTTCCAGACCATTCTCTCATGGTTTCCATTGAGGTTCTGTTTTTGGTTTCTCCTCCTCCGTGTCTTCCCTCCTTAGCCTGCCTCCCCCACACACGCCTGGGGGCTGAGTTCTTGGAAGACACCCCCTCCTCTCATCCCTCCTGCCCCCTGCTCCCTGCGCAGCGCTCTCCCGCTGTGGCACCACCCCCGGGTCTCTCTCCACCCTGCCCCCTCTTCTGTCCCCCCTCGCTCATCCTCCCTTATTTTCCTCCTCACCTCTTCTCTCACCTTCTGCCTCCATCGCCTTCCTGCTCCCTCACTCTCTCCCTTTGCCCTTCCTCCTTCCCTCCCGCTCCCTCTCGCCCTCCTGCCTCCTCCTTTCCCCTCCCTGCACCCGCACCTTCTCTCCCTCCCTCTTCCTTCTGCTCACTCCCTCCATTTCTCTCTCCCACATCCCCTCCCTCCCACTCCCCATTCAGTCTCTCCCCCTCTCTTCTCCTTTCACACTCTCCTCCCTCCATCTTCTCTCCTACCCCTTCCCCTCCTTTGCTCCCTTCCTCGGGCCTTCATCCCTGCCTCCCCCACCCTCCCTGTCTCTTGCCCTTCCTCCTTCCTTCCCTCCCTCTCCTGCTCCTCTGCCTGTGGCTCATCCCTGCATGTCCTGCTCACCTTGGGCCTCCCCCAGAGGCCTCTGGAGCCCGTGGCCCCGCCTGCCCACCGCCCAAGGTCACTGGGAGGGAGGCTGGGGCTCCGGCCCCACCGGGCGCCCCCCACCAGCCTGGCTGACTGGGGCTCATCTCCTTTGAGTTTTCTCGCTCTCTCTTTCTCTCTCATGTCGTTTTTTGCAAGAAGTTTCCTTTCGGTATGATGATGAGACACAATATTTTCATTCAAACAGCCATTGAATAAAATATTGTTTGTGCCCCTCCCCTTCCCCTCCCCCTTTTCGTTTGTTTTTGTGTTTGTGTTGTTTTTGTTTTCCTCGCTTTCTCTCTTGGTGGACTGTCCCAGTGCCAATCAGCAAACTGAAGGGCAAGTATATTCAGAACCAGTGCACCCTCCTCTCCCCATCCCACCCCCTGCCCTCACGCCCCTGCTTGCCCCCCTCCCTGCCCAGGACCAGCCAAACCCCTGCTCTCCAGGGCTCCCCCCCCCAGCATCCCCTGGGCTCCTCTAGTTCTTGCCTTTCCTCTGATCCCTAAACCTCTATTAGAGCCAGCAGCCCTTTCCCCCGGCCCTGCCTGCAGGGTGGTCTCTGGCGTGTTCTGAGAGCTCAGGCCCTCTCCTCATCCTCCTGGCTCCCTCTGGGCAGGCCTCTGCCCCCCACCCCACCTTCTCTGTCCCTCCAAGACAACTCAACAGTGGGGACAGGGCTAGATGCCTCTCTACCACCTCCCACCCACTAGGGCAAGGGGCCTGAGATGTAGGGGGTAGATCAGTCCTCAAAGGGGCTTATGTGAGGCTTCCTCAGGGATATTCTCCCTTCTCAGATCTCTCCAGTTTCTCTCCACAAGCTGGCGGCCCTCCCAAGGGGAGACAGAAGGCTTTGGAAGCCCCACACCCTGACCCTGGGGCCCAGGGGCAGGATAGGGCAGCAGCCGGGCCACCAGGAGAGCAAGGCAGACCCAACGCTGGCCTAGGTGCTGAAACCCCTGTCCCCTGCCACCCCTGCTACTCCTGGTGACTTTGTAAAGGCCCACTGGCCCAGCCCTGCCCTGGGGTGCTGGCTGCTCCTGGGAAGAGTGGTCAGGTATGGAAGGTGTTCCCCTGGGAAATAAAGGCAGACTCAGGGCCCCTGGGCCTGGCTGGGAACAGAAGGGGATCTTTCTGGACCCCAAGGGCCAGCAAAGGAGCTTAGAGGGAATCAGGCTGGGGGTGAAGAAGAAGTACCTCTGGCACTCAGAGGTACTTAAGCCAGAGACTTCGGGAAAAGGTAGGCAGTGAACTCACAGGCCCTGGCAAAGAACAAGAGTGAGAGAGGACAGCACACAAGGGTCTCTGCCGCTGGTGCACAGAGAGGCCCCCCCACGGAACACCGAGGCAGATGGGCCATGGAGAGCCATGGGGAGATGTCCTGTCCCCAGTCTGCATGGGGAAGTAGGGCCTCCCTAAGAAGCCCTAGTGGCCCTGTCCAGCCTAGTCCAGCAAAGGGGATCCAGCTGCCCCCACTGGCCTGGGTGGAGGTGGAGGACGTGCCCTACTCCCACTAGCTTGAGTTGTCTTGTCTCCCCCTCCTACATCCCTCCCAGTGACCCCAGAAATGCAGGGCCCTGATAACAATGACAACCATAGCATAGTCTCCCTTCCTCTCCCCCCACCTCTTTTTCTTTCTCCTCTTCTTCCTCTCCCCACCCCAACCCTTCCCTGTTGGCTTGTGTCCAAACCCTGCCTCACAGTCCTATCAGAAAGCAACAGTCCAACCAGTGACTGCCCAGCTCCTCCAGGCACCCAAAGTCCCCCTCCCCAGAATCTTGCAGTGCACTGTGGGAGTATTTTGGAACAGGGAAGACCCCTCTTCTGCAAAAATAAAGCACTGGGACTTCCCTGGCAGTCCAGTGGTTAAGATGCCAGGCTTCCAATGAAGGGGGGGCGTGGGTTCGAACCCTGGTCGGGGAACTAAGACCCCACATGCCGCGTGGCAAAAAAAAAAACAAAAAAAAAAGAGGTTGGAATCTGGGTGAAAGGATAGGGAGGTGCATTGCCCAGAGTAAGAGAACAGAGGGACACCTCCCAGACTCAGACCAGCAAGGTGGCCAGCCCAGCTGGGCAGGGAGAGGCCCCAGAGGAGCCCTAGTAGCCACATCCCCAGATTCACTCACAGACCCACACAGGGACCTTTGCACACATGCACACATGCTTACACACTCATGCATACACACACGTGCTCTCACATGCACATACATGCTCATACATATGTGCTCACTCTCACACACGTACAGGCCCAGTCGGTGGATCCCTCAACAGCACCCCATGCCTTCTCTGGAGCCCCCAGCTTCTCCCTTGCTGCTCTGAGCCCAGACAGGTCCTCGGAAGGATAGATCAGACACAGGCCTTCTGGATAGACCAGAACCTGCCCTCATGCCCCCGGCCCAAGAGGGTGTTAATGTTTGAGCAGCGCTTCTGTGCCCTCCCAGCTCCCAGACTCTCCTCTCACAGTGTGGGAACATTCAGGGATCTCCCCTCACCCAGCCTCCTACCCCAGGGAAGACCACTGGACCCCCACAATGCACTGCAGCCCACCCCCAGCTGCCCACACTGTCTCTGGTTGGACTGTCTGTGCCCGTGAGGAACCCCCTCGGTTTGGCCATGTTGATGCCTGACACAGAATAAAAGCAAGACCTACCAAAATGCAAACAGCTACAGCAAAGAGAGATAAAACTCCGCAGCCAAAAGCCAGTTCCATTCCTCAGAGTCTCTTTGGAGGAAGGAAGCTCAGCATGCGGTTTTTTCCATTATGGATGTGATAAGAGCGAGACTGGTGCCTCCCCCAGACCATGCATATATATAGCAGTGTGTGTATATATATGTGTGTGTGTATGTCCGTGTATATGTGCTATACAGCCGTATGGAAGCATATACAGCCACGCCAAGGGACTCACTGCCGACAGAGGACCAGGCCTGGGCAACATATTGGCTATAACTGCCCTCCTCCTGCGATGCTGTAGTCTCCACAGGCCCTCCCCGCCCGCCCCTTCTCTCTGGCTCGAACTTGAACATGGAAGTGGCGGGTTTCCTCTTTGCTGGTGTCTCCCTCCCTCAAGCCACCCTCTTCCCTGTCCCTCCAGCCCCGTCAGCTCTGAACCCCTGGCCTCCGGCCTCCCCAGCCCCCGCCGGATAACCCCCCGTTTCTGTTGCAGATTTTGAGTTCCTGCTCCCCAGCAGCTTTGAGTCTGAAGGACATGTTTTCATTGCTCCCAGGTAGCTTGCGTGTGGCCTTGCTGAGGTGTCCTCCCCCAACCCGACCTCCCTGGGCCCACCTCCTGCACTGCTGCCTGGAGCTATGTGTCTGTGTCCTGTGCAGTGTCACCCTGCCATGCACAGCCCTGTATGTGTGGCCGTGTGCATACCTGGGCCATGTAGGCACACCAGGCACCAGTGCCCATAGCTTCAGCTCCCACCAGGCCTCGGACGGGAGGGCTCTGGACTCTCTGTTGACCTTCCCTGCCCTCCCAGGCCACCAGGGAGGAGCCCTTTCTGCCCTGCGCCGGCTGTCCGCAGCACGCCCCTCACTGGGCAGCTGTTGCTCTGGTTTGTGGCGCCCTCCCCACCCCACCCCCACCCCACACCTGTCCTTGTCCTGTGTCAGTCAGTGTTTGTGTGGGTGTGGCGACCGAGCCAGCCAGAGCCCCTGTCGGCAGTGCCCCATCTAGGTGTGGTGGCTCACTGAGGACGGGAGGAGGATGAGGGGATGGGGACTATGAAGAGCTCTCTGGAAAGTAAGGGATCAGGGCCCAGCACAGGCCTGGGCCTGGACCATCCTTGGCATGCACCCTCGTGTGCACACCCTCTGTCTGTTGGCCCACATCTGAGGAGGCCAGCAGCCCTGTGGCCTGGGCTTTGCATGAGGGCAGGTGGGTGCAACTGACAGAGATCCATGGGCACTCTCAGGTACCACACGGGGGCTCTGGACACTCCTAACCTCCATGTGTGTGCACGTGCGTGCATGCACCCACAAAGTTCGCTGTGACTCTCTGTAGATGTGTGTTTGTATTTGTGAGTCATCATGTACATTTGTAAGAGTCCAAGTGTAAATGTGGGGTGGCCGTGTGCATTGGTGACTGTGGGAATGTATGGAAAGGCCTGTGTGGCCCACAGGACCCTGAGGGAGCTCTGAGGGCAGGGACCATGTTTGTTTTTGTCACCTCTGTATCTTTGGCACAGGAGAGCTCAATAAATATGTGTTGGGTGAGTGTAAATGTACATACTATGTGAGGGGGAGGGACTGCAGGTGACTTGTATCCCAGGTTCAGCTGTATGGGTGTCACTCTAAGTGTATCAGGTGTGTTCTCCCCCATACAGAAGTGCAGGCTGTGTACTGCACAAAGGCCCTGGGAGCAAGTGGGGACTGAGATTCAGTCCCAGGTGCCCTCATCAAGCTTTGGGCCCTAGCACAGCCTCGGGAAGAAGAGCATTTAAAAATTTCCCACAAAGTTGCTGCCATGCAGGCCAGTGAGGAGGTCTCTGGTGGCAGGGGTATGGATGAGGGATTAGGCAGGAAAGATAGCTCCATGTACCAGGGTAGAAGGACTGCTTGCCAAGACTTCCTGGGGAGCAGAACCCCAAGCAGATCTCCCTGCTCCCTTCAGCCCCTACGTTCTCTGAGCCCAGAGAGGACCTTGAGGAGGTGAGGGATTTGGCCTGTCCATCTCTGGGGGAAGAGCACTCTGGGCAGAGGGAACAGCCAATCCAAGGAGCCACGTGTTCCCACTGACTTGGTGACACCCTCTGTGGTATGATGAAAAACACTAAGGCTCAGGGATCTTGAGTGAGTTGCCCAAAGGTACACAGCCAGGAAGCAGCAGGATGAGGTCTCAGACCAACTAAGCCAGTGTCAGGACTCCACCCACTGTGCCCACGGAACACTATGGCACACAGTTGGATGAGCCAGCCATGAGGCATTTCCTGGGGCCTCCCAGGTGCACCGTCTAGCTCCAGCTACACAGGAGAGGTGGGAGGCTCTGCAGGGCCATGCCCAGAAGGGAGAACCTGCTTGGGTGGAGGAAGCAGACCCTCATTCTCTGCTTCTTGCACTTAAGCATGTCAGTTCTGCCCCTGTCCAGACCTGGTTACCTGCTGGGCGTATAGTCACTGCAGCCTGTAAGAATACACATGCCCCTCCCTGAGGCCTGGGCTTCTCAGCGAATGGCCAGGCAGGCCTGTTGGGAAGCCTCAACCCTATTGCCCTGTGCATCCCCCCAAGCCCACTCTTCTTGCCCCTCCCCACCCCCAGAGAGTATTGCAAGGAACTGAATGCCTCAGACAACAACACTGAGTTCCTGAAGAACTTCATTGAGCTCATGGAGAAAGTGACTCCAGACTCCAAGCAGTGTGAGTGACTGGTGGGGCAGCGGGGTCTGGGCAGTGCCAGACGGCAAGGGGGCAGCCCAGAGGAACCCAGAGACTGGGCAGGTGTGGAAACATGGAGGCCCAAACCAAGGGCAGGTCCTGGGCCAGGTCATGGGGAAGGTTCGGAGCCTTGGGGGTAGTGGGGAGAGTGGGCAGGGATTCACAAGAAGATCCTCCCTCCACCCCAACCCTCCTGTTCCAGGCAACAACTTCCTTCTGCACAACCTGATCTTGGACACGGGCATCACACAGCAGCTGGTGGAGCGCGTGTGGCGGGACCAGGATCTCAACACGTAGGCACCACCCAGCCTGTGGGGGCAGGAGGCTGGGATGGGCCCAGAGGCGCTGACCGTGCCCTGCAGAAAGTAGGTCTGTGACCTCACCTCCCTGCTGCCCCCAGGTACAGCCTTCTGGCCGTGTTCGCCGCCACTGATGGTGGCATCACTCGCGTATTCCCCAACAAGTAAGTGACCTGCCCCACTATCCGACACCCTGCCCCTGCTGGGACCCTGCCTGTCCCGCTGCCCAGAGGCCTTCTTGCATCTGCTGAGACCACTGCCCCCACCAGCCAGCCCTCCACAAACCTCTTGTGTGACCAGGGCAGCTGAGGATTGGACAGAGACCCCTGAGCCCTTCAATGCCAGCTTCTACCGCCGCAGCCTGGATAACCATGGCTATGTCTTCAAGCCCCCACAACAGGATGGTGAGTGTCCTCCCAGGCGCACAGCAGCAGGTGGGAAGCTGAGGCTTCTCTGTCTGTTCAGCCAGGGCGAGGCTCTGCTCTTTGAGGTCCCTCTCAAATTCGAGGCTGGCTGGCTGAGATGGGGCAGATAAAGAGAGGGCTAGGCTGTGCCAAATGCTATGCTAGGTGCCCGGTGCTTAGGCTGAGGTCAGCCTTGCCTTGGGTTCCTGGGCTCACAGGGCCCAGCACAGAGTGGTCATGTGGCTGCCAGCCCCTACTCCTGACCACCCCACCTCACCCACCCCCAGCCCGGTTAAGGCCGCTGGAGCTGGAGAATGACACGGTGGGCATCCTCGTCAGCACGGCTGTGGAGCTCAGCCTAGGTGGACGCACACTGAGGCCAGCAGGTGAATACCCAGGGCGGAGGTATGGAAAGAGAAAATGGGCAGTGTGCTGCCCAGGTAGGTGGGCATTGATGGCCCCTTGCTCTCCCCCACAGTGGTAGGCGTTAAGCTGGACCTAGAGGCCTGGGCTGAGAAGTTCAAGGTGCTAGCCAGCAACCGTACCCACCAGGACCAGCCTCAGAAGGTATCTGGTCAGGGATGAGGGCAGTAAGCCCAGAAGCACCCATTCTGAAGTCCCCAGGAACCCCTACCAGTCCTCCCACTCAGAGTGGCTCTGGTGCCTCTGGGGAGGCAGGGTCCCCGATGTATAAAGGGTGATGGGAGGAGGAAAACTGGTGGGCACTTACGGTCCTTGCTCTCTGCCCAGCAGTGCGGCCCCAACAGCCACTGTGAGATGGACTGCGAGGTTAACAACGAGGTGCGTGTGCCCTGAACCCTAGCTTACGCCACTCCTGGACACCTGAGTCCCAAATGCAGCTCCTAGCCCATCCCATCCCTTAGCCAGTGGGTCTCAACATCCCACCCTGACTTCACAGCTTTACCAGAACTGGGGGAATGGTGCCCCCTCCACTCAGCTACTGGACTGCCAGGGTCTGTGGAGGAAAGGCTGGGCTGGAGCCCCTCCCCATCTTCCTCCCCCTTTCCCACCTCTCAGGACCTGCTCTGTGTTCTCATTGATGATGGGGGATTCCTGGTGCTGTCAAACCAGAACCATCAGTGGGACCAGGTGAGGGTCAGGAAGAGGGTGGAAGGAGAGGGTCCGGGTTTGAGCCTTCTGGGGATATGGCACTGCCAGCCCTGTGACTACCACTGCCTCCCGGCATCCCCAGGTGGGCAGATTCTTCAGTGAGGTGGATGCCAACCTGATGCTGGCACTCTACAATAACTCCTTCTACACCCGCAAGGAGTCCTACGACTATCAGGCAGCCTGTGCCCCCCTGCCCCCGGGCAACCTGGGTGCCGCACCCCGGGGCATCTTTGTGGTGAGCCCCAGCAATGCCTGGCCTGCATATGGGGGGGACTGGGAGACCTGCCCACAGATGACCCCCCTACCTCTAACGAGAAAGCTGGGGGTGAACCAGGTCCAGGGGCAGCAGTGGGAGCCCATGCCACTCTCTCCACTGCAGCCCACCATTGCAGACTTCCTTAACCTAGCCTGGTGGACCTCTGCTGCGGCCTGGTGAGTCCCCAGGGGAAATGGGAGCGGGAGGGTGCTCCCTGGGCAGGAGGGCTGGAAAGAAATGGGGCACGGTACTGGCCTCTGCTGACCACTCCCACTCGGTGACCCATGCCCTGCAGGTCTTTGTTCCAGCAACTTCTCTATGGTCTCATCTACCACAGCTGGTTCCAGGCAGGTAGGTAGGGCTTTGGAGGTCCCTCCTCAAAGCCCCTCCCCAATCTGAGACCTACTCCAAAGGGAGGGCAGGGCTTACGGCTTAGCGAGGCTCAGGGTGTAGGGGTGCAGCTGAGGGGCTCTGGACCCTCGCAGACCCCGCGGAGGCCGAGGGGAACCCCGAGGTGCGCGAGAGCAGCTGCGTCATGAAACAGACCCAGTACTACTTCGGTTCGGTGAACGCCTCCTACAACGCCATCATCGACTGCGGAAACTGCTCCAGGTGCGCGCGCGCAGCTGGCCAGAGGGGCGGGGCCGGGCCGGGGCCGGGCCGGGGCCGGGCCGGGCCGGGCCGGGCCGGGCCGGGCCGGGCCGGGGCTGCAGCGGGGAAGGGAGGGGAGGGGAGGGGAGGGGAGGGGCGGCGGGGTGGGGCGAACCTCAGCGCCCCGCCTTTCTGTGCTGCCTCCAGGCTCTTCCACGCGCAGAGACTCACCCACACCAACCTTCTCTTCGTGGTGGCAGAGAAGCCGCTGTGCAGCCAGTGTGAGGCCGGCCGGCTGCTGCAGAAGGAGACACACTGTATCCTTCCCGCGTTGCTCCCCGGCCCCTCCCGCCCAGCGCGTTCCCTCTGTGCCGCCGCCCCCTTGACTCCCCACCCATGCCCAGCGGACGGCCCGGAGCAGTGTGAACTGGTGCAGAGACCCCGATACCGGAGAGGCCCACACATCTGCTTCGACTACAACGCCACGGTGAGGAGGGGGGCGGCGGCCTTGACCTGCAGCTCCCCTGCCCCAGGGCTAGTGCGGCCCTGCGCACCCCCTGCCCGCCCAGCCCGGGCAGACCGGCTGCTCCTTGTCTCTTTCCACAGGAAGATACCTCAGACTGCGGCCGCGGAGCCTCTTTCCCACCGTCGTTGGGCGTCTTGGTGTCCCTGCAGCTGCTGCTCCTCCTGAGCCTGCCTCCCCGGCCGCAGCCTCAAGTCCACGCCCACCCTTCTCGCCGCCTCTGAGTGCCCCCTCCCCCCACCAGGCCTCCCCGCCGCTCCCCTGCTCCCTCGCCCCACACTTCCCACCTTAGAGCCTCGCCCCCCTCCCTCACTGAAGGACCTGAGTGCGTCTGGCCCCGAGAATCTGCGCCTTGGAGTGGCGGGGGGGGGGGGGGGGGGTCCCGAAGGAAGGCGCCGCAGGTCTTTGGCCCCCAAGCCATGTCTGGCTGCTGAACTGTCAGAGTGTCCCCAGACCCCTCATTCCCACTGGACTCACCCACCCCGGAGGGCTGGGCCAGGGAGGCCACAGTACTGGTGCCAAACCAGACCTCCACTGCCCGCCCTGCCCCGAGGCTCCCTTTGTGTGGAAGACCTAGGTCTTGCCCCAGCTGGACTCCTCTAACCTGGCCCTTCTGCTACACCCAGGGCTAAATCTGGGAATAATGGAGGAAATTGAGATGGGCAGTTTGAGGCCTGTGCATCCCAGCTTAAGTCCTGGCAGGAGAGAGGTCCTGGGGCAGCCCCCAATGAGCTCCTGCCTCTCTCAGGCCTACAGCCACCTGTCCCTCCCCAAGCCCGGCAGGTGGCAGGACAGTGATAGTGACACCGGCTAAGACTCAACCCCATACACATCTGGAGCCCTGAGGGCAGAAACTGGACTCCGACATACCCAGGAGGGCACACACACAAACAGACGTGCACAGACACACACACCCTGGGGTGGGGTGAGGGTGGGGGCTCACAAAGCCTTATACGGGGTGAGGGGTTGGTAGGAGGTTGGCATGTGCACACTCCATCTCCTGCTCACCATCCGCCTCTTATGTGACCTGTAACCCAGCTGGTCCCCCATCTCTAAAGCTGAATGTCAAACAGTGCCAAATGCTGGGGCAAAGGGTGAAGACCCCTCTGTCCTGACCTAGCCGCCAGTGTCCCCTTATTGCCCCTGACCCTGCCAGGTGCTCACTGTAACCATTTCTCACTAGTGTCAGGCCCCCAGTGGGACCACATGCCACTGCCTGCACCCCTCAGCAGAGGAACTCTCACCAGGCATCACCCTTTGCCTTAGCGGGGGTGACTTGATTACTCCTAGCTGGGTCATCCCACCCCCAATCTGCCCCTTATACACTCAGGCCTGTCTCTTTCCCACTCACACACTCCCTGGCCAAACTGCTCCTCCCTGCTGAACACACACTTGCACATACATATACACACTCTGTGCACATACACAGGCTGGGCCTGGGAACATCTCTTCACACCATTCATTCTGGTCATTTCTTGCAAAGGCATCCCAGCCTGGGGGCCATTGGGGGACTGAGGGCAGGGGGATATGGCCATAGGGCTCAGATGGACTGGGAGGAGGGGGGGAGGGTGATACATTAATTAATGGCTCCGTTAATTAATGTCACGTTGCTTGTCGCTCAGTGTGTGTGTATGGTCCATGCCCACTGCTGGTGCCAGGGTGGGCACCCATGCTGTACACCCAGCCTAGATGCCAGCCATGTCTTGCAGGGGCGTGTGTGTAACTGTAGTGTAGTCAGGTGCTCAATGGAGAATATAAAAATAAAGAAAGAAACATATACAGATAAATTAATATATATTTTAAGTTTAAAAAACAGAAAAGCAGACAAAGCAATCCCCATCAGGTAGTTGTCAAACCCCCAGCTGGGTCTGATCCTTCTCATCACCCACCCGACCTGGCTGTCCCCTCACCTCGGGCTTGGGGGATCTGTGGGGGACTGGGGGGCCATTTCCTTTTATCTGCCCTTTTTTTTTGGTTGTTCTATTTTGTACAGACAAGTCAGAAAAACAACAGCGACAAAAAAGTCAAGAAACTTTGTAAAATATTGTGTGTGTGATTCCTTGTAAAATATTTTCAAATGGTTTATTACAAAAGATCAGTTATTAAATAATGTTCATATTTTCACTTCAAATGGTTCCCATACACTGTCTCTGCCCTGGAGTGAGGACTGGGTGGCTTGAAGACAGGTGGCCATGACCTCAGAGCCCCACTTACCACTTAATTGGGAGTGAAGGCCATAGCAATCCAGGTCTCTGGTGGGTGGAGGGCATGACGCTTCCCAGGCCTCCTAAGTGCTAGATCCTTGACATCCTTTGTCTTGTATAATCTTCTCAAAAGCCTCCAGGAAAAACTGTCTTTAAAAAAAAAAAAGTCTCCCAGAGGCTCAAGGCCAAGACTGTGGAGGAAAGAAGATGGAGATGAGATGCAGGCTTCTAGCCAATAGGATCAGACTACCAGGGCCTACGCAGGTCCTCCAGGTGGAGCAAAGAGTGAATACCTGGCCCAAGTCCATGACTTCGTGCTTGAGGGCCAGTGCTGCTGTCCAGAGGAGGCCAAGGTCTGGCCCACCCACAAGCATGATGGTTGCTCCTTCCCAGCCCAGAGGAGGCCTGGTGCTGTCAGTGGCCACTGCTGCTCACGCTGGAACACAGCTCTGAGTCCATTTCAGCAAATCTCGGGCCTCCCTCTGGCAAGCCCTACACCCTTGTTCATTTTAATCCCAACTCTCTTAATAGTCAATCCTATTCTGTGTGACCTTCGAGTTTCTTTTCAACGGGAAAGACTTATAACCACCAGTGCAGAGATTTCCCAGTACTACTGACACTTGCTCTTTTACAGTACACACTCCACACTATGTACTCACCCTGTGCTGAGTACTCACCACACATTAGAGTTGGATATTAGTTTATCTCCATACCGCAGATGAGCAAATTGAGACTTAGGAGAAATCCTTTCTCCCAGATGCAAGAAACCAGCAAAGGTTTTGGAAATGAGGTGGCCTGTGGCTTGGGGACCTTGGACGCTAAATAAATAAAAGAGGGCATTCCAGGTCTTAGTGAAGACACCTTTCCTCACCCTCTGCAAGGGTTGGCCACAGAGCAAAGCCTAACTAGCAACCCCTGAGGCAGCTCCCATGCTCCGCAACAGCCCCAGAGGTCCTGGGGTAGACCTGCCATGTAAAATACAGAACATCCAATCAAACTTGGAATTTCAGATAATCAATGAATATTCTTCAGTATGTTCCCAACATTGCATGAGACATAACTATGCTAAAAATTGAAGACATGCTTATACTGAAAAAATTATTCATTGTTTAACTGAAATGCTAATTGAGCGCCCTGTATTTTGATTTGCTATGTCTGGCAACCCTACCCTGAGGTGGCATGCAGCAGGAACCCAGAGCCCAAAGGTAAAGGAAAGCAACACCTTTTGTGATCTGGAAGGCTGTGCACACGTCGGCAGTTGTACTGAGATCAGTGGCAGAAAGGAAGGGATTCTGCACTTTATAAATGTACTTTGTCATACATTTATTTTAATTATATGCATATTAAAAAAATAATATACAAAAAACAAAAATCAGTTTTGCACAGGACACAACCTACCTGAAGCCACCGTTGCAGTGAGGTGGAGACCCAAGGCCAGCCTGACCCAAGTTTGTGGAGAGACCTCTCTCTTCATCAGGATCAGCGATTGACTGTGGTGAGGAAGAGAGTCACTAAGAGAAGTCCAGTCTCACCCCTTTGGGGGCTGGAGATCCGAGTTCCGGTATGGGCTCCACCTCATTTGTAACAAGGGCAGCCTGGGCAACACACTCACTGAGCACCCAGGGTGGACTGGCATTATACACGCCAGTCCCCTTAGATCCTCACGGTAGGTCCTGTCATCATCCCCATTTTACTGTCCATGAAACTGGGTTTCAACAAAGTTCGGGAATTTGGCCATTGTCACACAGCCGCCAAAACGCAGAGCAAGAATTCCAACCTGGATCAGGCACACACCAGACCGCGGAAGTTCCAGGAGTTCGCGCCCCCTGGACCATACAACATTCCTACCTGCACACCTGCCCACTAGGACACACCCACTCAGATAAACAGGCACACACTGAGCCAATCCTTCCGGGAAATTCAGCACGCGCGTGGCCTGCAACTGTGCTGCCGCTGGTACCCGCTGCTCTCCAGAGGTTAGCGATGCCCGTTCACCCTCCGCCACCTCAGGAGAACCGACGGAAACGGTCCTGAGAACTACAACTCCCAAGCACACCCTCCTCTTCCGGCGCACAGGTTCTACCCAGAACCCTGATATCCGCCGGTCCCGGCTCCGGCTGAGGACTCCATGTCCCAGCATGCCGCGGAACCGCAAGGCCGACGTTCAGAGGGCCTCCTGCAGCCTCTCCGGGCGCGCAGGCGCAGCGCCGCTGTTTGTCGGCGCCTGAGAAGGGAGGAGGTACGGTCGAAGCCGAGGCCGAGGCGGAGCTGACCAGACTTGGACTCCGACCCAGAACCAGCCTCCAGTCCCGCGTCGACCGTAGGGCCCCAGAGTGGATGGAGAAGATCGAGCCCTGAGATCACCGCCATTCCGGTCGGCGCGGTGGCCACACAGAGCAGGCAGTTAGGCGTGCCTAAACTGCCCAGGGTCTTCCCTCAGATCCCCGGCGAGGGGCCTAGGCCCCGGCCCCGCGACCAGGCCCGGCTCTGCCCTTTGGGACCGGAGTCGACCCGACCGGAAGTGGAGCTTTCACCGGGGCCATAGGCCAGTGACTAGGTCGGACCCGGGCCTCCCGTCGGGGCCGGACTGGGACGAGGCCCCGGGGAGGCCCCTAGCCCACTAAACCCTTTCCTAAGGCCGACGCCCGCCAGGAAGATGCAGCGCGCCCTACCGGGCGCCCGCCAACACTTGGGGGCCATCCTGTCCAGCGCCAGCGTGGTGGTGAAGGCTCTGTGCGCTGCGGTACTATTTCTCTACCTGCTGTCCTTCGCCGTGGACACGGGCTGCCTGGCGGTCACCCCAGGCTACCTCTTTCCACCCAACTTCTGGATCTGGACCCTGGCCACCCATGGGCTGATGGAACAGCATGTGTGGGATGTGGCCATCAGCCTGGCCACAGTGGTGGTGGCTGGACGTTTGCTGGAGCCCCTCTGGGGGGCCTTGGAGCTGCTCATCTTCTTCTCAGTGGTGAACGTGTCTGTGGGGCTACTGGGGGCCTTCGCCTACCTCCTCACCTACATGGCTTCCTTCAACTTGGTGTACCTTTTCACTGTCCGCATCCACGGCGCCCTGGGCTTCCTAGGTGGTGTCCTGGTGGCACTCAAGCAAACCATGGGGGACTGTGTGGTCCTGCGAGTGCCTCAGGTGCGTGTCAGTGTGGTGCCCATGCTGCTCTTGGGGCTGCTGCTGCTGCTGCGGCTGGCCACACTGCTCCAGAGCCCAGCGCTGGCCTCCTATGGCTTTGGGCTGATCTCCAGTTGGGTGTATCTTCGCTTCTACCAGCGCCATAGCCGAGGCCGAGGCGACATGGCCGACCACTTTGCCTTTGCCACCTTCTTCCCTGAGATCCTGCAGCCTGTGGTGGGGCTGTTGGCGAACTTGGTGCATGGCCTCCTGGTGAAGGTAAAGATATGCCAGAAGACAGTGAAGCGCTATGATGTGGGTGCCCCATCCTCCATCACCATCAGCCTCCCAGGCACAGACCCTCAAGACGCAGAGCGGAGAAGGTACTGTGGAATCTTCCAAAACCTTGTCGAGCTAGGATAGTATTATTAATCAAGTCACATTCCATCTGTTGAGGTGCTTGCTGTATGTAGGCTGGCAGCCTACAGTCAGATGTCGGGGCGGATTCAGAAAGAGAGAAAAGCCAGCTTGTGGCCTGGAGCTCAGCATTTAAGTGTCTGGGCTGCAGGAGGTGCTTTCCAAAATTAGGGAGTAAAAGTGGCCTTTCTCACCACTCAGGCCGCTTAAGTTTCAAGAAATGCCCTGCTTCCTTTTGAGCTGTGTGAGGGGCAAATGGAGAGCCAGTTACACGTAACCCTGGCCTTGTCTCAGAATCTCCAAACCCTAGACACTGGTCCTGTGGGAGCCAGAAACAACCTGCTGGTCCTTCTTCCCCTGTGAGAGAGGGACAGAGAAGGAAACATGGGATCCTTAGGAGATGGTCTGGGCCACCCTAGTTTCCAAACGCTGGACTACACCCTCTTCCTGAGCCTTAATTCAGATGTTGTGCTTCTCTGCCGCTTATTTATTGAGAGGGAAGCCTGGGGTATAACTAGACTTAGACACACCCCCTCACCCCCACCACCCCCGCCTACTCTGGCAGGCATGTGTCACCAAACCCAGGGGACAGCCACATGACCCACCGAGGGAGCCTGATGACCACACCAGGAAGTGGAGACAACCTTTTCATTATCTGTAAACCAAGCCATCTGCACCATCAGGAATCCCAACTGAATTATTCACTGAATGCACCTTGGCCAGGGCAGGACAGATCTTTTTTAATCCATCTCTTTCTGTCTCTCCCAGGTCTGTGGACTTACCAGAGTGGTCACAGCTCTGTTTCCAACATTATTCTTTTTTTTTTTTTTTTTAATTTTATTTATTATTTTTGGCTGCGTCGGGTCTTCATCGCTTCGCGCGGGCTTTCTGTAGCTGCGGCGAGCGGTGGCTACTCTTCATTGCAGTGCGCGGGCTTCTCTTGTTGCAGAGCACAGGCTCTAGGCGCATGGGCTTCAGTAGTTGTGGCTCGTGGGCTCTAGAGCACAGGCTCAGTAGTTGTGGCGCACGGGCTTAGTTGCTCCACAGCATGTGGGATCCTCCCTGGCCAGGGATCGAACCCGTGTCCCCTGCATTGGCAGGCGGATTCGTAACCACTGCGCCACCAGAAGCCCCCTCAACATTATTTTTGAGTGTTTTCTTTGATGCAGTTACTTGAGTAGTGAAATTTAGAGCAGGCTCTGTTCATACTGTCTGCATTTGTCAAAGCCTTCTGCTTTTGCTCACCTGTGAAATGAGTTCTTAGCAGGCAGCTTTATGAATTCAGCTGGAGTTGTCCCTGTGCTTACTCTCCACTGGGGCTGTGGGCCACACCCCTTTCTTGAAGGAGTTTCCAGCTGGGGAAGGCCACAGATTACTATGGTCCAAGGTGGCAGGTGTTAAAAAGTACACACAGCATGCTGCAGAGCTTAATTGTAGGCTCTACAGTTTGTGTCTCTGTGGCTGATGAATCCTAAAGACCGAGGTCTCTATTAACCTTATCCAGTGGAAGCGATGCGGTCAGGAGGGCTGGGCCTGGTAGAAACTGAGCTGTCCTCAGAGCTGTTCAGGTGATCCCAGGCCACAGTGGTGGCCCCTCCCCCAGTGGAGATCTTGGATTGTTAGGGTTGGCTGAACATTCAAAAAACCTCTACGCAGCCCCAAGAAAATGGACAGGTGGAGGCAGACTGGGGTGGGGGGTGTCAGGAAGTGGGTTCTTGGCATAGTCTTGTGGTTGTTACCTTGCTTGGGGATGGGGGTTACTCCACCAACCAGTTTGACATCTTGCTGCGTGCCATTCCCTGACCCAAAGAGCTAGTGATAGTGGGAGGCAGGGGTTCCTACCTTTGACCCTTGTGAGGGAGTGATTAGCATGCCACCATCTCTCTACCTTGGCAGGCTTTAAACAGAATTGACAAGGCAGTCTCCAGAATGGGAGCCTGGGTCGCAGCATCCTGTCTGTGCCAAGTTGCCATGGTGCCAGGCTGGAGGACAGGGTGGAAGTGTGCTGGGGCTTTCTGTGCCTATGTTGTTGTTGTCCCTCTTGTCATGTTCCCTGGCATGGTGGAGATTTTGGTTTTCTGCTGGAACATGGAAGGCTATACAGGTCCCCCATGCTGGTGGCACAGACTTGGAGGCATCAGGGATCCACAGTGACCACTAGTAGAAGTGTTACCTGGCAGCATGGGCATCCCAACTCCTGGTGGGCAGGGTCCCAAGTGCACGTATATACTTTCTTCTAGCGAACTTTCCTACCTCCCCGCAGAGTGGGGTCTCCAGGGGTCTGCCCAGTGAAACCAGTAGGCTCTGGCCTGTGCCCTACCCACATGGATTGTTTCTCCTTCCTCTCCTCCTGCTAGGACGCTGTGTGTTCCTGCTCTAACACAGGTCCTGGTGGGTTTGGAGATTCTTCTCGGAAGGAGAATATTAGAGTCAGTTAGGAGGGGTGAGCTGACCCAGGTTGGCCCTGCTTCCCAGGCTGAGAGCCAAGGCAGGTGCTTGAGTTCCAAACTTCCCCACAGACCCTTGCCAGGAGGCTCAAAATACTCCTAACAAGGAGAGGGGGAGAAGTAATGCCTTGAATGTGATGCCAGTGCCCAGCAGAAACTCACATGTCCAGGGACTTGCCCTTCCACCTGTCTGCCCAGGGACACCAGCTTTGCCCAACCTTAGGCACCATCCTCAGAACCATTCCTGGGGCTGGCCTGTGGGCAGGCTGGCAGGCACCCAGCTGGCCTTCTCAGCCTGGAGGTGCCCCAGCTATGGAAGGAAGGCCCTACAGCCTTTGGGTCCTCGTTCTGATGGCAGAGTGTGCCCTAATCCAATCCCTGTGGAGCCCTGGGTCCTGTATGGGGAAGGAGAACCCATAGGGTTCTGAGAGAGGAGTGTGAGCAGTACAGCATGTCAGTTTCCTGGGGGAAAGAGTGCAGGGCATAAGCCAAGTTCAGATCCCGAGTGACCTGTCATCTTTCCCCTGGTCCCAGGCAACTGGCTCTGAAGGCCCTCAACGAGCGGTTGAAGCGAGTGGAGGACCAGTCCGTCTGGCCCAGCATGGAAGACGATGAAGAGGAGGCTGGGGCCAAGGTGGATAGCCCTCTGCCGTCAGACAAGGGCCCCACGCTCCCAGGGAAGGGGCCTGTCCCAGAATCCAGCCTGATCACCTTTGAGCCAGCTCCCCCGAAGCTGTAACTCTAGACCACCTTGAGTGTAGCACCTCTTCTCCCAAGCCCCCCTTGACACACCCTCAGCTACTCCAGGGCACTGACTGCTCTGAGGAGAGGGAAGAAGGCCTGCTGGGGGTTGCCACAGACTTCTGCTATTTCTCGCCAACACTACCCAGGATTCTTGCTACCTGGTTCCACCTCCAGACAACCACTATGCCAGGCATGGGGCCTCTGAAGCACAGCCAGCCCAGGCCATCTGAGGTAAGACTGTACCTCAGCAGGCAGCCTCAGGCAAGTGGCTGCAGGGGCACTGGTGCCATGGCTCCTAAGCCAACCCTCACACCTGATACTGGTTGCCGAGAGCCCTGAGCCAAGGCAAGGATTTGCCAAAAACATTCTGGGGGTCCAGCCAGTGCAGGAGCCAGTGCAGGGCTGTACATCCCTGCCCGCCCACAAAGAGACTACATTCATGTCAAGATTTCTGATTCCCTCTGCTGTGGCCATAGCTGCTTCTGGGCCAGAACAGTCACAGCTCCCAGGTATTTTCTACAGGACCACTTGAGTGGGCAGCCAAGCCCAGCCTCGCAGTATCAATAAAGCAGTTCTTTGAGGTATGGCTCCTGGGCTCTGTTAGACCACCTTGTGCAGCCCCCTCATCATGCTCAACTGCAGTTAGACAGGGACTTAACTCTAGGTTCAAGGGCTTGGTCACCAAAGCTACTCCAGCTGGATAAAAAGCCCATTGCCCTCATCCCCTTCCCCCCATCACACTCCCCCTTGCCTCACCACCACATGCCCACTGTCAAGCAGTCTTCCCACAGCTGTCACCTCAGGCTCTTACTTACTTTCTGCCTCCCTGCACTACCTGGTGAAGGAGGCCCTGCCTGGAGGACCTGATAATTAAGCGCCTCTCTATCATAAGGAGTTGTTCTTATCCATGGCTCACCTCCAAGACAGAGTGGTCAGGGCCTGACACCTAGGGAGGCAGCCCATCCCCAGCTCCCATCCTGTCATTGCCCAGATTTGACCACCACAGTCTAGAAACTCCAATATAGTGAGCAGCTGGGAGACTGAAATACACACAGCCGCACCATTCACAGCTACAGCCCTCGGGCCTGCTAGGGCCCTGGGTGGCATGGGGTGCTTAGCCAGATCCGGGGGGCTAGTGTGCCAAGAGAGCTTTAGCCCCTCAGTGAGCAGCCAGGGACGGGTCCCCATCTTGCCCAGCTGCCCATTTTTTCATACTGATGGCATTAGCAAGAACTATCCCCAGCTTTGGACTGTTCCTCCCATCCAGTCTTTTCAGTCTTTATATATATATATATATATATATATATATATTTGGCCGCGCCTCACGGCACGTGGGATCAAACCCACGCCCCCTGCATTGGAAGTGCGGAGTCTTAACCACCAGACCACCGGGAAAGTCCCTTCAGTCTCTTTTAAAATTTTATTTTACTTTTTTA
Source organism: Phocoena sinus (assembly GCF_008692025.1). Classification (NCBI taxonomy): domain Eukaryota; kingdom Metazoa; phylum Chordata; class Mammalia; order Artiodactyla; family Phocoenidae; genus Phocoena; species Phocoena sinus. The sequence continues at coordinate 38,084,127 of NC_045773.1, forward strand.
TCTCATTTCTGGACATACCAGCACAAGTTGAATTGCTGTGGGCAGGGGGCAGTCTTGAAACCCAACTTCATCCAGACACATGATCCATAAACTCCTCTGGGATGGCAGAGAAAGAAGGAAAGGAGAGGTACTCCAGCGTGAGGAGCAAGTAATAGTGTCACACAAAGGACTCCGGCTACCCGTGACCGCACCAGTGCCTGAGGTGTCCCGTGACCAAGTCAACTGAGAGAGTCCAGGAGGTCTCAGCCCCGGCTACCACACTGAGGGGCAAATCCAGGCTTCCCCTGGTTCTGGGAAGAGCTCATGGCTGGATCCTCTTGCGGTACAGGTAGGCGTTGCTCACCTGGTTCATAATGACCAAGCTGGTAACGACAGGGCATAGCACAGCCAGGTACCAGACCCCACCAGTGACTGTGGCAGTGAACCAGAGTGAGTACATGCCCAACAAGAGGCTGGCACTACCCAGAAGGTAGCCCACCAACCCAGAAGTGGCATGGTACAGCTTGAGCTTGGCCAGGGGCCATCGAGGCAGCAATTTGGGGTAGAGCAGCCCCACCCCACCTGAGCACTGCAGCCCTGCCCACAGCACAGCTAGCAGCCCTGCCCGCCCATGCCACGTGGCCAGGTGGGCTTTGCCAAGCTGTTCCTTGTGAAGGATGACAAGGCCCAGGCCCAGCAGTGCACACAGCAGGGCTAGCAGCTGCAGAACCCAGTGGCAGCGTGCTCGGCCCTTCCGCGAGAGGGAGCGCAGCAGCGAACTCTCAGGAGAGAACACCAGCAGTGCCTCGGTCATCAGGAAAGAGAACTGGGGAGACAGGGATGGGACACTAAATGAGAGTGCTGCCCAGCAGAAGGGAAGAAAGCTTTAGATATAACCTAAGCTGCCAGCTAGTGTGGGCAGATTCCGCTTCATTCTCTCCCCACTAACGAGTATCTATTTGGTGGCACAAGAGTGGAGAACTCCATCTGGGACAGAACATCTGCTCTGAGTAACCAGCAAGAGGTACCTCTCCACACTGCTTCTAGGTGCCATTCTGAAATGTCATCTCTGCTGTGCTACCCAGCAAACACAAGGTTTGAGATGTGGCAGTTATAAATGATTCACAAGCTTTGTTTTTCTGACACAGGACTGGATACAATTTCTTGGCAAGAGTTGGCCACATGGGTGCACTGTTTCAGGAAAATTAGGTGCATCACTATAAATTAAGGTGAAAAGGGACACAGGTATACCCAAATGCATATTCTAAGCCTCCTGCCTGGAGGTGGACGAAGCCTCATTTTGTGCTTAGACAAACCCATTTGCCCTGCATCTCGAATACTCTAGTTCAAGCGTGGGATATAAACTATAGGCAGGAGTTGGAGCATACAGTGCATCTAACCCCACATCCCATTACTCCAAACAGATATTAAGTGTTCATTAACATTTAGAGGGCGCTAAGACCACCACCCATAGCTATGCTGCCTCCCATCCCTAAGAGCTGGCCAGGCCCACTACTTACAGCCAAAGACATAAGCACAGGGTGCCAGGAGAAGAGACCTGGAATGAGAAGAGGAAGCCTCGTGAAGCTGAAGCAAGAAGAACCCAGCCACGCCAATCCCCACAGGCTGAGGAGTATGAGTAGCTCATCGCCCAAGGAGGTGCTGCCAAAATGCAAGCCTTCTTGCTGCAACAAACTGACCCCATACCTATCATCTCTTCCTCGACCCTCCCTGGATCAGAAGCCATGCTTTGCCACTCCTCTGGCAGTCCTCCCTCCTTCCCCTTCCCCCTGCCACTTTGCAAGAGGCAGCTAAGTGGAGCACCAAGACAAGAGAAGCCAGGTACTCTATGGGACCTGGCCAAGCTGGCAGAGCCCCAACTCTCATCTATTCCACCCCACTTATTCCTCCAGCATAGCATGTCCCTCAGCCAACCAGGCCTTTCCCAGGAGTCAGATCCAAGGCTTACTATTGCCCCTGCTCCCCAGGAAAAGTGACACTTTCCTTCCCAAAAGTCAATTATGAATTCTACTTACTGGAGCCAGGCCTGGAAAGTACAGCCACAAAGATGGTGAAGCCCAGGGCCACAACGTGAGCAGCAGCCCCAGATGCAGTGCGCAGAGCTCGGTATATGTGCGACTCGGTCTCCACAGAAAGGGCCATGGTCAACCAGGTCGGCTGTAGCCTGAAAGCATAGCAGAGTAAGCAAGGGTCTCTGGTGCCCGCTGTCCACTCCTTTCACTGGAGCAAGGGTTGCGGGGCAGGAATGCCACTCTCTTCCAAAAAGTTAAGGTAGGAACGGACAGTACCAAGGCAGGCACCAGGAATAGTCGAGGAGTGGTGGCCTGTCAGCGTGTACCCGCATCTGAATTGGCACTGATCACTGGCCCACCTTCCAGGTAAGATAGGCAAGGCCGTGTAATAGACTACAAATCCCAGCGTGCACCACGCCGTCGCCGGGCGGGAGCGCCTGCTGGAAGGGCGTGAAGCACTACGGGAGTTGTAGTTCCCAGTTGCGTCGAAATTACGGCCTGAGTCCCTTTGCGCACAGCCTCCCCACTTGCCGCTGGCATGCTTCCCCTACACGCTAGGGATTCGCCTGCCTCACCCGCAGCGCCGACCTGACGAGGTGGTTCCCTCCCGAGAAAGTGGGTTACTCGGGGCTCTGCCGCTCGCCCTGCCGCTCCGTCGCGGAGCCTCTTAACTTCCGGGTGCGACGCCTATCCATCCGGGACTTCCTGGGACAGTCCCCCGCAGCCACACGGCTGAGTCGTGCTGCACAGGCGCAGTTGAGCAGATGGCCTCACGGGTGTTCAGTGCGCAGGCGTGCTTGACCAGGCAGCCCAAACCTCCGGGCTGTTTCTGACAGGTGCTCCCAGGGACAGTGGCGCCAGCTACGGACCCCGGCCCCACTAGCGCCATGGGCAGTAGCTGCCGCATCGAATGCATATTCTTCAGCGAGTTCCACCCCACGCTGGGACCCAAGATCACCTATCAGGTGCCATCCGGGCTCGCGGGGCATGGGAGGCAAGGTAGAGGGACGCTCGGGGGAGTTCAGCCAGATGCCTGGAAGCGGTGGAACCCAGTGCCCCGTGCTGCACGCAGGCACGCCACCCCTTCATTCGCGGAAAATCGTGAACCAAAAGTATATTCAGACCCAGTCCCAGGCTCCCGGTGTGGCAAGGCAAACAAACATTCACATAGGCAGTGATAGTGGGAAATCGGGCTGTGGGGGCCCAGGGGAGGTGCCAGGTTCTACGAGAGGTGTGAGTGGTGATCCACTAGTATCCCTGGATGCATCGGAATTTAGGTGAGGCAGGAGTGTGCCAGGTGGAGGGAACAGCGTATGCAAAAGCCAGGAGGTAGGTGAGAACATAATGTGTGTTTGGAAACACAAAAGAGTGGGCCTGGGTGGATGGGAGAGAGGAGAAACCCTGGAAAAGAGGGATTAGGTCCTGGGGCTCACCCTGTGTATTCCACCTAGTTATACGGTCCACTAAGGGGATTCTTGTCACTCCCTTCCACAGGTCCCCGAGGACTTTATCTCCCGGGAGCTGTTTGACACCGTCCAGGTGTACATCATCACCAAGCCAGAGCTGCAGAATAAGCTCATCACTGTGTGAGGCCCTAGCTGGGGGGTTGGGAGGGTTCCCAGGAGGAGTGGAAAGACTTGGGTGTGAGAGGAGCCTGACTCTGTTCCCATCTGTTCCCCTCGTCCAGCACAGCCATGGAGAAGAAACTGATTGGCTGCCCCGTGTGCATCGAGCACAAGAAGTACAGCCGCAATGCCCTGCTCTTCAACCTAGGCTTCGTGTGTGATGCCCAGGCCAAGACTTGTGCCCTTGAGCCCATCGTCAAAAAGCTGGCTGGCTACCTGACCACACTGGAGGTATGCAACACGATGGGCTTGGGTGGATGGGCTTGGGTGGATGGGCAGGCAGAGTTAGGGAAGGTGTTCGCATGTCTCCAAAGCCCTCCAGACCCGGGAACCTTCCAGAGTAGGATGCCAGCCAAGGGTCCTGGGGTGTGCCCACCATGCTGTCCATGCTCCATCCAGCTAGAGAGCAGCTTCGTGTCCACGGAGGAGAGCAAACAGAAGTTGGTGCCCATCATGACCATCTTGCTGGAGGAGCTAAATGCCTCAGGCCGGTGCACTCTGCCCATCGGTATGGCCCAGCCTCTGTAAGGACAGCAGAGGGGTCAAGGAGGGATGGGAAAGTGTCAGGGGAAGGTGAGCCCAGTCAAGGACAAGACTCATGAACAAATTGGTGGCCAGGAAATAGCCATGAGCTGAGCTGATGATGTCCAGGGCCCAGTGCGTGATGGGGCTGGAGAGGGGGAGGCCAGTAGAGCTCTCTAGCTCTGCTCCTTGGGCGTGTTCCTTCCGCTGTATGGACCTCAGTCTGTTGCTCCATAAAAGGGGAAGATGGCCCTACCCAGAGTCACCTGCCTGCCTCAAGGGTGGCTGGGAGGACTGGATGGTAATTGATGGCCTCTTGGAATAGATGGCACTGAGGATATGGGTGGGGTTCCCTGCAGATGAGTCTAACACCATCCACTTGAAGGTGATTGAGCAGCGGCCTGACCCTCCTGTGGCCCAGGAGTATGATGTGCCTGTCTTTACCAAAGACAAGGAGGATTTCTTCAACTCACAGTGGGACCTCACCACACAACAGGTATGCTAGCCCTCCCTGGCTATCATGACCTGCGGCTGGCCACAGCCCTGGCCTTATCCCACCCCTACTGACCCTGCTCTTCCCTGCCCAGATCCTGCCCTACATTGATGGTTTCCGCCACGTCCAGAAGATCTCAGCCGAGGCAGACGTGGAGCTCAACCTAGTGCGCATCGCCATCCAGAACCTGCTGTGAGTGGGGAACAGTGACACTCAGGACAGGGTCGCCAGTCAGGAAGAGCCCAGGGGCCTTGAGTGTGGGAGCTGGGAAGGCATGGCCCTCAGAAGCTGAGCACAGCTATCTCCCCCAGGTACTACGGCGTTGTGACACTGGTGTCCATCCTCCAGGTAGGTGTGTCTGGGGTCTGATTAAATGGAGAATGGATCATGTGGCTGAGCCCAATTGGGGCTGTGTCAGACTTCCAAGCCCCTCACTCAGGCCCCTGTGCCTCCTGCTACCCTCCAGTACTCCAATGTGTACTGCCCAACGCCCAAGGTCCAGGACCTAGTAGATGACAAGTCCCTGCAGGAGGCGTGTCTATCCTACGTGACCAAGCAAGGTATTAGCAGGCTCTGGGGGAGGCCATCTCAGGGAGGGCAGGGCCACCTGGAGAGCTGATCCCTGATGCCTACAGGGCACAAGAGGGCCAGTCTCCGGGATGTGTTCCAGCTGTACTGCAGCCTGAGCCCTGGCACTACTGTGAGAGATCTCATTGGCCGCCACCCCCAACAGCTGCAGCACGTTGATGAACGGTCAGAGGGGGATCCCCTGGGGCATGGAAGGTTTGCCTGAGGGCAGGTACACTCTCTGTGTCTCTCCTGAGCCCTGGGTCAGAGAGAAAGCAGGAGATTCCTGATGAGCAGAATCATGTGGCACTGCTACTCCAGGAAGGCTTCCTGGAGGTGATGGGTTTGAAGTCCAGTCTGGTCACTGAAACAAAACTGGAGGGGAGACTGGCCTGGCTAGAAGGAGGCCTGGCCAGAGCATCACCCCTTTCTTCCTCAACCCTCACCCCAGGAAGCTGATCCAGTTCGGGCTTATGAAGAACCTCATCAGGCGACTACAGAAGTATCCCGTGCGGGTGTCTCAGGAGGAGCGGAGCCACCCTGCCAGGCTTTACACAGGCTGCCACAGTTACGATGAGATCTGCTGCAAGACAGGTAGAGGCAGGCAGGACCACTGAGGTGGGGTCAGGGCAGGGTGGCCAGGGCAAGGCTTCTGACCTCACCTCCACCACACCACCCAGGCATGAGCTACCAAGAGCTGGATGAACGGCTGGAAAATGACCCCAACATCATCATCTGCTGGAAGTGAGGCTGGTGGGGGCTGGACCAGGCACACAGCTATGGCTATTCTCTCCTCCTAAGCCCTGCCTGGTGCATGAGGACTAGACCTACAAACTAGTCCATACTGTCTCAAAGTTAACCCTCATTTCTATAAATAAAGTCATCCATTTCAACCTACCTTTATTGAATACTGCCTCTGAGTCAGCCACCAGAGAGAACTTGCAGTGAAAGAAATAGCCATGGTCCGACGCCCTGGAGCACCATCTGGTGGCCAGAACCAACAATGGGCATGTAAAAGTGCCTGCTAATTATAAACTGAAATAGCCAGAAAGAATCAATGGGGAAGCTGAGATGAAAAGTGAGTTGGGATGGGAGCTGAGGCTGCTCTGCATCAGATTCTCAAGGAAGGCCTAGCTGAACTGACTTAAATTGAACTCTGAAGGAGGAAGAGTATTCCAGACAGAGGTAACAGGCGCAAAAGCCCTGAAGCAAAAGCCACTTTAGGATGTATGAGGAAGCCAAGGGAAGCCCATGGGGCTGGAACATATTGTAGAAGACAAGGGGGAGAGGGGGAAGAAATGAAGTCCCGAGGTAGGAGAGGGGACAAGAGCCTGATTCTGCAGAGTTGCTGGTAAGCTGCTTTGGACATAGTATTTTGAGGGCCAGAGGCAGCCAGATTCACACTCATGTGAGGAAGTAATGTCTCATATACACCTTTAAAAGACTCCTGGTGGGAATTCTCTGGCAGTCCAATGGTTAGGACTTAGGGCTCTCACTGCCGAGGGCCGAGGTTCAATCCCTGGTCGGGGAGCTAATATCCTACATGCCACGCGGCATGGCCAAAAAAAAAAAAAAAAGACTCCTGGCTACTCAGGAAGGTCAAGGGTGGAAATGGGTCCAGTAAAAAGACCACAGTAGTTACCTCATGAGAGGTGATGGCAGCCTGGCCTAGGATGGAGAGAAGCTGTGAGCCCTGCGCAGTATTTCGGGTGTAGAGCCAACAAGGTGGAGCTCCGCGCGAGGAATACTGGAGCGAGGAGGCCACGGAGAGGAGCATCCGTGTGGGCGGAGAGGGAGCAGCTACAGGGAGAGCTGGTGGGGGGCGGGCCGACTTGACGTCCATCCGAGGAGGAAGCTAGAACGCAAGAGTTTGTAACTCAGGGAGACCCGTGAGCCGCAGCCAGTTGTGAGGGAGAAAGCTCCAGGAATCTAAGGAGGGTTGCTACCCGTAGCCTGGCAAGCAGGCAGACGCTGGCGTGACGGGACCCAGCGCGGGCCGCCAGCAGGGGCGGGACCCAGGCCGCAATGCGCAGGCGTTGAGCTAACCGTTTCCATGGCGGCGAGGACTCACGCTCCGCAACCGCTCTACAACCGTAGGGCCCCAGACTTCGGCCCCGCAGGAGACCGTGGTCCCCAACCGTGTCAGCATCCACATCTCAGCGCAGGCCGCTGCTCGCGGTCAGCCGAACCCCACCTTCCCGCTTCCTGTCCCTTGCGCCGACATGGGCGACCTGGAGTTGCTGCTGCCCGGGGAGGCTGACGTGCTAGTGCGGGGACTGCGCAGCTTCCAGCTGCGCGAGATGGGCTCCGGAGGGTGAGGCAGCTGGATCCGGGGTCAGGTGGAGTCATGGGGTCAGAGTCCTTGAGTGGAGGAGTGTGGGCCTGACATTGGGGGGAGGGGTTGCCCAGCGTGGAGGGGCCCCTCGGTGGGGAGGTAAAGCTCTCCGAGACAGGGTTATGTGGTCCTGAGCCACCTTGGACCCCGGTTAGGCTTCAGTAGGACCCAGCCCCCACACCCACTCCTACTGCACACATGTGCACCCACATGCACACACCCTGTCTGGGCAGGTGGAACCAGCAGCACGAGAACCTCGAGAAGCTGAACATGCAGGCTATCCTTGATGCCACGGCCAGCCAGGGCGAGCCCATCCAGGAGCTGCTGGTCACCCATGGGAAGGTAGGTTGGAGTCACAGGCAGGGTTCCTGTCTTCTCACCACCCCCCATCCCCACCAGTCTAGCCCTCAGGAACACCCTGGGTGCCTGCACTTCCCTCTGGCTGGCACCCCTGTCCTCCCCAAAGGAAAAGGAAAAGTGTGTTACATATTTGATTTTGCAGCCCTATGGGACAGGGCCCTGGCCTGCCAGGTGGGGTGTAGGATGTGAGTTGATTAGGGAGATAATCCTGGACCCTTGAACAGCCTAGGCTGTAGGGGGAGGGCCCAAGTTCTAAAGGCATTCCTGAATAGACTGTCGGGCTAGAGGGGGGCACCCACTAAAGTGGGGTGGGACTTTGGCATAGAAGAAGGCAACCTTCCCAACATGAGAGAGAGGGAGTTAGAAACCAGGGATTGGCTTAACTGGAATGTGAGCCAGGAGGTGGCACCAGTAGATGACCTGAAATATCGCTTGACAGAAAGATTCCTCTGCAAGGAAAAGGTGGAGCCCCCTACTGGAGTATGAGGTAGGAATAGGGCACTGTGAAGGGCCTTGAATAAGAGCAAGGCCAAGGGCTTCCCTGGTGGCGCAGTGGTTGAGCGTCCGCCTGCCGATGTAGGGAACACGGGTTCGTGCCCCGGTTCGGGAAGATTCCCACATGCCGCGGAGCGGCTAGGCCCGTGAGCCATGGCCGCTGAGCCTGTGCGTCCGGAGCCTGTGCGTCCGGAGCCTGTGCGTCCGGAGCCTGTGCGTCCGGAGCCTGTGCTCCGCAACGGGAGAGGCCACAACAGTGAGAGGCCTGCGTACCGCAAAAAAAAAAAAAAATGAGTGAAAGAACAGGAACGAGAGAGGGAATGAGCAGGAGGCTGGCCTGAGGGGTACACTTGAATGGGGGAGGACCTGACAAGGGCTCAGGTGCAGGGGGAGCATGGCAGCCTGGGGACAAGGTAAGGGCCAGTAATAGGAAGCCTGGGGAATGCCCCCACAGAGATGTCGGGTACAGCTGGAAATGAAGGTCTAAGGCCCAGGAGCGAGATCAGGAAGGAATTCATGGAGCAGAGGAGAGTCTGGAGCCCAGGGGAGTTTGAGGAGGGCTGGGCTGGGCTGAGCCAGAGTATGGGAGGGTTGCCAGCCTAAGTAGGCCCACCTCATCATCCCTGTCCTTCCCCTCCCCTTCAAAGATCCCGACGCTGGTGGTGGAGCTGATTGCAGTGGAGATGTGGAAGCAGAAGGTGTTCCCTGTGCTGTGCAGTCTGGAAGACTTCAAGCCCCCAAACACTTTTCCCATTTACATGGTGGTGAGCCATCGGTTCATACCCCTTCCCACCCATTCAAAGGGCCCTGGACTAGAGAGAGTAGCTGGTAGCCCCTATCCCTCTCTCAGCAGCCCTGTCCTCCTCTTTATCTGACAGTTACACCATGAGGCCTCCATCATCAACCTCCTGGAGACAGTATTCTTCCACAAGGTGAGGCACCAGCCCTGCCCATTGGCTAGCCTAGGCCGGGGTCTGGCAGCAAGGGGGGTTGTGTCTGTTTGGCAAGGGCATCAGAGGCAGAATGTTTCTCCTCCACCTGCCCCTCAGGAGGTGTGTGAGTCAGCAGAGGACACCATCTTGGACCTGGTGGACTACTGCCACCGCAAACTGACTCTGTTGGTCGCCCAGAGTGGCCATGGTGGCCCCCCTGAGGAGGAGGAGTCCCAGTATGGCACCCCCATGCAGGTGGGCTGAGGTTTCCAGGGGTTGGCAAGGGCTAGACCCAGGCTCCCCTAGCTTGAACACCACGTGCCCCACCCCAGGAGCTGCAGAAGCAGGCAGAGCTGATGGAATTTGAGATCGCACTGAAGGCCCTCTCAGTGCTGCGCTACATCACAGACTGTGTGGACAGGTGGGCTGTCCTGCTAAGCTGGGGCCTGCAGTGGAGGGCTGGTAGTCTGGGCCTGTAGCCTCAGCTCACCTCTCCATCCACGTCCCTAGCCTTTCCCTGAGCACCTTGAGCCGCATGCTCAGCACCCACAATCTGCCCTGTCTCCTGGTGGAACTGCTGGAGCACAGTCCCTGGAGCCGGCAGGAAGGCGGTAAGGTCCTCCTCCACCTGCCTAAGCCCCAGTTCACTGCTTCCAGGACATCCTCCAGGATTGATGGGGTGGGCAGCTTGCACACAGGCAGAAAACTTTGCCCCCTTGACCACAGAGAATACCAGGATGCCTCACCCAAAGTGGGCCTAGACCTGGACTCTGCAGCAGGCAGGGCCTGTGTGTCTACCACTGAGGACTCACCCTGCTCTGAAGTGAGCAGCGCCCCAGCATGGGCACATCCTGTGCCCAGACAGTGGTCAGTCCCTAGCCCGCACAGCTGGCTCACTCACAGAGCATGCAACGCCTGCACACGGTATGCTGGTTCCTCTCCCCAGGCAAGCTGCAGCAATTTGAGAGCGGCCGTTGGCAGACAGTGTCCCCCTCAGAGCAGCAAAAGCTGAGCAAGTTGGATGGACAGGTATGGATCGCCCTGTACAATCTGCTGCTAAGCCCTGACGCCCGGGCCCGCTACTGCCTCACAAGCTTTGCCAAAGGACAGCTACTCAAGGTAGGAAACTCCTCCCACACCAGTCACCACCGCCCCAGCACTGCCCCATGCCTCCCTTGATGTTTATTTTTGCCCACTCACCTCAGCCCCAGCCCTGTCTCCACACCTTGGGCCTCAGGTGACACAGCAGCTAGTAGGACATTGGTCCCACTGGCACCCTCAGCTCAGCCCAGCTCAGGCCCTCTTTGTTCCTCAAGCCTCTGACCAGCACCGCTTCACACTGGCCTCCCCTGGACACCCTTGCAGCTTCGGGCCTTCCTCACAGACACACTGCTTGACCAGCTGCCCAACCTGGCAGACCTGCAGGGTTTCCTGGCCCACCTGGCCTTGACCGAAGCCCAGCCCCCTAAGAAGGACCTGGTGTTGGAACAGGTGGGCACTAGGAAGTTAGTTGTTCAGGACCACTGCCCACTTTACCAGCTCCTCCCTGCCACTCTCCACTTCTCTTCCCCAGATCCCAGAAATCTGGGAGCGGCTAGAGCGAGAGAACAGAGGCAAGTGGCAGGCTATTGCCAAGCATCAGCTGCGGCATGTATTCAGCCCCTCGGAGCAGGAACTGAGGCTGCAGGCACGAAGGTGAGGCCTGCTGAGCTGGCAGAAAGGGTAGAAGGGAGGCAGAAGACATGGATGTGGGTAGGGCTGCTCTCGTCCACCCACCCACCAGGTCCAGCCAAGTCCTCCTGACTCTTTTCCCAGGTGGGCGGAGACCTACAGACTGGACGTGCTAGAGGCAGTGGCTCCAGAGCAGCCCCGCTGTGCCTACTGCAATGCAGAGGCCTCCAAGCGCTGCTCACGATGCCAGAATGAGTGGTATTGCAGCAGGTGAGGGTATCCTAGGACCTTGGACCCCTGAGTCCCACTGCCATACCTCTCATAGCACGGCATCCTCACTGGCCCATTTGCCTGCAGGGAGTGCCAAGTCAAGCACTGGGAGAAGCATAGAAAGGCTTGTGTCCCGGCAGCCCAGGGTGACAGAGCCAAGTGAAGGCTGCAGCTGCTGAGGGCTGAGCACCCATGCCATACAACCCCGTGCCCCTGAACCTCTGGATCTCAGTCCGGCCTCTGCAAGCGCCCCAGCCTCCCAGGTGGTGAGGATAGCAGACGGGAAGAGCTGCTGACCCATCTCCCCCAGCAAAGCACTCGCCACTTCCTGCTCCATCCGGCGGGTAGGCTTAGGGTGCAGCCTCAGCAAGCTGGGGCAGGAAGCCTGGGCCGGGGGCAAGGATCGGATGTGAGGACCCTCTTCCTCCAGTACAGTAAAGCTAGCTTCCAGAAACACGCCTGTTTCCGCGTGGCCCTTTGAGGTCGTCGTGGTTGTTAGGGGGAGGGGAATTGCTCGCTAGATGAAGGGAGGATAGGAAACGGAGGGCGGGGACTCCGCGAGAGCAGCCCCTCGCTGAGCCCGCCGCCCCACTCCGCCTGCGGGCCGACACAGCCCGGGCGCCCAGGTTTCCATTGCGCCTCTCTCCTCCGCTCTCCCGCCGCTCTGCCTGAATCCCGGGGGCGGCACCGCATCGGGGCCCGCCCCGCTGCCCCGCCCGCCCCGCGCTCGCTTGAGCCCAGAGCCGGCGGGACTCCCGGCCCGACAGGGCCATGTCCGCTGAGCCTGAGCTCATTGAGCTGCGGGACCTGGCACCCGCGCGGTGCGCCGCCCCGGGCCGCACCCGGCTCGAGCGTGCCAACGCACTGCGCATTGCGCCGGGCACAGCGCGCAACGCCGCAAGGCAGCTGGTCCCAGGCCGCGGCCACCGCTTCCAGCCCGCGGGGCCCACTACGCACACATGGTGCGACCTCTGTGGCGACTTCATCTGGGGCGTCGTGCGCAAGGGCCTGCAGTGCGCACGTGAGTAGCGGCCCTGTGCGCTGGCGGGAGACAAACGGGTGGCCAAGGGGCAGCACCGTCGCTGAGGGCCGTTGGGACGGAGGGGGTTGGCGGGTTCGGTTCCCACGGACGAGGTCCGTTACCTCTACCCCATAGCATAAGAGAGTGCGGGCCGATGGTTTATAACCTTGCCAAGCTCCACCTGTGTCTGGGACATAGGCAGAGGCTGTTGCCTGTGAATAACAAGGTGCTGCTTTCAATTTTAAAGGGTGCCTTGGCCCTTCTTGAGAAAGGCATTGTGCCTACCAGTCTCTGAGTTCATATTCCCACACCCGCCCCTTCCCAAAGATTCACTCGCCAAGTCCTGCTGCAGAATCCTTGCCGTGAAGGGAATTTACTCACCTATGGGAGAAGGCCTGGAAAAAGTCAGAACCTTGGGTGGGCCCCCTGCAAGCAGGAGTTTTGAGTATTTAGCAGATACCTATTGCAAGTTCAGTCAACCAGGTGCTAAAACATGAAACACAGCCACACACTAGCTGGTGCTTCTGCCCTCCCAGGAATCACCAGCAAGCAGAGGTTGCTCTCCCACTGGCTATATACCAGCTAGAATCACTTGGAATGCTTTTACAGCCCTCCAATGCTTGGACCCTACCACGGACCTGCTGATTCAATCACTGGGAGTGTACCAGCAATTTTTAAAAACAGATCCTTCTAATGTGCAGCCTGGGTTGAGAATCACTGCTCTGGCCCATTTAGGAACTTAGGGAAGGTGTCCCAAGCCTGTGTGTGCCTGGAGACCCTCTCATCTAGTACAGGAGTTTGTCCTTTATTCAGCTGGGAGGAGCACGGGAGTTGTGACAGAACACAAAGCATGAACAAGGGCTCGGATACAGCAGTGTTCCCAAGGAGAAATAAAGTGGCCATGGAAATGAAAAACAGGACAATTTGGGTGTGTGTCAGAGGCAGAAACAAGAGCGGAATCAAGGATGAGTTGGGGTGGTTTTGTTTTGTTTTGCCTCAACTGGGAGAATGGTAGCGACTTTTGGTGAGCTGAGGAACACTGGCAAGGGTAAGGATGAGGAAAAGTGAAGAATTAAAAGGGGTAGGAAAGTGAGTTAAATTCTGGGCATGTTGGGTTGAAATGTTTAGTAGACACCCAAATGAAGATAGTGACACATAGGATTTGATCTCAGTGGGGAGGTCAGTGATGGAAGCCTTGGATCTGGGGTAGGTCAGCGTACACAGAGAAGGGAAGCGATCAGAACTGAGCCTCGGACACACCACCATTAGATCTAGAAGTTGAAACAGAACTAAAGGAGCTGAGCAGGAGCTGCAGGGGGGTGGGAGGAAAACCGGGGTAATGGGGGCCCCCGGGAGCTAGCATCAGACGATGCTGAGGAGGTGAAGACGGAGACGGGACCGCCGGATTCGGCGGTACGCAGGAGTTTCCTGGAGGGAGGGGCAAGCCTGACCGGAATGGGTAGAGGGTGAAGGCGAGGAATTAAGAGTGTTTGTAGACCAGTGTTGGTAAGTTTTTGGTGTGAGGGGAGTAGAAACAAATGACAACTAGAGGGGGGCCACTGGGTTAAAAGTTTTTAATTTTTTCCCTTCAAGTAAATGGGCGGAGGGAGGGACGCTGATAATGAGGAAGGGGGAAGTTCTGCCCTAGGCTCTAGAAATGCAACTGTTGAGCAGGCCTGGATCCCTAACCGCCTGAGGCCTTCCCGCCAGTTTCAAGACGCCGGGGGACCAACTCTAAGATCTGCGTAGCAGTGGGCGGTAACGGGGCCTGAAAAAAGGCCGATCATGCAGAACACCGCGAGCAACGGCCTTCACCCCGAGGCTTCGCTTCTGCCCTCGGGACGCTTCTCCGAGCTGGTGCTGGGGTTCCTCTGCCTCACGGCCAGCCCTCTCTGCAGATTGCAAGTTCACCTGCCACTACCGTTGCCGCGCGCTCGTCTGCCTAGACTGCTGCGGACCCCGAGACCTGGGCTGGGAACCGGCGCTGGAGCGGGACACGAATGTGGTGAGCGCGGGACCGGGGAGCTTACAGGCAAGGCAGGTATGCGCTGACGAGCGGGCCACACTGCCGGCGTTCCCTAGGGCCGCCTGGCGCTACGCGCAATGAACGTTCTGATAGCCGACTTCCCGGCGGCAGAGAGTAGCTAATTCTGCGCGCGGGCTCGAAGGGGTGCCGGTGGTGCTGACTCGGCCCTTACCGCCCGGAGCCACCGAGGCTCCGAGCAAGCACAATTTCCGCACCTTCCCACAGCCGCATCCGGTCTTGAGGCCACGCTGGTGCACATGCGCACAAGTTCCAACTAGTTTCCTGTGGGAGGTGGGGCCTGCGAGGCGGAGCTGAGCTGAGCTGCCAGAGCGATGAGATCATTCCTGGAGGCGAGGCGCGTGTGGCCCCGCCCTTCGACATTCGTCCTCCAACGAGATGAGAGCTAGATCCGCGCTGTCTACGTTTCAGTGTTAACGGTTGCGGCGCGGACACTGGTTCCGGCGCACGCGCACACGCGCCTGGGGCGGTGGTGGGAGGCTACGGGCGCACTGGAACCGGCGGGCGCGGCGATGGGCGAGGCGGACGCGGGGACTCCCTCTTTCGAGATGACCTGGAGTAGCACGACAAGCAGTGGTTACTGCAGCCAGGAGGACTCGGACTCAGAGCTCGAGCAGTACTTCACAGCGCGTACCTCACTGGCGCGCAGGCCGCGCCGGGATCAGGTGGGGGCCGCGGGTTGCGGGAAGCGGGCTGGGGGCGGTCGCTGGGACCCCGCTCCTCCCCAGTAAGTTGCCTGGTCGAGAGCTTGTGGGCAGCCCTTGGGTCGAGTTGCCTGCCGTGAGCGTGGACCAGCCCTCGGAACCGTGTGTTGGGCTTTCAGCGCGTCGGTACTGAGAGCTGAGACCTTGCTGTTTCTGTCACAGACCGGTTGAACCAGGGGAAGCAGCTAAGTGGCATGGGGTAGACCAGGGACAGGCATTATCCACCGATTACTAAGGCTGACTGCGCAGTCTAGACTAACACCTCTATTTCCGCGTGCGGGCGCTCCCACCCCCTCTCTGGGGGACCAGGAGGAAGTGGAGGGGGAGGAGTCCTCGCCGGGAATTGAGAAGGGTGTTTAAGAGAGAGGCAAGGGAAGGTCCAGGTCCCTCCGTTTGCACTCCTGGATGGAGGCAGCTTGGTCCCCATCTCTTGCCGGTCCTGGCCTGTCACCAGCTACTGGACTGTGGAAGATTCTGAGCCTCCCCTCCTCTAAAGTGGACCAGGAGTGCTCGCTTGGGCAGCATATATAGTAAAGTTAGAGCGGACCTGGAGAAAGGGGATCTGGGAATGGATGGGAAGGAAGCCTTGTTCTGGACTGTAAGCATCCAGGAGCACTTTATCCACAAGAGGTGGGGAAGGCTAGATTGTAAAATGCCCTGAGAGGGGTCAAGAGAGATAGGGGTTACTAATCCAGGACTATAAATTGCAGTGCTGGAGCAGCTGTGCCTCTCGGAGTCTCCCAGGTGTCCCCATCATCAGAGACCTCTGTGATGTGTGCCATGAGTGTGGCCGCCAGGCTCAGATCACTGTTTCGGAGATGGTACACCTCAGAAGAGCACCCTGGCCAGGGCATCGGGAAAGAGAGATGGGGACCATGAAGTAAAGTTCAGTATACCTGGCAGCAGTGGGGCAGAATTCCTTACATGAGTCAAGAAAAGGGAGTTGTGGATAACTCTTTAGGGGAAAATTCTATACCTGGAAAGCTGAGCCCAGAGTTTGGGTGCAAGGTTTGAGTGTGGATCCCTGGGACTGTCCGTGTGTCACTCAGGCCTGAGCCATCTTCCATTGTGGAAAGGTGAGAAAACCACAAGACACTAACCAATTGAAAAGGAGGCTGGGGAGTCCCAAGTTGTATGTAAAATAAAACCATCAGTCACTATGGACAGTGGCAGAGTAGAAGGTGGGTGGCTATAGTGTCGCAGAAGGGAAATTCCATGGTATCCCTCTGGGACAGCTGTTGGAATCCTCCTCCAGCAGTCAGCTTCGGAAAATGGAAAAAGATACTCTTCCTCCTCTAGAATCCTGGGAGGACAGTGCAGTACCTCCAGTCCAAGTCCCTTGTTTTATGAATAAAGATACTGAGAGAGGTTCACCTGGAGAAGGGAAGGAGCTGGAACTGAGGTCACTGCATCCCAGCTCAGGGCTCCTGGATAACCCAGGAAGGGAAGAGGAAGGACCCAGGCTAGAGCTCAGAGCCATCACAAGGAAGGGGAATGAGTTAGTGCCATCTCTTTGATCACCCTGTTCTGTAAGTAGAATTCTCTTCCTTTTTGCCCTGGCACTAGTCTGCTCAGCTTTCCTCCTGCCCCTAGCACCCCTTCCATCCTGACACTCCTTCCCACTGGGGTACTTCTTCCTGTCTCAGGCCCTCTCCTTGGGCCTGAACAAACACATCCACCCTTTATTCCCAACCTCCAGCCCTTATTCTACCTCCCAGATCCCTTGTTTTCCAGGGTCCAGACCATTTGTTCTTACTAGTCCTACAGGGTTTCCCACTGTCTCCAACAAGGTTTCTGCTAGAGTTTTTTTGTTTTCTTTTGTTTTCAATATTTATTTGTTTATTTATTTGGTTGCTCCAGGTCTTAGTTGTGGCACGCAGGATCTCCGTTGCAGCATGCGGGATCTTTTAGTTGCGGCATGCAGGATCTAGTTCCCTGACCGGTGATGGAACTTGAGCCCCCTGCATTGGGAGCGTGGGGTCTTAACCACTGGACCACCAGGGAAGTCCCTAGAGTTTTCACTTCTCAATGCTCTTTTCCATCTAGGAGACTTTTGGAAACTTGGGGAAGCAAATAGGGTGCAGTTCCCACCCCTCCCCCAGTCTCAGTCCTCAGTGCCATGTACTTGCTGGCCACTGAACAGCAGCAGGTTCTAGGTAAAGAGCATACTGCTAAAAGGCTGTGGACTCTACCCTACCCTACCCCCTCACCTGTCCTTCCTGTTGTCCCCTTGAGATGGTTTAAGCTTAGGGGGCTCCAAGGCAGTAGTCAGGAAGAAGCCTGGCTGTCCTGGGCTCAGAGCTGAGCACAAGG
Organism: Phocoena sinus; assembly: GCF_008692025.1. Taxonomy (NCBI): domain Eukaryota; kingdom Metazoa; phylum Chordata; class Mammalia; order Artiodactyla; family Phocoenidae; genus Phocoena; species Phocoena sinus. The sequence continues at coordinate 38,101,491 of NC_045773.1, forward strand.
TTAAGCTTATTCTGCAGGAGACCCTCTGATGGGAACTCCCCTGGGACAAGGCATTGGTCAGTGATGATCTCAGCTGTGTCTGTGACACTCTCATTCCTACTAGGGCCTATCTGACGTCAACAGGAGGTAAGGGTGATGCAATGGGACCAAGGGAGTTTGGCAGAAGCCCTGGCCCATACTCCACCCTTCAGACAAGAATCCAGTCCCTGGAGGAACAGAGGAAGAGCTGAGTGGTAAAGCTAACACCTTTGGGCTAAACCTCTAGACAGCAGAGAGGAGGTACATAAGCCTCCCTGTTTGGAAGTTGTGGGACAGGCTTTACCAGGAGGCTGCCCATGCCAACCTCTGGCAGATAGGAGCCTGGCCTGAAGCTGCCTTTTGTGCAGATTGGGTCAAGATCAAATGGCATGTCATAGTGGATTCCTCACTATGTCTGAGACATGAAGGGCTGGCCCAAGTCCCTCACGAAGGAGGTTAAGGTTGTAGATGTTGCCCTTTTCCTCCTGCCCACTGGTGGCTGAGCTCCTGGTGTGTACCATTCCCCATACCTCTCACCCTGCAGTGGGCCATGGCCAGGGCAGAGTGGCAAAGTGGACTGTCTTCTCCAGGGTACACCCTGACCCCATCCAACTAGGGTGCTGGGATCAAGCTGTTCCTTTTCAGAGTCCCCGATCTTTTCCTGGCTCCTAGCCTTGTGTTTTTCGTTGCCTTGGTTTTAAGGTATTCTTAGGGCCTCACCCAGTGCTGAGGAGGCTCCAGGCAGGTGGCAGAGAAGCCAAATGATTCTGCCTTGGCTGTCTCCATCCATAGCATGCAGAACCAAGGGCAGTGATGGGTTCTTCTCATCAGGCCTCAAACTTTGTTGTCAGTTTCCAAAGGCTTCCCACAGGCCATTTTTCAGAGTGGTCCACCCAGGGCTTACCTCCTTGCCCGTGACATGCATTGCAGAGGAATGGGTTTCATAAGGATCCTATGTCCATGCTTGCCCATCTTTCAGGATGAGCCCGTGGAGTGGGAGACACCTGACCTTTCTCAGGCTGAGATTGAGCAGAAGATCAAGGAGTACAATGGCCAGATCAACAGCAACTTGTTCATGAGCCTGGTGAGTTGACAGCCTGTTTTGGAGAGAGACAGGAACCCAACTGTGTGCCTGATGCCCAAAGGGTCACAGCTGAGGTATTCTTGGGTAGACCCTAGCAGTGATTTATTCACACCCAGCCTAGCCCCAAGTGGACTGGTAGTGCCCAAATCTGTTCCATCTCATCTGGCATCTAGTCATGGTTTGGTTTCTCCTCTTTAGAACAAGGATGGCTCCTACACAGGCTTCATCAAGGTTCAACTGAAGCTGGTGCGCCCTGTCTCAGTTCCCGCCAGCAAGAAGCCACCCTCCTTGCAGGATGCCCGGCGGGGCCCAGGGCGGGGTACAGCTGTGAAACGCCGCACCTCCTTCTACCTGCCCAAGGATGCTGTCAAGCACCTGCATGTCTTGTCACGCACACGGGCACGCGAGGTCATCGAGGCCCTGCTGCGCAAGTTCTTGGTGGTGGATGACCCCCGCAAGTTTGCACTTTTTGAGCGGGCTGAGCGCCATGGCCAAGGTGGGCTTCCCACCCCACCCCACCATGTGTGAGGGTATATATGCATGTGCCTGTGCACGTAGGAGCTGAGGGGGCTGGGCCTGCCTCTAATCAAACACTCCCTTCCCCCTGCCTGGCTCTCAGTGTACCTCCGGAAGCTGTCAGATGATGAGCAGCCCCTACGGCTACGGCTCCTTGCAGGGCCCAGTGAGAAGGCCCTAAGCTTTGTCCTGAAGGAGAATGACTCTGGGGAGGTGAACGTGAGTAACAGCCCTCCTTAGTTTCTTGGTTGTGACTGGGCAGGACTGGGGGGTTGCAGGCTTGAAAGAGGAATAGGGCTGCAGACAAACCCTGCAAAGCCTCTCCAGGAGTACATGAGCCTTATAGCTAAAGTGAAGGCTTCCAGGAAACTCATGCCAAGGTCTAGGGCTTGTCCCAAGAAGCCAGGAAGAACTGTCTTGGCGCACTGCTCTTTCCTATTGTGGAAAGTCCTCAGGAGATGCAGGAGTCCATCTGATGGCATTCTGATCTCAGGCCAGGTCAAAGCCACACAGATGGGCACGGGACAACATGCAGGCACCCACTTCAGGCATTAGAACCTTTTACCTGGAAGCTGTACAGCTCCAAGGTAGTGCATCTGCAGAGTGAGATCAAACTCAGAGAGAGTGGGCATGACCTGTTCAAAAGTAACTAGGGAATGTTTGGTTTGGTTGCCTGTCCACGAGGTGACTGCCCTACTTTGTGGGGCCCATCTTCTATATGGATTGTTGTTGGGAATCCTAACACAGACCATTCAGGCAAGAACCTGACATTAGAAAGCCCCATCCTAGTTGTGTGATCGTGATGCACTGGTGTTCTTTGGGGAGAGCCTGCTGGTTTGGCAGTGGCCTGCTGTAGCCTGTGTCTCCCTTCTCCCCCTACAGTGGGATGCTTTCAGCATGCCTGAGCTACACAACTTCCTACGCATCCTGCAGCGGGAGGAAGAGGAACATCTCCGCCAGATCCTGCAGAAGTACTCGTATTGCCGCCAGAAGATCCAGGAAGCCCTGCATGCCTGCCCCCTGGGGTGACCTCTCGTACCCCTGGGTGGAAGGAGGAGAGTAGGCAGCGCCAAGGGCGTGCCGTGTGAGTGTGCAAAGGGCCACGTGGCCCGAGGAATGAGTGTGCATGGAGGCCCTCTCTTGCTGGGGGAATGAGCCCAGAGAACAGCGAAGGAGTTGGCCCCCTGTGTCCACCAGTGGGTGTAGCAGAGCATGGCTCTACATCCTTCTGCCCTTTGTGTACTGGGTCATGGTGGGCCAGGGTTGCCCTGGGAAGCTGCTCCAGGCTTGCAGCAGGGGTAGAGGAGACAGAAGTCTCCTTAATTTGTGTCTCAGATATGAGAATCTTGGAGACCCTACGAACAGAATAGGGTCATGTTTGCAGGGATGAGGGCCCTCACCTATGGTGAAAGGTTGTGTGTTTCGGGTCTTGGATGGGGTCTCAGGACAGTCCTGTCAGAACCGAGGGTGGGTATTTAAGGTAAGACAGGCATCAAGAAAGAGTCTAGGGTTCCCTCTACAGCACCCTCTGACTCCTCACACACCCTGGGGTCAGGGAGTGCTGGCTCATGGTGCAACAACAGTGCCTCTGCCTCCTCCAAGGAGGATGTCCCTGTGCCAGGGTCTGTGTGAGTGTGGGCACTGTCCCAGGTCTGTGCCTTGTTTGCCAGTCAAAGCCAGGGTCTTTCCCTTGGGTATTTTTGATGATGTGTGCGAATGTATGTAATATTTTGTGGCCTCAGTTGAATGCCTCCTGTGGGGGAAGGGGTGGGGGTGACAGTCATCAGGGCCTGGGGTCTGAGAGAATTGGCTAAATAAAGATTTAAGAATTCTCCTGCTTTTGGATTCTTTATTATGGGCCCTCATCTGCAGTTGCCCCTCATGCCAGTGGCTGCCGAGGTTGATGGACAGGCTCAGAGCACCTTTTCAAGTGGGACTATGGGACAAATTTGTGAAGGATGTGGTGTATGGATATATACTGAGTCATCACTCAAACCCCGGGGCTCAGGTCGTGGTGGGGGAAAGAACATCGGCTGCAGCCAGAGCTTAGGGAAACCACACACTCCAAGCTGTGGAAGGCGCTTCACCAAATATTGAGATAACTACTGTGGATCAGACACTGCTCATGGCACCGAAGGTACAGATATGTTAACTCTTGCCTTCATGAAGCATGGCTTCTGGTGGATCTGGAAAGAATTCTGAATTTGAAGTTCTTCAGCCCTGAATGTAGATATACAGCTACATTAAGCCAATTCCTTAATTTTCCTTAGGTTCAGTTTCTTTGCCACGTGCCACAGTGGGGATCGTAAAAACGGTGTGGGGATAGAATGAGGGCAGACGGGCACTGCCCAAACTGGCCTAGGGTCAGGCCCTAAAGTGCTGCTTTGGTTGGGCAGGCTCGCTGAGCCTGACCTCTGGGGGTCGGGGACTTCGGAGCCGCAGTACAAGCTGAAGAAACCAGGTGGAGGACACAGGAACCGCTTTCCAGACTGAGCTGCCCCAGCTGGAGAGGGCGTGGCCTGCTGGGACCTGGCGTCTCGCAGTGCATGCTGGGATACCTAGCATCTGAGGGCAGCTATTAGCCCAGCCCCGCGGACCGACGAGAGAAGCAGCCAATCAGAGGCAGGAGCATACGCAGTGTTCGGAAGCGGAAGTGAGGTTTCCGTGGAGACAGCGGAGCCTGCGGAAGGCGGCGGCGGCGGCACCTGCGAGCGGAGCCCTAGGCGGGGCATGGCGGCGCGGACGGTCCTGTGAGAGCGAAGCTGCCGCGGGGCCCGCCATGCGCCGGCGGCCCTGACATGGGCGCCAGCGGCTCCAAAGCTCGGGGCCTGTGGCCCTTCGCCTCGGCGGCGGGGGGCGGCGGCCCGGAGGCGGCTGTCGCTGAGCAAGCTTTGGTGCGACCGCGAGGCCGAGTCGTGCCCCCCTTCGTATTCACGCGCCGCGGGTAAGGGCGTGGGGTTCCGCCCCCGGGAGGACAGACGGGCGGCTGGGTGCCCCGCGTCATGGGGCGCTCCCGCCGCTGTACCCCCTACACCCGAGTCAGGACGGTTCCCATATTTCAGGCTCCCAGAGGAACAAGGGGTGGGGAAAGCCGAGCAGTCGGTTCCTGGCGGCCTGGCTGCTCTGAAGGTCTCCCGAGGAGAAGAGTGGGCCTGAGGCTTGTCCCTGGGCAGGCCCTCCTCACGGTGAAGCTAAGATAGGGCCTCCCTGAGACTTCAGAACCTCTTCCTTTCATCCCATCCATCCTAGCCTGCAAGCTGAAGGCTCCTATCCTCCCTCACCTCCAGTTCTCTCTCGGGGAGAATGACCCTCTGTTTTGTCTGTTTCCGTTCCCCACAGTGGTGGGGTTGGACCTCTCTGGGTAGTGGCCGGGAAAGCAGGACTGGTCCCCAGCGTTGGGGATGGGGCCTGGGGAAAAAGACCCTCACCCAGGTATGTTTCCCAGATCTGGAGCACTGACCTCCCCCCTCCCCTAAGCGGCCCAGACAGGAGTACTAGATTGGCCTGGCTGTGATGGACCCTGGGGAGTGACACTCAGGTGATGCTGGAGATTTGGCTGTAGATACTAGGGGGACCCCAACAGTGGCAGTTTGGCTGCATCAGCCACCTGGATGGGGGAGGATGCAGGCTTTTTCTCTTTAGGCTCCCTCCTAGCTCAGGCATCTGCTATCTCAGGCTTTGGCCCTGGGCCAGCAGTGTCTTCTGGAGTGAGACCAACATGCCCAGGCCACCATCCTGCCCACTCTAGAAGCCCTGGGTGAAGGCAAGGGCCTGATGGAACGGCTACTCTTGCTGAACAAACCAGTGATTTTTTGGTATGGCCTCTCTTCTCATAATCTGACAGAGTAGCACTGGCCACCACCCCACTCCCCACTTCCTTCTAGTATACCCCAGATACTAAGCAAGGGATTCTCCAGGCATACTAACCTCCCTTCCTCCCACCAAGGTTGTTCCTCCCCATTTGGGGGAGGGCATACTTACCTGTGATCTGTGGCATTTGCCATGACTAGGTTGGGGCTCCAGCCCAGCCTGTTCCCCTCTCCCTCTGCACAGCTCCATGTTCTATGACGAGGATGGGGATCTGGCTCACGAGTTCTATGAGGAGACAATCGTCACCAAGAACGGGCAGAAGCGGGCCAAGCTGAGGCGGGTACATAAGAACCTGATTCCTCAGGTGAGGGGCTGGGCAGTGGTCATAGAGCCTATGTTGATTGTGTGGAGGTAGACCCAGATGGCGTCTGCTCTTGTGGTGGGGGCTCTTGGGGGAGGAGCTGGGAGGAACAGGAAGGCTTCCTGGAGTAGGGGCCCTGAGCTGGCCCTCACTAGCCTCTGTTTCCATGGCAGGGCATCGTGAAGCTGGATCCCCCCCGCATCCACGTGGATTTCCCTGTGATCCTCTATGAGGTGTGAGCCTGGGGGGTGGCAGGCATAAACACCCCCTGCCCCAGCAAGAAACCCCCAGGCTCAAGGTGTGGCTTCCACTGAGGAACCTAGGCTGGGGCCACAACCGTGAATAAACTCCACTGGCCCGGAACCTTCAACTGTGAGCAGGGCAGTCCTACAATGCTGGTTGGGTGTTGGTTTGTATGTGGACAAGAGGTGGCTGGTGGCTGGCAAGGGCTGATGGCGGAGTTACCAGTCCACCTTTCCCAGCAATCCCTACAAGGAGCATGGCAGGGCATATGCTGTTCAGGAATGCCTGGTTCCTGTGCCCTTGCCTGGCCTGCATTCTTCCAAGCTTGCCTAGGGCCCAGCCCTGCTGGAGGCTACAGCACTTTACAAGTAAGGTCTGCCTTTTTCCAGCCCCAGGGCTGTGGGAGCTGTACACAAGTGGAACTTCCTTTCCCTCACTTCCTTTACCCTCTCGTTGGAGCATTTCAGCCGTTTGCTACCTCGATTCCTCCTGTGTTGGACAGAAGCTGGGGGCAGAACAAGCCTGATTCTTCCTGCCTACCTGCCCATCTGTTCCCACCCCCAGATGGATGGACAGTTTGCTGGCTGTTAATAGGTGTGGGAGGTTTCTCCCTCTACCCCGGGCTGGGCTGATCCCTCCCCACTGCAACTAGTTGCTGACCCCTACCCCAACTGAGAGGGCATAGGATGGGGATCAGGAAGGGCTCTGGATGCCTGTGCTTATGGGGTGTTGTCACATCCCACCTACTGTGTCTAATCCCCCTTGCCCTTACACATCCACCACCCTGTGATAAGGGACAGCACCCTAGGGCTGGTGCCAGTAGCTCTGAGGAGCCCACCACCCATTCCCCTACAGTATACCCATCCCTTCAGGATCAGTAAGAGAAAAGTACTGGAGCCCTGGGTAGGGACAGAAAGGAGAGAACAATCATAAAGGAATACTTAAAATGTGAAAGCTTGTAAATAGTCTAGTCCACGATGTTGGGGCAGAGTCTGATTTCTACATAAAAATGACTTTTTTTTTTTTTAATTCCTTACTGTGCAAACTCTGTTCTTTAAGCGTGTGAGAAATGGCTTGGGGAGGGTAGCCCTCAATCTAGGAAGGCTGTTGTGTTATTTGTTCAATAAAATTATTTGTAGACCCTGCATACAAGAATGACATCTCTGAGGCTTGATACCCAGTATCTAGACCACCACCTGGGCATAGTAGGTGGGCCTGGGTGGGGGACTCTTGTTGCCCACATCTCCAGCGAGGCCCAGAGTGAGCATGAGCCTAGCCTGCGGCCATTCCAGCTACAATCAGCAGGTGGCAGTGTATTCACACAGACCTCATTGCAGACCCCCTCAGGATGGAGAGCCATTCGTACTTGTGTATTGTGTTCAATAAGCGGGGACCCCTGGAATTGGAAGGCCCTGGAGTACCTCACTAGGGATTGGCCCCATCTGCCTGACCTGAGGTGAGAGTGTGACCACACATAGGTCTGGAACAGTTGTCCTGCCCCCAGCTGTGCCAGCTGATGCCACGTGAGGTCACAGCCTGAGCCCCATGGACCTCCAAGGCCCAGCCTTAGGTGGACAGCAGCCAAGTGGGTACCACTGCCCTTGACCTACTGCAAGGCTCTGCAGCCCAAACCTACTTGCACTACCAGGAGAGTAGGCTTGGGGCTTCTGTTCTAGCAGGTAAAGCTCAGCTACCCAATACTTCCTCTGGTCCTTTCTGCCCTGTCTTCTCACCTGCAGTCTGCTCCCTGTGGACATTTGGCCTACACTTCTCAGGTCCTGCTATGAGGCTGGTTCTCTACTAGGCCTAGCCCTTGGCCATCAGCCCATCTCCCAGCAAGGGAGGAGGGAGTTCAAGGACACAGGCTGCTGGGTCTGGGAAGTTGGCCTACCTGTCTTTTGGAGGTTTAAACTTGTCAAGTGTGAAGCAGGATCACCCTCTGCAGCCTAGACTTGCAGTTTTTTTTGGGCACCTTCCCGTTTCCCCAATAAGATGCCAGGCATAAGGCCCTATCGTCGTCCTCCACTGTCCCTCCCACTGACTGCCCCAAGGCCAGGGTTCTGCCATGCTGGGTGGCAGCCCATCACCACTGTCCCAGTGTGGGGGAACTCCCTGTGGTGGGCCTGCCCTAGCTGACCCCAAAGCTGGAAACAATGGGGGTCATGGCTGTGCTTCCCCACTCCCTCCTACTGGGCTGTGCTTCCCCACTCCCTCCTACTGGGCTGTGCTCACTTCCTTCCTTCCTGAGGAAGTGTCCCTGCCCTGGGACAGTCTGGTCTGGCCTTTGTTTCCCCAGGGGCCCCCAGCCTTGGAGCTTTTAAGGCCTGTGTCCCTTGTGGAGCCAGCACAGTGGTCCAGGGACACCACCCTCCCATGCCATGTCCTGGACTCCTTGGTCATCAGGGTAGACTCTAGGATATGTTCCCATCTCCCCCAGTCCCCCAGTCTTACACAGCCTTCTGTTAGGAGAGCGGGCCTGGGCATGAAGGAGGTGGGCTGGTAGGGTCGGGGGGCGGGTAGGCTCAGGGTGATTTGAGGGTGTGCAGATTTGTACCTCTGGAGGGGTCTGCTGGGACCCTGCTGTAGCCCTCCTGGGAGCTAGCCGCGTTATGGGCACCTCCTTCCCACAGGAATACACCCCTTTCCTCACCCATGTGGTAAGGAGCCCCTTACTCTGCAGCATCTTAGTGAAATCCACCCAGGAACATCCTCTGGCAGGAGAGCACCCTGCAGAACCCTCCCAGGCCCTGCCCATCCCCCCAGCAGTCACCCACATCAACACATTGTCCACTCTGTCACACTTGGGATGCTTCCGCTCTCAGTGGAAAAAAATTGACTCAGCTCCTGTAAGTTCCCCCAACACCCCCACCCCAGGGCTGGTTCTCTTCTTCACCACCTGCTTTGGGGGATCATCTGCCAAACATCCCCCAAGTAGTTTGACTCCCCAAAACGCCACCACCAGGGCCTCTCCACTCACAAGCTGCTGGATTTGAGGATGGTTCTCAACCTTAAGGGCAGGTTGGGGAGAAAAGCTTTCAGTGTTAAGGAAGCTGCCAGCATGGGGGAGGCTGGCACCTGAACCAGGTCCCCCAGCCTTCCTGTCACCTGGTGCAGTTTGCTGGGCCAGGGCCTACTCAGGGGAAGGGTGGGGCGGGCAGCCAGCCTGCAGGGCACGCCGGAGGGAAACGGTCAAGGCGGTCCCCTCCCCCGCGCATGTTCCTGGCCCTTTCCTCTCTGAGGGGCAGCAGGAAGTGAGGAGAAAGGGCCAGGGCGGGAGGCGGGAGCGGGTGGGAGGGATGGGGTTTATCAAGCTGCCGGCGGGCTGCCCGGAGGGCAGCAGCTGGTGCGAGTAGCTTGTCTGGAGACTTACCCCGGGAAGGAGGGAGGCCGCCGACCTACTGGGCCGACGGACTCCCACACAGGTGAGCCCAGGGCAGACGACTGGTCTGCACCCTGGTACATGCGCTCGCAGCAGCGCTCCCTGCCTCTCCTCCCAGTCGCGCGGGCGGGGAATGGGCTGGCCATACAGACCCGAGCCCTTTGGGGAGCTGAGGATCCCGGGGGAGAGGATCTAGGAAGAGGCAAGGAATACTCCCCCCATTCCAGCTCCAAGCCTGCTCCCCAGAGGGAGGGGCTTACAGGACCAAAGGACTTAGGATACTGGGCAGAGGCCCAGGGGAAACCCTCTGGCTGGGCCGGCTTTCTCTGCCATCTGTCCAGGAACTTCTGCAAGGGTGGCAGCTTCCTCAGAGTTGAAAGGAAGCCTTGGGGGCTCCCACAGGCCCCCCAGAGACTGGACAGGAGGCGATGGGAGCCCAGGGATTGGCCTGTGCCTGATGCAGGTCGGGGGCAGGGGGACGCCCTATCCCCAGGGCCCGCTGGGCTTACTGGCCCCAGCCGGGCGGGCCTAGCTGCGACCCACAGCTCGTGTTGCCCGGACAACCACTGCCTCCACGCAGTCCTGGAAGAGCTAAGACGCGGGTGCTAGGCCCCCTCCCCAAGTCTGGCAGGGGGCGGGGATTCCCTTCAGACCAGGGTCGGGGGAAGGGAGCCCTGATCCGTAGGGGGCGGCACATTACTGTCCTGCGAGACCAGAGGTCGGCTCTGGTCACCGTCCCCCTTTCCATACAAAGGGGCCCCAGGACTGGAGACTACGCTCAGGGATGCTGAGCCAGATTCACTACTACCCCCGGCCAAGGCCTCGGGGTCCCACAGCACCTCCTTCTGGCCGGGTGACGGAACGCCACTTCCTTTATTCCCTCCCCGACCCCCGTCCTTTATGCTGTCCCTTTAAGCGGCTGGCCGCGTCGCGGAGCAGCGAGGACTGTACCACCGGCCGCAGGCTGCGGGGGGGAATTTGGGGCTGACTGGCCCTCACGGCTGAGACTCCACAAGAAAGCCCCATTTGGAGGGGTCTCACAGTTCCAGATTTATGGTCACATTCCTCGGCAGAGGATCTGGGGACCTTGGAGCCCAAAACGCAGCACTGGCTACCCGAAAGTCAGGCACACCTTTTCGACCCCGCCGCAAATCCTGCGCAGGGCCCGCCTCCGCGCTGAATTCTTAAAGGGCCCGCGGGCTGGGGGGGCGGAGCCAGTAGAGGCGCCGAACCGGGGCAGTGCCTGGTGGAGCGGCCGGAGCGGGCCGGGCTGGGGCGGGGATGGCGATGGCCATGGCGCAGGTCCCGGCGGCTCCCTGCGCGAGGTGAGGGAGGGCAGTGCGAGCCTGGCGGCTCTCTCCGCGGGCTCTGTTCTGAGCTCCCAGGGAGGCGGCCCAGGACCACCCCCCCAACTCTGGGCCGGGTTCAGCCCCCACGTGCGGGGCGGGGGCGGGGTCCCGGACAAAGGCCAGGTGGAGTGGGCTTTACCCCGGGCCGCTTGGCCCGCGGGCGCGATCATTTCTGGTAGCTGTAGAGGGAAATGCCGGTCTGCCAGCGCCACCGTGGGAGATCCACCACCCCTTTGTCCCCGCGGGGCCTCCACCAAGCTTGGGAGAGTGTCTTCGCTGAGACAAAGTCTATTAGCCTCGCTCTGATGCTGGGCGGGTGCAAAAAAAGATACCAGCTCTGGGGCTGTTACAGCTTCCTAGCTGCTTCATCAGCTGTGCCTTGCCTCACCCAAATGCTATGGTTTCTCAGGACCAAGAGTACTTCACAGGGTAGAGTGGGCCTCGGTTTGGGGCTCTCAGAAACCTTGTCCTGGGTGGTATTCAGCCATGTATGAGTCTGGGCAGTGAGTCTATAGCTCAATTCGTCCAGTTCTCAGAGAGGTCACAGACCTAACAAGTTCCTGCCCAGCCGTAGGCTACCTGCTCCAGGAAGGAGCCCTGGCAGTGAGTTCCTGCGCCTCAGTGGTCTGTGGTCTCTCAGACCTGTTATAGCCAATAACAGGGTCTGAACAACCCTGGGCACGGTGCCCTACACAGCATGGGCTTTGGGAGTATGGATGGGTTTGGGGTGGACACCTCCAGGATTCTATAGACTGATTTGCTGTCTCCCACCTTTCCCCCAGTTCCTGAGGTAGTGCCAGGCAGGTGACACTGTCTTCCTGCAGCCCCCAGCATGTGGGCAGGCCTGGGCCCTGCCGTCACACTGGCCCTGTTGTTGGCGGTGGCATGGGCCACGGAGCTGAAGCCCACAGCACCACCCATCTTCACAGGCCGGCCCTTTGTGGTAGCATGGGATGTGCCCACACAAGACTGTGGCCCACGCCACAAGGTGCCACTGGACCCAAAGGACATGAAGGCCTTTGATGTGCAGGCCTCACCTAATGAGGGTTTCGTGAACCAGAACATCACCATCTTCTACCGTGACCGGCTGGGCATGTATCCACACTTCGATTCGGTGGCGAGGTCTGTGCATGGTGGTGTGCCACAGAATGGCAGCCTCTGGGTACACCTGGAGATGCTAAAGGGACATGTGGAACGCTACATTCGTACACAGGAGCCTGCAGGGCTGGCAGTCATCGACTGGGAGGACTGGCGGCCAGTGTGGGTACGCAACTGGCAGGACAAGGACGTGTACCGCCGATTATCACGCCAGTTGGTGGCCAGTCGCCACCCTGACTGGCCACCAGACCGCATAGTGAAGCAGGCGCAGTATGAGTTTGAGTTTGCTGCACGCCAGTTCATGCTGGAGACACTGCGATTTGTCAAGGCATTTCGGCCTCGGCACCTGTGGGGCTTCTACCTCTTCCCCGACTGTTACAACCATGATTATGTGCAGAACTGGGAGACCTATACAGGCCGCTGCCCTGATGTTGAGGTCTCCCGAAATGACCAGCTGGCCTGGCTGTGGGCCGAGAGCACGGCCCTCTTCCCCTCTGTATACCTGGAAGAGACACTCGCTTCCTCCACACATGGCCGCAACTTTGTCAGCTTCCGTGTTCAGGAGGCCCTTCGCGTGGCTCACACCCACCATGCCAACCATGCACTCCCGGTCTACGTCTTCACGAGGCCCACCTATAGCCGCGGACTCACAGGGCTTAGCGAGGTATGTGCCTCCCAGGGCCCTGCCTTCGTCCTTGGGAAACCACTGCAGGCCTCCTGCCCCCAAGCTTACTGGCTACTCTATATCTCCTCACCTCATTATCTCTGTAACCCTATGAAAGGGTGGCATTGTTATCTCCATTTTGTGGATACAAAAATTGAGGGCCAGAGATGCTGAGAAATTTACCCAGAACTTCCCAGCAAATCCAGGTAGAGCAGGGACTTGGGCCTAGTATTCTGACTTTGCGGTCCATCCTGATAGGTACATACTAGGCTCAAGTGGGCCCTTGGCTTGGGAATGGGAGGCCAGAAGTGGGGGTGGAAATGGCTTAAACATTTAAGGAGAAAGTGAAACAGCTGCTGCCTAGGGGTGAGAAGGAGAGGACTGGGCTGCGGGGAGGTTAGCAGGTCTGAACAGGCTAGGGCCTGCCCACACTGTCTGTCCTTCTCACCCTGTGGTCTCAGTATTCCCCAGTGACCATCTCCTCCCCACGTAGATGGATCTCATCTCCACCATTGGCGAGAGTGCAGCCCTGGGTGCAGCTGGTGTCATCCTCTGGGGTGATGCGGGGTACACCACCAGCATGGTAAGTAAGACCCACCCAGCCTACTGGAGCTGAGTCTGCAGGGACAGGCAGAGCGTCTGTGCTTTTGGCTGCAAACCTCAAAGTGGTCCCCTCATCTGTCCCCCACCCAAGGAGCCCCAGTCCCAACAGAGAAGACACAGTCCCTCCCCTTCTCCCAGGAAGGGGGATTTGCTGTCCTGACCAGCTGTTGAGTTCCACTCTGCCCCATCTGCCCTGCTGGGTTCCAGTCCCTGCCCCCACCCCCTTCTTAGAAGGAATAGGAACAGTGAGGGCTCAGGCATGCGTGCGTGCGTGTGTGTGTGTGTGTGTGTGTGTGTGTGTGTGCATTGTTAAAAGAAGGTACAGTCACCACAGTGTAAACAGAGTTTCCATCTGGGCCTGTGAGCTGAGACAGCTGACCCTGATCCCTGACCTCTGCCCCCAGGAGACCTGCCAGTACCTCAAGGATTACCTGACCCGGTTGCTGGTACCCTACGTCGTCAATGTGTCCTGGGCTGCCCAGTATTGCAGCTGGGCCCAGTGCCATGGCCACGGGCGCTGTGTGCGCCGTGACCCCAGTGCTAATACCTTCCTGCACCTCAGTGCCAGCAGCTTCCGCCTAGTGCCTAGCCACGCACCTGGTGAGCCACAGCTGCGACCAGAGGGGGAACTCAGTTGGGCCGACCGCAACCACCTGCAGACGCACTTTCGCTGCCAGTGCTACTTAGGCTGGGGCGGCGAGCAATGCCAGTGGGACCGCAGGCGGGCAGCTGGGGGTGCCAGTGGGGCCTGGTCCGGGTCCCACCTCACCAGCCTGCTGGCTGTGGCCGCCCTGGCCCTCACCTGGACTTTGTAAGGGTCTCTCACGCAGCTGTCAGGCAAGCTGGCCTCTGCCACAAGGGCTCTGCTAGGCATGTAGGAGCCCACAAGGGGTGGACAAACCAGAGTCTGAAGGGGCAGAACCCCCTGGGATGCCCAGTAGGGTGTCCGTACCAGCTCCCACCCCCTGTTCTAAGGGGGAGGGACAGTCCCGTGGGAGGCCCCTTCTCTCCCTGCCAGAGAGGAAGAGGGGCACAGCTGGGCCGGGGAGGACCTGACCCTACTCCCCTGCCCGTGAATAGTTTATTATTATTATTTTGGGGTCTCTTTTGTAAATTAAATATGAAACAACTGCTTCTTTGCTTGGACTGTCTGTGCCTGGGCCAGGGCATGTGAGAGAGATTTCAGGGTCTTCCATATAAGGTTTGAGCTCAGTTCTGTCTCTCTGAGACTCTCTGCTGGCGACTTCTCATCTGTAAAATTCATTCACTGGGATCTGCAGGCCAGAGCTTCCCACTCTAGCTGTCCTGCTAGGGCAGGGGCCACTGGGAGTGGAGGGACTCACAGTCCACCCCAACACCAAGGACCTTGCTTTATCTATATTGATTGGAAAGCAGTTGGGTACAACCTTCTGTGAGGGATGGGGCTCATTGTGCTTCTCCTACTTGGTACTGTATCCCCAGCTGGGCTGGTGCCAGTCGCCTCGCCTTGCCCACCCAAGGAGAAAGGGGAAAGCGGATGTTTGATCTTCCCTGGCTGGGCAGGTAGCCAGATCACTCCTCCCTGCTGTTCTCACAGGCAAGGGCGGCTCCTCCACTCCCCAGTCCCAAGGACAGTGGACTTCAGCCACACGCACTTCTCCCCATCTAGCTCAGAGTCCTCCACTGGGTATGGTCAGGAGGAGGCAAGCAGGGCATTGGGATCTGAATCATGAGGTCCAGTCCCTGTCCCACTGCAGAGATGCATGATGGGGTGAGGGGGAGGCATCCTCAACAGTCAGCCCTGTAATGGCCATGGGAGAGCATAGCTTGTCCCCAGCTGTCCCAGGGGAGAGAAGTAGCAGCCAGAGCTGTCATACCAGCTCTGACCTGCTTCACTTCCTCTGCTTCTGAAGTGAGTTATTCTGGGTGGGGCCCTGCCCCTCCCCTCAGCCGTTGGACCCACACCTGGATTCCTCCTGTCCCTATCAGTGATGACTGATCCCCTGCCCTCAGATAATACCGGCTCGAGATGTACTCAAGAAACTGTCGATCAGTGAGGAGGGCACCCCAGCCACAAGGACTCGGGAAGTAGCCTCAAGGAAGTGCTTTCTACATTGAGGTTGGGTTGGGTTTTTTTTTTGGGTGTGGGGGGGCGCACCATGCACGGCACATGGGATCTTAGTTCCCCGACCAGGGATCGAACCACTGCCTCCTGCAGTGGAAGCACGGTTTCCTAACTCCTGGACTGCCAGGGAAGTCCCTACATTGAGAGTCCCTACACTGAGTTTTGAAAGGTGGGGGGGAAACTTGATGCTGGGAACAAAGCATGGGCAAAGGCTGGAGGAAGACAGAACACAAATGGAGACAGAGTTTGAGGCTTGGGTGTGACAGAGGGTTATGCTGCAGGTGGCCCTAGAGTGGCACCAGGCCTGATTTTGTCTGATGATAGTGACTATCTTACCTGTTCAGTGAACACACTGAACACACACATGTGCCAGGGCTGGGCTGGGTGCTGGGGATGCACCCATGAACCACACCAGCAAAGACTGCCATCCTCAGGGGTATGAAGGCATAAAGGGAGATGCACTTTGGTTGCCAAGGCCAAGTCAGATGTTGGACAGTGGAGAGTGCTCCCCAGAGGCATACAGGCAAGGGGATTGTGTGGTTAGAGCCTGGGGAAGCAATCCTCACCAAATCGATATTGATTCAGGTTGTAAAGTGATCCTTCATCCCTCTGGCTGCTGATGGCAGAGAATAGAGAGGGTGGTAGCACTGGGAGGGAGATGTCAAATCACATGGTGGGGGTAAGGGAGGGGTCCTGGCTGCTTGTGACCAAGGTGGGGAGAGGCCGGCTGGAGAGTAGATTCAGGTGTCGATCAATAAGGCCATAAGATGATGGAGCCAGCAGAGGGAGGGCAAGGAAGGAGGAGCTGTGACCTATCTCCCCAACACCTGTGACTTCCCCTACCCAACTGTGACCCCCCACACAGCTGTGACCTCCCCTACACAGATGTGACCCATGCATACCTGTTAGCTCCCCTGCCCACATCTGTAACCTGTCAACACACAGGTTATCCAGACATACCTGTGACCTGACCCACGCAGCTGTGACCTGGCTATGAGCTCAGGTTCAGACTGGGCTGTTCAGTGCTTTCACCTGGGCCAGGAACATGATGTTTCCTTCACCCCACTCTGGCAGGCAAGCCTGGGCCTGAGCACCTAGCAGGTCTCAGTTGCTAGCGTCTGAATCAGCAAACAAGCAAAATCACGAAGGAATGAACAAGCGCGTCTTCACTGATACACTCATGCTCATACCCGTGGTCACACAAACATGGTGTCTCATGGTCATAAAACAGGGTCTCACACACACCAAGTCCCAGGCACTGGGTCCCACACTTGCACATACATACTACTGGAGTTTGTGGAGAGTCCCAAATGTCCACTAACTGGAGCTTTACACAGACACAGTCACTGATCCAGCACATATGCAAAGGGTGACAACGCAGCCCTGACTTGAGGAACACAGTTCCTTTCAGACACAGGTCCCTAAAGGGGGGATGATTTATCCACTAGGCACTGTAGGCACAGGGCCACAATACTTATACGGGCCCACAAAAATGTTTTAATTTTAATCTTTTTTAATCAGAAGAAAAAATACAGGAATAATGAATATGAAATAATTCAGTCTGGATTATATCTGTACTTATGCCAGTATAGTCGTTAAATATATTTTTTTAAAAATATGTATTTCTTTGGCCGCGCAGCATGTGGGATCTTAGTTCCCCGACCAGGGATCGAACCCGTGTCCCCTGCAGTGGAAGCACAGAGTCCTAACCATTCCCTTAAAATATTTTTTTGAGGAATGGGTCCACAAAGGTGGAAGTGCCTAGGGCCCATAGATGTCATAATGCAGGCACGTGGGAAAGGCACCCAGACTCCAGTATCACACCCAGTCGGATCTGCCGCCCAGATGGCCCCCATGCACTGCCTCCATCCCCACACCATCCCAAGTAAAGCCACAAAGTCCAGCCCCAGTGCTGACAGAGTGGGAGGGGCCACTTCCGGCCTAGCCCCACCTCCTACCAAGGGCACTTTGCTAGGAGTGCAGAGGTGGCTCTGCTGTCTGGCCCAGCCCTCTAATCCAAAGCCCGCCCCTCAGCCCGCCCCCAGACTGGGTGGGGTGACCCCTACAAAAGCTCAGGGTTTCTAGCAGCGGCTTCTTCCTCCAAGAGTCTCGGTGCAGCTGAGGCCAGAGTTAAGGAACAGAATCTTGCTGAGCCCTGCATAGGCCCTCACCCTGAGGTCAGGAAGTTTGGAGAATGAGGCCTTTCAGCCCTGAGGTCAGCAGGGACAAGTGGGCAGATTGGCGGGTGTACAGGAGGGCTGGGCTGACCTTTCCTGCGTCACTGAGCATGCCCTCCTGCATGGGTGGCCAGGATTCCTGGGGGAAGAGACAGGGAAGCCCCCGCCTCCGTCAGTCAGCCAGCCTGGGGGCTGAGGGCCTGGCTCTCAGCCACTCTTCTCAAGACAGATGTCATGGCTTCTGTGGCCCTTGGGGAAAGGGGGCGGGCAAGCCAGGACAAGACCTGTGGGAGACAGAGGGCAGAGGTCGGCCCAAGAGGCAACTCGGATGTGCCCTCTAGTGGCCATGTTCCCCTCAATGCCTCTCCTTTGCCCTCTGACTTCCCCGAACCCTGCAGGTCAATATTTACTTGAAGCCAGAACAGAGGTGGATTAATAAGGGACTTGGCCTGCCTGCCCTCAGTAGGGGTCAGGGAGTTCAAGGCCTGCTTTCAGCTCTGCTTCTCCTGGCCAGGTTTCTCTACACCTGCCCTGTGCCATGGCAGCCCACCTGCTTCCCATCTGCACCCTCTTCCTGAACTTGCTCGGCATGGCCAAAGGCTCCAGGGAGCCCCTGGTACCCAACCGGCCCTTCGCCACCATCTGGAATGCAAACACCCAGTGGTGTCTAGAGAGGCATGGCGTGGACGTGGATGTCAGTGTCTTTGATGTGGTGGCCAACCCGGGGCAGACCTTCCGCGGCCCTGACATGACCATTTTCTACAGCTCCCAGCTGGGCACCTACCCTTACTACACACCTGCTGGGGAACCCGTATTCGGTGGCCTGCCCCAGAATGCCAGCCTGGCTGTCCACCTGGCCCGCGCGTTCCAGGACATCCTGGCTGCCATGCCTGCATCCAACTTCTCAGGGCTGGCAGTTATTGACTGGGAGGCATGGCGCCCACGCTGGGCCTTCAACTGGGACACCAAGGACATTTACCGGCAGCGCTCACGGGCACTGGTACAGGGGCAGCACCCTGACTGGCCAGCTCCTTGGGTGGAGGCAGCAGCTCAGGACCAGTTCGAGGGGGCTGCGCGGGCCTGGATGGCAGGCACTCTCAGGCTGGGACAAGCACTGCAGCCTCGTGGCCTCTGGGGCTTCTATGGCTTCCCTGATTGCTATAACTATGACTTTAAAAATCCAAACTACACTGGCCAGTGCCCACCAGGCATCCGTGCTGAGAATGACCAGCTGGGGTGGCTGTGGGGCCAGAGCCGTGCCCTCTACCCCAGCATCTACCTGCCCGCAGCACTGGAGGGCACGAAGAAGGCACGGATGTTTGTGCAGCACCGTGTGGGTGAGGCATTCCGTTTGGCCGTGGGTGCAGGGTACCCTGATCTGCCAGTGCTGCCCTACGTCCAGATCTTCTACGACATGACTAACCGCTTTCTGCCCCTGGTGAGTCTCCTGTGACCCGGCCCACCTTGTAACCTACATTGTCAGGCATTAGTCCAGTAAGTGAGGCCACATAGCCCTGGGGCACTTTAGCCTTGGGACACTTTCATCCGTTCCCTCTCACATTCTTTGAGCACCTACTGTGTGCCAAGTTCTGTGCTAGGCACAGACAATTCAGCATTCTTTAGAAAGAAATCATCCCTGCCTGCATGGCACTCACAGGCTAGACTAAGGGCAGGCTTGCCTCTGGCCACCACAGCTAGAGCAGGCTATGAATTATTTGTCCCATGCAATCGTGTTACAGCAGGCTGCTGTGGGGACGGAGGGAGGCCCCACAGAGCTATGCTGTCCTTTCCCCAGGAGGAGCTGGAGCACAGCCTGGGGGAGAGTGCAGCCCAGGGGGCAGCAGGAGTGGTGCTCTGGGTGAGCTGGGAGAACACAAGAACCAAGGTGAGCTCAAGCCCAGGATGGGGGTGAGGGTGGCGGCAGGAGTGGGGCTTCCAGGCTGACTGGGGAGACCCTGGCCCACCCTTTACCCCTGCAGTCCTGGTTGACCAGCAGGTGAGTGCCTCAATGCCCTAGGTGGACCCGTGCATGGCCGTGGTGTCCTGACGCTCCCCCTCCCACCTAGGAATCCTGCCAGGCCATCAAGGAGTATGTTGACACGACACTGGGGCCCTTCATCCTGAATGTGACCAGTGGGGCTCTTCTGTGCAGTCAAGTCCTGTGCTCTGGCCATGGCCGTTGTGCTCGGCGCCCCAGTCACCCCGAGGCCCGCCTCATCCTCAGCCCCACCAGTTTCTCCATCGAGTCCACGCCTGGTGGTGGGCCTCTGACCCTCCAAGGTGCCCTCTCACTCAAGGATCGGTTGGCTGTGGAGTTCAAATGTCGCTGCTACTGTGGGTGGACGGGAACATGGTGTGAGCAGTGGGGCATGTGGTGATTGGCACATGCACACATTGAGTACCTAATGCAATCTGGACCTGGCTACAGCTTTCTCAAGTACAGGCACAGTCACATGAGTCATGGTCACAGTCAGAAGTACACTCAGGCACTGTCATGAGCATATGCTAGCCCATTCACACCTGCTTACAGACCAAGATAGTTGCATAAGGAGTTAGAGCCTTGGGCACCCACCCAGCAGAGTTAAAAATATTTCCTCCAGAGACATTGAGCCAGTCTTTAAACTGCAGCAATCACAAGAACTGATGCTCTGGACTTCCCTGGCGGTCCAGTGGTTAAGACTCCATGCTTCTACTGCAGGGGGCGGGGGTTCGATCCCTGGTCAGGGAACTAAGATCCCGCATGCTGAAAGAAAGAAAGGGAGGGAGGGAGGAAGGAAGGAGGGTAAGCACTTTACCCAAGGTTGCAGACAGAAAATAGAGCAGCTGAGATTCAAACCCAGGTGAATCTGGGTTTGAATCTCTACCCTCTACCTCTACCTCTATAGCGATGGAGCCCTTTGGCTCCTACTATATGTCGACGGTAATCAGCCCTGTACAGCAGCCTGAATCCGTTCAGAGGTAACAGCCTCACAAATAAAGCAGACATGATTCTAACTTCAAGAGCTGTTTATTGAGCACCTAAAACGTGCAGGCGCTGGGATCCAGAGGGCACAGGAAAATTCTTTTCTCTTGCTCTGATTTGATGACTGTCCGAGGGCGGCTGCTTCTCAGGATTGGGCCCAAATTTCGGGAGGAAGCTCCACCTGACCGTTTCCACGCTGGGCAGGAGGCTGACGTGAGCCGAAACAAAGTTAACTGGGGGGAGACCTATCTGAGTCTGGGGCGGGGCGAGGCGGGGCGAGATGGAAGCCCAGCCCACCCGTAATGGAGCTGGCGCTCGGTTCGCGCTCACTGGGAGCTGGGCCTGGATAAGCAAGGGCGGGAGGGGCAGAGGTAGAGCCAGGGCAGAGATCCAGTCTGCGTCGGGTCTGTATTATGACGCGAGGCGCCGGGGCCGGGGGCTGGCCGCCCCGAAGACCCGGGACCTGGTGGTGTGCCGCGGGCCGTGACGGCTGCAGTGCGTCCGCCTCTCCGCTAGGGTGCGAGCGCCGGGGGCCGGAGGAGTCCGAGCCAGAGACAGCGAGATACAGATCCGTGTGGAGCGAGGACACGGAGCGTCCCGGAGCCAGGCGTCAGCATGTCAGTACTGCCCCTCTCCCCATGCGCGGCGTATTCGTCCTCATTGTCCCCCGCTCTCCCCGTCTGCTCCGCGCGTACAGTTCTCAAGTGACTAAGCCGCCCCCGCACGCCCTCTTTGCGTCTGTCGTTCCCTCCCAGAGCATGCCGAGCCGCCCAGAGTCAAGCTCCCGAAGCCCCCACCCCCAAACTCCACGGTTTGTCACCCAGTGGGAGGAAGGGGGAAACCGAGGCAGGAGAGACTGTCGCCTCTCTCTGTGGACCCGGGAGCCCCACCCACAGTGGGTGGGATCGGCACAGAAAGG
This sequence comes from Phocoena sinus, assembly GCF_008692025.1. NCBI lineage: Eukaryota > Metazoa > Chordata > Mammalia > Artiodactyla > Phocoenidae > Phocoena > Phocoena sinus. The sequence continues at coordinate 38,122,778 of NC_045773.1, forward strand.
GTTAAGCCTGAGGGGGAAGTCTGAGGCTCCAGGCTCAGGGGCGGATCCTGGGGTTTCCTCTCTCCTGGTCCAGGGGTGCAGCTGCTGCGGAGGTGGCTGATGCAGGTGAGGGGCTTATAGCCCTCTGAGTGGGATGTGGTATGAGGGGAGGGGGCTACCTGTTACTGGTCAGTGTGGAATTGGCCTCAAGCTCACGGGGCCTTCCTGCAGAGGTGGGGAAGGGGAGCCAGGGCATTCTCTCTGGAACAGGTGAGTAGAAGGGTGGGGCCCAACGGCCACCTATCGCTAGAAATCCCCCAGCATTGACCCTTCTGCCAGCAGAGCCTGTGGTAGGATGGGCATACAATGCAGTTCGGGGTCAGGAGGTCTGAGCCCCCAACCTGGTAGCCGTTGGACACCCCTGTGGATGTAGGAAGGAAGCTGTGGTTCTTATCTAGCTAGGGTGGCTACGAAACAGGCCAGTGGGGAGCCAGGCCTGCAGGAGCCACATTGCTGTGTGAGCCGGGCCCTTTCTGAGGGGCAGTTGGGTCCATGCCCAGTCAAAGTGTCCTGAGCTGGGCAGTGTTGGGGAGGGAGCCAGGGACTCTGTGCCCCTGGTAGGGAAGGCAGTACAGGGAGGGGAAATTTGAGCCTGATGGGTGGGTGAATGGCACCCCAATATCGGTTAGGTGGCAGGCATGGCCCAGGTGGTCAAAAAGGCTGGGACCTGGAGTAGGGAGAAGGGTGGGACAGGGGAGTTCCTAGGGAAGCTGTGTTCCCTCCGAAGGGAATACAGCGTTTAAGCAGGGGGTTGTGGTGTCTAGTTTGTATGCTCTGTCTGATGGCCAGCCAGATGCAATGGTGTAGGGCTGGATCTACTCTCCTGGGGAGGACAAAGCGGTAGTCAGAGAAGGCTGGGGCCTGGAGTCTTGATTTCTGCCCTAGCCTTTAGCCCTCAGCCTCCATCCAGTGTAAGGCAGAGCACCCAGGATCCATCACCTCTGCTCTCCACCTGAGTCAGGTCCCTCAGGTATAGGGGATGGGATCCTCCAGGTCACCTGTGCCATCAGGTGAGTATGGGGACAAGGTGCAGCCCACCAGTTCCAGGATGCGTGGCCCTCCTTAGCACTCTGTCAGCCACTCCCTGCCCCAGCCCCATCCTCCCTTCTGGCACAGCCCAGCATGGCTGTTGTCCACAGGAGGAGCACCCTTCTGGTCTCAGGAGATACCACTGCCTGGAGACTGTGGCCTTAACCCCCAGCCTGGCACTGAGCCACCTGGAACCCAGCAGGAGATGACCTTGGCTCCCAGCCTGGCAGCTGAGCCTGGATCTCACATGTAGGCAAGAGCTGACTCTGAGCCCTGGCCCAGCCAAGCTGACTCCTACCCTAGACCCTATACACCAGGTGGTGCTGATCCTGAGTACCACTCCAGCCTAACTGACTCTGGATCCTGCATGCCAGCCAGAGGTGACCCTGAGATCCAACCTGGCCAAGCTGATCCTGGATCCTACACACCAGCCAGATCTGACCCTGAGCCCCAGGCTAGCTGAGTTGACCCTGGGTTCTGCATGCCATCCAGAGATGACCCTCAGTCCTGGCTCAACTGAGCTGACCCTGGATCCCGCACGCCAGCCAGAGGAGACCCCAGCCCCCAACCTGGCTGAGCTGACCCTGGAGCCTGTGCACTGCCGACCTGAGCTCCTGGATGCCTGTGCCGACCTCATCAATGAGCAGTGGCCCCGCAGCCGCGCCTCCCGCCTGCACTCCTTGGGCCAGTCCTCAGATGCCTTCCCCCTCTGCTTGATGCTGCTGAGCCCCCGTCCCACGCCAGAGGCAGACCCCATTGTGGTGGGCCATGCCCGCCTGTCACGGGTGCTGGACCGGCCCCAGAGCCTCCTAGTGGAGACGGTGGTGGTGGCCCGAGCCTTGAGGGGCCGTGGCTTTGGCCGCTGCCTCATGGAGGGCCTTGAAGCCTTTGCTCAGGCCCGGGGCTTCCGCCGGCTACACCTCACCACCCATGACCAGCTGCACTTTTACGCCCACCTGGGCTACCAGCTGGGTGAGCCTGTGCAGGGCCTGGTCTTCACCAGTCGGTGGCTGCCTGCCACCCTGCTCAGTGCCTTCCCCAGGGCCTCCTTTCCCCGGCCACCCTGCAGGGCCCCTAGCCTGACTGCCCAAGCTGCCCCAAGAGCCCCCAAGGGGTCATCATTGCCGCCACCCCCACCCCTGCCTGAGCCCTTGACCACCCTACCCCCACCTCCAGGAGGGCCCCCTCCACAAAGCCTGCTGGAGACTCAATACCAAGACCTGAGAAGACGCCCCATATTCTGGATGGAGAAAGACATCTGAGGGCTACCCAGGGCAAGATGCTGTCTTTCTGGGTCAGTTGACTGCCCAGGACAGTACCAGCCTCAGCCCACTGGCCATCCCTCAGCTTCTATCCCCCGAGGGCAGCTTCAGCCTAGGCATGTTTCCTGAGTGCCAGTGGAGATGGCACCATGACTGTGGCTCAGAGCTCTCAGTGTGGCTGAATAAAGGCTTCTGTTGGGTGTGGTTGTGACAGTGTATTTGTTGACCCCCACCCTCATCTCCCAGCCTTGTCTTAGGTCCTCTGTCCCTGCAGGGGCCCTCAGATCCACCTCGGCCTTAGGGCCATGGGTGGAGGGACACCTGCCTTTTACCTCTCTCACTCTGCCAGGCCCAGGGGACAAGGAGACATTCACTCATCACCATTCACTGGGCACCTGCTGTGTTACAGGCCCTGGATTGGGCACAGGCAGTGGGGAACTAGACAGATAGGGTCTCAGCCCAAGGGACAGGGCAGGCATACTGTGGCAGGATCCATGCTGGGACAGTGGGAGCTCAAGTTTCCTCACTCCACTTGGAGATCTGGTAGACCTCCCAGGGCAGGTGATGTCATAGCAGAGACCTGAGTGCTGAGTAGAAATTAAGCCAGGCAAGGTTGGGGCTGAGTGTTCTTGGGGCAGGAAACAAAATGGGCAGAGGAAAGAAGGGGACTTGTGAAAGCTGTAGGTGGGGGAGGTGTCAGAGGGCACGGTGGTGCCATGGCAGAGATGGACAATACAGAAGGGGAGCTGCCCAAGCCAGCTTGGGTTGTGGCTGCTCTGAGAGGCCTATGAGACCCCTTGGGAACCAGGCTTTATGCACCTCCCTTTCTTGTGAGGAGGAGCTGGAGGAGTTTTCCCAGCTTTCTCTGCTGTGTGGAAGGTGTGGCCATGGCCATGGAGTCTAAGCTCACACCCCCTCTCTCCTGCAGGTTTCCATCCCTGGGGCATGACCATGCAGCTAGGCCTGGCCCTGGTGCTAGGGGTGGCCCTGTGCTTGGGATGTGGCCAGACCCTGCTGCAAGCCCCTGAACGCCCCTTCTTGGTGCTGTGGAATGTGCCCTCAGCACACTGTAAGGCCCGCTTTGGCGTGCACCTGCCACTAGAGGCCCTGGGCATTGCAGCCAACCGTGGCCAGCGTTTCCACGGCCAGAATGTCACCATCTTCTACAAGAACCAGCTCGGCTTCTATCCCTACCTTGGGCCGAAGGGCACAGCTCACAACGGGGGCATCCCCCAGGCTGTGCCCCTTGACCGCCACCTGGCACGGGCTGCCTATCAGATCCGCCACAGCCTGCAACCTGGCTTCACTGGCCTGGCAGTACTGGACTGGGAGGAATGGTGTCCACTCTGGTCTGGGAACTGGGGCCGCCGCCAGGTCTACCAGACAGCCTCCTGGGCTTGGGCACGGCGGGTATTCCCCAACCTGGACCCCCAGGAGCAGCTCTACAAGGCCCGTATCGGCTTTGAACAGGCAGCCCGTGCACTGATGGAGGACACACTGCGGCTAGGCCGGGCACTGCAGCCCCACGGGCTCTGGGGCTTCTATCGCTTCCCGGCCTGTGGCAATGGCTGGCATGGTACAGCTTCCAATTACACGGGCCACTGCCATGCAGCCACCCTTGCCCGCAACACCCAACTGCATTGGCTCTGGGCCGCCTCCAGCGCCCTCTTCCCCAGCATATACCTCCCACCCAGGTTACCACCTGCTCACCACCACGCATTTGTCCGATACCGCCTGGAGGAGGCCTTCCGTGTGGCCCTCGCTGGGCACCCACATCCCCTGCCTGTCCTGGCCTATGCCCGCCTCACACACCGGAGCTCTGGGAGGTTCCTGTCCCAGGTGAGTGAAAACTGAAGTCTAGGGGTCTGACTGGGGAGGCATGACATTCTCTGAGGGCCTGAGAAGCCACTCAGAGGCTCAGGGCCAAGGGGCCCTCCTCTAGGGGTGGAATCGGATCATGGCAGTGAGCCATGAAAGTTCTTGAAGGTGGAGGTTGGGCCAGATGGAGCTGGCCAGCCCAGCCCTGGCTTAGCAGCTCTCTGCCTCCAGGATGAACTTGTGCAGACCATTGGTGTGAGCGCTGCACTGGGGGCAGCCGGCGTGGTGCTCTGGGGGGACCTGAGCTTCTCCAGTTCTGAGGTGATCATTGCCCCCTCCAGCCTGCCACACAGCCCATGCTGGGGTCCCAGAGATGGGGAAAGACCATGTCAGGGCCATGGAGCAGAAGCATTGATGCATCCCTTCCCTCTCCTCAGGAGGAGTGCTGGCATCTCCATGACTACCTAGTGAGCACCCTGGGCCCTTATGTGATCAACGTGACCAGGGCAGCCATGGCCTGCAGTCACCAGCGGTGCCATGGCCATGGCCGATGTGCTTGGCAAGACCCAGGACAACTGGAAGTCTTTCTGCACCTGGAGCCAGATGGCAGCCCTGGAGATTGGGAGTCCTTCAGCTGCCGTTGTTACTGGGGCTGGGCTGGCCCGACCTGCCAGGAGCCCAGGCCTGAAGAAGCAACATAAAGCCAGGAGTCACCTGCCTCTGACCTTCATGTTCCTGCTGCCATCTTTCCAGTCCTGGAGGGAGGACTTTGTCCCACTCCTGTTCTATTTAGCTTACAGTCACTTCTCCCATGCACACACCCCACTTCCCATGCGATCCCTGGGGAGTGGAAGAGGCCAGAAAAAAACATACTGTTTTAAAACTAGAGGCCCTCTGAGATCACCTCATCCCTCCTGACAAGAAAGCAGCCCCAGGAAGAGTCGGTGTTCCAGAAGGTTCAGGTTGCCAGCCCAGGGCTCTGTTCTACACTTCACTGCGTCCATGGAGACCCGTCCAGGGGCAGGTGGGCCCCCGAGGAGATCTTGGCTAAGATCTTTAAGTGCTAAGCTGTTGTCTGTAATCTGCTTTCATCATAAAGTTACTTTTTCTTTCACTGCCTGAGGTTTGGCTGTTCCCCAATTCTACCAAACCCACCCTCTTCCTGTCGCGAGCGTCCCGCTGCAAGTACCCAGAGTTGCCGGTCCTGCGTCGTGGGGAACTACAGAGTTAACGACTACACGTGTTGGGGGAGGGGGGGGGGGGGGGGGTGGGAACGCCGCAAGGCATTGTGGGTGCATAGTTCAGCTAGAGCGTCGTGGGCTTGTGGGTCCCGGGAGCTGACTACAATTCCCAAGGTGCTCTGCGCCCAGCGGGGGGTAATCCGCGCGCAGCACCTTGGGAATAGTAGTTTCGGCCTCATGGAGAGGTTCCATGAACCGAGAGACCAGGAACTCGCCTTCCCGGCCACCCATCTAGCAGGGCGGGGCGCTTCGACACGTTCGGCAGGGCGGGGCGCCTCGCGAAGATGGTGGCGCGCGAGGCGTGTGGCTCCCGTCGTCTGCCCAAGTCTCAACTCAGCGCATTGGCCGGCGACTCGCTGGTCTGGAGCCCCCGCCCGCCGGGTCCCTGACCCCGCGCCCCGCCGCGCCCGATTCCCGGCATGCCCCGCGCCCGAAAAGGCAGCGCGCCCCGCAGAGGCGGCAAGCGCAGCGGAGGAGGTAAGTGGGGGGCTCTGGGCAACTGAGGAACGTTGAGCTGGGGCCCTGTGTGGGTTCCCGTCGGTGTCCTTAAGAGTCCTGGGGTAGAGACTCCAGCCTCGACCAGTCTGGTGCCACCCGCAACTCTCCCCGTGACCTGCACATGCCCAAGGAGTCTGCGGCCACGTGTGCGCCTAACTTGAGTGCGCCGACCGCTTGCCCGGAGCCTTCGCTCCCCGCCCGCACCTGGTCCGCACATCCCGGCCTTGGTTGGTTTCCTCATTGCCTCTCTTCCTAAGTTGTCTGTTGTGATGGACAAACAGGCCAGACGGAGCAGGAAGCCAGCCCCTCCCCAAGCCCTGATCCTTGCCTGGACTGAACTAGGAAGTTGGCCGGAGGCCTGGGCTATCCCGGAGAACTGAGAGGGGGGATGATTGGGAAGCTGCAAAATTTGGGCCTTGACTGCCTGGACCTAGAAGGTTGATGAGCGCCCTGGAGCCGGAGGCAGTCCAGAGAGTCGCTTATCAGGTCGACCAGAGGAGCATGTCCTGGTGCAGTAAACACATGTGTTTACTCTGTAGGGATGGGGTGCTTCTTAGGCACAGCTCAGACCTGGCCGCCACTTCAGTGGGGCTTGGGTGAGGGTGTAACTGAACCAAACGTGGGTCTGCTTGCCCCGGAGCAGTAAAGCCAATCTACTGATGAAACCGCAGAAGTGCATTGGGGGTGGGGTGTGCGTGGTCCGAGTAGCTCCCGTTCGTTAGAGCAGAAAGAATTCAGGGAGAGGCAGAGTGATAGATAAGAAGTGACTTATTAGAGTAGGACACTTGAGAGGCTTACAAGGGGGTGGGTGAGAGGGTGCCATCTGGAAAACATGGTGAGCTATAGTTTTATAATCAAAGGAAGAATGGGGAGGGTGAGAAGACCACCTTCTTCCTCATTATTGAGGAGACATCAAGCTTCCATCATCAGTTCCTTTTCCAAGTCGGGTGGGGAGTTTTCTTGTTCCTACATGGTCAAACCAGGACTGTCATGGCGCAATGGAAATGAGCAAAAAGGCGGTAACATACACTAACATATGATAAATCATTTCAAGTTTTAGTATAATGTCACCCTTTCCTTATATGTTTGTTTTTAGTGCACGTGTGTCCTAGGAATCATTAACCTGAGCTCACTGGGCAGGATGTGGGTCTCATTCCACCATTGTTTTGTTGTTTTGTGGCATGTCTCATGCTTCTGTTGCATGGTTTTGTGGTTAAGCGAACCTGCTTTCTTGAGTGATCATTAACTTACAGGGGTCTCCCATACTGTTTTCTTTACTTATAACCACTTACTGGGATTAACTATTTAATCACCTACTTTGTCCTTTTACTCTGTCCGTATCATTCCCCGCTCCAGGTGTTTACCCTTTATGCTTAAAGGGGGGTAATGGGTGACAACCTATCATTAACTACTTTCTGCTGAGATGGAATGTAGGCCTGCCTGGGGAAGAAGTAAAACACCTGGCTGACTGTCCCTTCTCTGTTAGAAGAACCAGAAGCCAATGCCCCTCCTGTTAGCATTATTCTTTCTTTTTTTTTTTTTGTGCGGTACTCGGGCCTCTCACTGCTGTGGCCTCTCCCATTGTGGAGCACAGGCTCCAGAGGCGCAGGCTCAGTGGCCATGGCTCATGGGCCCAGCCTCTCCGTGACATGTGGGATCCTCCTGGACTGGGGCATGAACCCATGTCCCCTGCATCGGCAGGCGGACTCCCAACCACTGCGCCACCAGGGAAGCCCATTAACATTATTCTTTTAGCCCTTGTGGACGTTAAGCATCAGTGGATGAGTTTATAAAAGATACAAATTGAAAGAAATACAGCAGGGACTTCCTTGGTGGTGCAGTGGTTAAGAATCCGCCTGCCAAGGCAGGGATCACAGGTTCAATCCCTGGTCTGGGAAGATCCCACATGCCAAGGAGCAACTAAGCCCGTGCACCACAACTACTGAGCCTGCGCTCTAGAGACCATGAGCCACAACTACTGAAGCCCACACGCCTAGAGCCCGTGCTCCGCAACAAGAGAAGCCACCACAGTGAGAAGCCTGTGCACCACAATGAAGAGTAGCCCCCACTCTCTGCAACTAGAGAAAGCCCACGTGCAGCAACAAAGATCCAACGCAGCCAAAAAACTAAATACATAAATAAAATAAATAAGTTTATTTAAGAAAAAAAGAAAGAAGTACAGCAATAAGCATTAGAAGAGTTATTAAAAGAGATTGTAGCCACTGTCTTGGAGACCCAAACCATTTTTTCAAAACATTTTACAAATCTGGAAGGCAGTTACTTGAGGCCTCAATCTGTTTGCTTTTGGCTAGGCCCGGAACCTTAATGTTTTATACTTAGGGGTTTATTGAGACTTTTTTTTTTTTTTTTTGGCGGTACGCGGGCCTCTCACTGTTGTGGCCTCTCCCATTGCAGAGCACAGGCTCTGGACGCGCACAGTGGCCATGGCTCATGGGCCCAGCAGCTCTGCAGCATGTGGGATCTTCCCGGACCGGGGCACGAACCCGTGTTCCTTGCATCGGCAGGCGGACTCTCAACCACTGTGCCACCAGGGAAGCCCGAGACTTTTATTTTAGTTATAGATTTACTCTGTTTTTCTTTTTTTTTGGTTAATATCATTTAGTGATAAGGGTGGCTTCCTTGTCCCTCGAGAAACAAAGTGTCCCCTAATCTAGTTATAAGTCCCTTCCATTAAAGAGAGAGGACAATCAGGCACAAACAAAAAGGAATGTAAAAACGACCAGCCATTGATGTTGCACAAAAGGGGTCCCAGGGAGGTGTGCCCCTGTCTCTTTCTTGACACTCCCATTACATATTTCCTATGGTTGTTAAGGCTTTCAGTCTTGGGTTAAGACTGAAAGGGTTGCACTGGTGTTTATGAGAAATTTTATCAAGTGGCTCACCACGTCAATTACCACCTGAAGTTTGAGGCTTGACAGTAGTTATGTAGATGGTATCTCTAGGTGGATCCCCTTTTGGCCTTGGGCCCCCCTCAGTCTTTCGATTGTAAAACCATCAAAGGCCGAGGGATCCCTGTCGCTTTCTGGCATCTGGGGCATTCCCTCTGCCAGTGCCCTGGCTATTTGCAAAGGGTACATTGATGACAGTCTTTCCTTCAGTGCCCCCTTGTCCATGTAGGGTACACTGTCTCGGTACCCACGGGCCCTGTGGTTTACCATGGCCAGATTGGCCCAGAAAGCCCAGCCTCCCCTTTAGTGGTTTTTCAGAGGATCAAGTTACTGCCATCATTTGGGCCTTTTGTATATTTCTTTGGGTGCATTTAATCTTTTAGGTTATATTCCTATTATTGAAAACTGAATAAGCCAATTGGAGCAAGTCGCTTATAGGTGTCTGAGGACCGGCCATTGCTTTTTACCACATATTTATTTATTTATTTATTTAAAAAATGTATGTTTGTTTGGCTGCGTTGGGTCTTTGTTGCTGCACGCGGGCTTTCGCTAGTTGTAGAGAGCGGGGGCTACTCTTCATTGTGGTGCACACGCTTCTCATTTCAGTGGCTTCTCTTGCTGCAGAGCACGGGCTTTAGGTGCACGGGCTTCAGTAGTTGTGGTGTGCGGGCTTCAGTAGTTGTAGCTCGTGTGCTCTAGAGCGCAGGCTCAGTAGTCGTGGCGCAGGAGCTTTAGTTGCTCCGCGGTGTGTGGGATCTTCCCGGACCAGAGATCAAACCCATGTCCCCTGCATTGGCAGATGGATTCTTAATCACTGTGCCACCAGGGAAGTCCGGCCATTGCTTTTTGAATTTTGTGCCTGATGTCTGGGGCAGACTGGGCTATGAAATGCATAGCCAAAAGGGCCTGTCCCTACCGAGAGGAGGGATCCACATTCATATACTTTTTAAAAGTTTCTATTAACCTTTCTTGAAATACTGTCAGATTTTCGTTTAATTCCTGTTGGACTTTTTTTACTTCTTTGTAATTGACAGGTTTTACTGAAAAAAATTTTATAGCCTTTATTAAACAATTAATCATGGTCCCATCTATCCCTATGAATAGAATTTATTTAGTAATTCCACTGTGGGTCTGCCTCGGGGACAGCTTTGTTCTGCAAGCGGTACACTGTGTGGCCCTGTTGGTCTCAGGCTGCCAGTATTATATGCTGTTCTTTCTCTGGGGTGCAGTAGTTGGATAAGATTTGTAAATCCCCCCTGGTGAGATCATTAACCAAATAAACTTTGTGGAAAGCTTAGAATCTTCAGCAAAACTTTCCAACTTCTGCGAGACTTAAATCGGACATTGAAAAAAAGCACATGAACTCGTATTGTTTCTTTTTTTAAAAAATTTATTTATTTTAATTTATTTATTTTTGGCTGCATTGGATTTTCGTTGCTGCATGTGGGCTTTCTCTAGTTGTAGCGAGCGGGGGCTACCCTTTCGTTGCAGTGTGCGGGCTTCTCATTGAGGTGGCTTCTCTTGCAGAGCACGGGCTCTAGGCTCACAGGCTTCAGTAGTTGTGGCATGCAGTCTCAGTAGTTGTGGCTCGCGGGCTCTAGAGCGCAGGCTCAGTAGCTGTGGCGCACAGGCTTAGTCACTCCGTGGCATGTGGGATCTTCCCGGACCAGGGCTCGAACACATGTCCCCTGCATTGGCAGGCGGATTCTCAACCACTGCGCCACCAGGGAAGCCCTCTTATTGTTTCTTGATTTTTATTATAAATTTCTCTTAGAGGCAGAACCCTAGAGGCAGTTGGTTAGTAACTTATGCCTCTGCGGGTGCTAGCTGGACTGAAAATGGGCCCCTTGGGTAACTCGGAGTACAGAGGAGCTCCTGAATATATCGGAGGTCTCTCCTTACCCTTGGGTGCATTTTTCCCTGGGATAATAGTCTCCGCTGGAGGAATGGCTCCCGCCTGTAAGATAGCCCTTGTTGGAGCAGCCATTTCCAAGGACACAGCAGCTTCCACTGGAGCAATGGTTAGCTATCTAAAAGTTTCGTTTCCCTGTCAAAATCCACCCACCGTGCAATTTAATCAAGATTTACAACTTTAGATGTTATCTCCTCTTTTTTTTTTTAATATTTATTTACTCATTTGGCTGCATCAGGTCTTTGTTGCTGCACGTGGGATCTTCATTGCTGCATTCGGGATCTTTAGTTGCGGCATGTGGGATCTAGTTTCCTGACCAAGGATCGAACCCGGGCGCCCTGCATTGGGAGCACGGAGTCCCAACCACTGGACCACCAGGGAAGTCCCTAGATGTAATCTCTTCTAAAGTAGTCTCCCAACGAGGTGTTAATGCCAGAGAAATTGCCACAAAGGAGTAGTACAGAAGGTGTCCCCAGTGGTGAACCGTGTTGCTGCAAACTGGAAATAAAGGGTCAGACCCTTGGGAGGAGGGGAAGACTGACATCAGTGCTCAGGAAGTTCTCCGTTGGGCACTTCTAGTAATTAGGGTAAAAGTACCTTAATTCTTGGAAGTTGATTCCCTTCAGTTTCTTTGTGCCTGATGTACTTAAGAATACCTGATAAGAGGCCTTTTATCTGGGTTGGACACATTCTTTTAAATGATTTTTTTTAACAAATTTATTTATTTTATTTTTGCCAGCGTTGGGTCTTTGTTGTTGCGCGCAGGCTTTTCTCTGGTTGCAGAAAGCGGGGGCTACTCTTCACTTTGGTGTGCAGACTTCCATTGCGGTGGCTTCTCTTGTTGCGGAGCACAGGCTCTAGGCGCACGGGCTTCAGTAGTTGTGGCTCGCAGGCTGTAGAGCGCAGGCTCAGTAGTTGTGGCATACGGGCTTAGTTGCTCTGCGGCATGTGGGATCTTCCCAGACCAGGACTTGAACCCGTGTCCCCTGCATTGGCAGGCGGATTCTTAACCACTGCGCCACCAGGGAAGCTCTAAATGATTTTTTTTCCCTTGTATGTATAATCCCCTGGTTATACATTATGGGCATCTAATTTTCATCCAAGGATAGATTACAGTGATCAGCTTTAGAAACAAGCTTAGAATATCTTTTTAATAACTTAATTAATCTTTACAGTAATATAACATAGCAACAAAGAGCTATTTGAAAAGTGAGAGTTTTTTGGGAGTTTGTTTTACGTTACAAAATTTTATACTGGAGTATAGTTGATTTACGATGTTGTGTTTCAGGTGTACAGCAAAGTGATTTAGTTATACATATACATATATTCATTCTTTTTCAGATTCTTTTCTCAGATAGGTTATCACAGAATATTGAGTAGAGTTCTCTGTATTATACAGTAGGTGCCCTGTATGCCCACTTTCTGGAGAGTTTTTATCATAAACCGGTATTGAATTTTGTCAAAAGCTTTTTCTGCATGTATTGAGATGATCATATGGTTTTTATTCTTCAATTTGTTAATGTGGTGTATCACATTGATTGATTTGCGTATATTGAAGAATCCTTGCATCCCTGGGATAAATCCCACTTGATCATGGTATATGATCCTTTGAGTGTGTTGTTGGATTCTGTTTGCTAGTATTTTGTTGAGGATTTTTGCATCTATATTCATCAGTGATACTGGTCTGTAATTTTCTTTTTTTGTAGTATCTTTGTCTGGTTTTGGTATCAGGGTGACGGTGGCCTCATAGAATGAGTTTGGGAGTGTTCCTTCCTCCGCAATTTTTTGGAAGAGTTTGAGAAGGATGGGTGTTAGCTCTTCTCTAAATGTTTGATAGAATTCACCTGTGAAGCCATCTGGTCCTGGACTTTTGTTTGTTGGAAGATTTTTAATTATGTTTTCAATTTCATTACTTGTGATAAGTGTGTTTATATTTCTAACTCTTCCTGGTTCAGTCTTAGGATATTGAACCTTTACAAGAATTTGTCCCTTCATGGTTGTCCATTTTATTGGCATATAGTTGTTTGTAGTAGTCTCTTGTAATTCTTTGTATATCTGCGGTGTCAGTTGTGATGTCTCCCTTTTCATTTCTAATTTTATTGGTTTACGTCCTCTCCCTTTTTTTCTTGGTGAGTCTGGCTAAAGGTTTATCAATTTTGTTTATCTTGTGAAAGAACCAGCTTTTAGTTTTATTGATCTTTGCTATTGTTTTCTTCATTTCTATTTCATTTATTTCTGCCCTGATCTTTTTTTTTTACACCTTCATTGGAGTATAATTGCTTTACAATGGTGTGTTGGTTTCTGCTTTATAACAAAGTGAACCAGTTATACATATACATATCTTCCCATATCTCTTCCCTCTCGCGTCTCCCTCCCTCCCACCCTCCCTATCCCACCCCTCCAGGCGGTCACAAAGCACCAAGCTGATCTCCCTGTGCTATGCGGCTGCTTCCCACTAGCTATCTACCTTACATTTGGTAGTATATATATGTCCATGCCTCTCTCTCGCTTTGTCACAGCTTACCCTTCCGCCTCCCCATTATCAAGTCCATTGTCTAGTAGGTCTGTGTCTTTATTCCTGTCTTACCCGAAGGTTCTTCATGACATTTTTTTCTTAAATTCCATATATATGTGTTAGCATACGGTATTTGTATTTCTCTTTCTGACTTACTTCACTCTGTATGACAGACTCTAGGTCTATCCACCTTGTTACAAATAGCTCAATTTAGTTTCTTTTTATGGCTGAGTAATATTCCATTGTATATATGTGCCACATCTTCTTTATCCATTCATCCAATGATGGACACTTAGGTTGCTTCCATCTCCTGGCTATTGTAAATAGAGCTGCAGTGAACATTTTGGTACATGACTCTTTTTGAATTATGGTTTTCTCAGGGTATATGCCCAGTAGTGGGATTGCTGGGTCATATGGTAGTTCTATTTGTAGTTTTTTAAGGAACCTCCATACTGTTCTCCATAGTGGCTGTACCAATTCACATTCCCACCAGCAGTGCAAGAGTGTTCCCTTTTCTCCACACCCTCTCCAGCATCTATTCTTTCTAGATTTTTTGATGATGGCCGTTCTGACTGGTGTGAGATGATATCTCATTGTAGTTTTGATTTGCATTTCTCTAATGATTAATGATGTTGAGCATTCTTTCATGTGTTTGTTGGCAGTCTGTATATCTTCTTTGGAGAAATGTCTGTTTAGGTCTTCTGCCCATTTTTGGATTGGGTTGTTTGTTATTGAGCTGTATGAGCCGCTTATAAATTTTGGAGATTAATCCTTTGTCAGTTGCTTCATTTGCAAATGTTTTCTCCCATTCTGAGGGTTGTCTTTTTGGTCTTGTTTATGGTTTCCTTTGCTGTGCAAAAGCTTTGAAGTTTCATTAGGTCCCATTTGTTTATTTTTGTTTTTATTTCCATTTCTCTAGGCGGTGGGTCAAAAAGGATCTTGCTGTGATTTATGTCATAGAGTGTTCTGCCTATGTTTTCCTCTAAGAGTTTGATAGTTTCTGGCCTTACATTTAGGTCTTTAATCCATTTTGAGCTTATTTTTGTGTATGGTGTTAGGGAGTGATCTAATCTCATACTTTTACATGTACCTGTCCAGTTTTCCCAGCACCACTTATTGAAGAGGCTGTCCTTTCTCCACTGTACATTCCTGCCTCCTTTATCAAAGACAAGGTGACCATATGTGTGTGGGTTTATCTCTGGACTTTCTATCCTGTTCCATTGATGTATCTTTCTGTTTTTGTGCCAGTACCATACTGTCTTGATTACTGTAGCTTTGTAGTATAGTCTGAAGTCAGGGAGCCTGATTCCTCCAGCTCCGTTTTTCGTTCTCAAGATGGCTTTGGCTATTCAGGGTCTTTTGTGTTTCCATACAAATTGTGAAATTTTTTGTTCTAGTTCTGTGAAAAATGCCAGTGGCAGTTTGATAGGGATTGCATTGAATCTGTAGATTGCTTTGGGTAGTAGAGTCATTTTCACAATGTTGATGCTTCCAATCCAAGAACATCATATATCTCTCCATCTATTTGTATCCTCTTTAATTTCTTTCATCAGTGTCTTATAGTTTTCTGCATACAGGTCTTTTGTCTCCTTAGGTAGGTTTATTCCTAGATATTTTATCCTTTTTGTTGCACTGGTAAATGGGAGTGTTTTCTTGATTTCACTTTCAGATTTTTCATCATTAGTGTATAGGAATGCCAGAGATTTCTGTGCATTAATTTGTATCCTGCTACTTTACCAAATTCATTGATTAGCTCTAGTCGTTTTCTGGTAGCATCTTTAGGATTCTCTATGTATAGTATCATGTCATCTGCAAAGAGTGACAGCTTTACTTCTTCTTTTCTGATATGGATTCCTTTTATTTCCTTTTCTTCTCTGATTGCTGTGGCTAAAACTTCCAAAACTATGTTGAATAAGAGTGGTGAGGGTGGGCAACCTTGTCTTGTTCCTGATCTTAGTGGAAATGCTTTCAGTTTTTCACCATTGAGGACGATGTTGGCTGTGGGTTTGTCATATATGGCCTTTATTATGTTGAGGAAAGTTCCCTCTATGCATACTTTCTGCAGGGTTTTTATCATAAATGGGTGTTGAATTTTGTCGAAAGCTTTCTCTGCATCTATTGAGATGATCATATGGTTTTTCTACTTCAATTTGTTAATATGGTTTATCACATTGATTGTTTTGCATATATTGAAGAATCCTTGCATTCCTGGAATAAACCCCACTTGATCATGGTGTATGATCCTTTTATTGTGCTGTTGGATTCTGTTTGCTAGTATTTTGTTGAGGATTTTTGCATCCATGTTCATCAGTGATATTGGCCTGTAGTTTTCTTTCTTTGTGACATCCTTGTCTGGTTTTGGTATCAAGGTGATGGTGGCCTCGTAGAATGAGTTTGGGAGTCTTCCTCCCTCTGCTATATTTTGGAAGAGTTTGAGAAGATAGGTGTTATCTCTTCTCTGAATATTTGATAGAATTCGCCTGTGAAGCCATCTGGTCCTGGGCTTTTGTTTTTTGGAAGATTTTTAATCACAGTTTCAATTTCAGTGCTTGTGATTGGTCTGTTCATATTTTCTATTTCTTCCTGATTCAGCCTTGGCAGGTTGTGCACTTCTAAGAATTTGTCCATTTCTTCCAGGGTGTCCATTTCATTGACATAGAGTTGCTTGTAGTAATCTCTCATGATCTTTTGTATCTCTGCAGTGTCAGTTGTTACTTCTCCTTTTTCATTTCTAATTATATTGATTTGAGTCTTCTCCCTTTTTTTCTTGATGAGTCTGGCTAGTGGTTTATCAATTTTGTTTATCTTCTCAAAGAACCAGCTTTTAGTTTTATTGATCTTTGCTATTGTTTCCTTCAGTTCTTTTTCATTTATTTCTGATCTGATTTTTATGTTTTCTTTCCTTCTGCTAACTTTGGGGATTTTTTGTTCTTTCTCTAATTGCTTTAGGTGCAAGGTTAGGTTGTTTATTCGAGATGTTTCCTGCTTCTTAAGGTAGGATTGTATTGCTATAAACTTCCCTCTTAGAACTGCTTTTGCTGCATCCCATAGGTTTTGGGTCGTCGTGTCTCCATTGTCATTTGTTTCTAGGTATTTTTAAATTTCCTGTTTGACTTCTTCAGTGATCACTTCGTTATTAGGTAGTGTATTGTTTAGCCTCCACGTGTTTGTATATTTTACAGATCTTTTCCTGTAATTGATATCTAGTCTCATAGCATTGTGGTCGGAAAAGATACTTGAAACAATTTCAATTTTCTTAAATTTACCAAGGCTTGACTTGTGACCCAAGATATGATCTATCCTGGAGAGAAAAATGTGTATTCTGTCGTTTTGGGATGGAATGTCCTATAAATATCAATTAAGTCCATCTCTTTTAATGTATCATTTAAAGCTTGTGTTTCCTTATTTATTTTCATTTTGGATGATCTGTCCATTGGTGAAAGTGGGCTGTTAAAGTCCCCTACTATGAATGTGTTACTGTCGATTTCCCCTTTTATGGCTGTTAGTATTTGCCTTATGTATTGAGGTGCTTCTATGTTGGGTGCATAAATATTTACAATTGTTATATCTTCTTCTTGGATTGATCCCTTGATCATTATGTAGTGTCCTTCTTTGTGTCTTCTAATAGTCTTTATTTTAAAGTCTGTTTTGTCTGATATGAGAATTGCTACTCCAGCTTTCTTTTGGTTTCCATTTGTATGGAGTATCTTTTTCCATCCCTTTACTTTCAGTCTGTATGTGTCTCTAGGTCTGAAATGGGTCTCTTGTAGACAGCATATATATGGGTCTTGTTTTTGTATCCATTCAGCCACTCTCTGTCTTTTGGTGGGAGCATTTAGTCCATTTACAGTTAAGGTAATTATCGATATGTATGTTCCTATTCCCATTTTCTTAATAGTTTCTTAATTGTTTTCTTAATTGTTCATTATTGTAAGTCTTTACCTTCTCTTATATTTCTTGCCTAGAGAAGTTCCTTTAGCATTTGTTGTAAAGCTGGTTTGGTGGTGCTGAACTCTCTCAGCTTTTGCTTGTCTGTAGAGGTTTTAATTTCTCCATCAAATCTGAATGAGATCCTTGCTGGGTAGAGTAATCATGGTTGCAGGTTTTTCTCCTTTATCACTTTAAATATGTCCTGCCAGTCCCTTCTGGCTTGCAGAGTTTCTGTTGAAAGATCAGCTGTTAACCTTATGGGGATTCCCTTGTGTGTTATTTGTTGTTTTTCCCTTGCTGCTTTTAACATGTTTTCTTTGTATTTAATTTTTGACACTTTGATTAATATGTGTCTTGGCGTATTCCTCCTTGGATTTATCCTGTATGGGACTCTCTGTGCTTCCTGGACTGATTAACTATTTCCTTTCCCATATTAGGGAAGTTTTCAACTATA
Source organism: Phocoena sinus (assembly GCF_008692025.1). Classification (NCBI taxonomy): domain Eukaryota; kingdom Metazoa; phylum Chordata; class Mammalia; order Artiodactyla; family Phocoenidae; genus Phocoena; species Phocoena sinus. Next base: position 38,140,385 of record NC_045773.1, read on the forward strand.
ATCTCTTCAAATATTTTCTTAGTCCTTTTCTTTTTCTCTTCTTCTTCTGGAACCCCTATAATTCGAATGTTGGTACGTTTAATGTTGTCCCAGAGGTCTCTGAGACTGTCCTCAGTTCTTTTCATTCTTTTTTCTTTATTCTGCTCTGCAGTAGTTATTTCCACTATTTTATCTTCCAGGTCACTTATCCGTTCTTCTGCCTTAGTTATTCTGCTATTGATCCCATCTAGAGTGTTTTTAATTTCATTTATTGTGTTGTTCATCGTTGTTTGTTTCATCTTTAGTTCTTCTAGGTCCTTGTTAAATGTTTCTTGCATTTTGTCTATTCTATTTCCAAGATTTTGGATCATCTTTACTATCATTATTCTGAATTCTTTTTCCGGTAGACTGCCTATTTCCTCCTCATTTGTTACATCTGGTGGGTTTTTATCTTGCTCCTTCATCTGCTATGTGTTTTTCTGTCTTCTCATTTTGCTTATCTTACTGTGTTCTGGGTCTCCTCTTTGTAGGCTGCAGGTTTGTCGTTCCCGCTGTTCTTGGTGTCTGTCCCCAGTGGCTAAGGTTGGTTCAGTGGGTTGTGTAGGCTTCATGATGGAGGGGACTAGTGCCTGTGTTCTGGTGGATGAGGCTGGATCTTGTCTTTCTGGTGGGCAGGTCCACGTCTGGTGGTGTGTTTTGGGGTGTCTGTGGACTTATTATGATTTTATGCAGCCTCTCAGCTAATGGGTGGGGTTGTGTTCCTGTCTTGCTAGTTGTTTGGCATAGGGTATCCAGCACTGTAGCTTGCTGGTCGTTGAGTGAAGCTGGGTGCTGGTGTTGAGATGGAGATCTCTGGGAGATTTTCGCTGTTTGATATTATGTGGAGCTGGGAGGTCTCTTGTGCACCAGTGTCCTGAAGTTGGCTCTCCCACCTCAGAGGCACAGCACTGACTCCTGGCTGCAGCACCAAGAACCTTTCATCCATATGGCTCAGAATAAAAGGGAGAAAAAGTAGAAAGAAGGAATTAGTAGAAAGAAAGAAAGAAAAGAAAGAAAGCAGGAAGGAAGGAAGGAAGGAAAGGGGAGGGAGGGAGGAAGGAAGGAGGGAAGGAAGGAAAAAAAGATAAAGTAAAATAAAGTAAGATAAAATATAAAGTTATTAAATAATTATTAAGAAAAAAATTAAAACAAACAAAAGACGGACGTATGGAACCCTAGGACAAATGGTGGTAGCAAAGGTATACAGACAAAATCTCACACAGAAGCATATACATACATACTCACAAAAAGACTAAAAGGGGAAAAAATCATAAATCTTGCTCTCAAAGTCCACCACATCAAGTTGATTGTGGAGCTTTAATCTGCTGCTTCTGAGGCTGCTGGGAGAGATTTCCCTTTCTCTTTGTTCTCACAGCTCCCAGGAGCTCAGCTTTGGATTTGGCCTCGCCTCTGTGTGTCGCAGGAGGGCGTCTGTTCTTCGCTCAGACAGGACGGGGTTAAAGGAGCAGCTGCTTCGGGGGCTCTGGCTCACTCAGGCTGGGGGGGAGGGAGGGGAACGGAGTGCGGGGTGAGCCTGCGGTGGCAGAGGCCGGCGTGACATTGCACCCGCCTGAGGCGCGCCATGTGTTCTCCCGGGGAAGTTGTCCCTGGATCCCGGGACCCTGGCAGTGGCGGGCTGCACAGGCTTCCCGGAAGTGGGGTGTGGATAGTGACCTGTGCTTGCACACAGGGTTCTTGGTGGCGGCAGCAGCAGCGTTAGCGTTTCATGCCCGTCTCTGGGGGATGCGCTTTTAGCCGAGGCTCGCGCCCGTCTCTGGAATTCCTTTAAGCAGCGCTCTTAATCCCCTCTCCTCGCGCAACAGGAAACGAAGAGGGATGAATAAGTCTCTTGCCTCTTCGGCAGGTCCAGACTTTTCCGTACTCCCTCCCAGCTAGCCGTGGTGCACTAACCCCCTGCAGGCTGTGTTCATACCGCCAACCCCAGTCCTCTCCCTGTACTCCAGACCGAAGCCCAAGCCCGAGCCTCACCTCCCAGCCGCGCCCGCCCCAGCGGGTGAGCTGACCAGCCTCTTGGGCTGGTGAGTGCTGGTTAGCAGCGATCCTCTGTGCGGGAATCTCTCTGCTTTTCCCTCTGCACCCCTGTTAATGTGCTCTCCTCCGCGGTTCCGAAGCTTCCCCCCTCCGCCACCCGCAGTCTCCGCCCGCGAAGGGGCTTCTAGTGTGTGGAAACCTTTCCTCCTTCACGACTCTCTCCCACTGGTGCAGGTCCCGTCCCTATCCTTTTGTCTCTGTTAATTCTTTTTTCTTTTGCCCTACCCAGGTACGGGGGACTTTCTTGCCTTTTGGGAGGTCTGAGGTCTTCTGCCAGCGTTCAGTAGGTGTTATGTAGGAGTTGTTCCACGTGTAGATGTATTTCTGGTGTATCTGTGGCGAGGAAGTTGATCTCCGCGACTTACTCTTCCGCCATCTTCCCTAATCCCCTGCCCTGATCTTTTATTTCTTTCCTTCTACTGACTTTGGGTTTTCTTTGTTCTTCTTTCTCTAGATGTTTTAAGTGTAGGGTTAGATTGTTTATTTGCGATTTTTCTTATTTCTTGAGGTGAGATTGAATTGCTGTAAACTTCCCTCTTAGAACTGCTTTTAATGTGTCCCATAGGTTTTGGGTCGTCCTGTTTTCATTGTTACTTGTTTCTATGTATTTTTTTATTCTTCTTTGATTTCTTCAGTGATCTCTTGGTTATTTAGTAGCGCACTGTTTAGCCTGCATGTATTTGTTTTTTACAGTTTTTTTCTTGTGATTTCCAATCTCATAGCATTGTCATCAGAAATCTCTAGGTATTTTTTGAATTCCTCTTTGATTTCTTCAGTGATCCACTGGTTGTTTAGTAAAATATTGTTTAACCTCCACATGTTTATGTTTTTTACAATTTTTTTCCTGTTATTTTTTTTCTTTAAATTTTTATTGGAGTATAGTTTACAGTGTTTGTTAGTTTCACATGTACAAAAAAGAGAATGTTATATATATTCTTTTTTGAATTCTTTTCTTATAAAGGTTATGAAAGAGTGTTGAGTAGAGTTCCCTGTGCTCTACAGTAGGTCCTTGTCGATTGTCTGTTTTATATACATTCGTGTGTACATGTTAATCCCAACCTACAAATTTATCCCTCCTTGCCCTCTATCCCCTTTGGTAACCATGATTTTCTTTCCTTTTCTTTTCTTGTTTTTTTTGGCCATGCCGCGCAGCTTCTGGGATCTTAGTTCGGTGACCACGGATAGAACCCGGACCTTGACAGTAAAAGCTCAGAGCCCTGGGCTTCCCTGGTGGTGCAGTGGTTGAGCGTCTGCCTGCCGATGCAGGGGACACGGGTTCGTGCCCTGGTCCGGGAAGATCCCACATGCCGCGGAGCAGCTAGGCCCGTGATCAATGGCCGCTGAGCCTGCGTGTCCAGAGCCTGTGCTCCGCAACGGGAGAGGCCACAACAGTGAGAGGCCCGCGTACTGCAAAAAAAAAAAAAAAAAAAAAAAAAGGAAAGCTCAGAGCCCTAACCACTGGACTCATGGGGAATTACCCATAAGTTTCTTTTCTAAATCTATGAGTCTGTTTTGTAAATTAGTTCATTTGTATCAATTTTTAGATTCCACACATAAGTGATATCATAAGATGTTTTTGGTTCTTTGACTTACTGTGATCATCTTTAGGTCCTTCTTATTGCTGCAAATAGCATTATTTTGTCCTTTTTTGTGGCCAATATTACATTGTATATATTTACCACATCTTCTTTATCCATTCATTTATCGATGGACATTTTGGTTGCTTCCTTGTCTTGGTTATTGTATATACTGTTGCAGTGCACGTAGGGGTGCGTGAGCCATTTGGAACTATGGTGTTTTTCTGGATATTCGCCCAGAAGTGGGATTGCCGGATCATATGATTGCTCATTTTTCGTTTGTTGAGGAACTTCGCTGCTGCTCTCCATACTGGCTGTGCCCTTTTACATTCCCCCCAACAGTGTAGGAGGGTTCCTTTTTCTTCACACCCTGTCCAGCATTTACTGTTTGTAGACTTTTTGAGGATGGCCATTCTGACTGGTGTGAGATGATACCTCCTTGTAGTTTTGATTTGCATTTCTCTAATAATTAGCGATGCTGAGTATGTTTTTGTGTGCTTTTTTTTTTTTTTAAACAGAGTAAAATGTACCTCTTAAAATTGGGTTTTGAAAGTCAGCCCTGTTTTGAATTCTGTTTTGATTACCTACTCCCGGACATTTCTCTAGGGCAGGTATCATTTATTTACAGCCCCACAGGCCTTGTGAATATTAAGTATCCAGAAGCACTGGTTTTAGAGTTGTTGTTACTCTTTTTTTTTTAGCGGTTTGCGGGCCTTACTGTTGTGGCCCCTCCCGTTGCAGAGCGGCCATGGCTCACGGGCCCAGCCGCTCTGCGGCATGTGGGATCTTCCCAGACCGGGGCATGAACCCGTGTCCCCTGCATCGGCAGGCGGACTCTCAACCACTGCGCCACCAGGGAAGCCCTGTTGTTACTCTTAACTGCCACATGGTGGCAGGGTTATGCATGCCCAACTTTGGGTCTTAGGGCAACCAGGGCCTTAGTTAAAGAAAGTCCTGTTCCTGGGTTGTAACTGAGAGTAGAATGTGCCAGAAAAAACACCCAAGGGCTTGTGTCTCCTTACTTCTTCCCTCTTACCCTTCACCCTCCAGACAAATTGCAACCCCTGTAAAACCACGATGCTGAGGGTATTGAGTGTACTTTGGTGGGGGACTCTATGGAAGGAGGATGGAGGTGGGAACTCCACCTCCAGGAGATGTGCAGCCCAGGTGACTTTTCTTTTTTTTAAAAATTTTTAATTTTATTTATTTGTTTTTGGCTGTGTTGGGTCTTCGTTGCTGTGCGCAGGCTTTCTCTAGTTGTGGCGAGCGGGGGCTGTTCTTCGTTGCAGTGCGTGGGCTTCTCATTGTGGTGGCTTCTCTCATGGTAGAGCACAGGCTCTAGGCGCACGGGCTTCAGTAGTTGTGGCGCACGGGCTTAGTTGCTCCGCGGCATGTGGGATCTTCCCAGATCAGGGATCGAACCCGTGTCCCCTGCACTAGCAGGCGGATTCTCAACCACTGCGCCACCAGGGAAGCCCCCAGGTGACTTTTCAAAGCTCTTCTAGCCCAGAGGGTCCACCATCCTTTGGGTGCACTATATTTGGTTTAGCTGTAGGAGGGCCCGCCTTGATCTGGAGATTTTGTCTCATCCAGAAGGGACCAGGCACTCCAGGTCCAAGAGGGCTCATCTGCTGGCACATCCTCCCCAGCTCGCTCATGCCCACAGCGGTCCTGCCTTTGGACCCAACCTGCTTAAGCTCCATGGATGTGACTCCAGCCTAGGTCCCTGAGGCCTGAGGGGAATAGAGTAGGGATTTCTTTCTCTCTTTCTTCCTTCCTTCTTTCCTTTTCTTTTTCTTTCCTTTTCTTTAATTGAATTTTTCTTTTATTTTGGCATATAGTTGATTTACCATATTGTGTTTGTTTTAGGTGTACAGCAATGTCATTCTGTTGCACATTTACATATATCTGCTCTTTTTCAGATTTTTTTTTTGATATTTATTTATTTGGCTGCACCGGGTCTTAGTTGTGGCATGCAGGATCTAGTTCCCTGACTAGGGGTCGAACCCCGGCCCTCTTGTGTTGGGAGCGTGGAGTCTTAATTTCTGGACCACCAGGAAAATTCCTTTTATCAGATACAGGGTCTGAGTAGAGTTCCCTGTGCTCTACAGCAGGTCCTTGTTGATTATCCATTTTATATATTAATGTGTAAATGTTAACCCCAGCCCCCTAATTTTTCCCACCCCTCTTCCCATATCCCCCCCGCCCCCCCAAGTAATTGTGCCTTCCCTCTCTGGTGAACCTAGGCTGCTGCTGCGTTTTTTTTTTTGTTTTGTTTTTTTTGTTTTTTGGCTACGTTGGGTCTTCGTTGCTATGTGCAGGCTTTCTCTAGTTGCAGCGAGCGGGAGCTACTCTTTGTTGTGGTGCGCAGGCTTTTCATTGCGGTGGCTTCTCTTGTTGCAGAGCACAGGCTCTAAGTGTGTGGGCTTCAGTGGCACGCGGGCTCAGTAGTTGTGGCGCGTGGGCTTAGTTGCTCTGTGGCATGTGGGATCTTCCTGGACCAGGGCTCAAACCTGTGTCCCCTGCATTGGCAGGAGGATTCTTAACCACTGCGCCACCAGGGAAGTCCGGACCTAGGCTTCTTAGGAGTACACCCTCATTTGCCACAGTCCAGCCTCTTCAAGTGTCTCCACACAGCCAACCCTGGTCTGACTTCTGGAGCCTGATATTCAGCACCCCACCCCCACCAACAGAGGAGCGTCTCAGGCTCTGGTGCACAGGGTGCTGCACTGGGTGGAGGTGCCTACCTTACGTGCAGATTACCCTCTGTTTGCCATTGCACACACGTTGCTGCACTGTCTTCTTAGGGTCTGGACCTTCCCCTTTGTCTAGGCTAAGGTCCCTGTCAGTGATCAGGCTTCCCAGGGTGCTGGAATATGTTTACCTTCACTGCTCCTTCCCTGGGGCACTAGGTTCCTAGTGTCTAGATTCCTTCCCCACCCCGCCCCGCCTTTTTTTTTTTTTTTTAAGCCGAGTCTCACTGCTTCGGAATCTTAGTTCTTTGACCAGGGATGGCATCTGTGACCCCCGCAGAGGAAACGTGGGGTCCTAACCACTGCACCGCCAGGGAATTCCCTTTCTTTTTCCTTTTGTCCTTCCCGGTTACGTGGAGGTTTTCTTGCCCTTTCGGAAGTCTGAGGTGTTCCTCCGGCATTCAGTAGGTGTGTGTGAATCATTCCACTTGTAGGTGTATTTTTAATGTCTTTGTAGGAGAGGGTGAGCTCCCCGTCCTACTCCTCTGCCATCTTAATCCTGTCTTGAAAAGTGAGTTTTAGACAGTAGATACTGACCTCAATTAGCAAAACTAAAATTTAATATTTATTAAAACATAATTTTTTGTAGGCGTGAAATAAAAATTTTTTCTTTAAAATAACCATTTTTACCAAATATAGCCAAATTAATTGGGTACAAGTTAGTGGGCTACAGTTTTATAATCAAAGGGAGAGTGGGGAGGGGGAGAAGACCACCTGCTTCCTCATCCTTGAGTAGACATCAGGCTTCCATCATCAGCTCCTCCAGGTGAGGAGTTTTTTTTGTCATTACATGGTCAAAGCAGGACTGTCATGGTGCAATGGAAATGAGCAAAAAGGCAGTAATATATAATAAAATACGATAATTCATTTCAAGTTTTAGTATAATGTCAACCTTTGCTTATATTTTTGTTTTTAGTGCATGCAGAGGAGTGTGTCCTGGGAATCATTAATTTATGGAGCTCACTGGGCAGGATATGGGTCACATTCCACCATTGTTGTGTTGTTTTGGAGCATGTCTCATGCTTCTGTTGCATGGGTTTGTGGTTAAGCAAACCTGCTTTCTTGAGTGATCATTAACTTACAGGGGTCTCCCATACTTTTTTCTTATAATCCCTTACTGGGATTAACTATTTAATTACTTGCTTTGTCCTTTTACTCTGTCCCTATCAGTGACACTGGGTTATGGTGAAGTAAAGTGTAATGTTTACTGTAAGGCGCCAATAAAAGGAGAAGCCGTGGCTGGTGCTCAAAAACCCTGAACTCCCTGAACTCCCTGAACTCCCTGAAGGGTTTCTGTAAAGCACTTTTTTTTTTCTTTTTGGCTGCATTGGGTCTTTGTTACTGCGCGCTGGCTTTCTCTAGTTGCGGCGAGCGGGGTCTTCTCATTGTGGTGGCTTCTCTTGTTGCAGAGCACGGGCTCTAGGGCGCGTGGCCTTCAGTAGTTGTGTCGCACGGGATTAGGTGCTCCGCGGCATGTGGGATCTTCCCTGACCAGGGCTCGAACCCCTGTCCCCTGCATTGGCAGGTGGATTCTTAACCACTGCGCCACCAGGGAAGTCCCTATAAAGCATTTTTAAAGGCGAGGTGAGGGAGAGGGGTCCCAGCAAATGTGATCAGCTCGTGCACAATTCTCTGACTAGTTGATGGTGAGGTAACAGGGCAGTGTCATGGTGTTTACATTATCAATCCTTAGGCGCTAGTAGGTGTAGAGGCTACGTGCTCATGGTCATCACGTAGTTAACTTCTTCCATTTGGTGGTGGTTTTGGCACCTTTAAAACAACTCAGGAAATGTGCATCTGATACTATTATCTAGGAACTTAAGAGATGAACTACAACAGAGGATATGGTGGAGGGGTCTGTCCCAGGAAGACCCCATAGGGTCCTGCTTGGTTACAAGGGGACATTGAAGAAAGTAGCAATACTCCAGAAGGCCTAGTGCTGGGGGACGAGTTCACGGAGTGGTGTCAGTCCCAGACGGGAACCAAGGAAGCCTCAGGGGAGGGGCTTCTGGGTGAGTCTTGAGAAGGTGAAGAGGAGAGCACTACTTAGTGGCAACACGCTGGGCGAGGGCCTGATATCTGGAGGGACCATGGCATGGTGAAACAAATGAGGGAAGGCTGGGCTGCTTTGGTCAGCTAGGGTAGTGAGAGAGGAGTGAGCAGTGTGTGATGGACTTTTGTCCGGCAGGCACAGGGAGTATGTACCTAGTTCCTGGAAGTAGGGCCAGCCTGGTGACCAGAACCTGCCTGGGGCTCCTGCTGCAGCAGCTGCCCTTACACATAAGTGTTCCAGCTCTGCTGACCCTCACAGCCCCCTGTGTTCACCTGTTTTCAAGGGCTCATGGTCAGGAGCCGCTCAGCTTTCTGCACTTCCCAGGGTCAGGAGGAGCCTGTGTGTTCATCCACCCAGGGCTGAAGGCCTGGAGTGGACCAAGTGGGGCTCAGGAGACAGTATGCTTGAGACCTGGTGCACTCACCTACATCCACTAGGAGCTGGGCCTCTGCCCCCAGTGCTGATGGGTGACCTGATGAGCTTGTTGGCCCACGGAAGAGCGTAACTAGTCACTTGTCTAGTCATTGTCTTCACTTAACCTTGCCCAGAAGAGGTGCTTCTCATCTCTTTTGCAACGGAGAAACTGAGGCTTTGAAGAGTAGGCACTTGACCTGGTTACACCCCTATTAAGATGTAGAGCTGGGATTTGAACCCCGGTTCTGTCAGACTTCCTTGACCCTTGCCCTGGCCCTTTTGGGGAGTAATCTGGGCTGGTGGTTGAGCTCCCCCAGGATGCGCCTGGATATGCCCCACTGCAGGCTGAGCCACAGGCCTAGGTAGGGCCTGTGCAGCCCCTTCCACCTCTGCCCACCTCTAAGTCTCCTTCTTAAAGCAAGCTCTAGTCTCAGGGAGGATCTGCTCACCAAGCCTGCCAGGATATCCTAGGTTGGGCCTGGCGTGTGACTCTCCCCAGCAGATAGACTTTCCCTTTCTCTTGCTTCCTGGTTCAGAGTCCCCGGCACCAGCCTCTGTGCTTCCCACTTCAGCCTTGAGAAGGGCAGCATTCTGTCTTGTGGGGTCATGAGGCCGGGTGAGGTAACCCCAGCCATCGCTCATCAATGAAGGCAGACCATGTGCCCCATTCCACCCTCCCCAGGTGCCCGGAGCAGTACCCAAGCTGACTCAGGTTCCAGTGAGGATGAGGCAGCCAGTGAGGCCCGCAGCACCACCAGTGAATGTCCCAGCCTTCTTAGCACCGCAGCAGAGGAAAGCTTTGGTGAGAGTGGGTAGGAATATGGCAGGGACTCAGTGGGGCTCCGTGGGCTAGGGCAAGAAGCGGGGATGACGAGCTGGCCTTGCAGGGGGGGATGCCGTGGATGAGCAGGGTCAGCAGGAAGACCTTGAGGAGAAGTTGAAGGAATATGTGGACTGCCTCACAGACAAGAGGTACCCATGATTTCCAACCAGTCCCTTCCCCTGTGTCCCTGCTTAGCCCATGCTAAATGTGACCCAGGTAGGATTGGCCCACAAAACCCCTTTCTTCCTCCCCCAGTGCCAAGACCCGGCAGGGTGCTCTTGAGAACCTGCGTCTGGCCCTAGCAGCGCACCTACTCCCCGACTTCTTGCTGGAGCGCCGCCTCACACTGGCTGATGCCTTGGAAAAGTGCCTCAAGAAAGGTTGGGCCTGGGGGCGCACCTGGGGGCCTGCACTGGCTGGGTACTGGCCCTTGCTGCATTGACTGACTGGAAGGCATCCCTGCAGGGAAGGGCGAGGAACAGGCCCTTGCCGCTGCTGTGCTAAGCCTGCTGTGCATTCAGCTGGGTCCTGGACCCAAGGGTGAGGAGTTATTCCACAGCCTGCAGCCCCTGCTGGTCTCTGTGCTCAGTGACAGCACAGCTAGCCCTGCTGCCCGGCTCCACGTGAGTGTTCCTTGCCCTGTGACACCCTTCCTTCACCTAATCCCTAAGCAGAGACACGGGTTCCACCTGCCTCCAGGCTCCCCTGCTCCAAGGGTGAGCCCCGTGGCTGGGAACCCAGGCTCACCCTCTGACCACGGCCTGGCTTTGCCCTCCTCCCAGCAGTGCGCTTCTGCTCTTGGCCTGGGCTGCTACGTGGCTGCCACCGATGTACAGGTAAGTGGCCTTCAGGCACAGGCAATAGAGCACATAGGCCCTAGCTCTGCCCCTGAGCCACTCCCCTGCCTCCTTGTGCCCCTAGGACCTGGTTTCCTGCCTCACCTGCTTGGAAGGCATTTTCAGCCGGTCCTGTGGTGTGGGTGGCTCCACAGCCCCAGTGGTCCCTGTCAGCCTTCAGGGCTTGCTCTGTGCTGCCCTGCAGGCCTGGGCCTTGCTACTCACCATCTACCCCAGTGCCCATATCAGCCGCATCCTGGACAGGTAGGGGTGACTGCCCACTGTGAGTGGGAGGAGAAGGGTGAAAGGCCCCCAGCCCACACACATGGCTCAGCCTGCCCCTTCCCCAGGCAGCTGCCCCGGCTGCCCCAGCTCTTGTCCAGTGAAAGTGTGAACCTGCGGATGGCTGCTGGCGAGACCATCGCATTGCTCTTTGAGCTCACCCGGGACCTTGAGGTGTGAGAGATGGCGGGGGGTGGGGGGGCGCAGGGGAGGGTGCCTCCTGACACCACCTGCCCATCTCAGGCTGGGATGCCACAGAAAACAAGGTAGCCTTAGGTCATTATGGAGGGGAAGTAGCCCCAACACAGACTCAGAGGCCAAGTGCTCTGATGGGGCCCCTTAGTGGAGGTGTCTGGCGCAGGCAGGGGCCAAGAAGGGATGCAGGGGAGGGTCAGGCAGAGAAGAAAATGACTTTCTTGGTGAAAGGGTTTGGGTGACCCCACTGCGTTAAAAGCCAACAGAGCTCAGGCTTCTGCTCCTACGTCCTCCCACTGCAGGAGGATTTTGTTTACAAGGACATGGAGGCCCTCTGCAGCGCGCTGCGCACTCTGGCCACTGACAGCAACAAGCATCGGGCCAAGGCTGACCGCCGGCGCCAACGCTCTACCTTCCGGGCCGTGCTGCACTCTGTCGAGGTACGTGTGAGAAGGGATGCGTCCTAGTGAGGGTGCACCCCTAGGCATAGCCGCCAAGCCCAGTCACAGCCCCTCTACCCTGCAGGGTGGCGAGTGTGAGGAGGAGACAGTCCGCTTCGGGCTCGAGGTGCTCTATGTGGACAGCTGGGCTCGGCGCCGGGTCTATGCTGCCTTCAAGGACGCGCTGGGTTCCGGCATGCACCACCACCTCCAGGTGGGGAGGCGGACGGGGAAGGGGTACCCCGCTTGGCTGTTTCAGACTGGCCTGAGCGCACTGCCTTCTTTGCCACCAGAACAACGAGCTACTCCGTGACATCTTTGGTCTGGGCCCTGTGCTGGTGCTGGATGCCACTGCCCTGAAGGCCTGCAAAATCTCACGTTTTGAGAAGGTTTGCCCCTTTGTCTTCTCTCCATTCCTGTGGCCTGGAGCTCTGCAGGGACTGGAGGAGAAGCCCTGGGGCTGCCTCCTCCCAGCTCACTAGACCCTCACTATTTGTCCCACCCCAGCACCTGTACAACGCTGCTGCCTTCAAAGCCAGGACCAAGGCGCGCAGCCGCGTGCGGGACAAGCGGGCAGACATCCTGTGAGGCAGGACCAGCTGAAGAGGAGACTGTCCACATCCTTGCCTGTATTTTTAACAGAAGACAGTGCAACACCTGGTCCCTGCCAGGCATTGTTGCTTTATTTTTTTAATGACAAAAACAGACATGGGGGGGGGTGGCTGGAGGCCAGGCCACTTGGGACCTTCACGCTTTGCCCCTGCGCCGGCCCTGTGGCCACTTCCTGCCCTGTCTCAGGGCTGTGGGGCAGGCAGAAGAGGGCTGTCCCTTTCTCAGGCCTTGCTCCCCTGGGATGACCCACTTTCGGGGGGGAGGTGATAATCTGGACAACTGCCACTACAACGTGGGGCGGTGAGGCTACCTGGAGTGGATTTATATGCTGAGTTTTAAAGATTTTAGAGATAATTAAACAATGTGCAGTCTTCTGTGGCCCTGGCTTCTCGGTGTTTCTGCCTGCCCTCCCTATCCACCAACCCAGGCTTGGGCGCAGCTGGGCCTCCCTATCTCCATCTCACCTTTGCTCTCCAAAATAATCTCTCCCCAGGGGCCCTCCTCCCCCTACTCAGAGACCAGCCTGTCTTTCTTTCGAGAGCACAGGCTGGACCCCCACTGGGAGGCCCAGCAGCGTTTGGGTGACCAGGGTAGGCAGCTATTTTTAGACTCCTGAACCTGCTATCTGGAGGAGACCAGAGGGTGCTGACAGGCCCCAAGAGGAGCCAGGAGGCTGGTGTCGCTTCCTCTGACCTTGGGCCACACCAAGTTGGGGCTCTGGCACCAGAAGGCTTGGCTAGGCCTAGCTTGAGAAGGCAAGAAAGGCAGACAGCTGCGGGGTCAGATCAGGCTCTTATACGAAAACCTCACTAAGGAAGTAGTGTGGAGCAGTAGTGGGAGAAGGGAAAGCTACCAGCGGCCACTTTATTCCCCCCTACACATACCCCCAGGCCCCAGGTCCAAGTGGCATCTCAACTGGGTGCTCGGGCCTCACTCGAGTTGAGCCTCCGCAGCTGGCTGAGGCTGGTGAGCCGGAGTTTGAGCAGCATTTCCTCCTGCGTTTGCAGTGTGTGTGCCAGAACGCGTAGGGATTCGCTCTGCAGCACTAAGACGGGGGGATTATCAGACCACATGCAACCCCACAACACCCGGCCCTCCCAGCCCTTCACTGCCTCAGTCTCTCCATTCCACTGGCTTCCTGCACCCTCCTTACCACTCAGGTAGACGGCCAGGACAGCCAACGCCAGGCAGGTGAGTACCAGCAGTGCAAGCAGCAGCAGGAAGCTGCCGCGGCTGTGCACGGGGCCGCAGCCGGTCTGGGCGCACATCGGTGGATGCAGGATGCCCAACAGCTCATCCCATGGCTGCGCCTCCTCGGCCAGGTAGGGCCACAGTGAACCTGCAGGGCAAACGGGGGATTAGGAGGGCGGCAGGTGCACCTGCTTTCCTCCCTTCTCCCAGTCCATGGGTCCCACCCCCCTGCACCCTTTCACCTCCACTGTGTAGATCGCTGATGGACTCCACCCGGTGTAGGCGAACCTCCTGCACGTGATTAGGAGCCAGTGGTGCCCTGCTCCTTGTCGGTGCCACGGTGTCTGCAGGGGCAGCGTGGGGCTGATTCAGCCAGCAGGTCATGCCCTCCCTTCTAGATGGCGTCGAGTGGCAGCAGGGGCTCAGAAGAGGTAGCAGGGGCATTTGGCTCCTGATCCCCTAAAACCAACTCAGGAGTGACCCGTGATTTGGAAGCAAGACAATGTGAAAACCGCGTACACCTGTTTCACCCACAGTAGCAGAAGGTGCTGCTTGACTTACATTTGTTTCCTTCCAAGCACCTCAGGGACTTTCAGGCATTCCTCTCTGCTTGCTTGTTTCTAGAGAATTTATCAGCCTTGGAGAACTCAACCCACAGCCCATGAAGTTCATTCCTGCTTCTGCTATCAGTTTTCCCTGCAGACCCTGTGCCTGGGGCCTTCTCCCGGTCCCCAGCAGAAGCAGCCCTATTCTAGCCAGCTTTTTGCCTTTTGCTCCTGGCCTCAGCTCTGCCTCCTTTTACATACTAAGTGTGATTCTGCTGTGAACCCTGCTGTTCTCACTCAACATCATGAGAGGAGACCCGTCTTTGTTAGCAAACTGTTCCACTTGCCTTTGAGGTCTCCCCTCAGGTATCTCTTCGAGGCTGCCTGGGCACTTAGGTTGTTTCCAATCCCCTTCCTAAATTAATAACCCCTAGAAAAGGACACGCATCATTGAGTATAAAGGCTTTCCCCCAATTTCCCAATAGTTATTAAGGATGGATTCCCAGAAGCAGAATTACTGGGTCAAACAGCAGGGACTTTTTCTTTTAACCTATCATCACATTGTCCTCTGGAGTAGTTGTCCACAGCCTCCAAAAGAGTACAATATCGCCACCAACAGGCATCTCCATAGAAAAAAATTTATGTACATAAGTGTGCACATATATATTTGCTAAGTTGGGAGATGAGAAAAGGCCTTTCTTGACCAATTTTGTTGGGGGTCTTTGCTTGGGAAGCCTCACCAATATCTGTGTGGCTTCCTAGTTCACAGCCTCTGCCCATGTAGTCACTGGGGCTGTGTACCATGCTTGTGATTTTAATTACTTATTTTTGGTGGACCCAGTGAAGTATTTATTTTGTGATTTCTAAAAATTATATTTTCTTCTGGTGGTGCTTTCCACCCCTCCCCTTAAAATCCTGGCCCCTTTGGGACTTCCCTGGTGGTCCAGTGGCTAAGACTCTGCACTTCCAATGCAGGGGGCCTGGGTTCGATCCCTGGTCAGGGAACTTTATCCCGCATGCCGCAACTAAGACCCGATGCAGCAAAATTTAAAAAAAAAAAAATCTTGGCCCCTTAAGATCTCCAGATGCCTAGCTGGAAGCTAGATAACAAATTCAGGGGCATTGGCGGGGTACCTCCTGATAGACTCAAGGCTGATTGGGCTCTCTGGGTCTAACACTTTCAGAATAGTACCTTAACCTTCATGATTTGCTTGAAACTGACCTTTGACATGCTCAAAAATGTGTAAAACAAAAACCAGTGCTGTTTGTCGTTATGTCTGGGTGGTGGTGGATTGGGGTTCACATTAAATTCTGTGCACTTGGCTGTGTTTTTCCCACACTTCTAAATTGATCTTGGGTTCTTTCTGTTCCAGGAAGAACACATAGTAAATGCCATCCTTAAAACCTCAAAAGGGGACTTCCCTGGTGGCTCAGTGGTTAAGAATCCGCTTGCCAATGCAGGGGACATGCGTTCGAGCCCTAGTCTGGGAAGATCCCACATGCCGCGGAGCAGCTAAGCCCGTGCGCCACAACTACTGAGCCTGCGCTCTAAAGCCTGTGAGCCACAACTACTGAAGCCCGGGCGCTTACAGCCCCTGCTCCGCAACAAGAGAAGCCACCGCAATGAGAAGCCCATGCTCCGCAACGAAGAGTAGCCCCCACTCGCCGCAACTAGAGAAAGCCCACGCACAGCAACGAAGAGCCAATGCAGCCAAAAATAAATAAATAAATATTCAAAAAAAAAAACAAGACCTCAAAAGGAAGCAAACACTCCCACACCCAGGGCCAGGCCCCTCCCATTCAGTATAAAATGTCAAAAATGTGATGGAGGGAGTTGACCAGTTGGGCCATGGGCCAAGCTGGAGCCTTGGTGCAGCTGGTCCTGCATCCTGGCCAGCACTGTACCTGAAGCTTACCAGGTCCCTGCTCTGGCCCCTCTGAGCCTCCATACATCTGGCATGCTGTGAGTCAATTAGGAAAGTGGCCACCAAAGTCTTTAACTAGAAGTCAGTCCGGCCAGGCCAAGAGACCCCAACCTTTAGCCAGTTGGGGCCACACAGGCCCACACTGGAGGCAACAAACCTATCCACTCCCAGTCCCTGGGTCATGTGCCCAAATGCTTTGCAAAACCACTGCCTGCCCCCAATCCCAGTGCCCTCCCTGAAGGAAGAGCTTAACTGGCCAGCCTGCCCAGCCCACACCCACTTGGGCACAGCCCGTAGTTGACCCTCCCTTGCCCCCAACCCCTCCCTGTACAGGTATGAGGTGAGGAGGCATTCGGGGCATGGTAGGCCCTTCCTTCACACATAGGGGGCCAGTCCTTTTACTTGACCTAGGACACGGTGACTGATGACTACTCAAGTGAGGTCAGTAGGAAAGGGGCCAGGTTTCTCCACGGTCCACAGGGTCACAGCATTGGGGCCTTACCCTCCCTCACAGTCATTTCCTACCTTCTTGGGCCTCCTCCGGCATGGTGGGTGTTGGGCAGGCAGGGGGTCGATAAGAGTGCCTAGTACTAGGACCAGATAGACGCAGCAGTGGCTCCTCTGAGAGCCTGGGGAAAGCCTGGCTGCTTCCCAACCTGGGCTGAAAATAGGCGTGAGCTCAGCACACTGGGCTATATTTAGAGGGGGCACCTCCCAGCCATGGGAAGGAGCAGAGTGACCCACATGGACCAGCCTAGATGATCTACCTGGTGATGGAGCCCAGGCAACAGCACACCTCCAGTAGTGCAGGTACCCTGGGAACCCTGCTACTCATGTCTGCAGGGCCTTGGTGTCTTCATCCAGACAAGCCTCCTCAGGCTCACCTCCAGTGATGTCCCACATGTCAAACCCATGCAAGGGAGCCCTGTGCATCTCCACCCCTCCACCCCTTGAAGACTCCTACCCACAGCGGGTTCATCTAGCAAATGTGGGACAAGCACCCACCACTGATCTGCTGGCATCACGAATGAGGAGTGATGGACAACTGGAGCCCAGTGCCCTGAGGGCTCTGAGAGTCCCCAAAGGGGACAGAGACACCCCCAATACCTGCAGGTACCCATGGTGGTCAGTGAAGGAACATAGGTTGAAGGTTGATACTTCTATTACTAAGTTTACAACTTTGGGTAAAGGAATGCTCCCTCTCAGACCTCAGTTTTCTCATCTGTAAAGCAGGAATAACAATGGTTCCTACCTGGCACAGTGCACATGAGAATGAAAATATAAGCACGTGTCTGAAGCACTTAGGCCAATGCAAAGTTTTGATCCTCCTTCCTCTCTCCATAAGAGAATACAGGTCACACAAGTTCATGTGAGGATGCATAGCACCACCTGCCCTTAAAGAGAGGGAGTGGTCCAGCTTAGGACCCACCCTCTGCTGTTGAACCCCTGTGCCCCTCCTTCCCAAATGGGCCAAAGCAAGACATTAGGCTCTACTTCTTAAACATCTGAAATCCATCACTCTGCTGTATCCTTCTTGATATTCCTCAAACTCAAGCTTGTTCCCACCTCAGGGCCTTTGCACTGGCTGTTCCCACCTGGAATGTTCTTCACTAGATGTTCCCATGGCTGACTCCTTTTCATTTAGCTCAAATGTCACCCCCTTGGTGAGGCCTTCTGCTCACATTCTTTTCTACATCACCCAATTTTATTTTTTTCATAGCATTTAGCCTGGAAATTATATCATCCAGAATATACAGTTGACCCTTGAATAACTATAGGGGTTAGGGATCCCAAACCTCTGTGCAATGGAAAATCCACATACAACTTTACAGTTCACCCACCCTCTGTAACCATGGTTCCGTATCTGCAGATTCAACAAACCAGGGATCCAGTAGTACTGTAGTACTATTTATTGAAAAAAATCACATGTAAGTGGATCCTGTACAGCTCAAGCTGGTGTTCAAGGGTTAAGTGTACTATGCATGTCAGTATCCCCAAAGGCCCTACAGAATCCACTCAGTCACATGGAAACCACCTTTAATCCTCACCATAGCATCCTTAAAATAAATAGGTTTTGAGACTTCCAGGAGGTGTCCAAGGCCACACAGCAACAACTAGTGAGACAGGGTGGGACCTGGCACCCTTTGGTGCAGTGCTTACACCTGGACAAACATCTCCTGAGCAAAAGAATACAAAGAAACCATAAGGGACTAAAAATAACTATGCACCTGCAAATGGAGCAGATTATGAACAATATACAAAAAGACCAAAAACCCAAATGCCACTTCTGAACTGCTGGGAGCAAAAGGAGTGCACTACTCACGATTCCTGCCCACGACACCACCAAGAGGGTGGGCAGACCACCTAAGCCACCCCTACCGCCTGAACCATGGATCTGACCCTACCCTCACCCCATTTAAAGGACCAACTCACCCCCCAGCCCCGCTTCAGGGAGCAAGCAAGGCAACCTGTTCTTTTTGCTCCCTTGTGCTGCAGCATGAGTCCCAACAAAGCCTTGCCTGAATTTCTCGTCTGGCCTCATCAATTTCTGTTCACTGAAGAGTCCAAGAATCTGGGTCGGTAACGTACGTGGTGGCAACTCCACCGGACACCTATGGGGCCGTTTGCCCCCTCCCTGGGAGAGAATCCAGGCACCTCTGGAACCAACAAACGCACTTTCCCCGTAGGTGACAAGCTGCCGCCTGAACCTCTTGTTTCAGCATAACCACGTTTGGTAAGTCTGCCTTCCTGGCCCCTGAGAGTCTCAGTACCATCATTCAGGCAACGCTTTCCCCTCCCCTTTGTCCTTTTTCCCTCGTGGTTTTCCCTTTCCCTCTCCTGATAGCTCTCTACTTCCCCTTTCTCTGTCCTCTTGTTCCAACAGAGTGGACGTCGGGCAGCTACAGCACCGCTCCTCTCAGCTTGTGAGACCATGCTCCCTCTGGCCAACAACGACTCACCTTGATGGATGACAAACAGAGGTGGGAGAGGCTCACCTCAAGCAGTGCAGGTCTTGGTCCAGCAGGCTCTCCCGGACAGGAGATTTCTGAGAATGATAGAGGTTCAACTCTCATATCCTATAGTTTTTGCAAGTACAATCATCACAATATCCTCACCTTTATTTTCCTGCCGCCAAGAGAAATCCCATCAGGAAAGGGCCAAGGCAGATTTCTATGAAAACCTGTGGGTGCAAATCCTACCTGTGGGTTAGAGTCCTACGTATGATGTATAAATTGTACGCGTGCACCGAAGTCCCACCTGTGGATCACAATCCCACAGAGACGTACAAATGGTTGTTTCCCAGGATTAATCACCCCAGTGGGCAGTGGACAGGGTGCTCCCTCCTTCACTGGCCCTTTCTGAAAGTGCGCAGACTGATGCCTAAACAGACACCTGCTGGGGACAGGCTGAAACGGCAATCTCTCTCTCTCTGTCTTACCTATCCCTCCTCCCTTTACCACTCCCTTGATTCTTACACCTACACTCCTGTTCCTTTCATCCTGGGGACTCCTTCTTTGTGTCACGAACTCTGGGGAGGAAATTCTTGACCCCCTTGGTTGTTATGCAAGGCCTCAGCTCCATCTGGCCCCTGATCTCCAGTTTTAGCCCCAAATTTATATGTAAACATGAAAAACACCCAGGGAATCCTCAAAGACTATCCTCGGGGTTGCATTCTTAACAACTGGGTATGATTTAAATGAGGCAGTTTAAAAAAGAATAAGCTGATTTTCTCTTTCAACACAGAATGACCCCAATATGCCTTGGGTGACCCGGCAAAGTGGCCACAGAATGAATCCCTTAACTTTAACACCATTTTACAACTGGACCTGTTTTTTAAACAGTCCCCAAAATGGGGGAAGTCCCATAAGCACAGGCCATTATAAAACTCTGGTCTGAGGGATTCCTGTCGTGTGTGTTTAGCCTCTATTTCTGTGTCTCTCCAAGAAGGTTTAGATCCAGACCCCTTTCAACACCACTAGCCATCAGCACACTGAGCCACCTTTTCCGTCTCCCGTTTCTGCCCCTTCACCGTCTTCAGCCCCGCACCCCCACCTTACCCCATCAAATCAGAACCCCGGTGCTTTCCCCAGTGGGGCTCCAATCAGGCTCAAAGGTAGCCCCCACTTTTGCCCCACCAGGCTTTTACCACCTCTGGGAAGAAACTGATGAGAATGGAGAATTACTAAGTGCAGCATGTCCCCTTCTCACTGCGGGACCTAGAAATCTGTAAGGAGCGATTTGGCAGGTTCTCAGAGAATCCTGAAAAGCTTAGGGACAAATTTATCAGGCTGGGATTAACATTCTCCCTGACCTGGTAGGATATCATAGTTATTCTGGCCCACTGCTGTACCCTGAACGACATGGAGTGTATACTGAAAAAGGACAAAAAACACACAGATGGCCTACTGACCACCAATCCACACCACCAAATTTGTCAAGTGAGTGGTAACACAATGCAAGATCATGAGCCACACTGGGACTATGAGGATCATGTAGGCCAGGCTATGATGAAACATGTTACTTGTGTATCAGAAGGAATGAAAAGGTATATGGTGAAACCTGTAAATCATGAAGTCCAAGAAGTTACACAAAAACAAGATAAAAAAAAATAAAAAATAAAATAAAATAAAAAAAACAAAAAAACAAGATAAAAACCCAGCACTCTTCCTGGGCTGGAAGACAGAGTCCTTCAGGAAGTAAACCAATGTAGACCCTGAGTTGGCAGAAGGGAAATCATTATTTACCATGCATTATACCACCCACTCTGCTCCTGATAGCAGGAGAAAATTGCAAAGGCTTGAGGCAGGGTCCAAAACAAAAGACACCAAATAGCCAAAGCAATCCTGAGAAGGAAAAACGGGAGCTGGAGGAATCAGACTTCCTAACTTCAGATTATGCTACAAAGATATAGTAATCAAAACAGGATGGTATGGCACAAAAACAAAAATAAAGATCAATGAAACAGTACAGAAACCCCAGAAATAAACCCACCAAAATACGGTTACTTAAACTACGACAAGGAGGCTAGAATATAAAATGGAAAAAGGCAGTCTCTTCAAGGATAGTGGTAGAAAGCTACACGTAAAAGAATGCAACTACAACGTTCTCTCACACCAAACATAAAAATGAAATCAAAATGAATTAAAGACATAAGTGTAAGTTCAAATACTCTAAAACACTTAAAGGAAAATATAAGCACAACACTGTTAGACATAAAAAGCAAAAATAGTTTTTAGATCCACGTCTTCAGAAATGAAAGTAAAAACAAACATAAATGGGACATAATTCAATGGTTCAGCACAGAATAAACCATAAAAAAAAAAAAACCGTCAAAATGCTGGAAAGTACCAACAGGTCCAAATGAAGCAACCCACAAGGGATTCACCTCCAAAATACAGAAACAGCTCAGGAAGCTCTATATGTAAACAAAACAAAAAATAAGCTGAAGAATTAACTAGACAATTCTCCAAAGAAAATATACAGATGGCAAAAAACACATGAAAAAATGCTCAACATCACCAATTATTAGAGAAATACAAATCAAAATTATGAGGTAAGACCTCAACCAGTAAGAAAGGCCATCAGCAAAAAGTCTCAAAACACTAAATGCTGGACACGGCGTGGAGACAACACAACCCTGCTTCACTACTGGAGGGACTATAAATTGGTAAAACAACTGGGGAGAACAGTTTGGAGTTTCCTGCAAGAAGGAAAAAGAAAGCTACCATCTGATCCCCCAATTCCACTTCTGGGCAAACACCCAAGAAAACCATAGTTCAAAAACCTACACGCACCCCAACGTGCATGACAGCACTATATATGACAACCGAGACACCAAAGCAAGCAATAGTCCCCTGACAGATGACTGGATACAGAAGATGTGGTACATATCTACGATGGAATACTACTCAGCCATACAAAAGAAGGAAATACTGCCATTTGCAGCAACATGGAAGGACCTCGAGATGATCTAAGTGAAATCAAGTCAGAAGGAGGCTGACAAATATCATGGGATATGACATATGTGGAATCTAAAATGTGGTACAAATGAACTGATTCACAAAACAGTGACAGACTCACAGAGATCGACAAATATCATAGGATATCACTTAGGTGTGGATTAAAAGAAAACAGCATGATACAAATGAACTTATTTGGAGAACACAAACAGAGTCACAGACGAGAAAGCCAACTTGTGGGATTTCCCTGGTGATCCAGTAGTTAAGAATCTGCCTTCCAATGCAGGGGACGTTGTTTTGATCCCTGGACGGGGATCTAAGATCCCACACCCGAGGGGCCACTAAGCCCCCGAGCCACAACTACACCCAACGCAGCCATATAATAAATATTTAATTAATTTAAAAAAAGAAGAAAGCCAACTTGTGCTTGCTGGGGATGGGTCAGGAAGAAACATGCAGGTGAGGGATAAATTAGGAGTTCGGGATTTAAGTATACACACAACTTTTTATAAAATAATCTATGGGTTTGATTTCTACCCAGAGCTGAAATGTTGAGAGATGATTTAAAAAAATAATAGGACTTCCCTGGTGGCGCAGTGGTTGAGAATCTGCCTGCCAATGCAGGGGACACGGGTTCGAGCCCTGGTCTGGGAAGATCCCACATGCCGCGGAGCAGCTAGGCCCGTGAGCCACAACTACTGAGCCTGCAGGTCTGGAGCTTGTGCTCCGCAACAAGAGAGGCCGCGACAGTGAGAGGCCCGCGCAACGCGATGAAGAGCGGTCCCCGCTTGCCGCAACTAGAGAAAGCCCTCACACAGAAACGAAGACCCAACACAGCCAAAAATAAATAAATAAATTTAAAGATATTAAAAATAATAATAATAAAGTGTCTTCCATTGTTAAAAAAATCTACAGGGACCTACTAATATATAGCACAATGAACTCTACTCAATATTCTGTAATTAATCACTTATATGGCAAAAGAATCTGAAAAAGAATGGATACTTATATATACATAACTGAATCACTTAGCTCTACAACTGAAATTAACACAACATTATAAATCAACTATACTCCAGTATAAAATATTTTAAAATTAAGGAAAAAAACAGGAATAAGCTGATTTTTTCTTGGAACACAGGCTGGCCCCAAAATGCTTTGCATGAGCATCAGAAGTGGTCAGAGAATGAATCCCTTATCTTTAACACCATTTTACTACTGGACCTGTTTTGTAAACGGTCCCCAAAATGGGGAAATTCCCATATGTACAGGTCTTTATAAAACTTTATCAAGATTAAGGTCTGAGGGATTCTTTTCGTGTGTGTTTAGTCTTTATTTCCAGGTTTCCCCCTAAAGGTGTGAAGCCAGACCTTCTCACGGATCCCCTCTTTCAACCGCCCAGTAGCCGACAGCACATCGAGCCTCATTTTCAGTCCCCCATTTCTTCCCCTTTACCATCTCCTTCAGCCCCAGGCCCCACACCTTACCCTGTCAAATCAGAAACCTCAAAATCAGTACCCCCGGGGCTTTCCCCAATGGGGCTCTGATCAGGTTCAAATTTAGCCCGCACTTTTGCCCCACCAGGCTTTTACCCGCTCCAGGAAAACAGAGGAATTACTAGAGTGCGTGTTCCCATCTCACTGGGGGACCTAGAAACCTGTAAGGAGCGATTTGGCAGGTTCTCAGAAAACCCTGAAAAGCTTAGGGACAAATTAATCAGGCTGGGATTAACATTCTCCCTGACCTGGTAGGATATCATAGTTATTCTGGCCGACTGCTGTACCCTGAATGACATGGAGCGTTTACTTAAAAAGGACAAAAAAACACACAGATGGCCTACTGGCCACCAATCCGCACCACCAAATTTGTCAAGTGAGTGGTAACACAATGCAAGATCATGAGCCACACTGGGACTATGAGGATCATGTAGGCCAGGCTATGATGAAACATGTTACTTGTGTATCAGAAGGAATGAAAAGGTATATATACGGTGAAACCTGTAAATCATGAAGTCCAAGAAGTTACACAAAAACAAGAGAAAAACCCAGCACTCTTCCTGAGCTGGAAGACAGAGTCCTTCAGGAAGGAAACCAGTGCAGACCCTGAGTTTGCAGAAGGGAAATCACTATTTACCATGCATTTTATCACCAACTCTGCTCCTGATATAACAGGAGAAAATTGCAAAGGCTTGAGGCTGGGTCCTAAACAAAAGACACAAAATAGCCAAAGCAATCCTGAGAAAGAAAAACGGGACCTGGAGGAATCAGACTCCCTAAGTTCAGATTATGCTACAAAGCTAGAGTAATCAAAACAGGATGGTACGGCACAAAAACAAAAATATAGATCGATGGAACAGTATAGAAACCCCAGAAATAAACCCACCCCAATACGGTTACTTAAACTACAACAAGAAGGCAGGAATATAAAGTGGAAAGGGACAGTCTCTTCAGTGATGGTGGTAGAAAGCTACATGTAAAAGAATGCAATCACAACATTCTCTAACACCATACATAAAAAAGAAATCAAAATGAATTAAAGACCTAAGTATAAGTTCAAATACTCTAAAACACTTAAAGGAAAACATAAGCACAAAACTGTTTGACATAAATAGCAAAAATAGTTTTTGGGTCCACGTCTTAAGAAATGAAAGTAACAACAAACAAAAATGGGACATAATTCAAATTCAATGGTTCAGCACAGAATAAACCATAAACAAAACCGTCAAAATGCTAGAAAGTATCAACATGCCCAAATGAAGCAACCCACAAGAGATTCACCTCCAAAATACAGAAACAGCTCAGGAAGCTCTATATGTAAACAACAAAACAAAAAATAAGCTGAAGAATTAACTAGATGATTCTCCAAAGAAAATACACAGATGGCAAAAAACACATGAAAAAATACCCAACATCACCAATTATTAGAGAAATACAAATCGAAATTACGATGTAAGACCTCAACCAGTAAGGAAGGCCATCAGCAAAAAGTCTCAAAACACTAAATGCTGGACATGGCATGGAGACAACGCAATCCTGCTTCATTACTAGAGGGACTATAAATTGGTACAACAACTGGGGAGAACAGTTTGGAGTCTCCTGCAAGAAGGAAAAAGAAAGCTACCATCTGATACCCCAACCCAATACTGCGAAAACACCCAAAAAACCATAGTTCGAAAACCTACACGCACCCCAACGTGCATGACAGCACTATATACGAAAACCGAGACACCAAAGCAAGCAAAATGTCCACCGACAGATGACTGGATACAGAAGATGCGGTACATATCTACGATGGAATACTACTCAGCCATGAAAAAGAAGGAAATACTGCCATGGGCAGCAACACTGAAGGACCTCGAGATGCTCCAAGTGAAGTATATCACATGGACGTCGATAAATGTCATGGGATATGACTTACACACGGAATCTAAACATTGATACAAATCAGCTGACTCACAAAACACCGAAAGACTCACAGACGTAGAAAACAAACGTATGCTTACCAAAGGGGAAAGACTGGGGAGAGGGATACATTAGGAGGTTTGCTTTACCATGTATACATGAACATATATACAATACATACTCCACAAGGACCTACTCTACAACACAGGGGACTCTGTTCAACACTTTGTCACAGCCTATATAGGAAAAGGATTTTTAAAAGAACAGACATATGCATATGTACGACTAAATCTCAACGCTGTACACCTGCAAGGGGCACAACATGGTCCCTCAAGTAGCTTGAAAATGAAAGAAAAATACAGTTAAAGAAAAAGAAGGAGAGAAAATAAAGGACGTGTACTTGATTTTCCAGAGGCTCGGGGACCTGGGCTGGTGTCACATCCCTGGAGGCTCAGCGGGCTGGGTCTCCAGGTTGCCTGTCGTGGGGCTCAAGGGATTCGGGAGGATGTGCCAGCAAATGAGCCCCCCCGGGGACCTGCAGTGTCTGGTCCACTCGAAATGGGACCACAATCTCCAGATCCAGATGGCCCTCCTATAGCTCAACCAAGCCTAATGCACCCAAAGGAGGGTGGATCCTCTGGGCTGCAAGAGCTTTGAAACGTCACCTTGTCTCCACATCTCCTGGCGTTGGGGTTCCCACCTCCAGCCTCCTGCCTCTGTGTTGTACCAACTAGAGGACCCTCAGCAACGTCCCTCAGTGTGGCACTTTGACAACGGTTGCGGCTCGTCTGGGGGTGAGGGTCACAGGCAGAAAGGAAGGAGACAAGAGCCCTTGAGTGTTGGTTCTGGCACGTGCCCCTCCAAGGTGCAACCCAGGAACACCACTTTCTTTCGCTCAGGCTCTGCTTGCCAGAGGTACCAGAGATGGACGCGGAGAAGCCCGCCGCCTTGTGGATGATTCCTGTAACAACAACTTGGAAACAGGTGCTTCGGGGCACTAGGATTCACAAGGCCTGCACGGCTTTAAAAAATAACACCTGCGCTCAAGATATGTCCTAGGATAGGTAATTGAAAAGAATTCAAAACAGGCCGGATTTGTCAGAAGACAATTTCAAGAGGTACACTGCACTCACACTGTTGGAAAAGAAAGAAAAAGCAAAAACGAACAAACATGAAAAGATGCTGAAGATCACCAATTACTTCAGAACTGCAAATCAAAACAGCAACGAGGTATCATGTGACACCAGTCAGAATGGCCATCATGAAAACGTCTCCCAACAATACATTCCAGAGAGAGAAAGGAGAAAGCAAACCCTCCTCCAGTGCTGGGGGGAACGTAACTGGTACAGCTCCTGGGGAGGACAGTTGGGAGGCTCCTTCAATAACAAAACATAGAGCTACCATCTGATCCCCCAATCCCACTTCTGGGCAAACACCCAGAGACAACCATAGTTCGAAAACCTACACGCACCCCAACGTGCATGACAGCACTATATACGACAACCGAGACACCAAAGCAAGCAAAATGTCCACCGACAGATGACTGGATACAGAAGATGCGGGACATATCTACGATGGAATACTACTCAGCCGTGAAAAAGAAGGAAATACTGCCATGTGCAGCAACACTGAAGGACCTCGAGATGCTCCAAGTGAAGTAAATCAGATGGACGTCGATAAATATCATGGCATATGACTTACATTCGGAATCTAAAAATTGATACAAATCAGCTGATTCACAAAACACCGACAGACTCAGAGACGTAGAAAACAAACTTATGCTTACCAAAGGGGAAAGATTGGGGAGAGGGATACATTAGAAGGCTTGCTTTACCATGTATACATGAACATAAATACAATACATACTCCACAAGGACCTACTCTACAACACAGGGGACTCTGTTCAACACTTTGTCACAGCCTATATAGGAAAAGGATTTTTAAAAGAACAGACATATGCATATGTACGACTAAATCTCAAGGCTGTACGCCTGCAAGGGGCATAACATGGTCCCTCAAGTAGCTTGAAAATGAAAGAAAAATGCAGTTAAAGAAAAAGAAGGAGAGAAAATAAAGGACGTGTACTCGATTTTCCAGAGGCTTGGGGAACTGGGCTGGTGTCACATCCCTGGAGGCTCAGCGGGCTGGGTCTCCAGGTTGCCTGTCGTGGGGCTCAAGGGATTCGGGAGGATGTGCCAGCAAATGAGCCCCCCCGGGGACCTGCAGTGTCTGGTCCACTCGAAATGGGACCACAATCTCCAGATCCAGGCAGGCCCTCCTATAGCTCAACCAAGCCTAGTGCACCCAAAGGAGGGTGGATCCTCTGGGCTGCAAGAGCTTTGAAACGTCACCTTGTCTCCACATCTCCTGGTGTTGGGGTTCCCACCTCCAGCCTCCTGCCTCTGTGTTGTACCAACTAGAGGACCCTCAGCACCGTCCCTCAGTGTGGCACTTTGACAAGGGTTGCCGCTCGTCTGGGGGTGAGGGTCACAGGCAGAAAGGAAGGAGACAAGAGCCCTTGAGTGTTGGTTCTGGCACGTGCCCCTCCAAGGTGCAACCCAGGAACACCACTTTCTTTCGCTCAGGCTCTGCTTGCCAGAGGGACCAGAGATGGACACGGAGAAGCCCGCCGCCTTGTGGATGATTCCTGTAACAACAACTTGGAAACAGGTGCTTCGGGGCACTAGGATTCACAAGGCCTGCACGGCTTTAAAAAATAACACCTGCGCTCAAGATATGTCCTAGGATAGGTAATTGAAAAGAATTCAAAACAGGCCGGATTTGTCAGAAGACAATTTCAAGAGGTACACTGCACTCACACTGTTGGAAAAGAAGGAAAAAGCAAAAACGAACAAACATGAAAAGATGCTGAAGATCACCAATTACTTCAGAACTGCAAATCAAAACAGCAACGAGGTATCATCCGACATCAGTCAGAATGGCCATCATGAAAACGTCTCCCAACAATACATTCCAGAGAGAGAAAGGAGAAAGCAAACCCTCCTCCAGTGCTGGGGGGAATGTAACTGGTACAGCTCCTGGGGAGGACAGTTGGGAGGCTCCTTCAATAACAAAACATAGAGCTACCATCTGATCCCCCAATCCCACTTCTGGGCAAACACCCAGAGACAACCATAGTTCGAAAACCTACACGCACCCCAACGTGCATGACAGCACTATATACGACAACCGAGACACCAAAGCAAGCAAAATGTCCACCGACAGATGACTGGATACAGAAGATGCGGGACATATCTACGATGGAATACTACTCAGCCGTGAAAAAGAAGGAAATACTGCCATGTGCAGCAACACTGAAGGACCTCGAGATGCTCCAAGTGAAGTAAATCAGATGGACGTCGATAAATATCATGGCATATGACTTACATTCGGAATCTAAAAATTGATACAAATCAGCTGATTCACAAAACACCGACAGACTCAGAGACGTAGAAAACAAACTTATGCTTACCAAAGGGGAAAGATTGGGGAGAGGGATACATTAGAAGGCTTGCTTTACCATGTATACATGAACATAAATACAATACATACTCCACAAGGACCTACTCTACAACACAGGGGACTCTGTTCAACACTTTGTCACAGCCTATATAGGAAAAGGATTTTTAAAAGAACAGACATATGCATATGTACGACTAAATCTCAAGGCTGTACGCCTGCAAGGGGCATAACATGGTCCCTCAAGTAGCTTGAAAATGAAAGAAAAATGCAGTTAAAGAAAAAGAAGGAGAGAAAATAAAGGACGTGTACTCGATTTTCCAGAGGCTTGGGGAACTGGGCTGGTGTCACATCCCTGGAGGCTCAGCGGGCTGGGTCTCCAGGTTGCCTGTCGTGGGGCTCAAGGGATTCGGGAGGATGTGCCAGCAAATGAGCCCCCCCGGGGACCTGCAGTGTCTGGTCCACTCGAAATGGGACCACAATCTCCAGATCCAGGCAGGCCCTCCTATAGCTCAACCAAGCCTAGTGCACCCAAAGGAGGGTGGATCCTCTGGGCTGCAAGAGCTTTGAAACGTCACCTTGTCTCCACATCTCCTGGTGTTGGGGTTCCCACCTCCAGCCTCCTGCCTCTGTGTTGTACCAACTAGAGGACCCTCAGCACCGTCCCTCAGTGTGGCACTTTGACAAGGGTTGCCGCTCGTCTGGGGGTGAGGGTCACAGGCAGAAAGGAAGGAGACAAGAGCCCTTGAGTGTTGGTTCTGGCACGTGCCCCTCCAAGGTGCAACCCAGGAACACCACTTTCTTTCGCTCAGGCTCTGCTTGCCAGAGGGACCAGAGATGGACACGGAGAAGCCCGCCGCCTTGTGGATGATTCCTGTAACAACAACTTGGAAACAGGTGCTTCGGGGCACTAGGATTCACAAGGCCTGCACGGCTTTAAAAAATAACACCTGCGCTCAAGATATGTCCTAGGATAGGTAATTGAAAAGAATTCAAAACAGGCCGGATTTGTCAGAAGACAATTTCAAGAGGTACACTGCACTCACACTGTTGGAAAAGAAGGAAAAAGCAAAAACGAACAAACATGAAAAGATGCTGAAGATCACCAATTACTTCAGAACTGCAAATCAAAACAGCAACGAGGTATCATCCGACATCAGTCAGAATGGCCATCATGAAAACGTCTCCCAACAATACATTCCAGAGAGAGAAAGGAGAAAGCAAACCCTCCTCCAGTGCTGGGGGGAATGTAACTGGTACAGCTCCTGGGGAGGACAGTTGGGAGGCTCCTTCAATAACAAAACATAGAGCTACCATCTGATCCCCCAATCCCACTTCTGGGCAAACACCCAGA
The DNA here is from genome assembly GCF_008692025.1 of Phocoena sinus. Taxonomy (NCBI): domain Eukaryota; kingdom Metazoa; phylum Chordata; class Mammalia; order Artiodactyla; family Phocoenidae; genus Phocoena; species Phocoena sinus. The sequence continues at coordinate 38,170,275 of NC_045773.1, forward strand.
GACAACCATAGTTCGAAAACCTACACGCACCCCAACGTGCATGACAGCACTATATACGACAACCGAGACACCAAAGCAAGCAAAATGTCCACTGACAGATGACTGGATACAGAAGATGCGGGACATATCTACGATGGAATACTACTCAGCCATGAAAAAGAAGGAAATACTGCCATGTGCAGCAACACTGAAGGACCTCGAGATGCTCCAAGTGAAGTAAATCAGATGGACGTCGATAAATATCATGGCATATGACTTACATTCGGAATCTAAAAATTGATACAAATCAGCTGATTCACAAAACACCGACAGACTCAGAGACGTAGAAAACAAACTTATGCTTACCAAAGGGGAAAGATTGGGGAGAGGGATACATTAGGAGGCTTGCTTTACCATGTATACATGAACATAAATACAATACATACTCCACAAGGACCTACTCTACAACACAGGGGACTCTGTTCAACACTTTGTCACAGCCTATATAGGAAAAGGATTTTTAAAAGAACAGACATATGCATATGTACGACTAAATCTCAAGGCTGTACGCCTGCAAGGGGCACAACATGGTCCCTCAAGTAGCTTGAAAATGAAAGAAAAATGCAGTTAAAGAAAAAGAAGGAGAGAAAATAAAGGACGTGTACTCGATTTTCCAGAGGCTCGGGGACCTGGGCTGGTGTCACATCCCTGGAGGCTCAGCGGGCTGGGTCTCCAGGTTGCCTGTCGTGGGGCTCAAGGGATTGGGGAGGATGTGCCAGCAAATGAGCCCCCCCGGGGACCTGCAGTGTCTGGTCCACTCGAAATGGGACCACAATCTCCAGATCCAGGCAGGCCCTCCTATAGCTCAACCAAGCCTAGTGCACCCAAAGGAGGGTGGATCCTCTGGGCTGCAAGAGCTTTGAAACGTCACCTTGTCTCCACATCTCCTGGTGTTGGGGTTCCCACCTCCAGCCTCCTGCCTCTGTGTTGTACCAACTAGAGGACCCTCAGCACCGTCCCTCAGTGTGGCACTTTGACAAGGGTTGCCGCTCGTCTGGGGGTGAGGGTCACAGGCAGAAAGGAAGGAGACAATAGCCCTTGAGTGTTGGTTCTGGCACGTGCCCCTCCAAGGTGCAACCCAGGAACACCACTTTCTTTCGCTCAGGCTCTGCTTGCCAGAGGGACCAGAGATGGACACGGAGAAGCCCGCCGCCTTGTGGATGATTCCTGTAACAACAACTTGGAAACAGGTGCTTCGGGGCACTAGGATTCACAAGGCCTGCACGGCTTTAAAAAATAACACCTGCGCTCAAGATATGTCCTAGGATAGGTAATTGAAAAGAATTCAAAACAGGCCGGATTTGTCAGAAGACAATTTCAAGAGGTACACTGCACTCACACTGTTGGAAAAGAAGGAAAAAGCAAAAACGAACAAACATGAAAAGATGCTGAAGATCACCAATTACTTCAGAACTGCAAATCAAAACAGCAACGAGGTATCATGTGACACCAGTCAGAATGGCCATCATGAAAACGTCTCCCAACAATACATTCCAGAGAGAGAAAGGAGAAAGCAAACCCTCCTCCAGTGCTGGGGGGAACGTAACTGGTACAGCTCCTGGGGAGGACAGTTGGGAGGCTCCTTCAATAACAAAACATAGAGCTACCATCTGATCCCCCAATCCCACTTCTGGGCAAACACCCAGAGACAACCATAGTTCGAAAACCTACACGCACCCCAACGTGCATGACAGCACTATATACGACAACCGAGACACCAAAGCAAGCAAAATGTCCACCGACAGATGACTGGATACAGAAGATGCGGGACATATCTACGATGGAATACTACTCAGCCGTGAAAAAGAAGGAAATACTGCCATGTGCAGCAACATGGAAGGACCTCGAGACGATCTAACTAAGTGAAATCAAGTCTGAAGGAGGCTGACAAATATCATGGGATATGACATATGTGGAATCTAAAATGTGGTACAAATGACCTGATTCACAAAACAGAGATCGAAAAATATCATAGGATATCACTTAGGTGTGGATTAAAAGAAAACAGCACGATACAAGTGAAGTTATTTGGAGAACACAAACAGAGTCACAGACGAGAAAGCCAACTTGTAGAATTTCCCTGGTGATCCAGTAGTTAAGAATCCGCCTTCCAATGCAGGGGACGTTGTTTTGATCCCTGGATGGGGATGTAAGATCCCATATCCGAGGGGCCACTAAGCCCCCGAGCCGTAACTAGGACCCAGTGCAGCCACATAATAAATAATTAATTAATTTTAAAAAAAGAAGAACGCCAACTTGTGCTTGCTGGGGTTGGGTCAGGAAGAAACATGCAGGTGAGGGATAAATTAGGAGTTTGGGATTTAAGTATACACACAACTGTTTATAAAATAGATAATCTATGCGTTTGATTTCTACCCAGAGTTGAAATTTGAGAGATGTTTTAAAACAATAATAGGGATTCCCTGGTGGCGCAGTGGTTGAGAATCTGCCTGCCAATGCAGGGGACACGGGTTCGAGCTCTGGTCTGGGAAGATCCCACATGCCACGGAGCAACTAGGCCCATGAGCCACAACTACTGAGCCTGCAGGTCTGGAGCTTGTGCTCCACAACAAGAGAGGCCGCGACAGTGAGAGGCCCGCGCACCGCAACGAAGAGTGGCCCCCACTCGCCGCAACTAGAGAAAGCCCTCAGACAGAAACGAAGACCCAACACAGCCAAAAATAAATAAATAAATAAATAAATAAATTTAAAGATATTTTTAAAAAATAATAATAAAGTGTCTTCCATTGTTAAAAAAATAATCTACAGGGACCTACTAATATACAGCACAAGGAACTCTACTCAATATTCTGTAATTAATCACTTATATGCCAAAAGAATCTGAAAAAGAATGGATACTTATATATACATAACTGAATCATTTAGATGTACAACTGAAACTAACACATTATAAATCAACTATACTCCAGTATAAAATTTTTTTTAATTAAAGAAAAAAAAAGGAATAAGCTGATTTTTTCTTACAACACAGCCTGGCCCCTAAATGCTTTGGATGACCATCAGAAGTGGTCAGAGAATGAATCCCTTATCTTTAACACCATTTTACTACTGGACCTGTTTTGTAAACGGTCCCCAAAATGGGGAAATTCCCATATGTACAGGACTTTATAAAACTTTATCAAGATTAAGGTCTGAGGGATTCTTGTTGTGTGTGTTTAGTCTCTATTTCCAGGTTTCCCCCTAAAGGTGTGAAGCCAGACCTTCTCACGGATCTCCTCTTTCAACCGCCCAGTAGCCTGCGCTCAAGAAATGTCCTGGGTTAGGTAATTGAAAAGAATTCAAAACAGGCCGGATATGTCAGAAGACAATTTCAACAGGTAGACTGCACTCACACTATTGGAAAAGAAGGAAAAAGCAAAAACAAACAAACATGAAAAGATGCTGAAGAAGCCTCATTTTCAGTCCCCCATTTCTTTCCCTTTACCATCTCCTTCAGCCCCAGGCCCCACATCTTACCCTGTCAAATCAGAAACCTCAAAATCAGTACCCCCGGGGCTTTCCCCAATGGGGCTCTGATCAGGTTCAAATTTAGCCCGCACTTTTGCCCCACCAGGCTTTTACCCACTCCAGGAAAACAGCGGAATTACTAGAGTGTGTGTTCCCTTCTCACTGGGGGACCTAGAAACCTGTAAGGAGAGATTTGGCAGGTTCTCAGAGAACCCTGAAAAGCTTAGGGACAAATTTATCAGGCTGGGATTAACATTCTCCCTGACCTGGCAGGACATCATAGTTATTCTGGCCCACTGTTGCCCCCAGATGAAAAGGAGCATGTACTGAAAATGGCCAAAAAACACACAGATGGCCTACTGGCCACCAATCTACACCACCAAAGTTATCAAGTGAGTGGTAACACAATCCCAGATCACACCCACACTGGGACTATGAGGATCGTGTAGGCCAGGCTAAGATGAAACATTATATTATTTGTTTATCAGAAGGAATGAAAAGGTATATAGTGAAAACTGTAAATTATAAAGTCCAGGAAGTTACACAGATCCATCGACAGACGAATGCATAAAGAAGGTGTGGTACGTGGGAATTCCCTGGCTGTCCAGTGGTTAGGAGTCCACGCTCTCACTACCAAGGGCACAGGTTCAATCCCTGGTCAGGAACTAAGATCCCACAAGCCTAGTGGGCAAAGAAAAAACAACAAAAAAAGATTGGTGCATAGATACAATGGAAAATTATTCAGGCATATAAAAGAATGAAATAATGCATTTGCACCAACTTGGATGGACCTAGAGATTAACATTCTAAGTGAAATAAGTCAGAAGTCGAAAGACAAACATCATATAACATCACTCACACGTGGAATCTAATTTTTTAAAGTGATACAAATAAACTTATTTGCAAAACAGAAACAGACTCACAGTCCGAATGCAGACTTGCGATTCCCTGGGGTGGGGTGTAAATGTGGAGGGAAGGGATAAATTAGGAGTTGGGATTAACGTACGCACACTACTGGAACTTCCCTGGCAGTCCAGTGGTTAAGACTCCACGCTCCCATTGCGGTGGGCACAGGTTCCATCCCTGACTGGGGAACTAAGATACCCACGGTGTGAAAAAATAAAACAACAGGAAAACCATGAACATACTACTGTATATAAAATAGATATCAACAAGGACCTACTACTGTATAGCACAGGGAACTCTACTCAATATTCGGTAATAACCTATATGACAAAAGAATCTGCAAAAGAATGAATATATGTTTATGTATTACCCAATCACACTTCTCTGTACACCTGAAACTAACACAACACTGTAAGTAAAAAGAAAAAAAAAATTAAAAAAAAAAAGTTACACAGAAAAAAGGTAAAAGCAGTGTTCCTGAGCTGGGTTTCAGAGGTATTCAGGAAGTACATCAATACAGACCCTGAGTCTGTAGAAGGGACATCACTACTGGCCATGCATTTGATCACCCAGTCTGTTCCTGATAGCAAGAGAAAATTCAAAAGCTTGAGGCTGGGTCCCAAATCCCGTTGTCAACCTTGGTAGAGGAGGCCTTCAAGGTCTATAACAACCAAGACTTAATACGGGAGGCCTATCAGGATGGGAAGCTAATCAAGAAAACGCAGCTTTTGGCTACTCTGATTTACCCGCCACCTTGAGGGGACCCTAGACGGCTGAGAAGACCAGACAAACAGCCGAGAAGCCACCTGGACTAAAACCAGTGTGTCTTTTGTCTGAAGGAGGAGCACTGGAAGGGGGGATGTCCTAGCGCCCTCCTGTGGGACACCAAAAAAACACCCCCAACCCACCCCAGTTCCTTGCAAAGCTCTCAGATAAGAGATTCCCACATACCGACTGACCCAAGCGCCTGCCTGGCTCCAGATCTCACTAGATCCATTCTCATTACTCCAGCGGAGCCTTGGGTCACCCCCGATGTGGCCAGTAGGAAAAACTGAATTTCCTGTAGACATTGGAGCCACCTACTCTGTTCTGCCTTGGCTGGCTGGTCCCCTCTGCAACCCTGACTGTAACGCGACGGAAGTTGATGGACAGCCAAAGGTAAGGCGACTTACATCTCCCTTTGCCTACCGAATCAGGCCCATTATTATTACTCAAGGCTTTTTGTATATGCCAGAATGCCCTATCCTCCTCCTCAGAAGAGGAGGAGCTAGTACATTCTTAGAACAGGGTGAAGTCCAAGAAGGTAAAAAATTCAAACAGAAAATGCATCTATTAGTAGCTCCAGATGACCCATCTGCTACTCATCAAAATACTCCTCAAAACATTCCCCCCAAAATTAGACAACAGGTAAATCCTGTAGTGTGGGATGCCTCGGTGTTGGGAAAGACAAAACATTCTCCCCTGATAAAAATAAGATTAAGGCCTGGGGAAAAATACCCCTGGAAGAGACAATATTCTTTACAGCCTAAAGCCCTGAGGGGGATCCAACCACTGCTCACCAAATTCCTAAAACATGGACTCATTAGGCCCTACCAGTCCCCTTGCAACACCCCAGTTCTCCCTGTTCAGAAGCCTAATGGGGAATATTGGCTTATGTAAGACTTACGAGCAGTAAACGAGGCAATCATCCCTATTCACCCAGTGGTGCCAAACCCATTCACCCTCCTCACTCAAGTGCCAGGGAGCACTCGATATTTCTGTTGTGGACCTCAAAGGTGCATTTTTCTATATTCGCCTACATCCAGACTCTCAATACCTTTTTTGCCTTTAAATGGAGGGACCCTGACACCCTGGAGGTTACCCAATATACTTGGACAGTGCTTCCACAGGGTTTTGGGGATAGCACCCCTCTTTCTGGAAATGGGTTGGCATGGGAACTGAGAACTAAGCCTTGAAAAGGGAACTCTGCCACAATATATTGATGATTTATTAGTAAGTAGTGAGACAAAACAAGATTCAGATCAAAATACTGTTAAGGTCCCAAATCTTCTGGTAAAAAGGGGATATAAAGTCTCCCCAAACTTGGCTCACATCTCACAGCAACAGTTTCAGTGTTTAGGATTTGTTTTAACCCCAGAGGCACGAGCCCTGGGCATAGACTGAAGAATAGCAATTAGTGCATTACCATCTCCAACCACAAAGAGGCAACTCCGAGGCTTTCTCAGGATGGCTGGGTTCTGTCATATCTGAATTCCAAATTATGGCGTTAGAGCCAAACCCCTATATAAGGCTCTAGATAATTGTTTTTGTTTTTGGGGTGTGTGTGTGTGTGTGTGTGTGTGTGTGTGTGTGTGTGTGTTCCTTGGCCTCACCGCAGGGCATGTGGGATCTTAGTTCCCTAACTAAGGGATAGAACCCATACCCCCTGCAGTGGAAGCACAGAGTCTTAACCACTGGACCACCAGGGAAGTTCCTATAAGGCTCTAAAGGGAAAAGAAAAGGAACTCCTTCACCAGAATAGAGACCACCAATGGGACTTTGAGACTCTAAAGGCTGAGTTAAACAGAACACTAGCACTGGGACTTCCAAATTTGGACAAGCCCTTTACTGTATATGCTCATGAGAAGTCAGGGATAGCGCTAGGAGTCCTGACCCAAAAGCTGGCATCAGATGTGGGACCAGATCAGAGACCAGTGGCTTACTTTCAAAACATTTGGACTCAATAACCCTGGGATGGCCCAGCTACCTGCGGGCAATATCAGCCACAGGCCTCTTAGTTAATGAGGCTTCCAAGCTCAACCTGGGACAACACTTATAGATGTATTAACCCCTCGTCAAGTACAATCTGTGCTGGACGTCAAAGGACATCACTGGTTGACTGGAGGAAGACTGACAAGATATCAGGCTCTCCTCATGGACACCCCTGACATACAGGTGTGCCAAACCCTGAACCCGGCAACCCTACTTCCAGTTGTCGAGAGTAGAGATTTACTGCATCACTGTATAGAGATCATAGAACAAACTTACTCCAGCAGGTCTGATCTTCCAGATGAACCTCTTGACAGCCCTGAGGTCAAATGTTTTACTGACGGGAGCAGTGTTATAGAGATGGGAACTCGGAAGGCAGGGTATGCCATAGTTGGTCTAGATGAAGTCATAGAAACCAAGGCCTTGCCACCACAGACATTGGCCCACAGTGCTGAGCTAACTGCATTAACAAGAGCTTTGCAGGAGTTCTCTGGTGGCCTAGTGGTTAGGATTCCAGGCTTTCACTGCTGTGGCCCGGGTTCAGTATCTGGTTGGGGAACTGAGATCCCACACAGCCAAAAAAAAATAAAAGAGAGAGAGAGATTCTTATAACATCATATGATCCAAATTACCAACAACAGTTTGCAGTCCTCCCCTAGTTGAACAGGTAGTAGCAACAGCTATGTCCTTCATGGACTATCAAATCTTAACCACGGTGAGACAGACATTCCGGCCTGCACCCCTGAAGGGTTTGTTTTCCTCTATAGACATCCAAACCATCATATGTTAGAAAATTATGGCCAGACCCTGTCCTTTTCCAACCAAGGTATGGCCTATAACTGCACTGATAATGTCCATTTCATAGGCGAGTACACTCTGGGGACTACAGGGCTAAGAGGGATTGTGATCTATAACAGGACCACTCTCGCTCACCACCAAACCCGGAGAGCACTGGGAATGATCTTAGCAGGGGCAGGGCTGGCCATAGGACTGGCAGCTCCATGGGGAGGCTTCCCTTATCATGAAGCAACACTGAGAAATCTCACCAGACAGCTTGGTTATGTGATAAAACAGACAGGGCAAGCCTTAACAGGACTTAAGACCTCTCGTTACTTTGGTTAATGCAGCTCTTGATAATCATCTAGCTCTTGATTACCTTCTGACAGAACAAGGCAGAATCTGTGGGATAACTATTACTTCCTGCTGCACCTAAATCAGTGTCACAGGACAGACAGAAGTTAATAGTAAAGAAATATACACCCAAGCAGAATGGCTTCACAATTTTGGCAGGGGTGATATCGCCTCCGTCGTCTGGTCAGCAGTTAGGGAAGCCCTCCCAAAGTTAACCTGATTCCTTCCCTTTCTAGGCTCTCTTGTAGCTATTATTGTTCTTCTCCTTTTTGGCCCTTGTCTGTTTAAGCTTTTGGTTAATTTTGTGTTTTCTAGGCTTCAACAGTTTCAAGGAAGGCTCATGATGGCTCAAGGATTTCAACCCACTCCAGCCAAGGGTAACCCAGGTCCCTAAAACAGTCAGCAAGGGACTTCTATACCTATAGGGTAGGTTAGGATCTGCAGCCCCTGTCCAGCAGGAAGGCATTTCAGAAGAAGAAGACCTCCGGTCCCTTAATCCTTAAAAATAAAGGGTGTAGAATCCCTCAGGGGGGAATGAGACAGGCTGGGACCTGGGACCCTTTGCTGCAGTGCTTACACCTGGACAAACATCTCCTGGAGCAACAGAATACAAGAAACTGTAAGGGAGTAAAAATAACCACACACACCTGCAACTGGGGCAAATTATGAGCAAGACGCAAAAAAAACAAAAACCCAACTGCCACTTCTGAGGTGTTGGGAGCAAAAGCAGGGGACTACTCAGGATTCCTGCCCACGACACCACCAAGAGGGTGGGCAGACCACCTAAGCCACCCCTCTGGCCTGACCCATGGATATGCCCCTACTCTCACTCCATTTAAGGAACCAGCTCGGAGCCACCCTCCCCCAAACCCTTGTTCCCTCAGCAAGCAAGCAAGGGCACCTGTTGCTCGTTGGGCACCTGTTTCTTATTTTCACTCCCTTGTTCTGCAGCATGAGCCCCAATAAAGCCTTGCCCGAATTTCTCTGGCCTCTTACCAACTTCTATTGATTAAAGAGTCCAAGAACCTGGGTCAGTAACACTAAGACCAGCGGCTGTCTGATGGGGCCGTTCCAGCTTCAGCTGATAACATGTTTATTGCATTAGTACAGTCGGCCTGCCCCCCGCCACCCCCCTCCCCAGCCTGTTCACAGCTTTCTGCTTACTGCCCAAAGAGGTGGCCCTTCCCCCAGGGTGGGCATTCTGGGCACCTCCCCCACCCAGGTCGTTGCTCGGGGACCCTGCTTCTCTGCCTCCTCCTGACCAGCTGGACCCTGTGCGCAGCCTGGGCCGCCCCTATCGGGGTTGCATTCAAGGATTATTCTCTGTTAATAAATAAGCCGGCATGGCTACCTGTTGGCCAGGGCCGGTCGGGTCGGTGTCTTCCCTCCACCAGGAACCGCTGTGTGCCGGGGCCCTAGCTGCTTCCCAGGGTCTGACCGCCCCCTCTCCCTGCTGCTGCCACCTCCCCAGTCCCCAGTGTGGGGACGGCCGAGTCACCAGTGCGCTGCGCTGCGCGGCCCCCGCTCAGCACGCAGTTCTGGGGCGTGTGTCCTCCGGTTGTGGCCCTTCCTCCGCGACTCGGGAGGCGGAGGGCGCGGCGCGGGCTGCGGACGACACATTCGCAGGGAGTTCGTACCACCGCCGCCCGGCTCCACCAGCTGCAGGAAGTCCCGGTACCAGAGCTTGGGGCCCGGCGGCGCAACGGGCGCAGCATCCTCGGTCCGGGCCAGCCTTTCAGCCTGCGCAGCACTCAGCACGTGCAGCGCCAGGCGACGCATTGGCTGCGAAAAGCCCTGCTCCACGGCTGCGCACAGGTACACGCCTGAGTCCCCACGCCGCAACCAGCGAAGCAGCAGGCCCCGCATCGTGCGTTCGGCTCGCTCCTCTGCGGGCACCTGCAGGCCGAATCAGCGTGAGGCTGACGTTAGGGAACAGGGCGGGGCTCGCCTGAACGTGGGGGCGCGTCAGAGACCCCTCCAGTGGGCGGAGAAAGGGCGGGGCTTCCTTCGGACTGGGCTGGGGCACGGGCGTCAGGAGCCTAGTTAGAGGAATGGGGCCTCACCAGGATGCGGAGTGCAGGCAAGGGGCCAAACTGGGCGTTAGGGGTCTGGTTGGGCGGAGACTCACTGGGCGGAGCTGGATCGCATCTAGATGTGCGGAGCAGGTCAAGGGCCTCATTAATCAGGGCGCGCACTTCCTGGACGTAGGAGTCGGAACAAGGGCCTGGTTGGGAAGGGAGTGGGGGGAGGCTCACCTGAGTGTAGGCCGCCTCCCCCGCGCGCTGGAAGGTCCACTCCACGCGCGCCTGCAGCGAGCGGGGCTCACACTCCAGGAAGGCGCTACCTCCCTCCACACCGAACACCTTCCGCTCCAGCAGCGCAGGATGGGATGAGTCTAGGGGCAAAGGGAATGTCAGATTCAGACAAGGCAGGGCAGGGTGGGGCAGTCTTTAAGGGTTGGGGGTTGAGAGCAGCTGGGACACTCACCCCTAGTGCACAGTGTGCTGGGGTCGCCGTTCCTTACATCCTGCCGTCGGAACCTCCTGGGGAGAGGGGACATTAGAGCCTCTGTGAGCCCTTCTTTTAGCCAGGGGCAGATAAAGACTCCCTCCAGGCAGCCCGCCCCTGATCCTACCCACCTCTTGGCACTGGGCTGGAAGCGCGTGCACGCGGCCCCATCCCAGGCGCAGTAAGGGTCACGTGCCAAACAGCATTCGGCACAGGCACGGCCGTGGGCAGCGCAGCGGTGCAACGGGATCTGGGCCACCCCGCTCCGAGAGGCTACGTACAGTTGGTGCTAGGGGTACAAGGGGCTCCAGGCTGACCGAGGGTGGCCCCGTGCCTGCCTCCCATAGGTCAGGGATCCCTTCCCCCATTTGACAAAAGGGAACACTGAGGTCTCAGGTCCCACAGTCTAGTGAAGGCAGAGCCTGTACTCGAAACCGGGGCTTGTAATTACCAAGAGAAGAATGGGGGTGGGGGCACCTGGGAACAGGCTGGGTCCATTCCGCCCGCAAGCCTTCTGGTTACTTACCCTCTTGGAGGAGATTTGCATGCTGGTGACAGCAGCTGAGTCCTGAGAGGGAGGAGGGGTGCTGGGATCAGGGCTCCGTGGGGTGGGGGTACCCCAGGCAATGGGGGCTAGGCCTCACCTCAAACATGTGCAGCTCCTCCAGGAGCAGCCCCTCAGCATTAGGCCAGCCACCCTTGGGGACGGAGATCACCTTCAGCACGGTGCCAGCATCTGCAGGGATGAGAAAGCTGAGTGACTCCTTGTGTTCCCTGACAGCCAGGGCCAGGGGTCTCCTCACCTCTGAGGCCTCCACCCTCCGCATGGTTGGGATGGTGAAGAATGTGGGTTGGATCAATCAGAGAAGCATCTAGAAGGAGATGGGGGCACAGCCCCCGGAAAAATATGGAGATGGGACTGAACAGGGGGAGCTTCCACTAACAGGCCAAAGAGCCTGGGCTGGGTCTTGTGGGTGGTCATGGCAGGACCCTGACCTGTGCCAATGAAGAGGACGTCGTAGTATCCGTCAACAGCTGCTACACGGTCCGCAGTGATCTGGGTGAAGGTGTACCCGGCACCCACTTGTTGGAAGAGGGGGCGCCCCCCCATGGGCAGGACCGAATTGTACATGAGGGGGTGGTTCCGGGCAAACTGGATGACATCATCAGGAAAGTCCTTGGTGGAACTGAAGGTGCCAAAGGTCTTGCTGGGGCACTGGGGGGTGGGAAGGAGGCATGACAAGGATGTGGATATGAAGGCCTGGTGGGCAGCCCTCCACAGGACACCTCCCGGAACCTGGAGCATGTGTGAGTGTGTGTGTGCGTGCGCACGCACAGGGGGCGGGTGTTGGACAGAGTCCTGCCCTGGGAATCTGAGAGAGGAGCTCCAGCTTTGCCTTTGGGGGTCTGAGGGGGAAACATGGCCTTCCCCTGAGGAGCCCTGTCTAATGAAGATGATGTTTTCCCACCCATAAAAAAAAAGAAGACACGGAGCTTCCCTGGTGGTGCAGTGGTTGAGCGTCCACCTGCCGATGCAGGGGACACGGGTTCGGGCCCTGCTCCGGGAAAATCCCACACGCCGCGGAGCGGCTGGGCCCGTGAGCAATGGCTGCTGAGCCTGCGCGTCCGAAGCCTGTGCTCCGCAACGGGAGAGGCCACAACAGTGAGAGGCCCGCGTACCATAAAAAAAATAAATAAATAAAAGAAGACACAACATTCACCAAGAAAACCCCAGGCCAAGTTCTCCACCCCTGAAGCTTTAAGTGGGTTGTGGTGGGAGTCCCTGGGCTACGCACCATGCCAGGTCGGGGGTAGGGGACACGGCCCTGGTAGGACACCCACTGGTGCACGGGCCCCTCCTTGTGTGCAAAGGGTCCCAGGAAAGCGCGGCGCACATCATTCATGCTGTACACGCACACTGCGGAGCCCTGGAAGATGCTGCTGCAGGTGAAGATGTAAGTGGAGTAAGGCGCTCAAGTGGGGCCCAGCCAGCCTTGCCCCACTACCTCCCACACCTCACCTGGTCGTGGAGAAGACAGCATAGAGCAGCGGGGTCCAGCGATCCCGCGAGGACAGCAGGAACACGTCCTCTGCAGGGAAGGGACCAAGTTGGGGGAGGGTGCACAGCCAGGCTCAGGGTCTGCGCCCCTGCGCCCCCTCCCCACACCCCATCCTCCATTATTGGCACTTACGGAGCTGGTCAAAGTTCGTATCGCCCTCAGCACCGGGCACTGAGCACACCAGCCGCGCCTTCAGGAACGTAGTCCACTTGTTGACCAGGCTGCGCTGGCCACCCACGTCGTTCTGCGGGGTCAGTAGGAGGGGATGAGGGCGAGGCCCCAACAGACAGGCAAAGGGGCGGTGGCAGGATCACCGAATGTGGCCCAGGGACTCCTCACCCTGCAGATCTGGCCAACGCGGGACACAGACAGGCGTCCCAGGGCCGGCGTGGCCTCCACTGCCGACTCACGGAAGAAGAAGTAGATCTTGTCGTCGTCCGGGTTCTCACTCTCTGGGATCCAAAAGACCTTGACGAACTTGGGCTCTGACCACAGCAGGAGGCGTGGGGTCAGCAAGGTCCTGGCCCTGCCCCCTGCTAGGAGGCCCAGGCACTGCCTCCCCTTTCTTTCGTGCCGGCAGAAGCCCTCAGGGCAGCAGCTGACCACCCAGCCTCTGGGACCAAGTTCAGATGGTGCTCCCCGAGGACACAATCGAAAGAAAGAGGGCCTGCGAGTCAAGCAGAAGCCACGAGAGGGCAGCAGAGACCATGGCTATCTGGGCCCACAGGCAGGCAGACCCTGGCCAGTGGTGGGCCTCTCGCCTCTCCCCTGGCAGTTCTCTATGCCAGTGGGCCAAGAAAGGAGGGATATGGGGTACCTGGTTTTACCTTCACTCATGAATCTTCCTCTCTAGCAGGAAGTAGATGCCCCCACTCCTGCTTCAAATACTCTGCTGGGTCTCATCACTCTTAGAATAATCTACCCTGGCCCTACCCTGTGCTGACAGTCCAGACCCCTTATCATTGCTCCCTTCATGAGTCTGTTCCTTGGCTTGTTCCTGCCCCCAGGGTCTTTGCACTAATTATTCCCTCTGCTTGGAATGCTCTTATGCTCTTCCCGCAATCCTGCTGTGTTTTGGGCATTAGCGCATACCTTTTCTCAGCAGGGTAGCTTCCTTTCCCCAACCCTCCCACCACCACCACCGCTGCCTAGTCTCCTTTTCCCTTCCTCTCCATTCTCTCATTATATCTCCTGGCCATTGGAACTGATCTTATTGTGTATTAGATCTGAGGTCTGTGAACTCAAAGAGGGCACGGGCCATACCTATCTTGTCCACCCTGTGACCCAGTGCCTAGTGCAGGGCTTGACCCAGGGTAGCTACCTGGTGAGCACTCACTGCTCACTCCCTTTATGGGCCTTACTCAGCACCTGCTCTGTTGGAGATGAGGTCCCCCTCCCAACAGTCCCAACAGTCTTTCACCGTTGAGCCAGCGGGAATCGTGTGGTTCCGTTCGGAGACTTGGACGATGACCCAAGCTGCGGAAGATGGTAAAGTCCCGGCCCATGAGGTCTGCGGCTACTCCCGAGTACAACTCTTCCCCTGTAGACACGGCAAGGCTGCTTAGTGAAACCAAAGGCTCTTGTGGTGGGTTGGGGGCACTATGGAGCTCTGGGGGCTCTTGGGGAGTCAGTGAGGCTATGGGGGATCCCTGGGGCTCTAGGGAGGGTCTTGGGACTTTGTGAGATGCTAGAGTCTCTGAGGGGTTCCAGGAGCTCTCTTGGGGCCCCAGCCTTTGGACTCACCCACCAGCACGGAGGCAGCCCGATGCCTGGGGTCATAAGGACTCTTGCCCTTGCCATCCTCTAGCCTTCGAAGGTCCAGCCGGAGCATGGGCTCCTGGGAGGCAGGGGGGAGTTGTTACTGTAGGCCCTTTCTTACCCTCCCAACCTCCCTCCCTGACCAGACCTAGCCTTACCTCCAGCCGCTGGCCCACCTCCACAAATGCACAAGTTGGATGGAAGGCCCCTGTGCCACAGGCCAGCAAGTGGGTGCGGTTGTAGGCATGCAGCAACTTCACGAAGTTCATGCACTCAGTCTAGCGCGCACGTGGGCAGGGGCAGGAACAATGAGGCCTCCCCCAGGGAGGTGGCCTTAAGGGCTCCCAGCTCACCAGTGGCACTCCCACCCCTTCTTTTCTGCATTAGCCCAGGCAAGTACTAACATGGGCTCTAGGGGCTCAGGTGCCCTTGGTGACCAGCCCGGCTCACCTCTCACCAGAATGGGTTCATTGGGAAGTGTGCCTGCATTGCCCCCCATGACGCAGAGGCCTCCAAGAAGAATCACATAGCCCCCACCCTGACTCACTACCTCTGGACTTCAGCCACCTCAACCCTCCTGCCCCCATCATAGCCAGAACAGGCAGGCTTCTGTTTTAGCACTGCCCATCTCTAGAGTGAGGGGCTGACCCTCCCCACTCCCACCCAGGCAGCCAACACTCACGCCAATGTCCTTCCCTGCCCAGTTGCACTCCTCTCGCCATTCCACAGGGGCCGGCCAGGCCAGCTATGGGGAGGGTGGGGGAGGGAGAACACAGGTCAGGGACTCAGGATGTTCTCTATGCTGAGGGTGTCGTCCACTCAGGGGGCCCATCCTCCAGGAAGCCTGGAGTGGGGTCCCGGGGCTCTTTCCCGGGGCGGTGCTGAGGCTGGGGGTCCCTGGCACCTTCTTGGCCCGCTTGCTAATGTTGTCCAGGCTGAGGGAGGCCACATGATTCTCAGCGCCCACAAACAGGCGCCCACGCTCCTCATCCAGCAGCAAAGCTTCGTAGCAGCAGGTCCTCTCCAGCCTGAAGGTCCGGAGACCGTGCTGGGCCTGGAGCTCTGTGGGGTGGGGACACCACTGAGGATTCGCCAGTCATGCTAGAAGCTTCTTCCAGGCCAAGGTTGTACATGTGACCTGGCCCACACACATGTGAATTTACATGCGTGTGAGTTTACACTCAGGGGGACAGGCCCACCCAGGGTCAGAGCTTCCAGGGTGGGCAGTGCAGCCCACCCCTGCCCCCATGGGGGAAGCAGGTGGAGCTTCTAGGGCAACCTCAGACAAGTAGTGTCTCCAGGCGAGTGCGCGGGGAGGCAAGGGTTCTGGGGTAGGCCTGCGTGTCGGGACAGCCAGAACCCCAACCCCAAAGTCAGGCTGAGGGTTCTCTGCCACCAGCCTAGGTTCAGTATGATACCACTGCCTAGTAACCACCCTGTGTAGGGGGTGTGGGAAGGGGGCACTAACAGTTCCCACACCTCAACTTCCCTGGGAGCAGGGGATGGAACAGAGGCAGGATCTGTTGCCATGCTTCCTGGGAAAGCATGAGGAGAATGTGGGCAGAGAGCTTGGGGACTGAGGCCAGGAAAGGGTTAATTGGAGATGGCCTGAGGGTGCCCCCAATCCAACCCAGCCGGTGGCACACACACAGTGCAACAGCAAACACAACACCCCCTACCCACACTGGGCCCCTTTCCTGCCCACCCTGAGGTAGGCCCTCCCGCCCGCCAGGTGCACCTACCTTGGAAGGAGAGGCGAAGGCGTGGCGTGCTGGGGGCAGCACCCCCCAGCACTGCCACCCAGAGCAGAGCCAGGCCTGGGATCATGGCGGCGGCCTCAGCCCGCCCCATCCCTGCAGCTCAGGGAGCTCAGGGTTCAGCGGGCGTGTGTGGAGGAGCCTTGAGCCACCCTGGACTCTGCCCCGGGATCTGGAAGAGAAGGAGCTGCAGCAAGAGCTAGGGAGGGAGGCTGGGGGGAGTCCCCAGGGATCAGATTACAGCCCCTAGGGGAAAGAGGCTGGGGGGTTGCATTCCACTTGCAAGTCCTCCTCTCCCTTGGAGGGTGCCCTGCCTGGCCACAATCACAGACACACCCACGCTGGGCACACCATCGGGGTCAACCCCATACTGGCAGGCGCCTGCCCCACCACGTCACCCTCCCCAGTAACCCGCCCTCATGTACACACACCCACAGGCATTAATTCACAAACTCTGCATGCCTACGTCATGCCAGCCTGGGACTGGGGCTGGGGGCAGTGGGGCACACAGACAAGGTCCTCCTGCAGGAGGGGGCAGAATACCAACAAGGACTCAGATTGGTGCAGTCATTGCAGTGGTGCCAAGTGCAATGAGCAAAACAAGACAGTCATGGGTGTGACGGTAACAGGAGGGGGGTCAGGCCTCTGGAGGTAGCTGTGCACCCACGGGCCCACAGAGGAACAGAAGCACATTTGGAGCTGGAGCCAATGGTGTGGGCGTCTGTGAGTGTGAATG
Organism: Phocoena sinus; assembly: GCF_008692025.1. Lineage (NCBI taxonomy): Eukaryota > Metazoa > Chordata > Mammalia > Artiodactyla > Phocoenidae > Phocoena > Phocoena sinus. Next base: position 38,187,386 of record NC_045773.1, read on the forward strand.
TGCTTCTAAGGATCCCTTTGTGTATCTGTATTCTGTAGTGAGTATGTGTGTGTGTGGTGTGTATGCAGGCATATGTGTACATATCTGTGTAAAACCATGTGGCATGTGTGTTGTATTACACATGTAGGTGTGGCATGCATGTGTGCACACACGGCATTGTATGCATGTCTACACAGTGTGTACATGTCTGGGGGGTGTACACTTTGTAAGTACATACGTGTTTGTGTTGCACATGTGTGTATGTGTTTGTGCACAAGTGTATGAGTCTCTCTGGACATGCAGGTGAGCAAATATTATAATCACAGCGTCAATCACTGCCTTCAACTCTGAGACACTCCAGAAACCCACTTCTCAGAGGGATAAGTGCAACCGGGAGACGCAGGGCTGGGCAGACGCCTCAGTTTCTGATTTGGGAGCTGCTCCCACTTGGATCCAGCAGCCCCAGCTTTTTGCTTGACCTCTCTCTCCCCACCCCAGAGGGTGGGAGGGGCTGGTCACACACAGAAATTCTGTGAGCTCAGACTTCAGACCCAAGAGGAATCAAGTGGGGAGAGCCAAGGGCCTAAAGCAGATTCTCACCCCCAGCTCGGGTGAGCTGCCCTTCCCTCTCCAGCCTCCAGAGTCTCCCTGAGCCTCTCCATCCCGTCTTCGCCCTCAGGGTTTCCCCATCTTTGAGACCCTCCACTTCTCTGAGCCAGAGCCCTTCCCTGGACCTCTCAGATGGGGTCAGGCTCTGGCTGCAATGCCCACCCTCCTTCCCAGAAGTTGGCTGGGCAGGTGCCGGGCACAGTAGCCCTGGCGTGGGGCTAGGTCCTGGGGTGCATTCAAGCAAGGGGCACAGCTGCCGGGGCACGTTCCTGACTGCTCTCCCCAAACCCCCGCCTAGCTCTGCCGCTTCCAGACCCCTCCCACCCTAGGACTCCCACCTCCCTCCTTCCTTCCACTGACACTTGCCGCTGCCTCTTCTGGGCCCGAGAGGTCTGCGACGTCACAAAACACCAGGTTGCCTTCCCACACTCCACCGAAAGCTCCGGCATCAGCGGCTCCTCACCCTGGCCCCTTCTCACCCTGCAGAAGGGGAGAAGCCGAGGGGCCCTAGGGCACCCTCTGACGGCTCCTTTAAGGAGAAGCCCCCGCCCCCACCAAGCCAGCCGCGCCCCGCCGTCAAGTTTACGGGGCGGATCGGGTGACTGGGCAGGCAGCCGGACCGGCTGGAGTTGGTGTCCAGAGCGGAGCGGGCACAAGGGAGGGGCGGGTAGGGCCGACCCCTCCCCCCCGTAGGGCTTCAGAGCAACAGGATGCCCCACGCAGCGGTCCTGGAACTGAGGCCGGCAGTCAAGGCAAATAAGGAAGAAGCAATAGAGACCCCCTAGCCCCAGGCAGCTCTGGCAGAGGGATTGGTCAGATGGGGCACCCCCAGGGACTCGTTTCTTCACTTGTCCCTCCATAGCTGGGAGCTGGAGGTGGGTAATGAGGGGCTCAGCTGCCACCTCAGTCCCCAGGAGCCAGCTGGGAAGGGCCGGTCAGGGTCAGAGGTTGGAGCGGGGGTTCTCAAGTGGAGGTTTGATGGGCCCCCAAGACCCTGCCCCAGTCCTTCCTTAGGGCTTGGGCCACTTAGTACTTCTGCCACCTGGCTGGCAGTGGCTTTGATGACAGCCAGTCTGGGGCGGGAGAAGAGGGCCAGAGGGGCAGGCAGGGCAGGGAGGCAGGCGGCAAGTCTCACTTCTGCACTGCAGGGTGTGGGACCATCCAGAGCCCCGTCATGACTGGTGGTCCCATGTCTCTGCTGGGAGGTGAGGGGCATTCTATGCCATCTCCATGACTTCAGTCTTTCTTCCAAGGTTGAAGGTGGGAGGAACTGCCCCACCAAACACAGAGTGAGGTACCCAAGGGGGCTTCAAGGATAGGATGGGGCTCCTACACCTCAGCGCCTCAGTTGGGAAGGGTCTGGGGTCTTGGCCTAAAGGTGAGTCTGGTGGACACACCCTGTTCGTACTGCCAGGGCTACTTCCTTGGAAGGGTTGAATGTTGACAATGGTCAAGGGGGGCCCTCAGGTCCACCTGGGTGAACATACCAGGGCTTGAGGGTGGGCTTCCACCCCTCAATCCCCCCAAAATGCATCCTGCTGCATCCTCCCCGAGGCTATCAGCAGCTCCTCAGGGGTCTGTGAGGGAGGCCATGTGGGCACTTCAAGTGTGCGTGGTTCTGCTGCCCATCTCCTGCCGAGTCCCTGGAGCAGAAGTGTCTGTGTCCATCCAGGGTGGGGCCATGCCCCTCTTTGCTGAACCTCAGGCCTGGTGTTTCTGGCCCAGCCTGGCTGGCTGGTGGGCAGGTGAAGGGTGGGGGTTAGTGGGAGGACCAGGGGCCTTCAGGAGGGGGAGTGGGGGTGACATAACCCTGCCTGAGCTCCTGGGCTTCCAGGATGTGGCCTCTCCCTCCTCCCAGGCTCTTTTGCCTTGGACCTGGGCAGCGTCCCCTGGCCTCATGCAAGCAAACAAAATTCTTTGGCTGTTTACAATTTTCCACCCAAGCAGCCAAGATCAGCAAGTGCCTTTGAGGTCCCTACCCAACTGCACGGTACCCCCTACTTGCCCCCACTGCTTTTAGTTCTTCAGGCCCAGGTCCCAGCCTCTGTTTCATCCCCACCCCCAATCCAGTGTCCATACTGGAAAATGGGACCAGGACCCCCCACCATCTGTCCAACACCCTGGGACTCAACCCCCAGCCGAAGGGACTGGGCTGTTCCTGGCTCACCTGAGCCCTTGGCATTGCCTTCCCACTTCCAGATGTGTCCCCCTCCCTGGAGCAGGAAGGGGGATCCCCAGGAGTGGGAGCTCAAGTTGTCCCCATCCCCACAAGGTCTCCTTTCTGCTCCTCAGCCCCAGGTCCCAGTGTATGCAGACCCTGGGTAGGAAACTTATGGAGGCAGCCCCCTAGGGGCAGGGTCACTGGCTGTGGGTCACACTGGCCTCTGGAAGTCCCCAAGGATTCTGGAATCATGCAGCCTGGGCCTGGGTCTCGACAGAACGGAACAAACCAGGGGAGGCAGCTTGGGTCTCTGGTGCTGCCTATCAGTGGCACAGCCTGCCAAGGCCTTGGTTTTTCCTTCTGGAAATAAGTGGATTGTGCCAAGTCCCAGCACCTGGCTCCCCAGCCCTCATCGCCAGCTGGGCCTGCCCCTTGCACCCTGCCTGGACTCTGGGTGGTGCGACTGGGCTGGGGTGAGACATCCATTTGAGGAACGCTACAGCCAACACTCCCAGTGCCCAGCCTTGGCTGGGTTGGGCCTTGGCTCCCCACTCACACCTGCTTTAGCCATCGGGGCTGGTGGCTCCAAAGTCTCGACCTTTCCCTCTTCCGGTCACGTGGGTACTAGGACGTGCTACCCTGAGGACTTAGGCATGGGGGGAGGGAAGCGGTGGAAAGTGGGCCCTGGAAAGCCTAACTGAGGCCTAACTTCCCTGACAATCTGCTACCCACTCCAGGGGATCTCCCAGGAAGGGTCTTTCAGGCATTTCCCTCATCCACCCCCCACCTGGTTTCCAGGCTCCCCAAGGACCCCCAGCCCACCTTTTTGGAAAGATGAGCTCCTCCCCTCCTTCCTTGCCTGTTCCCTTCTGAGGGCCAAGTCAGAGCTGAGGTGGAGGGACTGAGGGAGGGGCCGCCCGGAACCCTGGGCCTCTAGCTGGGGCCCTACCCCCACCCGCTCCGCCCCAGCCCTCCGCCTCCTGCACATTCCTCCCTGGCTGAGGTCAGCCCCTCCGCGATGGGGGAGCCCCCCCCACCAGCCACATCACAGCTCTTCACTCACTTCTGTTTTCTTCGTTGCCCAACGGGGGTGGGGGGTGGGGGGAAGAGGGGCCTGGGGGTGGGGCCTCCCTCTCCTCTCCTTCTCCATTGCCTGGGGGAGGGGGGAGGAGTTGCCAGGAATGCGGCAAAGTAGACTCCGGAGGCACCCTGTACTCATTAACATACATTAACATAAATGCTACATTCCCTTACTAGTCAGGGGGAGAGACTCTCAGGAGTACTGGTTGGGGGCTCAGGATGCTCTGGGAGGGCAGACCAGAGCCCGCCCCAAGAATCCACTCCCCAGTAGCCAGAGAGGGGTGGGGTTGAATCCTGACTCTGCTGCTCACCAGCTGTGTGTCCCTAGGGGGAGACTGAACCTCTCAGATCACTCTCCTCACTTGCCCTGCCGTTGTAAATGGTGGGCCAGGCAGGTCTGGCACACTGTGGGGTACACAGGTGTGCACTCCAGTTGTCATCTCAGCGCTGGGCATCCTGTGGCATGCAGGCCTGGAGGCCTCGAGGGAGTCACTGCTGCCCCTTCCAGCCCAGCTTCATGGGGCCCTTTCTCAGGCTTGACTCCCCTCCTGCCCCCTTCCCTCCCCTCCCCACCCCGCCACAAGCCCAGCCCCCAGCACAACAACCTGACCCTCCACCTGAACCTCCTTCTCTCCCCAGCCGCTGGGGATTCCTCAGTCTTCTTACTCCACAGATCTCCAACCCACCCCCAGCAGTGCCCATGCCCACACCCTCCTCCCTCCAGAAAGCCCCCAACTCAGGGAGGACTTATGTCTCCTTTAAGATAGAACAAGGTCCCAGCTCCTTTCCCTGCAGCTTGAAGCCTGACCCCTTCCCCAGGTACCCAGCCTGGGAGGCCCCGTGGTCCTTCTGCCAGTTCTCCTCCCAGTGCCTCCCTTCTGCAGTACCCTGCCTCCCCACCTCCTCACTCAGAGGACTTGCTGAAGCCCGCGGACATCCCAGGCTCTTAGCCAGGCATTCACACACGCCTCCCTGGCTCGGCCCTGGCTAACCCTGCCAGCGCTCCAGCTACCCCATCTCTGGGAGGTGGCAGCTGTTCCTTTGCTAGGACTTAGCTTGGGCTGTGCCCTCTGCCCTTTTGCCACCTGCTGGACTTTTCCTCATCACCCACTACCCACTTTTCTCTGTGAAGCCCCAGGTGCTTATAACACCAGGTCCAAGCCTCTCTTCAGGGCTCTGGGTTCCCCAGCAACCACCATCCCATCCCTTGGGGGCCCCAGGCACAGGGAAGCGAGAGATACAGTGCCCGCAGGAAGCCCAGCCACCTTCCTGGGCCTGCTGAACCTGGGTGAGGATGGGGGTGTTGATGGAGAAGAGAGACTTCAGCCCCCTTCAGGATTCAGTCACTCAGGCCTTGACTCCCTCCACCCACAATGAGGTCAGAAAACAGAGTAAATGCCAAAGAATGTCAAACCGATTTTTCTCCTAAATAAGATCACCTGTGAGGTCAAGTCTCCTGTAAGGGTGGAAACCAAAGCAGGGAAAAGAAAGAGATCCATGGCCTTGACCCCTGCCCCCTAGGATACCAGTGCCCGTTGCTGTGTGGTTAACTGAGGAGCTGATTGGCTGGCAGGCATGGACATACTTGGGGTCACACAGCTGCACGCAGACCTCAGCTGGCTTGAGGCTCTCCTTGGGGGTGTGCTGGGAGCTGGCTTCCGCTTTGGGGGTTCAAGGGGGACTTGGCGGGGGGCTTCCCTGGTGGTGCAGTGGTTAAGAATCCGCCTGCAAATGCAGGGGACACAGGTTTGAGCCCTGGTCCGGGAAGATCCCACATGCCATAGAACAACTAAGCCCGTGAGCCACAGCTACTGAGCCTGCACTCTAGAGCCCGCGCACCACAACTACGGAAGCCCACGTGCCTAGAGCCCATGCTCCGCAACAAGAGAAGCCACCGCAATGAGAAGCCTGCACACAGCAACTAAAACCCAACGCAGCCAAAAATAAATAAATTTTTTAAAAAGGCGGCGGGGGACAGACTTGGGGTAATGCACAGCCTCACGGCAGGGATGAGGTCCCCTAGGATCTCTTTTAGGGCAACAGACCCAAGGATTGGGGTCAGTGGTTTGGGAGTGGGCCTGGACCCAGAACTCAGCCAAGAGACGCTGCAGTCCCGTCCCTGACTCCCAGGGCAAGTAGGACCTGGCTGGCCATGCCACAGGCCAGGTGGCTGGAGTCAGGACTTGTATTCTCCAGCCTTCATGGCTGGCTTGGCATTCTGGGGTGGGGGTGGGGGTATGATCCTGAGGGGCTCTGAGGGGAGTGGGAGGATTTCCTGACCTCAGGAGGAGCTATGGGGCTGCCCCGAAACATGGTAAGGAGTTATTCTAGGTCTTGGAATCTCCTACAGCCTCAGAGGATCCAGTCCTAATGGGGCCCCCTCCGCTTTCTGCACCTGGCACCTGGGCCTCCACCCACCTGCTGGGGGTGGGAGGTCTGGCCCAGGGGAGCTGGAAAGTGGCTGCAGGCCAGGGCTGGCTTCTCCCCACAGGGTCTCCCTACATCCTTCCCTCTTCAGAACTCTCTCTCAGAGCTTGTCTCTTTCTCTCTTCCCAGCCGTTTCCCCACCTACCCCACCCTCCCAAATGGGTTAAAAATAGCCAGGCTGCTACCACATCAGTAGCCTGAGCAACTATTTGGAGTGGGGTGGGCCCTCTGGGAGATGGATCAGCCTTGTGGTGGTCCCCATTGGCTGGAGACAGCCTACCTCAAACTGGGATCCACAGCTTGGTCTGGGAGCAGGAGCCTGTGTCCTTTGCCTGGCTCTGCCTAAGGATCCTGAGCCTCATAGAAGCAGCTACCCATGGGTGGGGTCAGGAAGATGGGCTTTCTTAGGCTGGGAGAACGCTGGGGGACACACAGCCAAGGAGCACTGAATCTCTGGCTCTCCTCACCCAGGGATGCGAGATGGCTGAGGTACAGCCCTGAACAGTTCTAGGCAATGGGGGGATCCCCAGGAGTCACCTTCATGGAGTCCCTCCTGTTGGGGTGCAGGACACCTGGGATGCACCCCCCTGCCTACCACCCCCCATGGCTGGGAATTTCCCAACCAAGAAAGACAAGGATGAATTGAGAGGCCGCCCCGACCAGTGCTGGGACAATGAAGCCTTATGCTCTCAAAATCAGAGCAGGGGTAGGAAGGCCAAGGGCAGGTGGGGGCCTAGCTGTCTGCACCCAGCGAAGTACTGCTTGCCAGGAACCCACCCAGACCCACTGCCAAGCCGGGTACAAGGGGATCCTGGCCAGAATCCTGCGTGGCCCACTCAGGGAGGGAGACGCTGGGTTCATCAGGCAGACAATGCCAGCTCCTCAATGGTCCTTCTGTGCAGGGTTCTCCCTCAGGACGGAAGGAAGGAATCATCTCTGTCTCCCGCTTCCTGCTGGGCGGATATCAGGGCACCGGAGCTCCCACCCCGCCCGCACATCTGGGGTTCAGCGGGATCCAGGGCTGACCGCTGAGGGCAGGAAGGGATCCTGGCTTGGACGTGGGATTCTGTTCTCCTTGTCAGTCGGCGATCCTCAGCCCTCAGTGGCAGGGGTAGCAGGAAAGGCCCGAGGGACTGGGGCGGGGACGGGGGGTGGGGGCCGTTGAACTCCTTCCGAGGGGGCGGACACAGCCTCTCATCTCTCGCCAGGACTCGGGACCCCGAGGCCGAGGGGAGACTGGCAGGTGTGCGGAGGCGGGGTCCCAGGTCCCCGGCCCTACCCTCCCACTCGCCCCGCCCTCTCCGCTTCCGCGGCGCCGACCCCGGCCCAGGCCGCTTTGTCCCGCCGAGGGCGCGGAGCCGCCGCCGCCCTACAAAGCTGCCTTTGTGCCCGGCGGCCTCCGCAGGACCCGATGACGTCAGCCTCCGCGACCGGCCCGGCGGGGCCCAGCACGGGCTGCTGCGCCCTCTGGCGGCCGAAGGCGGAAGAGCTCGCCTGGGAACCCCGCCCAACAGAGGAGGGCCTTTTACCGAGCCCTTCCCACAGGCTCAGAGGGCTGCAGACCCCTATGTCCAGGTGCCTTGCCTGGAGTTAGGGGCTCACCCCACAGGCACCCCGGCCCTGTCATCTGCTGCTCCCTCCTCCAGCAATGCACGAGCATTTCCCATAGCCTCATGGAAGGCTCTGCACTGAGAGCCCAATGTAGCCATAGCCCTGCAGCTATCCAGCTGCCCTGCCGGTGGCTACAGTCACACTGAAGTGTAGCCACCTGCCTGTCCCTACCCTCCTCAGGTTTGGAGGGGGACCTCTTGGTCAGAGACCTTTCTGAACATGTCTCAAGGCCCCTGCTGTCCTCAACTTTCTGTTTAGTCAAGCCCAAGGGACTTCAGTTCTGGGCAGGGCTCTGGGCAATGTCTCAGAGCCCTGGCAAAGGACCCAGGAAGAAGGGAGGGTGTGCAGGGGGCTGCAGCCCACCTGGCTGTGTGGCCTCAGCAACGCACACTGTCCCTGGGCCCTGGGCCTGGGAGGTCAGAAGTCCCATTTCATGCTGCACTAGACTCATTGGACACTCCTCCTGCTCCCCATGTGGAAGAATCCCTCAGGAGAAGAGCTCCTTAAGAAATCTGCCCCACTGTTCCAGAAGGCTGCCCCAGACCCAAGACTGCAGAGGTGCTGAGGGAAGAGGGGGAGACATGGAGGCCCCAACATGTAAGATGACTAGTCCAAGGGGGAAAACTAAAGTGGTGAGTACTGGGCCTGAGTACGACCTGCGAGCTGAGTGCCCAGGGCCCTGCCACAAGTGAGGATCCAGGTCCAGACTACCATCACCTTGGCACATCTTAGCCTGGGTCTCTGCCTCCTGGAGAGAAGAATGCCGAGCAGTTCTTGGTATTTTTTCTTTCTACATTTTATTATTTCAAACCAGGTGAACAATTCCATAAAACATGTGAAAAAAAGCAAGGAAGTGTTCAACACTGAAGGACCCGGGCCTGGGGTGAGGGCATGAGGGGCATGGCCCCTCAGCAGGCAGCGGCGGTTCCTAGGTTAGCGCTAAGGAGCTACATTTAGGTTAATGGAGCCAGGGCCCAGGGCCGCTGGGGCGGGGCCCTCAGTGACGTTGGCAGTTGTCTGGAACAGCCCTTGAAACCCAGTTCCGTAGAGGGCAAGGCAGGGGCGCCGCCCGCACAGGGGGCAACCAGCAGAGGGATGGGTGTAAACACACAGACACACTCAAGGCACGGAATCATGGGAAGGGGGTTGGGTGGGTGCTGGTCAGAACCTGACAGTTTTAAATAGTTTTTCTTCTAAAACGTTTTCTAGGTTTGCAGTTTTCTCTCTCTTTTTTTTTCCCTTTGCCTTTCTTTTTTTTTTTTAAAAAAAAAAAGCTACGAGAATGAGCCGGTGGACTGTGGTCTCCAGGAATGGTGGCGTCTCACGCTTCTTGTGCTTTTTCCTTTGGGGCCTCCGAGTGGCTTAGGGGGAGGGGGTTGGTGGGGGCAGGAGGCTCCCTGTAAACATTTGGACTTGGGTTGGGTCAGGGGCTGATGCTGGGCGAAGCCAGGGGTCCCAGGCTGGAGAAGTGGATGCCCCTCCAAACACAGGCCTTGGGAGACTCAGCATGTGCTCCCCTCCCCCATCACAGAACAAGACAACAGTTAAAACCAGAACAGATGCCAGGAGGGGGTACGGTGGCCATTCCCTGCACCTGGGATAAGGGCAGGCTTCAAACAGGGAGGCCTGTGGCAACCCTTCCCCCAAGTCTCTGGAGCTGAGGGAGGGGAGAGGGGGAGCCAAGAACAGAGAGAGGAGAGAAGGGGAAAAGCGGCCAGGGGGACAGGCGGGGAGCGTGGTCCTCTTGCCCCCATCTTCCTCAGGGGCTGGGGGGAGCAGAGTCGGCGGTGGCCCTGGAGGTGGGGGACAGTCAGGGCATGGGTCGGGAGGGAGGGAGGTAGCCAGTGTGTGTCTCTCCTCCCGCCTCCCTAGACAATGACCCTTCTCCTTTTTCCCCACCCACTCGTTACCAGGGACACAGTGGCCGCCCAGAAGCCAGTGTGTGTTGCTGGGTTACGTGGGGGAGGGGAGTCTGTAGCACTGGCAGAATCCTCCCCACCTCTCCCAGGGCTGGTGGGGCCAGCCTCAGACCAGGGCCCTCAGGTAGGTCAGAGGGGAAGACAGCAGGGATGAGTGCAGAGCTGGTCATACTGAGTGGTGGGCAGCTGAGGCAGCTGGGCCCCCTCTGTCATCTAGATCCTTCAGGCTAGGCCAATGGCCTGGTGGGTGAGAAAGTGAGTTTTCTCCAAGGAAAATCGGGACAGCCCTCTAGTTCTGTCCCAGGACACAACCAGGCATTTCTGCTGTCTGGACCAATGGGCAGAACGGAGCCCAGGCTTACCTGTGCCAACTTCTCAGTGCCCTGCACTCCATCGCCCTCCTGATTCAGCACCTTGTGCCTCCCTCCCCTTGCCCTCTGGTCTCCTAGCGGGTTTCCAAGTTCACCACCCCCACCTGGACCTTCCCCAGCCCCAACCGTGTCCCTTCTCTGGGCTCAGTGGCCCGACTTTGTTCCTCCCTGCCCGGCCCCCTCTGGCTCACCATCCTGCCAGGCCCCGCTGCCCCTCAGAAGAGGCCGCAGTCCTTCAGGTTGTTCTTGATGATGACATCGGTGACAGCATCGAACACAAACTGCACGTTCTTGGTGTCAGTGGCGCACGTGAAGTGCGTGTATATCTCCTTGGTGTCCTTGCGCTTGTTCAGGTCCTCGAACTTGCTCTGGATGTAGCTGGCTGCCTCATCGTACTTGTTGGCCCCTGTGGGAGACAAAATGGTGAGGACTCGTGCTGCATGTGCGGCAGGCAGGCCTGTCCCACAGGTACAGCGAGGTTCTATGCGTGTGAACTGACAAGCATATAACGTGTGACACTTGTGAGAGGGCACAGGCACGTCTGAGTGTGCAAAGAGGGGCACCTGATTGTGTGAAGGAGGATGCTCAGTGATGTACAGAGTACATGCCTGAGTGTGTTAAGAAGGGCCTTGGGGTGTACAGACACAAGTATCGATATATAAGCCTGTGAGGCACCAGCCCTTGCGTGTGTCCCACAGTTACCCTTCTGTCCAGCGGGGGGCGCCCGTGGGCCACCTGGTCACCACCAGCTCCTCCCCAGAGGCCCAGACCCCACACCTGTATACTCAGGGAAGCAGATGGTCAGGGGGCTGTGTGTGATCTTCTCCTCGAACAGGTCCTTCTTGTTGAGGAAGAGGATGATGGATGTGTCCGTGAACCACTTGTTGTTGCAGATACTGTCAAACAGCTTCATGCTCTCATGCATGCGGTTCTGGGGGCAGGACAGCGCCTTCAGCACCAGCCCCCGCCCCCACCACTGCCCCCACCCTCCCCCAGTGGCCTCCGGGCCTCTCACCATCTCCTCGTCCTCGGCTAGCACCAGGTCGTAGGCGCTTAGAGCTACGCAGAAGATGATGGCTGTGACGCCCTCAAAGCAGTGGATCCACTTCTTCCGTTCAGACCGCTGACCACCCACATCAAACATCCTGCAAACACAGCACCTTAGCTCCAGAGAAGGGAGTTCTGGGAGAAGGTCCCTGCCCCATTTCACAGGTTGACCGACTGAGGACAGAGGCCTGCTCAGAATATGGCGGCCGCCTCCACGGAATCATCCATGCTGGCCCACCTTACCCCTGGGGTTCTAAGCCAGGGCACGTGTGGCCCAGCAGGGTCAGGCTGGTCAGCAGGGTAGGCTGCCTCCACATGGGGCAGGGTCAGCAGAGGCTGTGAGCTACTGGCAACCACAAAGCCTTAAGAAACTTCAGAGGGGGGCTGCGGATCCTGGACCAGCCCTCGTTCCCAACAGCCATCGGCAGGCCCTGGAGTGAGGATCTCTTCCCTGTCACCCGCAAGGCTGGCAGCTCCTGCCCCATTACCCTGCCCACACTCTCGCTCACTTGAAGTGTAGGTCTTTGAAGGTGAAGTGCGTCTCCACGATGCCCGTGGTCTTCACGCGAGTCCGCAGCACATCCTGCTGCGTGGGGATGTAGTCACTCTGTGCAATGCGCTCCAGGTCGTTCAGGTAGCTGGGATGGGGAGTGGGGCATCAGTGGGGGCCACCGGGCCCCGTTCCCTCCCATCCCCTCATTTCCCAGGCATAGCCCTTGCCTCTTTAACCCTTGCCTGGACTGCATTCACTGCGCAGATGAGGAAACCTGCACTAGCACCCCTGCCTCCTGCCTGTGGAATGGGCCTGGGAGGAGGGGCAGTTCTGTGGCTAGCCAGCCAAGCCCCAGCACCCAGGTCTGAGGCAGGCCTGCGTCAGACAAGATCCAGGGTGGTGGAACTACAGGTGAGGGCAGTGGGAGGGAGGAAATTAGTCCTTCAGTGAGATTCAGGATGCTAATCGGCGTAATTATGGCACCCGCCACAGAGCAGCCTGGCATGTCCTTCGATGCAGGGCTGGACAGGTTGGGGCCTGCCAGGCCCAGTGGGCTCTTTGCCCAGTAAAATTTGGGCTCCTCAGGGGGAAGGCATGAACACTCGCTTGGCGGGGGTCCCAGGGGCTCCTCATTACCAGCTCTCCTAATTAGTATCCAAGCTGCCCCGGCCAAGCCCTGAGACCAGCTCTGCTGCCTGCCTCAATATCCTTGCTGTGTCCTGTGGGTTGGGTCCAGGCCTCCCAGCCACTGCCCAGTACCAGTGTCTTGCTCTTGGGGCAGGGCTGCTGGGGCGAGCCCTTGGCTCCCACCAGCAGCTAGGCCAGAGGGAAATGACCTCAGAGACGCAGAGACAGAACAGAAAAACAGGAAGGGCTATGGGGAATCATGACGCATGTGCTGTGACCTGCAAACTGTACCCTGCCCCCTACTGAGAGCCTCCAGCCCAGAGGCCTCATGGTGGGTTCCCCACTAGTTTTTCCCTTGTCCCCAACAGGTGGGCTCACCCCAGGGACCCACTGCCCCACAGCAGCCTTGGAGGATTGCTGTGAGGAGGGGCTGCAGTATGCCTGGTCCCTGGAGTTTTCCAATCTGCTCCCCACCTCTGGGTGATCTTGTCATGGCATAAACCTGCCTGGGAGGGCAGGGCCCATGTGCACTGCTGAACCCCCACACCCAGAACAGTGCTGGGCACAAGGCGGGAACTTAATGTCTGGGGAATGAAGAACAGGGATGAGGATGATGGAGGAGTGGGAAGTAGCTGGAAGGTGGCCCTACACTGCCCTCCTTGAGTATCCTGGGCACTGAGATGGCAGTGGTTGATAGGACCCACCCCTCCTTGCCTCCAGGACCCAAAAGCTCTGCTGGCACTGAGCCTGTGACCTCTGGGGAGCACCCCCGCCCCCGCAGTGTTTGGCTGTGACTCTGCAGCTCCTGTGGGAGGCGTGCACTCACAAGTGCATTCAGGCCCCGGCAGGGAGAGTGGGGCGGCTGTCCGTGACTGGGGCAGGGCTCAGGTGCCACGGCCAGGCAAGACCGGCCTCCCACCCACCTTCACAGAGGTCCAGCCCCTCTCTGGATGGGCTCAGGATGGCATGGGCGGTGGGACTGGGAAAGCTGTTCAGACAGAGGGACTGGCTTAAGCAGAGGTAGGAGAGGAGAGATGAGAGTACAGGGCCAGCAGCCTATCTGGGTGGCACCATCTGTTTGGATGTCCCTCCACAGCCCTACACCAGGCCAAACCCAAGATCACCAAGACCTTGGCTGACAGTCAGCAGCTTCATGAACAGAGGCTGGCAGTATCTTTTTAAGGGTGCTCAGGTCCTCTGGTTCAGGCTATAGTCCAGGTCTCCCCACACTGCACCCCCAGCCCAGCCCCTTGGAGTACTCACTAGGCGGCAGAGTCGTTGAGCTGGTACTCCCGCGAGCGGCCAAAGCAGGCCTGCACACCATGGTCAGCCCAGAGCCTCCGGATGACACCGGACAGATCCTCAGGGAGCACGCCCTGTTCCTCAGCCGTGCACGACAGTGCAAACAGCTGCCTGGCGTCGTCCTGGGCACAGCAGTGAGTGGTCAGCCAGTTGCAGGAGCACACCCCCACCCCACCTGTCAGAGGCAGGGAGGCCTCCGGAATGAGGCCCAGATTGGGGTGTTCTCAGCTTCCCCAGGACAAGACTTGCCCTGAAGCCTTATGGGAGGGAGGCAGGGCTGGGGAGTCCACGTACCGCGCGGGAGGGGTCAGCAAAGTCAATCTGCAGATTGCCCATGGCTTTAACAATGGCCATGATGGACTGGATGGTGTTGCTATAGACGACTGCCCGGTACTGCCGGCATTCCTCCTCTGAGTAGCCATCCTCATGGATGATCCTGGCAGCCAGGAGTCAGGGGTTAGAGTGTACAGGGCACAGGGACCTCACATGGCTGCCTGGGGCTGCTGGGGCCTGGAGAGACCTACTTCAGAAAGGAGGAAACTGGACTTCCCTGGTGGCGCAGTGGTTAAGAATCTGCCTGCCAATGCAGGGGACACGAGTTCGAGCCCTGGTCCGGGAAGATCCCACATGCCGCGGAGCAACTAAGCCCGTGCGCCACAACTACTGAGCCCGCATGCCACAACTACTGAAGCCTGCGTGCCGCAACTACTGAAGCCCGCGTCACCTAGAGCCTGTGCTCAGCAACAAGAGAAGCCACCGCAATGAGCAGCCCGTGCGCTGCAATGAAGAGTGGCCCCCACTCGCCGCAACTAGAGAAAGCCCGTGTGCAGCAACGGAGACCCAATGCAGCCAAAAATAAAATATAATATTTTATATATATAATAAATATAATATAATAAATTTAAAAAAAAAAAGAAAGGGGGAAACTGCCTCTAAACCACTCGGACCTGAGGATGGATGCTGCCTCTGGGAAGGTCCTGGACCTGGCTAACACGGCTGGGCCTATACTTGGGCTGGGTATACTGGACCCAGTACAGGCCCAGAGGAAGAAGAGGGGAAATCAAGGTTTGGAGGCTGCCTCCGGCACACAGCACTTACTTCATCTGCTTGACAATGGTGCTCTTCCCTGACTCCCCAGCACCTGGAACAAAGGGTACAGTTGGTCAGGGAGCAGGCCCAGTGGGGCTACAGAGGTAAGCCAGCCACACGGCCTAGAGGCAGAACTCACCCTCCCCATCAATTGCACAGTGAGATGGAGGCAGTCAGGCCTGGTGGGCAGCAGAGCTACCAGGGGTGCAGCTGGCAAGGCCACAGGGGTGAAGGCAACCTCGGCCACCTGGATCCCATGGTGGACTCACTCCAGGCCCTCGCTTCCCACAAGGTCCATTGCCCACCATGGCTCCCCACTTCCCTGGTTGAGTTCAGGGGCTTCGGCTGGTGACTTGAGGCTCAGGAGTCACTCCGTCATCCTCACACATGCAGGCTTGCCACTCTGCAGCTAGTGCTCCCCAACATGGTACCTAGGCACAGCTAGCAGAGGAGCCCTGCTCACTCCAGCGGGGCAGCAGCCCTCTCTCCCTCCACTCTGAGCCGCAGCTGCCAAGGGGCCTGGATCCGGGCATGGCGTCATACCCCTGCCTGCCAGACATGGCCCAAGGCCCAGCGCCCTGCTCACTGGGCCCATGTCTGCTCTGGGAAACATGCAGTGACACACACACACACACACACGCACACACACACACACACACACACACACACACACACACACACACACACACACACACACACACACCCCGTACCTGTACTGACTCGAGATGCTTCCCTGGCAGAGCCCCATCCTGTATTTCTCTTTGGCCATTGCTGAGGGATTTGCTGCCCCAGAGATAGGTACTGTTTCTCCCATTTTACAGACAAGGACACTGAGGCTCAGAAAATTAAAGTCTTGGCCCAAGATCACGTTGCCAGGATCCAGAAAGGCAGGGAGACATGAATGACGATGATGCGTGGCCTGCCCAGCCCTTCTCAAAATGTGGCTCAGATGCTGCAGGACGATGCCTTGGGAGGGTGTTTTTTTTGTTTGTTTGTCTTTTTAAAAGCAGATTTCCAGGCCCCGTCCCAGACACACAGCCAGATCTTGAGGGGTGCAGGCCAGAAATCTGCATTCCTCAGGGAGTCTGCAGGGAAGTGTGAGACCACTCAACTCCTGGCTGGGGGATGGAGGGGTGGAGGCAGGGTCCCACCTCTTCCCTTTGCCACTTGCTCCCTGTCCTGAGCTCCAAGTAGAGCGCACCTCAGCTTGGCCTGGCTTTCCCTCCCAGCCTTTGCCCAGACTGTTTGCTCTGCCCCGTCACCTCCAGGCATCTCCTCTTGCCAACTCCAGGCCTTTGCCCGTGCAGTTCTCTTTGCTGGGCACACCTGCCCCATGCCCCACCTACGTGTGTCCCAAGCCTCCTGATCACTGTGGTGGGTCTGTCCCTCTGAGCAGCTCAGCAGGGTGTGTGGTACGGTCTGTGGGGAAGTCACACTTGAGGACTCTAGCCCCCATATCCCTCAGGGTTGGTTAAGACAACCTCAGAGGATGAAGGGGCTGACACACAAACTACCACGAGCAGCAATAACATCAGCAGTGATGATCACGGCCGAGCTGTGACTAGTGCCCCCTACGTGTCAGATGCTATTCTATGCCTATCACACCCACTAAGTAACCTCACAACAAGCCCCGGGGGTAGCTCTACTCTCAACCCCACCTCGCAAATGAGGAAACTGAGGGACTTCCCTGGCAGGCCAGTGGTTAAGACTCTGTGCTTCCAATGCAGGGGGCACGGGTTCGATCCCCGGTCGGAGAACTAAGATCCCGCAAGCCGCAGGGCGTGGCCAAAAAATAAAATTTAAAAATTAAAAAAAATTTTTTATAAAAGGAAACTGAGAGAGGCTGCTGTCACACAGTTATAGCCCTCTGCAGGTGGCTCACCCTGCAGTGTTGCATGCCTGGTACTGTGGCTGGGCCACACAGTCCCTGCCACTGGGGTTACTTCCCAGGCAGACACAGGTCTGAGTCTCTGCAGTGCCCTCGGAGAAGCAGCAGACCCTGCTGAGGCCCCTGCCTGCATCCCCCCTACCTCCCACCCCAGATCCACATTGACCAGGAGGAAACTGAGGTGCAGCTGCGGCCTTCACAGCTGTGAGCCTGGGCATGTCCACAACCCAGAGGCCTCCCTGAGAAGGCCTCTCAAACACCACCAGCTGCCTGGAATCACTGGGCTTGACTGTCCCAGGCCTGCTTCCCAGGATAGGGGAGCACTGGGGGTGGCACAAATGGGCAGGCTCTGGGCAGGCTGGGGCACAAGCCCCTCTATCGGTCCGACCCCTGGGCACTAGAGGCCCCAGTCCCAGTGCATTCCCCTGGGTGTGGGCTCTGGTCAGTGGCAGCATCCCTCCCTTTCCCTTGGGCTGTGCATGGCAGGGGAACAGCTAGGACCCCTCACACTAACACTTCCCACCTGCAGAGTGGGGACATGGGGAGAGGGCCTGGGAAGGCCTGATGGTGATGCCTAATCACTGAGGCCCTTTCCCCAGGGCCCAGAATATCCATGGGGCAGGGAGGACAGCACTGGACTGGCTAGCCACGAGGGCCAGGTGACTGCCTGGCTGTCCTTCCCACCTAGTCACTTGCTCCCACAGAGCAGGAGGGAGGGAGCACATCCTGGAGCAAAGGAAGACCCAGGAGCGCCACAGATCTCAGCCAGTGCAAGAGTGGAGGCCAAGGATACAAAGTGATGGGTCAGATCGATCATGCCGTCCCCAGCCAGGCGAACTGAGACTCAGAGCGGGTAGATCTCCAGGGCGTAGGGGACCACAGGTGAGGGTGACTTTGGGACCACCGTCCACCTGAGGCACCAGTCTCCTTGTCTGGCCCTTTGATTACTCTCTTGGTAAAGGGTGTGGGCCACTCCATGACCCTGCCCAGAGATGGGGATGACAGCACAAACTTGCTTTGCATCTGATTTTCCTAGCTGCTGCAGACCTGGCAGACACTGAGGTTCCCTTCCCTGTCCCCTTCGAGCCTCAATCTCCCTTCCTCTCCCTTTGAAGAGTCTGGAGGACATTCTCTGCCCCCCACAGGGGTCACTGCAGAACAACTCCCATTTGACAGGTGGACAAACCAAGGTCATGGAGCCCTCATCCCTGGACTCAAAGCTGTCCCGTTGTCCTTCCAGCAGCTGCGACTCAAGAGGGAAGGAGTTAAGTGGCAGGACAAGGGTGTGATGCTGGCAGCCAAGCAGGAAGCAGGGGAGAACACCAGGACAG
Organism: Phocoena sinus; assembly: GCF_008692025.1. Taxonomy (NCBI): domain Eukaryota; kingdom Metazoa; phylum Chordata; class Mammalia; order Artiodactyla; family Phocoenidae; genus Phocoena; species Phocoena sinus. The sequence continues at coordinate 38,205,320 of NC_045773.1, forward strand.
AATCAGAGGCATGGCCCAGGAGCAGCTACAGCAGATCAAGGGACAGAGGTGGGTGGGGCCACAGCATGATATCCCGGTGGACACCCTGGTTCTCGGGCAGCCCACAAGCTAGATGCCCCAGGAACTCCTTTTCCATCGGGGCCTGATGATGTTCCCCTGTTAGATAGGCTGGTACCTGGAGTGGAGTTTGCTTGTACCTTGCTAATCCTGGGCACCCAGTTCTCCCCACCCAGCCCTGCACCTTCCCTTCAGAGAAGGGGGCTTCACTAGCTGGATCCGGATTGCTGCAAAGGTGCTGGGTGGGGGGAACTCAGCCAGTAGAAGGTGCCAGGAGTCTCCTACCCACAGCTGGCCCACCAGGCGTTCCTTCTCCAGCTGAGACCAGAGGGACCCACAGAGGATCCCTGGGGTGCCCTCAGTGTTCCCACTGGGCCATACCTCTTCCCACCAGGAAGAAACCTCTGCAGCCCTTGCCCTGGGGCGCAGCTGCTGGGCCCCCAGCAGGCAGGCAGTAATTGCCGAGATGTGCTGGGCGACAGCGGCTGCTCTGCATTAGAACATCTGCTTCCACTCTGGGAGCACTGGGCCCCAACAGAGGAGGGAACAGATGGGGGAAGGGAGAAACAACGGCTCCACCTGCCTGAACAAGGCCAGCAGGGCCTCTGCAGCAGAGACAGGGCCACTGGTCCAATGGCTTGATGCTGATCCCAAGCCCCAACATCAGGTCTCTGCTGTCGTCTATCTTGAACCCTCTACCTCCCAGACAAGGCTTTGTACTGCAGGGAGGCCCTGACATGCCGTTTTCCTCTCTGGCCCCACTTTCCCTTCTGCAGAAGCTGTGAAGCCTCGAGTGGCCAGCAGGCCCATCTCTCACTTTCAGATCCTCTCCCAGAGGGAGGTCCAGACCTGCCAGAGCCCTGGTGTCCACCCCGATTCTCCCTGAGATCTCCAAGAGCTGCAGTCCTATCCTGCCCTTCCTCTGACACCTCATCTGTGAAACAGGATACCACCATTATCTCGTCCGAGGAGACGGGTGAGTGCCCGGCACACGGTGAGAATTCAGATCAAAGTTATTATCACTATTTCTTTTACCCTTTGGAAGATGACAGATTTCCCCAAACCTCTCATTTCCTGCAACCCACAGTGACCACGCTGCATAGGTCACTGCAACCGCAGCCTGCAGAGGGGCCTGCTGTGACCATCTCATTTTGAAGGCGAGTTTCTGAGGCTTTCAGACAAAGCACAGCACAGGGCAATAACCCAGTGGCGAAGAGGCTGACTCAGCAGTGGTGGTTCCCTGGCGGGACTTGTGTAACCTGGGACCAGAGTTAGAGCCACTCACTCCTTTGCTGGCTTTTTGCTCTTAGTTGTCACTTCCCTTCACAACCCGGCACTTCTCCACAGCGGGGTACTCCTTCCCGCCCAGCAGCCTCACGGCAGACACTGCTCACTGGCTCTGCTCACCCAGAAGGCTGGGCAGGCTGGGTAACAGGCCTCCCCGCAGAGGCTTTTGTGCTGGTGGGCTCCCCTGGAACGTGTGGGGCTTGGGAGAGCAGCCAACTGACGTGGCAGGCCTGAGGGCAGAGATTCTCAGAAGCGGCAGTGGCTGGGACCACAGGGTAGACGGGCAGCAGCCCAGCTCAAAACCCACAGCACGGGCCTGCCCCCTAGCCCCCACCGCCCCCCTCCCAATCCCCTCCCCTGGGGGGGCACTGGGGGGAGGTAGGGGTGAGCCCTGGGAAGCCCACCCCGAAGACAGCCCTGGCACCACCTCCCACGGTCATCCCGGGAAGGTGCCACGTCTCCAGCGCAGCCTGCGGTTCTGGGGCCCCCTAGCTCCCGCCCCTCCCCTGCAGCCTTAGGGTCCCGTCCTGCCACCACCAGGGGGAGCCCGTCAGCCAGAGGCCCGGTGGAGGAGGTGGGGGTTGGGCGGCGCAGAGGAGCGTTGGTTTCTGGAAAGCAGCCGCGGCTAGGGGCAGCTGGGGGAGGTGCCGCAGCCACGGCCCCCTCCCGAGCCTGGGAAGCCCTCGGCCGCAGAGACGCGGCACGCCAGGGAACAATGGAGACGGCAGGGAGGGGCAGAGGGCCCCGCCAGACAAAGGCCCTCCAAGCCCCGCCCCTGGTGTCTCTTCCTTCCTCCAGGTGCTGCTCTTTGGCCCCCTCACTCCCTCCAAGGTGGCTCAGCTGGGGTCTGGCACTGTGAGGGGCCGGGCAGTGGGTCTTGGATGGAGCCTGTGACACCCCCACCCACGTGCGTGGCCTTGGCTTCCTCCAGGTGCCCCAACAAACCCGGAACCTCCCTCCCTCCAGTCTCTGCCACTTGGGAAGCCTCCAGCGGCTTCCGCGGCTTCATGATGCCCATCAGGGAAGCACCAACAACCAGGGCCTGGCCTGCTACTGCCAAGTCAGAGCTCTCTGTGCAAGGGAAATAGGCCTCGGGTTCTGCCAGACATGGAGAGGGCTTTCCAGGGCAGGGCTGTGTCTCCCTCAGTGGGTCCCTGCCCACTGTACACAGGGAAACTGAGGCACCACGTAAGGAAGACCACCCTGGAGGAGAGGAGGCCCTGAGACCTGTGCACTGTTGGCCACTCAGGCTACAGGTCTCACCCTCCACAGGAGCCAGGCGGTGCTGGACAGGGCCCAGGTCATACAAGGAGCCAGGCCATTGGCACACCCCTCTTCTTGAGGCTTCTTCGTTTAAGAAATCGCTTTGCTGTTTTCAAAGACTCTGAATAACCCCTACCTTTCTTCCTGATTCACTGTGGTAGACCCTGGGTGAGATGCCCATGCCTGGGCCTCAGTGTCCCCATCTATGAAATGTACCCCTCAGGGGAGTGTGCCAAGCCCAATGCCTGCCCTGGGCAGCCTCCCTTGGGTCCTCACACCCACCCCAAACTGTCCAGCCCAAGCGGGCAGTTTGCCTATGTGCTCACAAGCCATGGACCGTGCTGAGAATCAAGACATCACAGGTCCCAGCACTGGGCACAAAGAGAGGAGAGGACAGCCTGAGGTCACACAGTGAGGAAGACGGGGGAGTGGGTGCTCTGGGTCCCGAAGTCTTGACTGGCCATGAGGATGCATGTTCTCAGCTTTGTGTGTGGCCTCATGGCCCACCGACGCCTTGATGCTTCTGCTGCTTCTGCTCTAGCTCTCCTAAGGCTTTTAGGCTCCTCAGTTCCCTAGGGCCTGGCCTGACAACCCAGAGCAAAACCCTGGGAACCTCCGTGGGGGAAGGCAAGGCAAGAAAACTTGGATTTTGGAGGCGAAGTAGCATGAGGACTGGCCTCACCACGTCTCATGCTGTAGCCAGCCCACACCACAGACATATCAGTCTCCACACAGTACCGTACACGGGCTTTGCTCTTAGTGGGGACCCTCTGCTGAAACACTCTTCCCTGCTCCTCATCTGGACAACTCCCAGTCTTCAGACCAGGCTCAGGGGCCCCCATGCTGGACTCTGACAGCCTCTGAGCTTTCCTCAGGCCTGGTCTCAGTCCAAGCCTGGGTGCTGTGGGAAGCACAAGCGTAATGTTAGGGGAAGAGCAAAGCGCTAAGCTGCCTGACGGTGACCTAAGTATTCCCGTGAGGGGACGTGGGCCAGATGTATTAGGACGAGGTCACCCCATGGCCACACAGCAGATTTCTGGCTTTAAGCAGGAAAAAGATTCACGCACAGAGTCTTGGGTCCCATCCTCCTGGGCAGATGGTCCCTTTTCAATCTCCTAAAAGAAGAATTGAGGCCCCCCAGGCATATGCAGAACTCATGAGCACCCAGAGCATCTGCCTGTCATCCTGACTGAGCAGTTCTTGCCAACTGGGCACAGGCTCCTGAGGGGTGACAATAGTTGGGGGCAGGTGCTCAGGGTCACTACCTGGGTCGCATTTTGGTGTCTCCACTTATTGGGTAAGTCACATGATGTCCCGGACCCTCCGTTTCTGCATCAGTGAAATGGATGTAATGTCAGTCCCAGCCTCGCAGGGTTAAATACGATGAGACCAGCCCTACACGATAGTCATCAATCAGAGGCAGCTGCTGTTATCACCAGAGGGGAAACTGAGGCCCAGTGAAGGCACCCCCAGGCCCAGTGAGTAGTGGGGTGGGGGGAATCCTTACGCTGGATCAAGGGCCCTCTGTCTACCCCCAGGCAGGGGAAACCCAGAGTGAGCTAATCCCGGGGCTGCTGCTCCATTTCCGGGTATTCATCTGGGCCTGCAGCCGGCCTTCCGGCTTTGGAGGGCAATGGCTGCTCGGGAACATAGAAGCAGCCCTCTGCTTTCCTGCTAGCCCCTCTGCCGGCGTCCCTCTCCCAGCCACCACTTCCTGTGGTCAAAGGAGGGGCCTGGAATCCTTCTCAGAGGCGCCACCTTCTCTGAGATCTTGGGCCCAGTGGTTGCTGGGACAGGACAAGGGACAGGGTTGTCTAGATTGACTCCAACCCAGTGACTACCAGTAGGGTCGCCCACAGGCATATGCAGATGAGCCTACACAGGTGGGGCTCACCTTCTAAATCCCCCAGTTGAGCTGGCTTACACTCCCCACCCCAGTGCAGAGTGTGAGCGGCTCTCTAGCCTCTTCCCCTTTTGGGCTCCTCCTCCTCCAGCTGCTTCCTCCTTTTCCTCTGGTGTGGACACCACTTCCCTGAGAGGCCCAGCCCTGCCATGCAGACTTCACTGCCCCTCCTCCAGCCCGGGGCACAGTAGGTGCTGCCATCAACACCCCCTCTGGATATTCTGAGGCTGTAGCAACCATGGCACCCCGGAATGCTCCGAGCCATAAGGACACCTTCTCAACAAGCCTTATATGATCCCATCTCTAGGCTTTGGTTCAAACTGGCCTGGCATTTACTGTCAAGCCTTGGAAGTGTACCCAGAAGGCCAACACTGAAGGTCCAGCCCAGTTTAGGGAATGTGTGGTTATTCCAGGGAGATTATTCCTCCAACCACCAAGATGACCATAGCCCCAAAAGCAGCATCGGGGTGAGGGTGGAGTGTTTGGGGTTTAGAAAGAACAAGAGCTACAGGCTAGAGAGGCTGGGTGGGGCTGGGCAGAGGGGGCCCCACCCTGCACCTGTGGCTGAGGGAGGGGCTGCCTGAGAGCAGCAGGTAGTAGGGCCACCATCAAAGGGCCTAGTCCTTGCCCTCCCCAGGGCATTCTTAGGCAGGCCCATCAGCTGTGGCCTGGCCAGAGGCTGTTAACTCCTTTCCCCCACTGAACTTTTAGGTTAGGACTCCTGCCCTGAGATACTGGGAAGGTGAGACAGAAGCTGGCCTGCACCCTGCCCCCATCCTGCTGGGGAGACAGCACTTAGGCTCTGGGTCGGACTGTCTCGTCCTCTGCTGGGGATGTGGTGAGGCAAGGCCCTGGTCCCTCAGAGGCTAAGGGCTTATGTGGACAAAGCTTCCTCCATCCTGTTCCTGCCAAAAGAATGGGTGGCTTCTAGTGATAGAGACCGAGAGAGACACATCTAGGGACTTAGATCGAGGGCAGGGTGTACAAGACCAGTGTGCCTGCCTCTGGCCCAAGCTGTCCCAAGCGCCAGCCCCTGCTCTGCTGGAGCCTAGGGACCTCACTGGGATCCCATCAGGCCCCACCCCCAGCTACCTGCTGTCACTTACTGGGCAACTGGGCAACGTTTGCAGGCCTGGGTATCGATGATGTTACCCAGTGACCCTGCAGCTCAGGCCAGCCCAGGGCCAACCCTGGGCCAACCCAAAGAGGTCCTTGACCATGCCAGTCCCCATCTGGCAGCCTAGGCTCCAAGTCAAGCACAGTGGGTGGCTTAACGCTGCCTCAGGACCTGGCATGGAAGCCTGAACTCCCCAACTGGCTTGACTTCCACCTCTGGCCAGTGGCAGGCATTCCCTCTGTCCTTACCACCCGCTCTGACCTCTGTCTGGGGTTCTACAACCCCCAACCCTCCTGGGATACCCTCAGCTGAGCTCCAGTGTCACTTCCTTTGCAAAACCGCCCTTATTCACCCAGTCTCCCAGCTCAGGGGTATCACTTGAAGGACCCAGTTTCACTCCTATCCTAGAGGTACAACTTTTCATGTTGGCTGCACCGACATTGGAGTCATGGGCAGGGGCTGAGCCCAGGGGGCCTGAGCAGGACCTAGGCAGAGGGGGTCAGAAATGGCTTAGACCCCTACTCACTCCCTCACTTGGGAGCCCCAGCACTGCACCACGGACTCAGGAAGACAAAGCCTGGCTTAGCCTGGGGGAGGGGTGGGAAGAAGAGACTCTGAGGCCCAAGCTGCCCCGCCCCCATTCAAGTGCTAATGAATCCAGCCTGAAGGCGGGATAGCGGGATGGTGGGATGGTGAAGGCCATGGGGAGAATAGGGAGGCTGGAGGCTGGCCTGGGTACCAGCCCACGTGGTACCCAGGGCCCTGACACACCCCCAACCCTAGACCCCCCAGGAAGGTGGCTCAGTCCCCAGAGGTTGGGCCTAAGGTCCCCAGGACAGTGTGTCACTCCAGATGGCACCCAATGTCTGCAAGCCTCAGTCTCCCGCTTGCTGTGAGCAGCTGCCTAAGGGAAAGGGAGGGGGTTCCCAGGGGCTCCATACTGTAGCCAGGCAGCCTCCAGGCTGGGGAGCTCCCTCCCCACCAAACTCTCAGCTCTGCAGGAGTCAGCAGAGGGTCCCCCACCTGTTTTCACACCCCCAGACTTTGGTGTACTGTCCCCACACCACCTGTGGCTGTAGGCAGGCACTGCGTCCCAGGTTATGGATGGAGAGCCGGTCACCTACTAGGATTTCACCTGTCACCGGGTTTCTCAGCCAGTACACTAGGTGGAGCTGGGATTTGAACCTAGGTCTGTGTGACCCCAAGAGCCAGTCTAAGGAGGGTGAGCCCTCCTCCCCACAGGCCAGGAAACACCCACCCAAAGGCTTGGGAACCAAGTTGGTCCCTCTGCCCCCAGTGCCTGACCCTGGCAAATGTTGCTAATTTTTCAAGGCCACCCAGAGGACCCCTTCTCCAGGAAGCAACGCCCCTGCATTCATAGGCATCATTAGACCCTACCCATTACCTAGCCAGCCAGGATCCTGGGCTAGCCCTTCCCACTAACTCCGGCTACACCAAGCCCCAAGCAGCAGCCCCAGAATTATTTATCCCTGTTCACGGATGTTCCCAATAGTTCCACTCTTTCCATACACACTGAATAGGCACCTACAGTGTGCCACGCCCCTTGTGAGAGACACAGACAGGACAAAGGTCACAAAACTCCCTTCCTTTTCATTTGATAAACCTAATTGAGCCCCTGTATGTGCAGGCTCCGCACTGGCCAGGCCAAGAACTCCTGCAGCATTACTCTGGTCTGAGCCACACGACTATGGGGCAGCTCCAGCCCTAAAAGCTGGACAGGCTCTACTGGAGTGGTAGAGACAGCGGGCCTGCAACAGTCCCCAAAGAGCCTGAGCTGAAAGGAAGAATGTAAAGCCAGTCTCCCATATGAACAGTTGGAGTCCCTACTGTGTGCTGTGCCCTGTGACAGGCTGCACACTCGTCAGCAAGAGATCTGCATGGAGTGGGATAAGGGCTGTCTCTGAGGTGCCAGCATAGCCTGCTGAGACCAGGAGGAAACAGCCTGAAGAACTTTTCCCTCAGTCTCCCAACCCCCCAGTCCTGGTCATTGGCCCTACACTGAGCCCTTGCCACCTGCCCATGATATGGCAGGCGACGGCTCAGTGACCACCATCTTGCGCCTCCATCTACCCATCCCCAAGACCAAGTTCACACCAGTAGCACTGCTTTCATTCAACAAACAGACAAGAAGCACCCAATAGGTATCATGCTGCAAGCTGGCACAGAAGGCTCAGAAATGAACAGGACGCAGCCCTGCCCCTGTCACAAGGGAGGGCAGCTGTGACCTGGACAAATACCACACTCTGATGGGGGTAGCGCTGGGGGGGGGGGGGGCGGGGGGCAGAGGAACCTTGGAGAAGGGGGTCTGTCAAAGAAGGATCCTGGGAGGCGATCCCTGAGCAGAGTCTTGAAGAACGATCAAGTAGGAGTGAAACGGCAGAAAAGTACACCAAGGGAAGGGAACAGATACAAAGTCTCAGGGGCAAGAGAGAACTGCTGTATTTATACCCTGAAGCCTTCCTGGGGCCAGCGATGGGCACTGTCTCTCCCTTCTCTGTAGACTGCCCACACAAGCCCAAACAAATCAAAGTCACTCTCTAAACACACACACTCTGGTTTACTTTCCCCTAAGTGCCCAGCCTGAGGCCCCAAATTCTACCTGGGGACAGCTGGTCAGTCAAGTTGAACTGGGTGGAGGCAGGGGTATCGCTGAAGTAGGGCTGGTATCAGCAACTCTGCTCCCCCTACCAAGCTGCCGGAAAAAACCCTCTCACCAGTTGGTGTGTATCACATCTGCCTTTGCCCCGGTGACAGTGACAGTGACTATGTCCGCTTGCTGGCGGGGCAACCCAGGACTGGAAGGAGCCAGTATGCGGGTGGGGCAGCAGGCGTGGTTCTGGCTGGGAGGCAAGGCTGGCAATTGCCCAGCCTGAGTTCCGTTGCCTGGACAGGTCTTTCCGCTACGTGGGACAGGCACTCAGCTCTCTGAAGCTGCCTCAGCTAGGCTCCCATCACCTCCTTGTACCTGGATAGGAAAGGGATGGCTAGCCAGGATCCTCCTCCAGGCAGTCCTGGCAGATTGAGTCCTCAATTTCAGGCAAAGTTTGGTCTCCCAGCCCCTCACAGTGCATCCTCTGCAGGGTCTTAGCCCCCACTCCCCACTCCCAACAGGAACCTCCACGAGGTCCCTGTTCCCCCCATCCTGGGCACAGCACTCCTCTGGCCCAAACCCAGGAAGCCCATTTCACAGAGAAAGCAAAGGCCAGAAGGGCAGAATGCTGAGATGGACTCCCCAGTCTAGAAAATGCTGAGCATTTCTAGGGAACCCTGCACCCCTGGTTGCTGCCGGCCCAGCATGGGAGGGGTGGCCAGTCCTAAAACCTGAGCCGGGCTCCAAGCAGCAAAGACTGGTGGAATGGGGTCAGGACACAGAACAGGCCAGGAGCCCCATGGCCCAGTCCCACATCTTCTCGGGCACTGCCATAACTGCAATCGGCCTGGGAAGGGGCTGGCTAGAGACCCCCTGGCCGGGCACTGGGAGGCAGCAGTACCGGAAGCAGTACCCAGCGGGCAGCAGCGATGGGCATTCCGCCGCGTCGCCACCCACTCGCTGCTGCCGCTGCCGCACTCGCAGCAGAGACAGGAAGAGGCAAGCGCCCAACGCAAAACAGCCCAGGAGGCTGGGCCGCCGCCCCTTCCCGCCCCTTCTCTTCCTCCCCGCAGTGGCAGAGGAGCGGATGCCATTTTGAAACCTCCGGGGCTGTGCCCCTGAGGCCAGGCCCCCAGGGACAGTCAACAGATGGGCCCAGGATGGAAGACATGCTGTCCCTCGGCCATACGCTCAGCATGAAAAGCCCCGCTTTTCACAGCCTGGGGACCCCACGCAGCTCTAGGGCTGAGGGGCCACACCCCCCCCACATACAGGTCCAGCCTCCAATGCTGCCGCGAGGGCCTCCCTCACCCCCATGCCTGAAACCCCCCCAAATCAGGCCACCACTGGGCACCACACCTGCTCCCAGGGGGAGGCTGGACTGGGACAACTACCAGGCCCGCAGCCTCTGCACAAATCCACTTCAGATGCCCACCCCCAGCAGGCCCCCAACTACTCAACCAGCTGGTCCACCACTCACAGGGCCTCAAGATCCGACAGGCCCACCCACCCCCGGAGGCCACTTCCCAGGCCTTTGGGCCCAGAAAGGGTGCAGGAAGACTAGCACCCATCAGCATATCTCCTTGGCCCGCCCGCCGGGGGCAGCAATATGTCGGCTGTCTCACCACTTCCACTTCCCCCCACCCCTCAAGCAGCCACCATCTTCCCTGGCCTTGGAGGCGACGCAACCCAAACTCCTCTACACTCCCTCCTACTCCCAGATGCCCCCCTCACTGGCCCAGACAGGGTTTAGAAACTGGGAAACAGATACCCAGCAGAACTCCCTGGGAAGCTTGAGGCCAGGTCCCCTCCCCCAACATGACCAGTGGAGCCTCAGTCCAGCCCCTTAGAGGTCTGGGGCCAGTCCACTCAGCCCGGCCCACCTGGTGTAGGAGGGGTGGGGGAACCTGGAGAAGGCCAGAGTGTGGGAGAGGACTTAAGAGCAGGGGAGCAGAGGGTTTGAGGAGAGATGTGTGCAGAGAGGGAGCTGGTGGGCCAGATGCAGGGAGCAGGGGTCTCTAAAGGTTTGGGGGTTCTGGCTGGAGAGAGAGCTCATAAGCAGTCATCCCACTTGAGAGGTCCCTTGGGGTCAAGGTGCACAGGTGGAGTATATTGGGTCCAGGGTAGGGATGGGGCACAAAGGGAGAAGGAGGGAGTGACTGGGGGCCTGGGAGGGGCCCTGGAGATACTCATGCCCAATAGGAATAGGGGGAGCAGGTGAGGGAACAGGTGGTGCCTGAAGGTGGGGGCAGAGTGGGATTCTGGGGGGTTGGGTAAAGTCTAGGGAAGTATGAAAGGACAGGCAGGGGCTCTGAGGATCTGCGAGGTCAGCAAGGGTGGATGGTGAAGCAGAGTTCTGGGCAGCGGGTGTTGGGGCACTGGTGGCTGGATTTGGGGGTTTGGGGTCTGGAATGAGTTGAGGATGTGATCTGAGAGTCTGGGCTATGGATCAGAGGTCTAGGCCAAGCCAGAGTTTTGATCCATTATTTGTATGTCCTTGCCAGGCGGGTTTGGGGGGTTCAAGTCCAGGTGTGGGGGGTCCAGGCCAAGTCTGAGAGTTCGAAGCCCTAGTCCTCAGGTCAAAGTCGGGGATTTGGGCGGGGAATCGGGGGTCCCAGCGCAGGGTGCGGCCTCACCCAACAGCAGCAACTTCACCTCCCGCGCCGCCTTCTCTCCGTCTTCCCGCAGGTTCTTGTCGATCATCTTGGAGCGCTCGGCCGCCGCCTTGTCCTCGGCGCTCACGGTGCAGCCCATCCCGCCGTCCGCCGGCCCGGCCGCTGCCCGGCCCCCACACGGCCCCGGCCCAGCTCGGCCCCGCCCGACCCACTCTGCTCCCGCCGCCGGCCCTCTACGAGTAGCTCCCAGGTCGGCAGTTCCGAGCGTCTGCGGGCGGTGCCTTCTAGGCCGCCGCGCACCGACCGCAGGGCGGGCAGGGGGTGGGGCCGGAGCGAGTCAGGCCCGGGTCTGGGACGGGGCGGGGCCGGAGGTGGGGCCATATGAGATTCGGGGCTGGTGATTGGCGAAGGCGAAGTTAGGGCGGAGCGAAGGCGAAGTTAGGTGCGGCCCAAGCTCGGCTCGGGCTGGAGGCGGAGCCACGCCAAGGGATAGCGGTAGGGGTAGAGCCTAGCCCAGAAGGATTGAGCGCAGGGCGGGCTGTAGGCGGGGCCGGACTCCGATTGGGTGCGGGGCGCCTGGAGCTCCTCTGCCCGACGGCGGGGGCGGGCGGATCTCGTAGCCTGAGGATGGAGATCCAGTGCACCTCAGGGGCCGAGCAGGAACCAGTCCTCTTAGTTGGGCGAGCAGAGCAGAGGAGGCGTGTCTTCGTCACTTGATAATGAACCCAATAAACTTGTTTCAGCATCCACAGAGCCCCGGAGGCTCTCTGGACTGCTGCTTTCTTAGTCTTAAAGCGGGGTTGGCCCCTTCTCTCTCTAGGTTGCAGTTAAGAAAAAGGTTTATTGCCACCTCAACACTTTTGCCCAGGTTGTCTCCCTACAGCTGGGATGCCTCCTCTAATCATCCAAGACGTATCCATCCTTCTCTGATCTTCTAGGAGGTATCCTCCTGCAGGTGGTTATCCTGGACTCCATGGGACCCAGCAACCATGACCCAAGGGAGAGAAAGAGAGAGAGAGAGAGAGAGAGAGAGAGAGAGAGGGAGAGAGGTGCCACCTGACTTCTGGGAAGATAAGTGGCCATGATCTTAGGCCCTGTCACCCCTGGACAGTGGCTGCAACCCCATGGCTAGACAAAGGTGGGGTGGAGGCAGCAGCATTTCTAAGGGGACATTTCAGTCTTTCTGATCCTGTTCTCCAGGAGAAGGCCACAGCCCCGACCTCCGATGGACATTTAAAAAGTCTGACAAGGGTTACCCAGGAAGGTGTCCTGTGTGGCCCTAGTGCCATGAGCTGGGGAGGCCCCAGTCCAAAGACAAGGAAGGTCCACAAATCAGGGAAGGGAGCTGGCCACCAATGCTTGGTCATCAATGCTTAGCCACCCACAGTCCCCTGTTTAGCACAGACTCCCTCCTTACCACCTTGATACACATCTTCCACTCTCAATCCTCAGTCTGCTCTCCCTGGAATGTCCATGTGTCCCTCTCTGAATGGCTCTCTTGTTGAGGGTGCATTGGCCTGTAAGTCCTCAAATGGTTCCCGCAGGGCTCCCACCTGCCTGGAACCAAAGCTCAGGCAGGCCCTGCCATGAGCACTCAGCGCAACTGTTGAAAACACAATGCCCACCCAGGGACACAGACATTCAGAGATATGCTCTATACATCCATACATAGGCTCAGCCTCCAAAATGCTTCAAATCCACAGAACACACTGTAAAAATGGGTGCACACAGCCTGTCCACAAAGACTACAAACCCAGCTCCAAGGTGGGCCTCTTCCCCTGTCAGCCCCGCCCCTCGCTTGAGAGCTGATCCTCTCTCCTTGGGCCTCCCCAGCCTGCTCCTAGCAACAGGCAACAGCTCTAGCAGTTGCCAGGCAACAGCTCTAGCAGTTGCCAGGCAACAGGGAGAAACTGTCCATCCCTTGGAGGCCAGGCTCACCAGAGGTAGGTAGACACAGACCCCAGTCAATGGAGGTGAGGCAGGACAGGGCCACTGGGAGGCATGGCTTCCCCCAGCCCCAAGCCAGTTCCTGTGGTATTTGCACCCTTCCCACCAGTTAGCCACCCGCTTCCAGTTAAGTGCTCTTCCTACAGAGTCCAGCAACCCCTGCATCCAGTGCTCCTGGCTGCTCCCTCACCATTTTCATGGGGGTCCCCAGGGCTACTGCGAAGTCTCTGTTTGCTCCTCCAGTCACACACCTCCCACTCCAGGGGCTCAGAGCCCCACAGGCCCAGCTTCCTCCCTGGCTCTCCTGTTTCTCTACAATCCATCCTCTACATGGCAGTCAAGGGGATCCTGTTGAAAGAAACCATATCACTCTCTTGCACACAAACCTTCTGTGGCTCCCCAGTACCCTGAGGATAAAGCCCACACACACGGCTTTGGACTGTGCAGGGGCAGAGGTGGCACAGTGGTGATTGACAGCAGGGACTCTGAGGAGCACTCCACAAACTTGCCGGCTGCGTATTACTTTGGACAAGTACCAGAAACGCCTTGTGCCTCAGTTTTTTGTTGTCTTTTTTTAATTTTTTTTTTTTTTTGGCTGCACCAGGTCTTAGTTGCAGCACGCAGGATCCAGTTCCCTGACCAGGGATCGAACCCGGGCCCCCTGCATTGGGAGCTTGGAGTCTTTTTTAAAATAAATTTATTATTTATTTGTTTGTTTTATTGTTGGCTGTGTTGGGTCTTTGTTGCTGCGCGCGGGGCTTTCTCTAGTTGCAGCCAGCTGGGGCTACTCTTCGTTGCGGTGCGCAGGCTTCTCATTGTCATGGCTTCTCTTGTTGCAGAGCACAGGCTCTAGGCGCGTGGGCTTCAGTAGTTGTGGCGCACGGGCTTAGTTGCTCCGAGGTATGTGGGATCTTCCCAGACCAGGGATCGAACCTGTGTCCCCTGCATTGGCAGGTGGATTCTTAATCACTGAGCCACCAGGGAAGCCCGGGAGCTCTGAGTCTTAACCACTGGACCACCAGGGAATTCCCATGTCTCAGTTTTTTTTATCAGTAAAATGGACCTAACAGTAATAGCTACCCACTACACTGGCTGAGGTCACGGATAAGGGAGGAAATGTAGCTAAATGTTCAGAATGTGCATGGCACACAAAACGCCCTCAGTAGGGGTGAGTTGTTATAACAGTAATTTCTTTCTGCCAGGCCCCTTAGGGGCTGTCCCCAACCAAGGCCCACCTCATCTCCCTCCATTTGCAACACACCAGCACTCCAGCCATCTGACTTGCCTTGCTCTCCCCATTCTCTTGCACATCCCCCATTCCCTTCCCCCACTTCCCTCCTCCCAATCTTTCATTCCCTGGCTGTGAGCTGGGCATCTCTGACTCCCATTGTCCTGGGGCTTCCCCTCCCCAGCCAGATGCCACTATCCCAGTGGTGAGTCTCTGCCACCCACCCAGATCTCTGATTCCAGACCCCTTACAGCATAGCCCTTGAGGGTGGCAGGTAAATATTTGTCAAATGAAATGAATGAATCACACAAAGTTTAACCCACCCTTCCAGGGGTTCCCCCTGGAGCGGGGAGAGGTGAAAACACTAATCCTGCCATCACTATAAAAATATTCACCATAGTTGTTTGTGCAGAGAGGGTAGAAACTCATGGTGCCTGGGAAGGTCAGGGAGCCTTCTTGGTGGAGGTGGCGTGGGGAGTATTAGAGGGAGAGGATCACTGAGGGAAGTGGGAACAGGGACTGGGAGGGTGGGTTTGGGAACGGGCTAGGGAGAAAATCAACAGTCAGAGCTAGAGAAACACCTGGCTTTGAAGCTGAGGCCACTGAGACCCAGAAGGGGTCAGGACGCAACCACAGTCATCCAGCGAGGGACATCACAGGCACGCTGCTTCCTTTACACTTGGGAACCCAGGAGCCCTTTCATCCTTTCAAGAGACATTGTTCTGGGGGCGGAGGATGGTTGCCCAGCCAGGGCTTCATGGGCACCAGAGGAGGCATGACTTGTGTCTGTGCATGCTGGTCCAGCAGCACCTGAACTAGACCGTAAAGGACAGTAAAATGACATTCAGCAGAACTAAGGATGGCATCCCAGCTGGAATGGAGAAGTGGCAGCTACTGGCTCACCTGGACAGCTAGGATAACTTCAAGGCTCACCGCAGGCCACAGAGCAGGTCCAGCTTGTCCTGAGCTCCTGTAGTGCACCAGGCTGAACAGGGTGAGGAACAGAGACCCCCTCAGTGGGCTGCGACACCCCGGCCCACAGACTCCAGGAAGGGGAAGCTGCCAGAACTTCCCCAAAGGCAGTTTCGGGGTGGGTGTGTTTGCCCCCACCAGAGTCCAAGAACAGGCAGGACCCCACAGGGATGCCAAGTCCAGGATCCTGGCCACTCCATCTCCATGGCTCTCAGATGGCAGGGAGTCCCCAGCTAGGCCCTGTACCACCAAATCACAGCTTTGCAGATAGGGCCTCAGCAACTTCTGTTTGTAGATCTCAGTGGTCAGAGCTGGCTCCCTCCCTGCAACCCTGAGCCAGGCTCCACCTCCTAGTACATCCCCTGCACTTCCCCTTTCCTGCTTCTGAGCCCAGCAGCACTTCTGAGATTGGAGTCAGCCACCTTGCCCTCTCTGCCCCTTCCTTCCAAACTGCAATTCCCAGGCTTCTCTTACCCCCAGGGAAACAGTCCCAAGCCTGGCAGGCCTTGGGGTCCAGGGTCCCCTTTCACAGTCATCCACCTCCTTCAATTGGCTTTGGCCTGGAGAACTCAGGGCCCAGCACTCCATGCTCAAGTTTCTGGGGGCTAGGGGATTCCACCTGACACGGGCAGGGGGCTCTGAGAGGAGTCCTTTGTTCAACTACTGTTTGCTGTGAAACTACTGTGTGCCATTGTGCCGAGAACCTTAGGGTGAGGAAGGGAGCTGGGACCCTGCCCTTCAGGAGCACACCAAACACGTAAACAGGGAAATGAACTCCACTGTTTTGGAATAACTCAACAGGGTGACACGAGAGCCACTGGGAGGTGTATTTAGGAGGAACAGTCCAGGGGCTTCCCTGGTGGTGCAGTGGTTAAGAATCTGCCTGCCAACGCAGGGAACACGGGTTCGAGCCCTGGTCCGGGAAGATCCCACATGCCGTGGAGCAACTACACCCATGCGCCACAACTACTGAGCCTGTGCTCTAGAGCCCGCGAGCCATGGCTACTGAGCCCGTGCGCCTAGAGCCCGTGCTCTGCAACAAGAGAAGCCACTGCAATGGGAAGCTCATGCACCGCAACAAAGAGTAGCCCCCGCTCACCGCAACTAGAGAAAGCCCGCGCGCAGCAACGAGGACCGAACGCAGCCAAAAATAAATAAATAATTTTTTTTTTTAAAGGGGGGCTTCCCTGGTGGCGCAGTGGTTGAGAGTCCGCCTGCTGATGCAGGGGACACGGGTTCGTGCCCTGGTCTGGGAAGATCCCACATGCTGCGGAGCGGCTAGGCCCGTGAGCCATGGACGCTGAGCCTGCGCGTCCGGAGCCTGTGCTCCGCAACGGGAGAGGCCACAACGGTGAGATGCCCACGTAACGCAAAAAAAAAAAAGGAGGAACAGTCCAAGGAGGGGAACTCTGAATGATGAGAAGGGACCAACCATGTGACAAGCCAAGAGAAGAGAGCGATAGGCAGAGGCGACAGCAAGTGCAAAGACCTTGGGGCGGGAAGGGCCTGAGTGTTCCTGGAACAGAAAGGCCAGCCTGGCCAGAACACCCAGAGCAAGAGGGACTGTGGTGTGAGGGAGGCCAGCCACGAGGCATCAGTGAGGCACAGGGAAGGCAGGGGGCTCCCAAGTGCCCAAGAGATGCTGAGGTAGGAGTTCATATGAGCCTGCAGTGGACAACAGCATCTCCAAGCCAGTGACCCATGTCTGGCCCTGAAAATCCAACTGATCCTGGCACTCAGGGTGCTGCTGATATGACTGTGGGAGAACTGCCCAGTGACTTAGCAGGGGACCCAGGGAGCCTTCAAGGCTTTGGGTCCATGACTGAGCTGAGCCCCCACCTCCATGTCCTTGAAAAGCTCTTGTCCAACTTGCCACTGTGTCTGTTACCTATGCAGCCTCTAAAGGCCCCCTCCCCTGGGTAACCCAGTGTCCTTACAGGGCGTGGGAAATGATAATCAGCCCTACCCCGGGAGCCACTCCTCTGCTCACCCTATTGCCTAGCCTTCCCTGCCATGCTGTCCAAAGGCTGGGGCTGGTAGCTTCTGCAACTCGTTGGGGCCTTCATTAGCACAGCTTCCTGGAATTTAATTTAATGAAGGAGCAAAAACAGCCCTAATGAAGGTAATCCAACAGCAAGCGGCCCGTGAGATGCCTCCAATTCCCAGCCACCAGGGCTCAGGAGCTTCCTGTAGATGGTGACCAGGAGCAGAGGGGGAAGAGAAAGGGGACCTGTTCTGGGAGAGATGCTGGTCACTGAGCCCTGGAAGCATGGAACATTGCTCTGCAGTACTGCAGGGAACAAATGCTGCCACTGAAGCCAACTAGACAGAGTTAGAGGAATAAGCCTGGTTGGGGATGGCTTCAGGCTGCTGGAGAAAAGCTTTTGAAACGCCCTGGGCCAGCACCGTCTGTCACAGCACAGGCCCAGCTGTGGGCCAGCACCAGTGGGTAGTCAGGAGGGGCCAGATCATCAGGGCCAAGGGCAGGGAAGAGTTTAAATTTTATTCCAAATGTGATGGAAACAATTGGAGGGTTTGGGGGAATTCCCTGGCAGTCCAGTGGTTAGGACTTGGAACTTTCACTGCTGGGGCCCAGGTTCAATCCCTGGTCAGGGAACTAAGATTCCACAAGCTGTGCAGCCTTAAAAAAAAAATAAATAAATAAAAAATTAAAAATTGGAGGGTTTTTAAGGGCAGGTGACATGATCTACTATTTTAAAGTTCCCTCTGACTGCTATGGAGAGCGTGGCCCCTGTGGACAAGAGAAAAGGCAGGGAAGGAGGCACGTGGTGACCACCATGTGGTGCAGGAGATGAGGGTGATGGAGTGACACCTATGGGGACAGGGCTGTCCCACATCCTCTAGGAGAGGCTAGCTGGAGACATGTGGGAGGCAGGGCATAAATAACTGGACTGAGCTAGTTTCCTTCCAGCAGGTTTGGGCTGACTACTCCCCTTTCAGCCTTCTCCACAGGCCTGGCCTCTTCTCCCAATAGACATGGCTCAAACATTTGAAGAAAATCTGTTTAAAGGGTTCCCCAGGCCCCTATAGTCGTTTCCCCAGCTCTGTGCACCTCTCTACTCCGCTGCTGGAGTTCCCTTCCCATTTCTCCATCGCTGGGAAGCCTTCCTTGCCCTGCACCCAGGTCTCGGGCACCGCCAAGCTTCCCAGGAGCTCCAGGACTGTATTTCACAAGGGAAAATGCCGGAGGCTCAGATGTGGGGTGAGCCTCAAAGACCAGAGCCTGTCCCTCAGCTTTCGGCCTCCTGCCACCCTGTTCCCACCCCTGCCCTAGTACCCCTTAACACTGCCTGCCCTCGGCCCACCGCAGCCCCCTCGCACCCCGCCCCCCACTCCCTATCCGTGACCTCCCTCCGCAAGTTTACCTCCCCCACCTCGGGGCCAAGCTGAAACCGGAAGCGGCATCTGAGTGCGCCGCCCCGCCTCTTCCGGGGCTTCTGTAGGCGGGAGTGCGGGGTTTGGGTGGTGCTAGACGCAGGGCACGGCTTCGCGGGGCAGCGGCGCCTCCTAGTGGGTCTTTGGCGCAACGCCGGAGCCGAGGCGGACCTAGCGCCCGCACCTCCCCGCAGTCCTCTCCTCTCCTCCCGACTGCCGCTCGCCATTACCCCCACCAGGCCTGCCTTCCCGTTTCGTTCTGCCTCCAGCCCTGGCCCCCGCCTCCGCCGATCTGCCCACTCGGTGGCCAGAGAGGCCCTCCCTCCATAGGGTAGTAACCGTTCGGTGTCCTCTGGCTCAGAGCCGTCCGTGGCGCCCCATGGCCCTTGCCCTGCTCTGACCCCATCCCTCCTGGCCTTCCTCCAGCCTTAGCCGCCCTCTAGGCCCATCCTCAGAACGTGCCATGACACATGCCTTCCTGCTTCTTCTGGTCCTGGCATCTTCGCCGCCTCCGTTCCAGGATGTTTTCTAGCCTCCACCCCGCAAATTCACAGCGGAGATTAAACACTGATTTGGTTGACTATCCCGGTGGGCACTTCCCCTGCTTCCTGAAGCTGGGGTGGCTCAGTGCCCATAGCCTGCGCTGAGCCTGGGGCCGCGTGCCGGTGCGATGTGGGGGCTCCGGGTGCCTTGCTGAGCTTGACCCCAGAGTAGATGTGGGCAGCATAAGGAGAGGAGCTGGGCGATGCTTGGTGGGGCTCCCAGAACGCTTGGTAAAGGGTGGGGCTGGGACTCGGCCCCTTCCTCCGCACCAGGAAGCCCTCCAAGGTCAGGCAGCTCATGTGGGGCCCAGGCCTGGCTCCCTGAGGACCCGGCCAAGTGTGGGACTGGCAGTTCCTCACCATCCCGCCCCGCCCCGCCCGGAGCCTTCTGCCTGCCCTCTTCCCATGCGCCAGCCAGGACGCCTTCCTGGACAGCCTTGGAGCCTCAGGGCCCCGCTTCACAGCCATAGCTGGCCATCCCCACCACCAAGTCCTGTAACGTGTTGGGTGGGTCACTGCGCCGCCCAGACTCTGGCCGTTGACCGCCAGGGGGCAGCAGAGGCTGCCTTCTATGGATCTTCTGGGGCGGGGGTGGGGGTGGGGTGTGCGGGTTAAGTCTAATCCTGTCCAGGTCCCGCTGTGCGTGGCAGGGCAGGTTTGCAGCCTTGTATGGTTTTGAAAGCAGTTTTGTTCTTTCCGATTTTTCCCAGGGCTACTTTTTCTTCCTAAGTAGCTTGCAGTCTATTATTACTGTTCCACGTCATTTGAAAGTTAGTTGCTGGATGACTTTAAACTGAGGTCAAGGCAGAGATCTGGAAGAGTCTTCTGGGTCCCTGCATATGCTCTTTGATGTCCCTGGCTTCATCGTGGACCCATGATGTTCCTAGCTACCAGCAATTGGCCTGGCCAGGCCAGGCTGTGGCCACCCTGCGTGTTCCCTGATGCGACTGCCCAACCTCCGTGTACTGTCTTCCAGCTCAGTACTTCCAGGGCTCTGGCCCAGAAGTCCTTCACCTGCCTCCAGCCCACCACGCTGCCAGCTTCTTCGAATCTCTTACCCTCAATAGCTGCTTCTTCCCAGTCTTCCATAAACGCCTCTGTTGGCCCTGCTCCTCTCACTTCACACAAATTGTCTACACTTTATCTTTTCTTTTCTACCTCTCTTTCCTCTACCCTCTCCAGGCAGGCTTGCCCCTCCCTCCACAAAAAAAGCCCTATCAGGGTCCTTAGTGACCTACACGTTGCTGGACCCAGTGGTCTGTGCTCCACCCTCACCTGCTTGAGCAGCTGATGCTTGTCTGGTTCCCAGGAGCCCACATTCTCCTGGGTTTCCTCCCACCTCCTGGCTGCTCCCTCCAGCTTTTTTGCTGGTTCCACCTCATCTCTCCTACCTCCTAACAGAGGAATGTTCCAGGGCTCAGTCCCTACTGCTGCCCTCCTCCTTCCAAACCCATCTGCCCCCATCACATCCAGGAGCCTGGCTTTAAGTACCAATCCACACTCTTTATCTCCCAGATCCAAAGCTCCAGCACTGGTCACTCTACTGAACTTGAGTCACACACCTAGCAGCAAACATGGCATTTCCACTTTGATGTCCAGTCAGTGTTTTAAACTTTTCATGGGCAAAATTGATCTCCCTCCCAAGCCTACTCCTCCCCCCGCCTCCCTCAGCAGATACAGTGGCAAGTTGGAGTCACTCTGTACTTGTCTCTGCCCTTCCCCTCATACGTACCCAAGCCATCAGGGAATCCTTCAGGATATGCCCAACGTCTCATCCCAACTCTGCCACTACCTGGGCTGAGACACCTGATATGTTTGTCTGGAACAACTGTAGTAGCCCTTGTGTCAGTGTCACCCTTGGCTCCCCATCTCCCACCCCAGAGTCTAGTCTTAATGCAGCAGCCAGAATAATCCATTTAAAACCTAGAGTTGCTACTGAGTCAGATCCTGCCCCCTCCTCTGTTCAGGACCTGGCATTGGCTCTTGCCTTTTCCATAGAAAAATCCAAAGTCCTATGGTGGCTGGCATGGTCCCACAACATCCCCTCTTTAGCCCCCAATCGCCCCTTCTACCCTCTCCCACCTCTCTCAGCATCAGCCTCGATGGCTTCCTGGCTGCTCCTCTCCCAAGCCGGCACATTCTGCCTCAGGGCTTTGCACTGGCTGATCCCTTTGGCTGGAATGTTCCCTGCAGACATCTGCATGGCTTTCTCCCTCTCCAAGTTCTGATCAAACATCCCTTCCTCAGTGAGGCCCACCCTGACCCACCTCCCAACCCTTGTTCTTTTAAAATTTTATTTGGCTGCACCACGTGGCATGTGGGATCTTAGTTCCCCGACCGGGGATTAAACTCGTGTCCCCTGCATTGGGAGCGCGGAGTCTTAACCACTGGACCGCCAGGGAAGCCAGCCCCTAACCCTTATTCTTCATTGTCCTTTACTCCTTATAATACTGATCATCTGCTAACAAACGATATAACTTACTGATTATGTCTCATGTTTCTGGTCTGAATCCAATCCCCCACCTATAAGTCCAAGGAAGGCAGAGCTCTTCACTTTGTTCATTGCTGTACATACAGGTGCTAGAAGAGCACCTGGCACATAGGAAATCTTAATAAATACTTGTCAAATGAGTGAACAATGAATTCCTTTTCAGTTGATAGGCGAATGTGTGCATGTGCACACAGGTGAGAAGGGTGCAGGCAGGGGCAGCTGCTGGTCAGGGAGACCAAGGCCTATGCTTTGGCCCTTTTTCCTGGTCTGTATTATCTTATTTTTCTGTTACAAGCAGTCATAAGAAAAGAAATATTGACGACCTCTGTGCTGCTCTAATTTTGGGGTTTTTTTTTTTTTGGCTGCACCACACGGCTTGTGGGATCTTAGTTCCCCGACCAGGAATTGAACCCGGGCCCTCAACAGTGAGAGCACAGAGTCCTAACAACTGGACCGCCAGGGTATTCCTGCTCTAATTTGTTAACATTTCAGATTTAAAAATTTTTTTTCAGAGCAAATTTTAAAAAGCAAACCAGAAGAAAAAAGACCTGGGAAATTCTTCAAAACATACAAAAATGCTTAGTGATGACCAAGGGCCTGCAGACGCATCCTCGTGGAGGCAGAATGGCTGGAACTTGACAGTCAGAGATACTCATTTTCAAACAGTCTTGTGGACACTTGGCTTTTCGATATAGTGTAGTGGCCACATTGCCTGCCCCCTTGCCCCTGGAGCCTGCTGCCCAGCAATCAGTCTGGAGGAGAACTTGCTTGGAGGTGGCCTCCAGGGGCCAGGGTCCTTCCTCCCCCCCAGCTGTGTATATGTGGGTGAGTGTGTAAGTGTGTGGCAGCGGGGAGGGGTAGGTGGAGCAACTTTCAGCTCATCCCCCTGGTCTGAGAGGCCTGAAGCCAGGCTTGGGGTCTTAAGAGATTCCAGGCAGTCCTGCTGCTGCTCTGACCTGCAGCCTTCTTTGGATGGAGGGAGGTTGAGAAAAGATCCCCGGGGTCTGTCAGCAGGATGGACCCTGCCCTTTATTGCCTCCTGCTCCACAGGAGCCAAGGGTCTCAGGCAGGGCCATGGCCCCACCTGACGAGGAAGACGCCAGAGACCTCCAGAGGGCAGCCTTGCATGCCAGGGGCACTCTGGGCTGCGGCCACCTCTAGGCCAGTGTCCAGCTCTTTTCTGGGGCCACGGGGCTCCTGAGTGAGTCCCCAGGCTGGAGTCAGGCGCCTGGGGCTGTTGAGAACCAGACTCAGGAAGCCCCCCTCTGATCAGCTGGCACTGCCATGGGCCTAGCAGCCACCAGCTTGAGGAAGTTCTTTCTTCAGGGGTTTCTCAAGCCGGCAGCTGCCTTGCCAGTTCAAACTGGATTTTTCCTGCTGCCCTTTCCCTGGCCGCCTAGCCGGGTGCAGGGTCTCTCCTAATGAGGGTTTGATGCCAAGGCCTGGGCAGCTCTGTCCTGCTGGGTCCCAGCTGATTCAGGCCTGCCTCAGGCAATGGGCAGCTTCCCAGTCCCATCCGGGCCAGGCCACCTGGGGCTGCCCTGCATCCTTGCGGCTCTTGCCCTGCCTTGGACTCCCCCACTCAAAACTCAGGCCTCACATACAGGCAATCACTAACCTACCTTTATTCGTAGTAGGTTTTACTATTAATAAAAGATTAGCCTGACAGGGCACAGGACCCCTGGACTTTTGTCCCCAGATTTAAGGCATTGGCAGAGGGTTGACATGGCAGCTAGGGAGGGCAGGGGGCCCTTCTGCAGGGCTTCTGCAGGGCTCAGCTGCCCCCAGCTCAGACCCTCCCTGGAAGCTGCTGGGGATGCACCTCACGTTGCCTCCTTCCGGAGGCCTCTCTCTGTCCCATTTCCTGGGGCCTCATTAATTCCTCCCCACCTCACCCCGTGAGAAAGCAGGTCTGTGCTGAGCCTGGCCCAGGCCCAGAGCTGGGTCTCAGCACACCACTGGCTGGTTTGGGAGGCAGGGTCGGGGTGGAGTAGGGGACTCACCCTGTCCCCACCCTTATCCCAGGGAAAAAGGCAGGGCAGGCCTCCATCACCATCCATGTCCCGGCTCCCACACCACTTTCCAGGAACCCAGGGACCATGGAGATCAAGAATATAAAGCACAGCTGGTCTTATGTATAATATTTATAAAAGGGGGCTGCCAGCCTCTCCATCCCTGCCTCAGATTGGCCCCTGGGGTCTCTGGCTCCCAGGGGCAGACACGTTCTGGGCCTCAGCTTCTTTCTTCTCCCAGCAGTGGAATGTGAGCTATGGCCTGGGCTTGGGGTGGGGGGAGTCCCAGCCTCCCCAGGACTGGTGAAAGACCAGGAAAGTGGTCCCTTGGGGTGTCCACACCAGCCTCACCCTCAAGCATAGGGTGAGGGGGTTCTGCTCCCGGTGGAGGGGATGGGAAAGAGGACCAGATTATCCAAGGGCCTGAGCCCACGAAAGGGGCCTAGGTGACAGAAGGAGGAAAGGCAAGCAGGCTGAGGGAGATGAAGCCCCAGGGTGCAGACCATGGCCCAGGAGCAAGGTGGCGGGATGACTGCAGGCCTAATTCAGCTCTTTGTGCCCCTACAGGCTATGTGACCTTAGGGGGCAGCTGCTGGGCCTCAGTCTATGCACCTGTGCAAAGAGAATAAGGGGCTTGGGTGGGACCTGAGGCAGCAGGAAGGGAGCAGGGGTACAGCCCCACCTTGCTCCCAGCTCAGGAAGCTCCTGTAGGCCAGGAGCTCAGCAGGGTAGTGGCCCGAGGGCCTTGGTCCTGGCTCTAACAAAAACTTCGACAGAGAGGACATGGGGCAGGGCCAAATGCCATAGTGTTCACCACGTCTTTCTCTTCCCCCTCCAACTGGCCACTGGATGGGAGCAGGGGCTGAAGAGTCTGGGCAAGGGTAGGAGGACAAGTAGACAGAACAGGATGGGGGTCATCCTAGTGGCTTCCTCCATGCCGACTGGTCCCCGAGATCCAGTCAATAATGATGAAGCTCAAGCTCATGGTCATCAGCAAGAGGCCAAGGGCAGCAAAACAAAGGGCCTGTGGGGTCAGAAGTCAGGGTCAGGTCTGAGGTCAGGGCCGCCCCCTCATCCCCACACTAGCACACCAACCCCCAAGCCCTTCGCACCAGGATTTTGGGGGTAGATCTTGCAGGTTCCTTCTCTGTGGGCATGATGCGAAAGTAGAAGATGGCAGGGAAGATGAAGATGAGGCATGGGGCAGATGTGGCACCTGCAAAGAATAAGGCATGGCCACCACTGGCTCACGTCCACCTATTGGCTAAGGTTCAGGGTGGACCCTTTAATGAGATCAAACATTCCTTGATGAGGGGAGTCTCGTCTCGAGACTCCACTGGAGAGCTCTGTCTGATTCTGGAGAGCCCATCAGCCCCTCCCCTTGTTCTCTGTCTACCAGGATAGAAGGCTAGTGCCTTTGGTGTCAGAAAACTCTGTCAGTGAATAAAGCTGGCAAAGAGAAAAGGTAGACCAAGAGACAGAGATGAAGTTTGAGGATATTGGGCCCCTGGGTATAGCTATTCCTGAAGGCTTTTCCATTAATTGAGCCAATACATTACTTTCTGTATAATTCATTTTGAGTCGGCTTTCAGACATACAGAACCAAGAGTCCTGTCAGTGATATCAATGATACTCAGCCCCCAGGTCTGTGTGTTGGTCCTTGCAGAGCTGGGTTGCGGAGTCAGTCTCCTGAGTTGGGTCACCCCAAAGATGGCTCAGAATTGTTTGATCTTCCCACTCAGAGCCCCAACTGGGACAGTTGGACAGAACCCTAAACCTATAATCCCATGATCCTGGGGCCCAGTCAAGGCTCTCCACTTAACAGCTGTATGGCTCTCCCTTAATCGCTCTAAACTTCCTCATATGTGAGGTGGGGACAAGAACCAATGAGATCCTCAGTGAAGGCCCCTGGACCCTTGGGCTCCATTCCATCCTCCAGCACCCCCAGCAAGGGTAACTGACTCGGTGGCTCTGAGCCCTCAAAATGGATTAGGAGAGCCTTAAGAACAAATCTCAGATGGGAGGCCAAGCTGTGCACATGGCCAGCAACCATCACTTAAACGTAGGGGACGAGCTTAGGAATCTGCCAGCGTCTGCAGAAGGGAAGTTCTCTGGGGCAGTGCCCTGCCTCCATTCACAGCAGGGCCAGACCCTTACCGATGACCCCGAAGATGCCCAGGATGTTGGGGGCAAAGATGACCAGCAGGTTGATACAAGTGAGCAGGCCAACAGCAATGAGCACATGCCGCAACCAGCTGAACTCGCGGTCCTGAAACAGCATCTGCTGGAGGGCGCGGCGCACCTGGGAAGCAGGGTGGGGAGAGTCGTCAATCTGTCAGCCCCATCAGTCCCACCCCGCCAGTGGTCTGGCCACCTGGCCACTTGCACATTGGCTCACCGGAAACAGAACAATTGGCACTGTGAGTGTGACTGCCGTCAGCACGGCCACGCGCACACACAGGATCAGCACATCAAACGGGTCCACCTTGTTGTAGGTGTGCAGCAGCTCCGACTCCACGCTGTCTGTGGCAGACAGGGAGGGTGGTCAGCAGGAGGTCCAGGGATGGGGTTGGGCTCTGAGCCTGGGTTGACCCTGACACTGAGGAGTGGCAACACACCTCCACAGCTGCAGGGCACAGTTAGGCATCACAGACCTAATGAACGCCTATAGTATGCAGGGTGCCATGGCCACTGGCCAGCCCCTTGCCCCCCAGCCTGGCCTCTGCCTCTGCCCCCACGGTCCAGCCATACCGTAGAAGGTGAGGTAGCCGAAGAGGGCGGCCAGGAAGTACATGACATACATGACGGCGATGGACAGGTTGGAGATGTGCTGCATCTTCCTCTTGGAGGGGCTATGGGGCAGCAGGGGAGGGGATTGGTGCCAAGCTGGGCCACATTGGGAAACCCCCATGTGTCCTGGGGTCTCTCTCTGGCACCACACCCTCACGATCTGGTAGCTGAGGGAGCCTCCTTCTTGCCCCCGGTCGCCCCTTGTGGCAGCCATGGAGACCTTGGATAAAATGACTTGGCTCCTGTCACTCTTTCCTCCCTTTAGGACCATATCCATTCTCCCCTGACCAACTCAAGGCAGCCCCCTCCCCCTCTCCCAGCCACGGATACCTACTCCTTGAGCTCTGTATAGATGGGCAGCACCTCAGGGTGGCAGACAAAGGCGAAAGCCATGATGGGGATCGTGTATGCCGTCTGGCAAAACAGGGATTCTGTGTCAGAACAGCCCCTGACACTCTCACCAGGCCCACTGCCCCCTCCCTGGTCTGTTGCAACCTGTGTGTTGAGGGTGAAGTAGCTCGGGGTGCAGAAGGCTGCGGCCTCCGTCTCAACCTGCAGCCCCGCCTCCTCCCTGATGACCTCCACGAGGCTGAAGTTGCCTGTCACGTTGGCTAAACTGGGGGACAGCGGGCAGGGCACGTGGAACTTTTTGTAGATGACCTAGGTGGGGGCAGGGAAGGATGAGGGTATCAGGGCCAGGCTAGGCTGCCTGTGGAGTCACTGTGAAGCCACATCTAGATCAGGACTGGAGGAGCTGCCTTCTGACCCAGGCTTCCCAGAAAGACCTGCCCCCCTCCCTTGGCCAGTGTGGCGGGGGGGGGGGGGTCACTCACTGCAATTAGGAAGAACACCATGCAGCTGAGAGAGAAGCCACTGGAGTAGCCTAGGTAGCCTGTAAAGTTGGGGAGGGGGGTGGTGAGACCAAAGGTCCCCTCCCATGCATCCCTCTAAGGCCCTGGCCCTGCCACACTCACCAAGCTGCCGCATCAGTGCCAGAGGCAGAATGACGATGACAGAGACCAGGATCACCAGGTAGTTTCCATTCATGTACCAGTCCCTGCAGGGACGGGAGTGGGGAGCTGATGTTAGAGTCCACTCAGCCTCGGGTGATGGGGCCGCCTGACCCCCAGCCAGGGTTACCTGTGGTGCCACTGAGTGATCTCTGAAGAATACATGTCCACAGCTCTGAGCCTCCCTTTCCCCATCTGCAAAATGGGCCCACTCCCAACACTCTCCTGGACAAGGTGAGGACTAATACACTCAGCTCCTGCTTGGTAACCATTACAATTACAGTCACTGTGGTTGTTTTTCCTAGGACACACAGGTCTGGGTCCATCCTCCCCATGGAGTGGCCCCAAGGGGCCCGGGGGGGTGGGTGGGATGAAAGGACCTGGGTCTGAGGCATTTTCCGTGGGGGTCTCAGGGACTTGCCAACCACCTGAGCTCCTTGTGGTTCCCCCCAGCATCTGCATCCTGCATCATCCTGCCCCACGCCCTCAATGGACAGTGGACACAGGGAGCTAAAGGGATGAGGAATGAGACCTTCCTTCAAGGGCAAACCCAAAGGCCAACTCCTTGGGAAAGGCCCCCAGGGCCTGGCGGCAGAATCCTGGCTGTTTCCTTCCTCCCAGAGCTACTTGCAGCCATGCAGCCTTTCTGCTTGCCGGGGCTGTATTGTCAAGGGCAGGGCCTGGCTATCTTCTCTGCTCCTACCCACAGAACATGCTTATGCCATGAGAACTGGCTAAACTGATGATAGGCAACTGGGACACTGTAGGCTTAATTTCTTGGTTGGGGCGAGGTGGTGGAGAGGCTAACACCCAAGCCACGGTCAGGAATAGCAGGAGCTTAGCGCTAAGCCTGAGGTTCTCAGGTGCTCTCTGCTCACAGGCTGGGTCCACGGCTAGGCGGGCCAGCTTCCTCAGCCTCAGACTACCCCCTGCCCCACATGGCCCTCCTGGGAGTCTTCCCCAAGGTGCTTCATAAACAAGTGTGCACTGAATGGTAGCTCTGCCAGCAGCTCTCTGCGCCCCACCTCCACCCTGTCTTGTCTCTCCCACTAGCCCAGCCTGGGCTCTGCTAGTGGTGGACATAGAGGGTTAGACTAGGGCCTCCCACCCTCACCCAGCCCCGCCCCACCCTGGGGCTCACGAGGTCCGCTCCTCCAGGTTCAGGAAGGTCTGTATGACAAGGGGCAGCTCGGACTTGATGATGTACAGGTAGCTGGACATGGCTGGGGGGAGAGAGGCAGGTCAGCCAAACCAGCCAGCCTTCAGCCTGTCCACCGTCCATCACCTGCCCATCAGCCTCACCTCCGATGTTCTGCAGCGCAATGGCCAGGGCTGCCGCCAGCTTTCCTGGGGTCCCAAAGGCACGGTAGCCCAGCTGCTCATAGGCACGGATGCCTGTGGGGACAGGGAATCAGGACAGTCAGGAGTGCTCTCCCCAGCCCACCCCTCCCTGCTACAGGCCAGGTTTGGGGCTCACCCACGATCCCTGAGGACTTGAGTAGCAGGTGGATGGAGTAGCTGGAGAGCAAGGCGACGGCTGTCAACAGGAACCTGGGGAAGGTGGACGAAAAGAGGTTGCTGGGGCTCCTCTGGCAGGCAGGGGGCAATGAGCTCCGGGAGGCCTGGGTGTGCGGGGTCTGTGACCCAGGTGTCTGGACCCCCAACATGTGTGGATGCAAACTCAGCAGGCCCCAGGGGTGGTGAACATCACCTGGGCTGACCCAGGGTGGCCATGACCCAGAGGGGACCCTCTGAGCACCATCGCCCCTTGAGATCTTGGAAGAAACATGTTTTCCATTTAGGCTGCAGGGCAGAGCTCTGAGGTAAGGACACGTGTACCCACAGAAGGCCTGGCCATGGGGTTTATCCATCATGTGTAAATGTAGTAGGACAGACTCAGTCCTGTTAGGCTGGCCCCGTGTTGTCATCTCAGCAGGTTTACTGGGAAATAAGGTATACTTGTCTGGCCACGGCTGTTTTTTTCAGCTGTGGTTTGGGTTGAGTGTAAGTGCCCACCCAGTGCAGCCTGGGTCTTGTGACAGGAAACTGGCAGGTCCTGGGAAGTCAGGATTGGTGGCCTGTTTAGGGCTCCTATCTTTAGAAGGTTTGCTGAGGGCACTCACAGGAAAAGGATGATGCCCGTATTGGCCATGGCGTAGGCGAGCCCCAGGATACCACTGCCCATGATGGCGTTACTGAGGTTGAACACTGACATCCCGAATGATGTCTTCCCCTCGAACTGCAGGCACCAGAGTGAGACGGGAGGGGTGGGATGAGTTAGCAAGTTGTGGAGGGTAAATCAACATTCCCTCGCACCATCCCTTGGCCTCCCATCGCTGCCCCATAGCACCTCATTACTGCCCTCAAGCTCCCAGGGGTGCCCCCGAGCCCCTGACGGCCACCCCTGCTCACATCAGTGAAGTGTGGCTCCTTGCTGGGACTTTTTGGTAGGAAGCCTTCACCCTCAACACAGATCCGTCCAGGGCCCTCGACCCTGCAGGCACAGACCAGCCAGGCAGCTCAGCTCCAGCCCCTTGCCCTGCACCCTGCCCTGCCCTAAGCCATGAATGAGTCCCTCGCTCACCTCTGGTTGCCAGCCGTGGGGGTGGCGACAGGGAGTAGCCCCTCCAAGTGTTTGCCGTTGGGTACCAACTCTACCATCTCCGTCTGCAGAGGTGCCTCCATGGCTCAGGGACCACCACCAGGAACACTGGCTCTCACACTGATGCAGTCAGAAGTCTACAGAGCAGGCAGTCCCTCTGGTTATCCCCGCTCCTTGGGCTCACAGCCCAGACTCCCACAGGAAGTGTGCAGCTGTAGCACACCTCCCAGAAGTTCACTGAGGACATACATGTTCATGCAGCTCTGCCTGCTGCCACCCTGGAACCTGCCATTGAGGGGCAGAGCTCGGATACCTGAGTTCTCCAGGACATTCTGAGGCAACACCTCAGCCAGTACCTAGCACTCCCCTGCCACATATACATACCGACCCAGGCAAGCCCTTGGGGCCTCAGTTTCACCATCTGTGAAGTAAAGCTCAGTTGGATGACCTAAGCTCAGAGCCCAGTGGTGTCAGGACCCCAGGAGGCTGAGTCCCAGGCCACCAGACCCCACTCTGGGGATGGGTCCTGGACTGATTGCCCCTCCCTGATGTTAATACTGGGAGACAGTTTCCTGTGCCCTGTGTGCCAGGGGCCTCCTAGCCAACCTAGAATGGCACTGCCCGACGGCTGGAGGCCTCGGGAGAGGGCGAGGGCTGTGGGCCCTGTTCCCAGCCACCCGGCGGGCTTTGCTGGCAGCCAGAACAAAGGTCCCTCTGTGGGCTGAGAGCTGGCGCTGGGAACGGCAGGCGCAGAGGCTACCCCCCCGGAGCCAGGAGGCCTAAGGCGGTGCTGGGTGGCTGGACACCTGGACCCTGCCCGCTTGGCTGCAAAGGGCCCTCAGGGGCCTTCCAGGAAATGGGTGCCCTGGGGCCCAGTTCTTTGGGCCACACAGGCCTCACCCTCCGCACAGCTCTGGCCTCAGGGCCATGTTCTCTTTCAAGACTCTCCTCCCCTGCTGGGGAACACCCCACCCTTAGGTACCCACACTTTGAGGAGACTCCCCACTTCCTGGAGTCCCAGGTCAGGAACTCAGAACCTTGGCCAGCTGTAGATGGGCCTGGACCACTGGATCAGTCTTCCCTTCCCTGTGCTCAGGGCATAGCTCTGCTGGACCCCAAAGGGATCAGCTCCCCTCCTCCCCAGGCCCAACTCTGCCCGCTGCCCAGACAACTCGCTAGCCCCTCTCCCATCACTGGCGCTGGGAGTCACCTAGCCCATGCCCAGAAGGTACCTGGGCATAGTGTCCCCAGGATCTATAAGGACATCCTGAAGGCCAGATAGGCCAGCAGGAGATCTGAGGCCAGAGTGGAGACCAGGGAGGGGGCAGCACTGCCAGGCAGGTCAGCCAGAGGCTAGTCTTGATGTCATGGCAGCCCCTCCACTTGGGAACCCTGAATCCTGCCCCAAATCCCCCATCCCCACTCCAGATCCTGAGGGTCTTAGGTCTGCTCCTGAAGCTGGAGCACCAGGGGTCTCAAACTCAGCATTCAGGGCTAGGGTGGGTAGGAGAGGCTAGGCTCAGGACTCGGGCCTCAGGCCACAGGCCCTGGTGTTCTGGAGGCAGCAGCCACACAGAACTGACCAGAGGACCTCCCTGCAATGGCCCCAGGCAGCCCCAAGCCAGAGTTCAGATCCTAGGTACCTCAGTCCTGAGTACCCCATACCTGGCACCCTTGGACCCCTCAACCTACCTCTCCTTCCTCTGATGCTGGCATCTGAACCCTTCTCTCCTCCAGCCTGTCCACATAGGATCATGACAATTTGAGCATCTCTTCTAACGCCCTCTTCCCCTGGACCAGAGTCCCTAAGGTAAGCCTATCTTCTTCATGACCCTGCCCTGAGCCTCGCCAACAGCAGCCCTCCAAGGATACCAGCACCTGGTCTCCAGAGTCACTCCAGAGTGCCCCCTGGCTCTCAGCTGGGGTTGCCCTTGCCTGGCCTTCCGCCCGGGGCAGGCTTGGACAGGCCCTCCGAGTGTGCTGAGTCAGCAGCCTGGACAAAGCACTCTTCTCTGCCTTAATATTCTTCCCTAGTAGCCAGGCAATGCCTCCAGGGAGACCACAGCCCATGGCATGGTCATGGCCAAAGTGCCTGAGGCCCTGGCTCCAGGCTCCCCATCCCCTCAAGCAGGACCTGGGCCTAGACCTTCAGGTCCTGCCTATTACTCACGACCAGTCACTGATGGGTCTCAGGCTGGCCTGAGATCCCAGAGAGGACATAGAATACCCCTCTTCAAGTGGCTTCCAGTCTGGAAGGGACAAAACCCACATAGACATCCCCCACCCTATGGCTCCTGCAGGGGAACCCCAGCACATAGTGTGGCTTTTAACCAAGCCACATAGTGCTGGGACTCAAAAAAGAAGAGAGAGGGGCATCAAGGAAGGCTTCCTGGAGGAGGAGGTGAGGGAGCCAGTTCTGAAATTCCAGCAGGAGCCCCCAGGATGTGGAAACAAGAAAGAGTATCTCAAGCAGAGTGCACAGCATGGGCAAAGGCCCTGAGGTATGGTATAAGGCAGGCTGTGAGGATAGAATGAAGGTTCCGTGGCTATAGACAAGCCTGAAAGGGCCTTGAAGTCAAGGTCAAGGAATCTGTACTTCAGTTAGGGCAAGGCTAAGGGCTGGGGGGCCAGGGTAGAGATTAGTACTGGCCTGACATGTGGACCTCCAGGCATTTCCTGAGGCTGGGCAGCCCATTTTTGAGAGTTCCTGTCTCTCAGGCCTGCCGCCTGCCAGGCTCCTTTGCATCGGGTATCGGAGTAGACTCAGGGGATAGCCCCTGCCTGAGGAAAGCTGCCAGCAGATTCTGACCAACTGTGGGAAAAGCCCAGAGTGGACACTCTGGATCTGAGGCCTGACCTGGCCCTGCCTCACCATGTGACCATGGACAAAGTATTCCCCACTCAGGACCTCAGTGTCTTCCTGTCTTCTGGGGGTTCTGTGAGGTTTGACCAAAGGTGGGGACAGAGTGAGAAGCCTCCCTGAGGACTTCGCCCCCAGAGCAGACCACAGGCTCCCAGAGAGGGATCAGGCTCTTGGGTGGGGAGATCACTGCGACCTTGGGCAGATCATTAGAATGGCATCTGTCATGGGTGTAGCATCGGTTCAGGCAGTAAATCGATGGTCCAGGCCACTGCCCTGGGGCCTGTTTGCTCTGTGGAGAGATAAGGCGGGGGTGCAGAAGCCATGGGGATAGCATAGCAGGTAATGCCCGCCCACGCAAACACCACAGGGTGAGAATTCGTCAGGCACACCTCCTCGACAGGCGTTGAGTTTGGCTAATTAAAGATTTCGAGATCCAGGAATCCAGGCCACCGTGGGGCCACTGCTTGTGTCACCTGCTATGGGAAGCTAACCTCTCTGTCCCCACATCCAGGGCCTTGGAGCCACCAGGGCTCTGAGCCCGGCTTTCCTCCCCAGTGTTCAGGGACGTGAGTGGGTCTGCAGTAGCAGGCTAACTACAGGGACACAGTCACACTGTCCTTCTTCCCTCGGTTCTGTAGCCACATGTGCTGGTGGAGGCACAGACCCCACAGAGCTTGCTGCCATGGCCCCCAGTCTCCTTGTGCCTGGGCAGCCCTCACCTTAGCTCAGATCTCAGGTGAGAGGCGGCTGGCCTGGCTTAAGGGTCCACTGTGGTCATCCCTGGGGGCCCACGGATGAGGGCTGCCCCCAGTTCTAGTTCACCAGTCCTTACTTACCACTCCCCTCATTAGCTGAGAGAAGGTGACCCTCCCTAGAGCCCCTTTGCCCACCCGCTTCTCCAGGTTTCAGAAGGATAACACCCTCCTCGGACAAGCTATCAGTTAACAGGGAAACTGGATTCAACAGACACATCTGGATTGTATGTTCTCAAGGCAAGAGTCACAGAGATTGGTGTGGAGCTGATTGCTGAGGTCAGGGGTCTAGGGACAGGGTGTGTGTGCGGGGTGTTCGGGACGCGGGAGGATACTAAAACAAACCCCTTGCCCCTCCACCAGACCCACAACTCCAGATTTTGACCTCAGCAGATCCAGTCTTCCATCCACTACTCCCCCATTGCCAACAACACCGAGTAAGTGGCTAGTGTGTGGCCAACATATGGCTGGTACTGAGCGGGTAGCATGCAGGAGGGGAAGGCAAATGGTGCAGAGCACTGATGTGTTGGCCACACCAGCCCCTCATCCCCTAGCTCTCTGGTCCGGTGCTTCTGTGTTCCGGGTATCCGGAAGTGTCTAGGAGGATCTGAGGGCCCCAGCTGGGGCCGGAAGATGGACTTTCCTGTGACAGGGTACATTTTCTAAACCTAACAGATGCTTAGCATTGGGTCTATCCCCAGACACCTAGGCCTCCCCTTCTGCCCACCCCTGGACCCTCCTTGCTCAGATTGCCCCCAGTGGAAGCTGCAGTCGGAACCTCTTGCCTCAAGACTGGGCCAGAGCCAGCAGCAGCCCCCCCCCTCTCCCGCCCACTGCCAGCCTGCTGAGAAGGATGTGCAGCCTGAGGCTCAGCTGAGGCAAAGGACAGGACATCACGTGCCTGTGGCCCCCCCAGGGGCAGGGGAGACCCCGAGCCAGCCAGCCCAAACTCCTCCCTGCTGACTCGGAATCCCCTGGAGGCGGCCAAATATTTGGACAGCCGGACTTCTGGCCCCAAAGAAAGCCGGAGCGGGGGCCTGGGGCAGCTCAGGACTCACTGGAGACCCCAATGGGGGGGCAGGAGGCAAGGTCAGCCCAGAGGAGAGGCGCCATCCAATGTCAGGAAGAAGCAGAGAGAGTCGGAGGGAGGGAAGAGAGAGACAGGGAGAGAAAACACACACACATGATATCTGTGTCCATGCATACTGATCCAGACCAAGAGACAGGCACGGGGAGATAAAGAAATGCAGACGGATCTAGAGGGACACAGATAGAGAAGAATACACAGAGGGATGGGTGGATAGACATTCAGACAGGGAGACAGACAACCAGATAAGTGAGAGACAGATCGACAGAGATGGCCAACCATTTAGAGATAGCCAGATGGAGAAAGAGACAGAGAGACAGCAAGACAAGACAGAGCATCCCAGAAGGTGCAAGAAGTAGAGGGAGCCAGAGGCCCAGGTGAGGGGGCAGCAGGCCCAGTGGGCACTGCAGGGATGCCACAGCATTTCCAGGTTCCTACAAGGGCAGGTTATGCTCCCATTAGCCAGGTGCAGACATCCAGAGGGTGGGGCTGAGCCCACTGGGGCCACAGGCCAGGCCCAGCTGGAAAGCTCAGAGCCCCCTAGTCCAGCACCCACGGCTTGCCTACCCACACAATAGGAAAGGTATACGGAGACGACAGTCAGTTGAAGTGACCCCCATCCTCAGCAGCCATGCACGTGTGTAGACGTGCTGGCTGAGAGGCTGTGTACAGGACGTGGCCCGCAGAGCGGAAATTCAAATCCAAGCCACCCCAGGCCGCTGGCCGGAAAGCCCCTCCTGCCCAGCAGCTGGTCCTTCCCTTCGGCCCCCAGAAGCCCTGCCTGGTCCTCTAGAGCGCCCCCACCATGCATCTGTCTTATCCAAAGTCCAGCCCTCCGTCCACCAGATTGAGTGTGCACAGGCACACAGTAGGTACTCAGTAAATATTAAATGAATGGAATGGGTTCAAGGTCTTTGGCAAGCCTCCACCCCATTTCACCTGCTCCAAGTGGCGCCTGGCTCCCCAGCCATGTCTGCACTGGAACATCCTCCTGCAGTGCCCCTATCCTATTATGGTATAGACTGCACATCCCACCCCAGTTTTCTGTGCACACAGATGCCAAAACTGTACCTCTCTTGTAGCCAACCACTTCCCCAAAACATTTTCCCCCTCAGACTGAGTGCCTGCACCCTGCCCAGCCCAGACTTTCAGGGTGCACTCAGTTCGGCTCAAAAACCTTCCCTGCCCCCACCCAGAGACCATGAACCACCCAGCTTGTCCTGTTGCACCTCAGTTTCTCCACTTTTCCAGGGCTCTAAGGCTACTTGCTAGGGCAGCAGGCACTAGGACAGGAGCAACCAGCTCTCATGCTCTTGCCACCTGGAGCCTGGATGGGGGGGGGTGTTTGTGACATGGGCCCAAAGAACCAGTACAGAACAAAGGGTGGCTTGGGAAGCCAGTGAGGACAGTGGCTCTATGGGCCCAGGCAGAACAAAGTTCTGAGATGTACACCCCCACCCTCCCCAGAGACACAGCCCCCAGCCCTCAACCTCAAGGAGTCCGAGATTCTCATTACTGATCCCAGCATTCCAGCCCTCTTAGGGATGTGCCAGGCCTGGCCTCATCCACCCCTGATTTTTCCCACCTTTGGTGCTTCCTGCAGGAAGCCTTCCATGTTTGTGCAGAACCTCCCCCTCTCAAAATGGACCTGTCCTTGGATCTCTCCAGCTTGCTATGCTCCAGACTGAGAACCTCTGAGGCATTTGCTTCCTTTCCAGAAGGAAGTGAGCCCCCATGCCAGACTGTGTACTAAAGAGGAAGGGCCCCTTTCAGGTCCAGCACAGTGGCTGAAGGCAGTCATGGAAGGAAGGACAGGACTGGCAGGCTGAAAGAAGGATGGGCCTGGGTCGAGGTGGCTCCCACGGTGCAAGGACCTTTGACTTAGTCTCCCTCAGACCTGTCCCAAAGCCTACACCTGGGCTCAGGGCTCAGGTCACTGTGGGGGGAAAGGATGGATTCCCACAGGCCCCGCCCCTGGCCTCCCCCTCCCCGGGTGTAAACAAACGCACGCACTCGCTGTGGCCAATCGAAGGGGCCAATCGGGTGGGGGCGGGCTCCTACAAACCTAGTCCCGGTCCTTTCCCTCCGCCCCTGAACGCACTGTCAGCTCTAGGAGCTCAGACCGAGCCCCGCCCTCAATCCAGGGAGCCACGCTCGCCCTGTGCCCGCCGTGCCCGCTGGCCTGGCTGCAAATGGCACGGACTCTGGGACCAACATGTGCCACGCGGCCCCTCAGGCTGCCTGGCCCGATCTGCCCTCAAGCCCCTGCCTAACGCAGCGGGATAAATATACCCTGACGCCCGGCGTGCCAGCGGGCCGATTTGCTTGTCAGGCGCCGGTCGGGGCAGCGCTCCAGGGCCTGCTCCCGGCCCTCTTAGGCCCCCCTCCGGGCCCTCTCGAGCTCGCGCCCTTGGACCGTGCCTCGGGAAACCCATCGCGTGCCACCCTAGCCCCCAACAAGGCGTCCTGTGACCCCAGCCCTGGGTGCCGCCGACCTCCTGCTATCCCGCCCGGCCCTGCGAGAGGCCCCAAGACCACGAGGTGCTCCTCCCAGGACACTAGCTCAAGCTGGGAGCTGGCGGGTCCCCAGACCTGCGCCTGGAGCGCTCGGGGCTTTGGCTCCCCAGAGGCTGGGGCGCCTGCCCGGAGCCAGGGCGGGCGAGGGGACCTGCCCAGAGCCCAGCTCTGGACGCGAAAGCGGACAGTAGGGCTCTGCCCGCTCGGTGCCCCTGGACGGGGGGTCGGCGCCCCCAGCAGTACCTGGCCTCGCGGGTGAGGACGCGCGATGCTCCGCTCGGGCCGGTGCTGTCCGCTCTGCTCCCGGCTGAGCGCAGCGGCAGGGGATGAAGGGCGCTCGGCCCCGCCCCCGGCCCGCCCCTGGCCCGCCAATCCCCCGCGGCCAGCAGGAGGAGGGGCAGGTCTGCGGAGAGGCGGGGGCCCTCCACTGGCCTGGAGCAAAGGGGCAGCCCGAGCGCTAAGGAACCTTAGGAGAGCAGCTGCTGCGGGAGGGGCTCAGTTGAATCTTGTTGGGGGAATGCTTTAGTCCAAAGCAGATTCTCTCTGAGGTCTCTGAGCGCCCCCTAAGCCCTGAAATGCTCTGCCCTCACTTCCCTCAAGCCAGAAGGGGCTCTTCAGCTAAGAGGAATGGGAACAGGGCCATGCTTAATCTCAGCGAAGGATGCCTTGAATGGGGGACTTTCACATCACTTAGGCACAAGATGTCTTTTCTGCCTGCCTCACCCTTCCCAAGCAGAGGTGGGATAGGGTGAGGACAGGGGTTCCCTGCATCAATTCTGTCTTCACTCCAGATACTCAGAAGAGATTGAGGGTAGACAAGGGTAGGGGCAGTGAGGACGGGGCGGGGGCGGGCAGGGGGTGCGGGAAGCAAGTCTTGGAGTCTTGGCTCACGCTGAGCCTTGTCTGGATCTCCCTGGCCATGCCCCCATTTCCTTATTTCTAAAGAGTAGGAGAGGGGCTTCCCTGGTGGCGCAGTGGTTGAGAGTCCGCCTGCCGATGCAGGGGACACGGGTTTGTGCCCCGGTCCAGGAAGATCCCACATGCTGCGGAGCGGCTGGGCCCGTGAGCCATGGCCACTGAGCCTGTGCATCTGGAGCCTGTGCTCTGCAACGGGAGAGGCTACAACAGTGAGAGGCCCGCGTACCGCAAACAAAAACAAAAACAAAAATAAAGAGTAGGAGACAGCTGTGTCTGCCCATGGGAAGTGGGGCCTGGGACTTGGTGCCTCAGGGGAAGGGGTTTTAGGGTGACCCCACCTGGCTGAGGGCTCCTATCCCACCCCTGCCTGCTTCCCACACAAGGCCTTAGTGCTCAGAGGTGTGTGGTGGGTGTTAAGGCCCACCAGCCCAGGAACAACCAGCAGGGAGCTGGGGGAGGCCTTGACCTTGGGGGTGAGCTAGGGGGGGTGTTTGCAGAACAGCTGTGTCCCTTGCTTCTCAGCCACTGGCTCTGATCCGATTAATCCATGGCCTCTGCTGTTCCTAGTCAAGCTGGATGTCTCTGTGTCATGTCTGCCCCCCTCCCTGGTATTGGGGAGAATGCCCTCAGAGGACAGGCCTCACCCCTTCCCTGTCCTGGGCTGGGAGTCAGGACTCCAGGATTCCCTTCCGCCCGACTTACAGCACCCCCACAGCCAAGCCCTAGCGTACCTCAGTTTCCCTCTGCGTCACAAGGAAATGGCTCTGGCTTTTCCCCTGGCCTGAAGGCAGTGGGTTAAGGGGAAGCTGTGAGCCAAGGGGACTCAGCTTTGGCTGGGAGTACCAGGGGATGGGAGGACTAAAGAGAAAGGCATTGGGATGGTGGCACTTCTTGAAAACCTCAAACAATCTAAGCTCCCTCCCTGCTGATGGCTGAAAAATAGGAAGGGACCGGCTCTACCCCTTGATCTGGGGCTGGTGTAATCCCAGATCACAGCTTACTTTGGTCATGAGAGACCCTAAGATTCTCACCCTTTGAAGGGGCTTGAGGACTGCCTGTGGGACAGAGTCAGATAGGAGAGGTGTTGACCAGGGTCTCAGGTCTGCCCCCCACCTCCCAACTCCAGACACCCTGGATGCTCACAGAAGCCATTTGCAAAGGGCTGGGTGCTCCTATTGGCAGTTCCTGAGGAGCCAGGCCTGGCTTCAAGGTCACCCAGCATGTGGGTGTTGGGGTCCTCAACCCAGACTGGAGGGAGCAGGGGCCAGCTGGGCTGGGTTGCTGTGGGAGCCCTGAGGGTGGTGTGAGGTGGGGTCCCTGGGCCAGGCCAGTTGTGGCCAGGCTGGGGGAGGGGCTGCCCGATTGTTGATGCTAGGCCTGGGCCGCAGCCAGGGCGAGCACAGCTCAGAGGCCTTTCCCACCACCTGCCAAATCTCCCAGCCCAGCCTGAGGTGTCTGGACAGTTGGCAGCCATTATGGGGCTCTGAGAGGTACCAGGCACCTTCTCCCAGAGGCTGGAGGGAATGTCTATCTATACAGCTGCGGTGCTGGGGGCAGCCACCTGGAGTGGAAGAGGGGGAGCTTTATGTCAACCTTCGGCCCAGTCCCCTACCTCCACTCCCCCGTCTCCAGAATCTGAGACACAGGCCCAAGAAACTGTCAGAGATATGAGACAGAACTTAGGATCCCAGGATCACTCAGACTCTCCTCCCAGGGTCCCGGCAGCCCTTTGCTCTGTTCCTCCCTCTTTAGCCTCCAGCTAGGCAGCCCCCTCTCACCACACCAGCACCTCCCCTGGCACACCATCTACACAGTGTCCCAAGACCCTCTTTTACAGTGAGGCCCTATCTTCACCTCCAACCCAGTCCTCCCCAGAGCCTAGCATCTGTATCCACTGATTCCTCGGATGCCCTGCAAGCACCTGCCTCACACCCAGCTGGCCTCTTCACCTCCCCCACTGCCCGGCTGTTCCAAGAACATGCCAGCCTTCACCTCCCTGTGCCTCTGCCCTCCTGGTTCCCCATCCTGTCCCACCTCCTTGGCAAACTCTCACTTGTCCCTCAACACCCAAATGAAAGATCGCCTCTGAGAACCGTGCCTGAGCCCCTGGAAGAGCCAGCTCATCCTACCCTGACTGCAGCTGCTCTTGCCGCCCCACCACACAGCCCCAGGCTCAGTGTCTCCAAGCGCTCTGTGTGGGCCCTCTAGACAGGAAAGCTCCTGCCAGGTTAGAGCGTGCGGATCAGGAAAAGCCCGATGGAGAAGCAATCCGTGGGCTTGGCTCTGCCAAGGGGAAGAAAGGCACATGCCAGGGTGGGGAAGAGAGGGTACTGTGGATGGAAGGAACAGCTTGGCCACAGGGAACCTTGAGTGCATGTGGGATTGGCACTGATAGGCGGAGGGCTGTGTGCAGGGGCGGGACCCTTGGCCTGGAGTCATGTTGGAGCTTTCAAGGCCTCACAGGTGAGGGTGGTTCTCACCTCCATACCCCAGGCTTGAGGACCCACACCCATAGCTCCTGAATATATTCTGCCCATCTTGGTGTCTGGGAGGCTCCTCTCTGGGCACTAGCAGGGGTGTGGGGTTGTGGAAGTATAGAGGGCATCCATAGGCAAACCCACCTCTCTGACTCTCCCCTGGCCTGAGTCCACAGAGCTGGTGACCTCTAGGCTGGAGCCTGCCCCCACAGTCCCGGAGGGCCCCCCTCTCTCCCCTGAGCTCTGGCACCCAGCTTCTCTGGCCACTGAAGCGGCTTAATGTGCCCAGGTCACGTGGGCCGTGCTAGTGCCTGTGGGGAGGGCCCAAGCCCCTACCCAGTAGCCACCCGACCGGGCCCTGACGTCAGCAGCATTAACGGTTCGCCAGGCCTGTCTAATCTCTGTTCCGTGGCTGGGCCAGGTTAGTTCCGCCAGAGCCAGAGTCGAAGGCTGGGAAGGCCCCCAGGGGCACCTTGAGGTTGAGGTCAGGCAGGGATGGTGGAGGCTGGAGGTGCCCACAGTAAATGCCCCCTGCCTACAATACCACGGTGTGGACACTGTGCCGACTCTGGGCCAGCTCCCTCTGATCCTTGGCCCTGGACTGTGAATCAGGCATTAGGCACCCATTGATCCTGCTCATAAGGGTGCAATTACACAGGTGGGGTAAGCGGGGCTGAGGAGGCTTCAGGCCAGGAGACTCGACCCCCAACCCCCATACTTGCTGGCCATGAACAGGGCAGCTTGAGGCCAGGCAGTGTCCTCAGTCCATGGGATCCAAGAATATTGGTTCAGAATCCCAGTCCCTAGGGTCAGAACCTGGAGCGTGGGGTCCAGCCCCTGCATGGTGTTTGGCCTCCTCTCTGTCCCTTGCCTAGGAAGGCTGGGGAGCTCATTACCTTCCTTCCAAGACAAGGTGGCCATGAGGAAGACCCCATTAACCCACCTCTCCCGCAGCTTCCTCTATCTCAAGCCCGCCACCGCCAGCTTCTCAAAGCCTTCTGTCTTCCGCCTTGCCCCTCCCCACAAATCCCGCCATCACTCTCCCCTGCCCCACCTCACTCCAGTAAATTGGGCAGAGGGTCCTTAGCAGGGATGAGCAGCCCAGCTCAGCCAGGCCCAAAACCACCCAGTGAGGTCCTGAACCACTGGCCTGAGCCTCATCCTCCCCTCAGGACTCTAAGCAACACCATTGTGGCTGCCCATGTGTCCTGGGCTCTCTAACCCATCCAGCATCCCTCCCCTCCACCCCATGCTCAGGCCTGGGCACCCTCACTCTCCCCTTCTAGCCCCGCACAGGCTCACAGTGCCACTTCCACCTGAACATTGAGGATGCTACCCACATGCTGCCTTCTGCCCAGCCCCAAGTATCTGTCTGACTCCTGGACCTCTCCCCCAAGTGGCCACAGGTCCAGAAAACTCAGTCCCCTCAACACTCCTGTGCAGTCCCAGCTTGGTGGGGGCATCACATGCACTTGGTCACTGCACAGATCCAGACCCTTGTCAGTGAGTCCCACTCCTTGCAGATCCTGGCTTCACGGGGTAATGACATAAGTCTCTTCCTCATGGACCCTCCCAGCCCCACTCCTCTCCTCCCCCATGCCCAGCCCCCAGGAAAAATATGTGCCCCTATATACATGTTTTTATGAAAAATTTTAATGATTATTTTTTCCAGAAACAGATTTGGAAAATATCATTGATGATTTTATTTCCATTAAAGCCAAGAAAATAAAAGTATAAATTCTGTTTTAGGTATAAATAAAATATTTAATCTTAAAGTAATATTGTGGGTTTCAATATACCTACTTACAACTTGTTCGATGTTTTTTCAACTACTTTAATGTTCTGTAAAAAAAAATTAACCTTTAAAAATACATAAAAACATATATAGGAGTGGACACTTTTCCTTTTGCTTCAGGGTCCAATATGGCTCTGCAGGGCTCTCTTGGATCTTGTCTTTATTTAAAATTTTGATATTCTGTTCATTATGGATTTTTTGGCAGTAATTTTGATTTTTGAAAGTATTGCATTAATATTTATCTTGATTACTGATTTTTTTGGCATCACCTTAAATCTTAA
The DNA here is from genome assembly GCF_008692025.1 of Phocoena sinus. NCBI lineage: Eukaryota > Metazoa > Chordata > Mammalia > Artiodactyla > Phocoenidae > Phocoena > Phocoena sinus. Next base: position 38,247,853 of record NC_045773.1, read on the forward strand.
TACCTAAGGTGAGTGCCTCATTTGCCTCACCCTAATCCCAGCCCTGCAATTATGTTCTAGCTTCAAGGGCTTCCTGGACCCATCATCTTCTGGAGGAAGCACAGGCCCTTAGGCTGGCGTTTGGCACCTGCCCAGTCTCCCCACCCCGTCTCCCTTCCCTGCTCCTGTTCCACTGAACTCCTGTGGTCCACCAGCCCATGTTCCTGGGCCTTATACACACTACAGTCCCTGCCAGAATGAGCTTCCACCTCACAACCCCCTCTTGATCCAACATCGTCCTTGTGAACATTTCCCATGGCTCCTTTCCCCCTCTCAACCCCTCTCAAGACCCCAAATTGATCCCATGCCCCCAAGAGTGTCCCCTGCCATGTTAGTTCAGGTGCTTCTCCCTGGAAGGGACCACCTTCCCACTCATGTCCAGCCCAGCACTGGGCACTTAATAAATTTGCATGACTCATGATCATTAACACTCTCCCCCTCCCCCCAAGAAAGGACAGCTGGGGCCTGATGCAAAGATTTATTGCTGAGTCTGTGTATCTAGCTGAAGGGAGTGCAAATTATGCCCTGGCCTTGTTAGACGGATGCTCCTTGCCCTCGACTACAGCACAGGCCCCATCCCACGGGCATCAGCGAGGACTTGGTGCTTGATGAGGAAGTAGGGAGCAGGGGTGTGGGGACACGGATGCCTTTGTCACTGATGGTTCAGGCATGGATCTCAGCTTTTCCCACCAGGGAATGGGCCCTGAATGGGAAGGATGAGAGAAGCTGCTGGCAGGGACAAGAGGGTCACCTGGGTTTGCTTATGACCCTACCTGAGGCAGACCCCTCTGGGCACAATCTGGGCCTCCTTCCTGTCCCAAATCCCCTGCCTGGGGCTGATCGATGGGAGCCGGACTCTGCTCCCAGCCACCCCTTAGGACAGTTCAGCCATTGGCCACAGCTGGTGTCAACAGCACCCTCCCTCAACAGACTGGCCTGGAGTACTGTGGGTGTGTAAGTAAGTAGGACATGAATACAGTGTCCAAGCATGGAGGGGGCAGAGCCTGTGGGGGAAGGGGTTAGGATATGTGAGGAAGGGTCCAGCTTGAGTCTCTTCCTGGCAGCAGGAGCTCCCAGGCTTGCCCCCACTCACTAATTCGTCTATGTATGAGTTTCACAGGCCAGAGCTGGCTTGGACTTTGGACCCCTAAAGCTGCCGGGTGGGGCAGTCACTGGCCACTGGGCAGATGGGTGTCAGACTTGTCACATGGAGGTGGTAAGGCTAGAATGGGCTGATGGTAAGCAGCAGGCCTGCCTGGAGGAGGGTTCCCTTCCTGCCCCCCTGCCCTTCATGAAACTCTGGGAGGGAGGGCTGTTTGCTGAACCCAGACCCACCAGGTGAATCACGGGCCTCCTGGGGCAGGAGAGCAGCAGGAGATTGGTCAGTGGGGTACTGCTGAGTCACCGTGAGCTGTAGCTGCCCCAAGTACTGCTTGCTCCTAGCTGGGGCTGGCTGTGGTGGGTCCTGGAGGCCAGTGCAGCCAGGCCGTGAAGGGCAGTGCTGGGGTGGCTGGGGGCACCGGACTCTGGGAGACCAGGGAATCCTGGGAGCCATGGGGGAGGGTAAGTCCCTCAAGGTTAACAGGGCTTAGGGTTTTGAATCTGTGGCTGGTGAGGCCACAGGCTGGGGCCCAGGAGTCCTGGGGGGCTGGTAGGGGTCATGCGGATTGGGGCTACAAGGCGGCAAGGGCTACGGGGTCTCAGGAATGCATGAGTCCAGGCACCTGTGAAGAGAAAAAGGAACAGAGTCAACATTCCTAAGCGCCCAAAAAGTTGGGTTTAGACTGAGAGACAGGTGGAGGTGGGCTTGGAAGCAGTGACACCTGGGGGTTGGGGCGGGGTCAAAAGAGCTTGAGTGGGTGGGGCTTGTGAGCCAGGGGAGGGGCCTGTGGCCATGGGGTGGAGCCTGAGGAGTCAGGGTGGGGCCTGGAAGCAATAGTGTCTGGAAGTTGGGAGCCAGAGGGCAGGCAGTGGAGTGGATCTGGAGAGCTGGGGAGGGGCCTGCAGTCGAGAGGTGGGATGGGGAGCAGGGGATGGGGCTTGGGGTATTGAGACCAAGAGGCACGACATGGGAGCATCCCGGCCTGCGCGCGAGGAGCCACCTCAGAAGAGGCCGCAGTCTTTGAGGTTCTCCTTGATGATAATGTCGGTGACAGCGTCGAAGACAAACTTGACGTTCTGTGTGTCGGTGGCGCACGTCATGTGGGAATAGATCTCCTTCACGTCGCGTCTCATGTTGAGCTCGAGGAATTGCACCTTGATGTAATTGCCCGCGTCCTCATATGTGTTGGGCCCTGGCGAGGAAGGGGGAGCTCTCACTCCCGGTAGCAAATCCTCCCCGCGGCGGGAGGAGCGCAGGCCGAGATCGTGGGTTTGCGACGCCGCCTGGCGGCGGGCCGAGGTTCTCACCATTGTAGTCCGGAAAGCAAATGCTGAGGTGCGCCTTTTTTATCTTCTCCGAGAAGACGTCCTTCTTGTTGAGGAAGAGCACGATGGACGTGGTGGCGAAGTAGCGGTGGTTGCAGATACTGTTGAATAGGTGCAGGCTCTCGTGCATGCGGTTCTGAGGAGGGCAGAGGCTGTCGGGCACCGGGGACTGCGGCCGCCGCCCCCACCTGGCTGCGGCCAGCGGGCAGACCCCTGCTCTCTGGGCTCCGGGGCCGCCCTGCCCAGACAGCTCCAAGACCGTCTCCCCGTTCGCCCCCCTAAGCAGGGCAGCAGGCTGCCTCATCTCCTCCTTCAGACGGCTCTGGGTCGAATGTCCTCTCTCAGATGCTCCCCGCGCCCGCAGCGCTGTCTCTGCTTTCCGCTCTCCTCCTCCTGGCTCAAACGCTCAGGCCCTGCTGGAGCACTCACCACTTCGTCGTCCTCCACAAGCACCATGTCGTAGGCGCTGAGAGCCGCGATGAAGATGATGCAGGTCACACCCTCGAAGCAGTGGATCCACTTCTTGCGTTCTGAGCGCTGCCCGCCCACATCGAACATCCTGCGGGGCCGTGGGAACCTGAGCCGGCGCATCGAGTCCCCTGGACGTGCCCACAGGCATCTCCTGGTTTCCTAATGCTGGCTGGGAGGTACCCAGATGGGAGTGGCATCCGGAGGGGCCGGGCATTTCTGCGGGCGGGTTGTCCGAGAAGGGGCAGGGTCTCTCGTAGGGATGGGGCCTCTGGGATCAGACAGGGCCTCAGGCAGTGAACTTAAGGGCAGGCCCCCAGAGAGCGAGAGCTAGGGCGCGGGGTCGTACCGGAAGTTGAGGTCCTTGAAGGAGAACTGCGTCTCAATGATACCAGTGGTCTTGACACGCGAGCGCAGCACGTCCTGTTCAGTGGGCACGTAGCCCGGGGTTACCAGGCGCTCTAGGTCCGAGAGGTAGCTGCGGGAGATCCGGGGTGTGGGTAGGGTTGGGTGGAGGGGCGTGGCAGGGCCCCGCCCGCCCCGCGCCCCGCCTGTGCTCTCACTAGCCAGCAGAGTCGTTGAGCTGGTATTCTGAGGCGCGATCGAAACAGGCCTGGATACCCGAGTCCTTCCACAGCCGCTGGATGATGTCTGACATCTCCTTAGGCATCGTGCCCTCCTCGATGGTGTCCGCCATGTGCATCAGCTTCCTGGCATCGTCCTGGGGGGGGGGGCAGGGGAGTGGTTGGTGGTGACCATGGACTTGGGCCCAGCCTCGCACCTCGAGTCTCCAGAAGCCCTGTTCAGCTAGTCTCTTGGCACACCTGGCGCGCAGAGTCTCCATACTGGATATTGAGCGTGGTCATGGCGCGCACGATGGCCAAGATGGACTGTAGCGTGTTGCCATATATGATGGCAATGAACTCGAGGCACTCTTCCAGCGAGTACCCATCCTGGTGGATGATCCTGCAGCCGTGGGGAGCCGGGTCAGCGCCTCTTGGGTAGGTGGGGAAGGACAGACCTCGTGCGTGTGCCCACCCCCAGGGGCCTCGGGTAGGGCAGGGGCACTCACTTCATCTGCTTGACAATGGTACTCTTCCCGGACTCACCGGCACCTGGAATGGAAACCCTACCTCAGAGACGCGCTGACCGCACTGCCGCCTCTATCACACCTGTTTTGCCCCCAACCCCCAAAGTCAGGTCATGATGCCCTGGCGGCAAAACGTAAACGTCCGGAGTGACAGAAGGGGGCTGACCAGGGGAATCGAAAACCTCGACTGTGCTGAGGAGCCTTCAAGACCCTGGTATTTTCAGTTTTATTATTCTGAGGACAAAAATAAAGAAACCTGGAGCTCCGCCTTGTGGAATATTCTGGTACTGCATGCATGGGATTATTTGAGCCAGGTCAACCCCTGCTTTTAACCTGTGGTGGGAGGAAGTGTATCCAAGAGGCTCAGAGGGAATTAGCACCTTTTGCTGGGGGAGAGGACAGAGCTAACAGCCCCTCTGAGCCTGTTCTCATGCGGGTGTTGGGCACAGTTAATGGGATTTCTGGCTTAGCCTCTCTCTCTTCCCTGGGGTACTCTGGCTTGGTCCTTCTGCCCACATCCAGCTGTCTGGCTGGACCCTGGAGAGCCTGGGTAGAGCCTGCACTGCCCTCTCAAAGCAGCTCCTTCTTCCCTTGCGGGGAGGAAGTGGCCTTGGGGTACCAGATCAGCCCCATCTCCCTTCACTACCCATGGGACCAAGGACATGGCTTTACCTATTCCTGGCTGGGCCTTAGTACCCCCTACCCTCTTTAACTGTTCTGCAGGTCTGTCAACAATAAAGCTCTGGAAACTGAGGGTCATTGTCTGTGGATCTGGGTGGTCCTAGAGGCTGCCCACTCTCAGGAGGACTGTGACCTTCTCCTTCCCAAGGGAGCAGCCTTGTTGTGGGGCTCCCAAGGAGGCCCCTGGTTTCCGAGCCCTGCCCAGCAGGCCCATCAAGCCAAAGGCTGGTGTTTGAGGGAGCACAGCCAGGGCAAAACTAGGCCTCGTACACACATCTCTACAAAAGTGAGATTGGTACACCCTTCTTGGGAGGGGAGGTTGCCTGAGGCTGGGCCCTCTGAAGAGGGGTTCTGTGGGATACCCAGCCTTAGGGAGCCAAGGCATCACTCGTCAAGGCTTGGCCAGGGCTCCCACTCTGTTTCCTGCCAGGTTTCAGGCTCATTCTGTTTCCCAAGTCACACCTACTTCACAGAAGGGCTACCTGCCTGCCCCTGGGCCTCTGACTAGTAGCAGTGGCCTCGCCGCAGCCCACACCCTTACCCAGAAGCAGCAGTTTCACGGTTCGAGCATCCTTCTCGGCATCTTCTTTCAGCTTCTTTTCCAGCTCCCTTGAGTGCTTCTCCTCAGCGCTGGCCCCAGCCCCCATGGTCCCGGCAGGAGGTGAAGGAACAGGGTGGTCAGTTGGCTCTTCTGGATGCAGGGGATCCCCAGAGCCAGGCTCAGGCCAGCCTCTGGCCTCCCCAGACACCCTTCTGACCTCAGAACTGGCAATCAACTGGCTGTCCACAGACCTGTGAAGGCCCTGTTGGGGCTGCTTAGTAGGATTTGGGGGGTTGTTGGTACCCAAGAGCCAATCAGAGACAAGGACAGGTGAATCCAGCTCAGCCCCCAGCCGCCCTAATCAGGCTGGCATGGCCCCAATCCCTCAACTGCTGACTCTGCACCCCCTGTACGCTGCTCCCCAAACCCTCTGAGAGAGACCCTGGAGGTAGTCCAGCCCTGCTCCAGAGCAGGGAGACATGTTCCATAGGATCCAGGCTCAGAAAGGGGAGGAGAGGGCCTCAAGTTCCAGGGTGGGGGCATTGGGGGGTAGGCCTGGCAGCAGAGAGCAGAGGGAGACGCATGCAAGGAGCACCTGACCCCTGCCCAGCACTGGGCTTAGCATTGCTCCTTACCTAGCTCACACCAGCCCTGGCGGATGGGTACCCACATCATTTTACTGATGAGGAAGTGGAGGCTCAGAGGGTCGCACAGCAGGACGTAGCTGAGAAGGGCTCGTGACTCTGAACCAGGGCTCCATGCTCAGCAGGGAGTCAAGAGGGAAAGGTGGACATTGCATTTGCCCTGTACCAAGGTCTGGATCTGACCTGGTCAAGGCCTCTACATGCCTCCATGATTCCAATGGACTTGGGTGGGTGTGCAGGTCTGCTACGTGTACTGGGTGTGTGCATGTATACTTTACTGGCACCAAGCAAGGCAATGACATGACACGTTTGTCTATGTATACTTGTGTGTTTATGTATGCATTTTTATGCCTTTGTGAATGCATGTGTGTGTCTGTTTGCCTGTGTACCGTGTGCATGTGCATGGACGTGCTTTTGTGCATTTCTCTTCATGTGCAGATGTGTTTGTATGTGTACTTTATTGTGCTAAACTGGGTTCGTGTGTGCGTGTGTGCGCATGAATGTATAAGTGCATGTATATGTGCATGTGTGTGCACTTGCCTGTGTACATGTACATTTATGCATGTGTCTGCCTGTATGTGTGCACACTTGCACATACCTGTGTCTACGTGTACCCATGGTGCAACACTCTGACCTGCGGAGGTGGCCAGGCTCTTCCAGGGAATGTTTTGCAGGCCTGTTATCAGATGGGAAAACTGAGTCCTGAAGCAGGTCTGGTGTTCCCAGGGGAGGAGCAGATGAGCCTCACTCTTCTTCTGTCCCCTGTCGGTAATCTGGGACCTGCCTAGGGGTATCTCCAGGGCACGCCTGCCTCAGTTTAGGGGTCAGAGGTCTCTGTGGGGGTTTAGATGGGACAGGATATGCTGCTGAGCGGAAGTGGTTCAACGGAGCATGTAATGTTGAGTTCCAGCCTCTGGAGATTTACCACCTCCCATCAGAAGACCCAAATCCTGGGCTCTCAAGGCCCCCTCCTGGCTGAACTTCCCGGAAACCTGGCTGTCTTAGGACTCAACTCTTGCGGACCCGGGGTGCCAGAGCCCCAGATACTGAGCATTGAAGACTGTCCCTAGTGTTGGGAAAGCTGGACAGGTGCATGTAAATCAATGAAGTTAGAACACACCCTTACACTATACACAAAAATAAACTCAAAATGGCTTAAAGACTTAAACATAACACCATAAAACTCCTAGAAGAGAACATAGGCAAAACATTCTGACATAAATTGTACCAATATCTTCTCAGGTCAGTCTCCCAAAGGAATAGAAATAAAAGGAAAAATGAACAAAGGTGACCTAATCAAACTTAAAAGCTTTTGCAGAGCAGAAGAAGAACTACAATTCTGCAGCCTGTGGAAGGAAAACCACATTCACAGAAAGATAGACAAAATGAAAAGGCAGAGGACTTTGTACCAGATGAAGGAACAAGATAAAACCCCAGAAAAACAACTAAATGAAGTGGAGATAGGCAACCTTCCAGAAAAAGAATTCAGAATAATGATAGTGAAGATGATCCAGGACCTCGAAAAAAGAATGGAGGCAAAGATCGAGAAGATGCAAGAAATGTTTAACAAAGACCTAGAAGAATTAAAGAACAAACACCTAGAAGAATTAAAGAACAAACAAACAGAGATGAACAATACAATAACTGAAATGAAAAATACACTGGAAGGAATCAATAGCAGAATAACTGAGGCAGAAGAACGGATAAGTGACCTGGAAGACAGAATGGTGGAATTCACTGCTGTGGAACAGAATAAAGAAAAAAGAATGAAAAGAAACAAAGACAGCCTAAGAGACCTCTGGGACAACATTAAATGCAACAACATTCGCATTACAGGGGTCCCAGAAGGAGAAGAGAGAGAGAAAGGACCCAAGAAAATATTTGAAGAGATTATAATCGAAAACTTCCCTAACATGGGAAAGGAAAGAGCCACCCAAGTCCAGGAAGTGCAGAGAGTCCCAGGCAGGATAAACCCAAGGAGAAACACGGTGAAACACATAGTAATCAAACTGATAAAAATTAAAGACAAAGAAAAATTATTGAAAGCAGCAAGGGAAAAACAACAAATAACATACAAGGGAACTCCCATAAGGTTAACAGCTGATTTCTCAGCAGAAACTACAAGCCGGGAGGGAGTGGCACAATATATTTAAAGTGATGAAAGGGAAGAAACTACAACCAAGATTATTCTACTTGGCAAGGATCTCATTCAGATTCGACAGAGAAATCAAAAGATTTATAGACAAAAAAAAAAGATTTACAGACAAGCAAAAGCTAAGAGAATTCAGCACCACCAAACCAGTTCTACAACAAATGCTAAAGGAACTTCTCTAAGTGGGAAACACAAGAGAAGAAAAGGACCTACAAAAACAAACCCATAACAAGTAAGAAAATGGTAATAGGAACATACATATCAATAATTACCTTAAACGTGAATGGATTAAATGCTCCAACCAAGAGACATAGGCTCACTGAATGGACACAAAAACAAGACCCATATATATGCTGTCTACAAGAGACCCACTTCACACCTAGGGACACACACAGACTGAAAGTGAGGGGATGGAAAAAGATATTCCATGCAAATGGAAATCAAAAGAAAGCTGGAGTAGCAATACTCGTATCAGACAAAAGAGACTTTAAAATAAAGAATGTTACAAGAGACAAGGAAGGACACTACATAATGATCAAGGGATCAATCCAAGAAAATATAACAATTATAAATATATATGCACCCAACATAGGAGCACCTCAATACATAAGGCAACTGCTAACAGCTATAAAAGAGGAAATCGACAGTAACACAATAATAGTGGGGGGCTTTAACACCTCACTTACACCAATGGACAGATCATCCAGACAAAAAATTAATAAGGAACCACAAGCTTTAAATGACACAATAGACCAGATAGATTTAATTGATATTCATAGAACATTCCATCCCAAAACAGCAGATTACACTTTCTTCTCAAGTGCACACAGAACATTCTCCAGGATAGACCATATCTTGGGCCACAAATCAAGCCTCAGTAAATTTAAGAAAACTGAAATCATATCAAGCATCTTTTCCAGCCACAATGCTATGAGATTAGAAATCAACTACAGGGAAAAAAAAACATAAAAAACACAAACACATGGAGGCTAAACAATAGGTTACTAAATAACCAAGAGATCACTGAAGAAATCAAAGAGGAAATCAAAAGATACCTAAGACAAATGACAATGAAAACATGACGATCCAAAACCTATGGGATGCAGAAAAAGCAGTTCTAAGGGGAAGTTTATAGCAATACAAGCCTACCTCAAGAAACAAGAAAAATCTCAAATAAACAATCTAACCTTACACCTAAAGGAACTAGAGAAAGAAGAACAAACAAAACCCAAAGTTAGTAGAAGGAAAGAAATCATAAAGATCAGAGCAGAAATAAATGAAATAGAAACAAAGAGGGACTTCCCTGGTGGCGCAGTGGTTAAGAATCCGCCTGCCAACGCAGGGGACATGGGTTCGAGCCCTGGACTGGGATGATCTCACATGCTGCGGAGCAACTGGGCCCATGCGCCACAGCTGCTGAGCCTGTGCTCTGGAGCCCCTGAGCCACAAATGCTGAGCCCGCATGCCGCAAGTGCTGAAGCCCACACGCCTGGAGCCCGTGTTCTGCAACAAAGAGAGGCCACCGCAATGAGAAGCCCACACACCACAACAAAAAAAGAGTGGACACTGCTCACCACAGCTAGAGAAAGCCCACGCACAGCAACAAAGACCCAACGTAGCCAAAAGTAAATAATTTTTTTAAAAAAAGAAAACGATAGCAAAGATCAATAAAACTAAAAGCTGGTTCTTTGAGAAGATAAACAAAATTGATAAACCTTTAGCCAGACTCATCAAGAAAAAGAGGGAGAGGACTCAAATCAATAAAATTAGGAATGAAAAAGGAGAAGTTACAACAGACACCGCAGAAATACAAAGCATCCTAAGAGACTACTACAAGCAACTCTATGCCAATAAAATGAACAACCTGGAAGAAATGGACGAATTCTTAGAAAGGTATAACCTTCCAAGACTGAACCAGGAAGAAATAGAAAATATGAACAGACCAGTCACAAGTAATGAAATTGAAACTGTGATTAAAAATCTTCCAGCAAACAAAAGTCCAGGACCAGATGGCTTCACAGGTGAATCCTATGAAACATTTAGAGAAGAGCTAACACCCATCCTTCTCAAACTCTTCCAAAAAATTGCAGAGGAAGGAACACTCCCAAACTCATTCTATGAGGCCACCATCACCCTGATACCAAAACCAGACAAAGGTACTACCAGACAAAGATACTACAAAAAAACAAAATTACAGACCAATATCACTGATGAATATAGATGCAAAACTCCTCAACAAAATACTACCAAACAGAATCCAGCCACACATTAAAAGGATCATACACCATGATCAAGTGGAATTTATCCCAGGGATGCAAGGACTCTTCAATATACACAAATCAATCAATGTGATACACCATATTAACAAACTGAAGGAGAAAAACCATATGATCATCTCAATAGATGCAGAAAAACCTTTTGACAAAATTCAACACCAATTTATGATAAAAACTCTCCAGAAAGTGGGCATAGAGGGAACCTACCTCAACATAATAAAGGCCATATACGACAAACCCACAGCAAACATCATTCTCAATGGTGAAAAACTGAAAGCATTTCCTCTAAGATCAGGAACAAGACAAGGATATCGACTCTCACCACTATTATTCAACATAGCTTTGGAAGTCCTAGCCATGGCAATCAGAGAAGAAAAAGAAACAAAAGGAATACAAATTGGAAAAGAAGAAGTAAAACTGTCACTGTTTGCAGGTGACATGATACTATACATAGAGAATCCTAAAGATGTCACCAGAAAACTACTAGAGCTAATCAATGAATTTGGTAAAGTTGCAGGATACAAAATTAATGCATTCCTATACACTATACTCTTGCATTCCTATACACTAATGATGAAAATCTGAAAGAAATTAAGGAAACAATCATATTCACCATTGCAACAAAAAGGATAAAATACCTAGGAATAAACCTACCTAAGGAGGTAAAAGACCTGTACTCAGAAAACTATAAGACACTGATGAAAGAAATCAAAGATGACACAAACAGATGGGGAGATATACCATGTTCTTGGATTGGAAGAATCAATATTGTGAAAATGACTATACTACCCAAAGCAATCTACAGATTCAATGCAATCCCTATCAAATTACCAGTGGCATTCTTTACAGAACTAGAACAAAAAAATCTTAAAATTTGTATGGAGACACAAAAGACCCCGAATAGCCAAAGCAGTCTTGAGGGAAAAAAACAGAGCTGGAGGAATCAGACTCCCTGACTTCAGACTATACTACAAAGCTACAGTAATCAAGACAATATGGTACTGGCACAAAAACAGAAGTATAGATCAATGGAACAGGATAGAAAGCCCAGAAATAAACCCACGCACCTATGGTCAACTAATCTATGACAAAGGAGGCAAGGATATACAATGGAGAAAAGACAGTCCCTTCAATAAGCGGTGCTGGGAAAACTGGACAGCTACATGTAAAAGAATGAAATTAGAACACTCCCTAACACCCTACACAAAAATAAACTCAAAATGGATTAGAGACCTAAATGTAAGACCAGACACTATAAAACTCTTAGAGGAAAACATAGGAAGAACTCTCTTTGACATAAATCACAGCAAGATCTTTTTTTGATCCACCTCCTAGAGTAATGGAAATACAAACAAAAATAAACAAATGGGACCTAATGAAACCTAAAAGCTCTTGCACAGCAAAGGAAACTACAAACAAGATGAAAAGACAACCCTCAGAATGGGAGAACATATTTGCAAATGAATCACGGACAAAGGATTAATCTTCAAAATATATAAACAGCTCATGCAGCTCAATATTAAAAAAACAAACAAACCAATCAAAAAATGGGCACAAGACCTAAATAGACATTTCTCCAAAGAAGACATACAGATGGCCAAGAAGCACATGAAAAGCTGCTCAACATCACTAATTATTAGGGAAATGCAAATCAAAACTACAACGAGGTATCACTTCACACCAGTCAGAATGGGTATCATCAGAAAATCTACAAACAACAAATGCTGGAGAGGGTGTGGAGAAAAGGGAACCATCTTGCACTGTTGGTGGGGATGTAAATTGATACAGCCACTATGGAGAACAGTATGGAGGTTACTTAAAAAACTAAAAATAAAACTACCATATGATCCAGCAATCCGACTACTGGACATATACCCAGAGAAAACCATAATTCAGAAAGACACATGCACCCCAATGTTCATTGCAGCACTATTTACAATAGCCAGGTCATGGAAGCAACCTAAATGCCCATCGACAGATGAATGGATAAAGAAGATGTGGTACATATATACAATGGAATATTACTCAGCCATAAAAATGAACGAAATTGGGTCATTTGTAGAGACATGGATGGATCTAGAGACTGTCATACAGAGTGAAGTAAGTCAGAAAGAGAAAAATATCGTATATTAACGCATATATGTGGAACCTAGAAAAATGGTACAGATGAACTGGTATGCAGGGCAGAAATAGAGACAAGATGTAGAGAACAAACATATGGACACCAAGGGGGAAAGTGGCGGGGGGTGGTGGGATGAATTGGGAGATTGGGATTGATATGTATACACTAATATGTATAAAATAGATAACTAATAAGAATGTGCTGTATAAAAAAATAAATAAAATTAAAAAATAAAAGCTTTTGCACAACAAAGGAAACCATAAACAAAACAAAAAGACAACCTACAGAATGGGAGAAGATATTTGCAAACGATGAGACCAGCAAGGGCTTAACTTCCAAAATATACAAACAGCTCATGCAGTTCAACAACAACAACAAAAAACCAGTAATCCAGTTGAAAAATGGGCAGAGGAACTAAATAGACATTTCTTCAGCTAAGACATACCGATGGCCAACAGGCACATGAAAAGACGCTTAACATTGCTAATTATTAGAGAAATGAAAATCAAAACTGCAATGAGGTGCCACCTCACATTGGTCGAATGGCCATCATTAATAAGTCCTCAAATAACAAATGCTGGAGAGGGTGTGGAGAAAAGGGAACCCTCCTACACTGTTGGGGGGAATGCAAGTTGGTGCAGCCACTATGGAAAACAGTATGGAGGTTCCTCAAAAAACTGAAAATAGAGTTGCCATATGATCCAGCAATCCCATTCCTGGGCATATATCCGTACAAAACTATAATTCAAAAAGATACATGCACCCCTATGTTCATAGCAGCACTATTCACAATAGCCAAGACATGGAAATAACCTAAATGTCCATCAACAGATGAATGGATAAAGATGGGGAACATATATACACTGGAATACTACTCAGCCATAAAAAGGAACAAAATGATGCCATTTGCAGCAACATGGATGGAACTAGAGATTATAATACTAAGTCAGAAAGAGACATATTCCACTTATATGTGGAATCTAAAATATGACACAAATGAACTTCCATGAAACAGAAACAGACTCACAGATACAGAACAGACTTGTGGTTGCCAAGGGGGAGTGGAGCAGCAAAGTGATGGAGTGAGAGGTCGGGGTTAGCAGATGCAAACTATTATATACAGAATGGATAAACAACAAGGTCCTACTGTATAGCACAGGGAAATATATTCAATATTCTGTGATAAACCATAATGGAAATGAATATTAAAAAAAAAGAATATATATTTGTATAACTGAATCACTTTGCTCTTCAGCAGAAATGAACACATTGTAAATCAACTATACTTCAATAAAAAAATTCACACACACACACACACACACACACACACACACACACACACACACAAAGGCTGTCCCTAAACGTGTGGGAAGTGGATACTGGCTCTGTGAGCTGGTGGCTTCAACATCTACCCTGTTGGGTGAGGGGAGATCTGTCCAGGAGCAACAGATCATTCATTTGTGCCACTTTCAACCTTTAGGCCCCATTCATCCTCTACCCCACCACCATGCTGTAAGTGGGCCCTGGGAGTCTCTGCAGCCCCTACACACTGCCCAGGGGGTTGGGGTGGTGCAGGAGCCCAGGTTTGTTAAACCAACAAGAACCTTTCTACATATTGGGTCTACTTAAAGTGGGACCATTCCACTGCCTCCCCATCGCCACCTGGCTCCCCTTGCCTGCCAGGTATGGCCCTAAGCCCCACTGGATCCGTGTGCCTCCATAGCTATTGGCTTCCCCTGCCAGAGCTTGACTCGTTAAATTTGGCCTGGGGCCCCCAGCCTCACTTCCTCCTCTCCAGCAGCTCCCCACATATCCTGGTCTTCCCCGCCTCTGGACATTTGCTTGTGCTGGACCCTCTGCTGAGATCTGGCTGGAAGGATGCAGAAGAATGGGAATTTTGTTGATTCCCAGGGCAGGGGCAGCTGAACTGTAAGGGCTGTGGATTTGTCTTGCCAATTCTGAGTCCTGAGTTCCTGGCAAGACACAAAGCCAGGTGAGAAAGCAAGTGAACGAATGATCAAACAACTGAGTAAGTGAATGGACGCTGGGCTTGCAAAAGAGACCGTGCGGGAACTGGTGGTCAAGCCACATTGGTGGGGGGGTGGGGCAGGAGGGACAGAATCTGGGTGTGGGCTGAACCCCCGTCCTCCCTCCTTTGCCAAGGAGAAAGCCAAAGTCCAGTCCCAGAGCCAGTGTTTATTAGCAAGATGGAACCCAAGGGCAGGTGTGGCCTGGACAGCAGAGGGCTGCCAGGAGCCCCCATCCACCTACCCAACTGCCCCCCAGAGCTATTTACACCCATCATCTGAAGTGGTGGGCAGAAGGGAGCCCTGGGGAGCCCCTGCAGGCCCCAGGCCTCCACCATGACCCCCTCTCCCCTCAGCGCTGCCTGAGCCTGGCCCCTCTGCTTTTCTCCCAGCCCCTGCATCACAGCAGCACGGAGAAAGCAAAGAGGAGGTAGAATGGCCAGGCAGGGAAGGAAGGAGGGGCTGGAGGGGCTGCCCCACCCAGGCAGGGCTCCTCTTCTCCTGTCCCCAATAAATAGAGAATAAATACCCAGGAAAGGGCTGGCCTTGACTGAGTGCCCCTCTCCCAGGCAGGGGCCGGCATCCTGTGCCAGCCCCTTCTTCCCTTCTCTGAGTGCATCTGAGCCCTTACTCCCACCCCCGGTCTCCAAAGCAGTCCTCGCATCCACATGTATGCCACCAGCAAACATGGGCGAAGGTGTACAGTCCGTGCCCCATCCAGGTAGAGCTTGCTCCTTCCCTGTGTCCTGTAGATCCTGGCGGTGGCTGTCGAGCAGATAGACTCCCAGCTGAGCCTGGGGACTGTGTGGTCCTGGCCTGGCCCGGCCAACTGGCCGGGCCTGGTTAGGTGGGCTCCGTTTTCTGCCGTCTCTGACCAGCATGGGTCTAAGTTTTGGATGATGCTGCCGCTGAGGCAGGCTATTTACAACCCACCAATAAATACTGTCTTTGCAGGGGCAGGGTGTATATAGAATATAGATATTTTATATATATATATATATATATTTATCTTTTATATTAAAAGGGACGAGGACTAGGCCGGCCCATCGCAGGGCTCAGACAGCAGACCTCATGTGTCCGGCGGGTGGTGGCGGCGGTTCCGGGGTTTTTTCTGGTCCTGGGGTTCAGGAGGCCTGGGTGCCCCTGGGGCCTCCCTGGGACTGGGGGGCACATGGCGCCAGTAGCCCTGGCAGTACTGGTGGATGAGGCCCACTTCTGGTTGGGCCAGGAGCTGCGCCAGCTCCTGGTAAGGGGGTGTGGGGGGCCCGGCACCTGGGGGCGGTGGGACGCTCACAGCTGGGGGTGGGAAGAGGGCAGCATAGACGGCGTCCTGGCCCAGTACATGCAGCTGCACTCGTGTGATGACGTGCTTGAAGTTGTTCTCGGTGGCTGTACAGGAGTAGAGGCCGCGATCACCAAGCTGCAGGGCGCGAAGCAGCAAGCCCTGTTCCGTGCGCAGGAAGCGGTCGTCTGCACGCATCTGTGGGGGCAGGGGCTGGGGCTCAGGGGCTGCAGGACCACCCTGTTGCCCCGGCCAGCTCCCCAATCAGACCACCTCTGGGGCCACCCCATGCAGGGGCACCCGTGTGGAATTTCCATATACCAAGAAAAACAAGTTTCCATATAACATCTGAATAATAAACACTTCCATTTCAGGAGGAATGACCATAAGGGGATTCTGTACAAAGAGAATTCTGGAGCCTACACACAATTTCTATTTAATGAGAATAAAGAGATGTTGGGGCACCCTCATAGAATTTCCATGTAGAAGGGATTGCCTAGAAGGTATTTCCACAATAGGAAAGCTACCCCACAGAATTTCCATATGCTGGAACTCATCCACGTGACATTTCCATAGAATGAGGTATACTGCCAATAAAGTACACACATGGAATTCTCATATAAAAAGGCATGCCTACAAGTAGTTTCCATGTAATATGGACACCCCACAGAGTTTCCATATAACTGGATTCACCCAAATGATCTCCACATAGGGAAGGGAGCTTGGAAGGACTTTCTTAGAATGAGGGCTGCCCCAGTTTGGTTCCTATACCACATTTCACCCACGTAGAATTTCGACTGTACAAGGGACTCTCCCAACCATGGTGAGGACTGTGGGGCACAGGAAATCACCTCTCGGCGCCGGTCACTCGGATCTCGCTGGAACAGCCACTTAACGGTAGCCTGGGGCGAGCGGGGCTGGCACTCAAGGAAGGCTGCGCTCCCTGCCACGCCATACTGCACAGACTCCACGGCATTCTTATTGGCTGTAGAACAAGAGGGTGCCACGTGAAAGCAGCACTACCTCTTGGCAGACTGCAAGCTGGCGAGGGGCATATACAGGGATACCCACCTATACAGGCAGGGCTGTGCCATCAGGCATCCACTCCTTGAGGGGGTGGCCGAGGACATCCCTTCTCCAAAACCCCTCACCCCCTCACCCCCACAGACCATGTGAGAATCCTTCCAGTGGGGGCCCCATGAGCAGCTCTGTGGGCTGCACAGCTCCGCACCGAGGAGCACCCAGTGGTGAGACATAGAGCACTCACCGTTGGAATTGAACCCACGGCACTGCCTGATGGGGTTCCCGTGCCGGACGTCCTGCCGGCGGCTCCGCCTGGATGAAGATAGCTCCTGAAGGAGTATTCCCAAGAAAACTTGCCCCCCAAGTCTCTATAGCCCCAAAACTCCAGGGTAGGATGTCTCACCCATAAAGTCCCCAAGGGTAATATCACATCCACCTCTAGACCTCCAGGACAGAGCCCTGGGTCTGGTGGCCAAAATTCCAAGGGTCTCGGGGTTCACACCTCTTAGAGGACGCTGTGTAGCGGGAACAGGCTTGGCCATCCCAGGCACAGTAGGGGTCCCGGGCAAGGCAGCAGTCGGCACAGGCGGCCCCATATGCCTGGCAGCGGTGCAGGCTCAGGTGTGTGACGCCCACGGCTGAGGCCACGTACAGTTGTTGCTGTGGGCAGGGGTAGGAGCTTGTCAGTTCCCTCCCCATAGCCAACCTTCCTTAGGAGCCAGTTGGGCCAGGCTCCTCCCCTTCTTGTGCTGTGCCTCAGTGTCCCCATCTCTTTGCCAAGGGCTTGACCCCAAAGTGAAGCAGCCTCCATCCCTACCCTCAGCCCACCTCGCCAAAACTCACCCTCTTGGAAGAGATGGTCATGGTCTTAACAGATGCCGGGTCCTAGAAGAAGAGAGGGATTAGCTTATGACCCTGGGGACCCCCTTCCTGTCCTGACCTGGAGGTCTGAGGTCAGGAGGTGGTACTGAGGAGAGCCATGGTGAGGAGGACAGGACTGGGTGGTGTCACACCCACCTTGAAGACCTCCACCTCCTCTAGCATGAGCTCCTCCATCTGCTGGTCATCCTTAGGCAGCACAATGACCTTCTGCACTGTCCCGCGGTCTGGAACGGGCCGGGCAGGGCCTCAGTGGGGCTGAGGACGCTGGGAAAGGGGCACCAGCCTCAGCCCCTTCCCCCACCAGGGCCCAGACCCCCCAAGGGCAGTGGAGTGGGAGAGTTGCCAAGGTTGAAGAGTTGCCCCCAGATGAGGGGAAGAGGTCTAAGGAGACTGGCCCTGGATAAGGGGGGAGTCACAGCTAGAGTCTGCTCCTCTGACCCCAGACCCTCATTTTGGGAAGCTGCGAACAGGCTGCAGGAAGTGTTCCCTTATGTTGAGGGCTACTGGAACAGCGGTGGGTGCAGTTTGCATGTGCACACGAGAGCATGTGTGTCAGTATTTGGACCCAGGTATGCTGGAGGTGTCTGGCTCTGTCCTCCCTCTTTCTGCCCAAACATGGGTCCCCAGGCACCCAGTGTCCCTGCTCTCCCGGCCACCAGGGATAGGGATGAAAATGGGGTTTCGCCATCCCCATTCTCAGTTATCCTGGTAATAGAGAGAAGCCTCCAAAGGATGAAGATGGCAGAGCTGACATTGACAACCCTGTAATAACCCCCTAGCAGGGCAGGGCCCAGCCCTATGGATCAGTACCCTCCACCCAGTGGGCCCAGTGTGGGAGGGGCCGGGAGCAGCAGTGGGTACCTGTGCCCAGGAAAAGCACCTCATAGCGCCCGTCGGCTGCATCCACCTGGTCCACGGCAACAGTGGTGAGACGGTAAGGAGAGCCTGTGCGGACCACTAGGGGCCGCCGCTGCAGAGGGTAAACGGCCTGGTACATGAGTGGGTGGGTGCGCATGAAGTTGATCACTTCATCAGGATAGTCCTTGGTGGACTTCATGGATGGCGTGAAGGTTCCACCAGGGCACTGCAGGCAGGTGATGAGTGTCAGGCCCAGGCTGCCCAGGGCACCCTGGACCCATTAGCTTCAAAAGAGGTCTCCGCTCTGTCTGTCCCCACCAGCTCCACCTGCTCCGCTTCTCAGAACACCCATCTGGGCTTTTGCCCAATACCCAACCTCTCTGCACGTCCTGCACCAGCTGAGGTCCCAAGGTCTCACATGGTCAAATCCCATGGCCATCTCCCCAGCTTCATGTGCCATGACTTTGTGGCAGCGTTTGGCAGAGCTGACAATGGCCTTTCTAGGTCCTCATCCCCACCCGCTTGTCTCCTTCCTCTGACTGTTCTTCCAGTGCACCACTTCCCCAGCTCCACCCCTGCTCAGCAGGATGGCAGGCCCGGAGATCCTTTAACACCCTAGGCATGTGATCCGATCACGAAGCCCTCCTGCTTAGACTCCCGCAGTGGTCCATGTCACACCAAGATCAGGTGAATCGCCTCCCACTACTGCAGGGGCTCCTGCTCACCCCCATCTCCAGCCTGCCTTGAAGACTTCCCTACAACTTTCAGCCTCCAAACAGCCTCCCAGAGGGAGCAGCCTGCCACACCCAGCCACCATCTTTGTTTCAGGATTCTAGCTGGATTCTTTCACAGCCCGACACTGTGTGTAAACGGTGGAGTTTTCCTTACGGTGTGTTTTGTTTTAACTTCAGCTTTATTGAGGATGAATGGTGAGTTTATGTGTGTATGGTCCACCTCCGCCCCCGCCCCCGCCAACTTGGCTGTGAGTGCCACGATGGTGCGGCCCATGTCTGCAAAGGGCCTGATCCAGCACAGTTCTCGTGGAAAGAGAGGAAAGGGAAAGGTGGAGTGAGTGGGGTCCTCACCGTGCCGGGCCGTGGGTAGGGCATCTTCCCTGAGAAGGGCATCCATTGGTAGTTGGGGCCCTCCTTGTGGGCAAAGGGCCCATTGAAGACCATGCGAATGTCAGCCATGGAGTAGACACACACGGCAGAGCCTCGGAACACAGAGCTGCGGGCAAGGCAGGCTGCTGCTGCGGGTGGGGCAGACCCTTGGCCCAGGGTCCCTCCCCAGCCTGCCCTCACCCACAGCTCCCCAGCAGGATGGGGTCCTCCACAAATCACAGCTCCCTACTCAGCCACACCCTGCCACTGCCGGCCCCAGCCCCAGTCTCACCCCGAGGAGATAAAGACAGCGTAAATGACTGGGTTCCTCACATCTTGGGTCTGCTGGACAAACACATCCTCTGGGGACAGAAGGAGAGGGAGCTGGGAGGGTACCTTGGCCTCGAGCCCCAAGGCCCTGCCCAGTCCTGGGTGGGGGGCACCAGGCTTCCCCTGACCACCCATCCGGCCGCCATCCCCTGCAGTAGCCATAGGCCCCCGCCCGCCTGCCGGGTGCTCACGGAGCTCGTCAAAGTGGGTCTCGATGCCATCCTCGCCTGGCACAGAGCAGACCAGCCTTGCCTTCAGGAATGTGCTCCACTTGTTGACCAGGCAGCAGTGGCCGCCGTCATCGTTCTGGGGGGCAGGGGGCAGGGGCTGGGTCAGATCAGCTCACTCACCTCAAAGACCCTGACAGAGCAGGGCTGATGGAACCAGGACTGGGCCTGGGGAGGGGGCAGCAAGGGGCCTCATACCAGGCAGATCCGCCCGATGCGGGCATACACGGCGGGGCTCTGCGGTGCCTCCGCAGACCGCTCACGGAAGAAGAAGTAGAGCTTGTCGTCATTGCGCTCGGCACTGTCAGGGATGAGCTCAGCGTGGATGAATGAAGGGTCTGCAGGTGTGCAGGCGTCAGTGAACCGCACCCTCCTTGGACAAAGCCTCTTTCCCGGGCCAGGTACAAGAAGACCCCCGAGTCTTCCCGGGATAAGAAACTACCCCTGCTCCAGCCAGTCAAGGGCCAAAAATTCTCCCACGAGTGTTTCTTTATGATCTCTGTGCCGCACCCCAGACATGCTGCCCACTGGAGGTGTTGTGGGCTCTGCTCACCATTGAGCCACCGGGAGTTGTACTGATCCGTGCGCATGGCCGTCTGCTTTCCAAGCGTGCGGAAGATGGCCGCGTCGGTGCCCATGAAGTCGATGTACACACCTGCATAGAGCTCCTCGTCTGTGGGTGGGCCAGTGGGTCAGTCAGGGGGACGCCCTTGGCTAAGGCCGGTGCACAGCACACATGACCTCCAGGGCAGGGTCCCATCTCCCCCTCAGGTTCTCCAGGGCGATTGTATCAGTGGGGCGTTGGTGAATGTTTTAACAACTGGCTCTGGGAGGACTGGGATTAGCAGCAGTTGGCTCTGATTAGCAGCCAGAGCCAATTTCTGTGGTGTAAATACTCCCACCATGGCTGATCTCAAGCTGCTAACCTGAGGTCACTCACTGAAAGTAGAGTTGGGAAGACCTGCCAAAACCATTGTCTAGTGTTTCCACCCCATAGATACGAGAAATGTAAATAATCTCAAGAACATAGATAATAATAAAATGTAGTGAAATAATTAGCAAGTAATGAGTTTTGAGTATTTTTACCTTTGTTTTTAAAGTAATTTATTTAACTGTAAGTGTATATAATTTGCTTTCTAACAATAGCTGTGTTTAGTAGCTGGCTCACAGAATACCTGAAAATTTGAACAGAAAATTTGACAAACACACTGGCTCCAGCACACCACTCCAAGTCTTCCCTCTAGACTCCCCCAGGGCAGGCCCTGTCTTCCCCCATCAGACTCCCTGGTCTGGACCCTGCCATCCGGCTAGGACCTTCTTACTCACCAAGAGGGAGAGGATAATGCCCACCCTCTGCCTTTCCCAGGCTTGGAGGTGGCACACTGCCCAGTAGCTGCTGAGAGGTAGACTCAGTTGGGCAGCCAGAAAGTAGGCAGAGTGCAGGGACCTGGGTCAGCAGTGGCCTCACCCAACCTGGGGGTAGGGGCAACAGCTGCTTCTGAGGCCCCAGGCAGGACTCCTCCCCAGAAAACATTCTCCCAACTCTCTCAGACACTTGGCCAGACCAGAAACATGGCCAGACCAGAAACAAACTCCCCAAGCTGGTCTCTGGGCCAGGACTCTCCATTGGTGCTGCCTTGTGGGCCTCTCCCAGCCTGACAGACAATCCGAGAACATGCTATGGGACCACTGCCTCATACCACCCTCAGTACAGACTCCACTTGTCTTCTCTTCCAGGAAGCCTGTGGCCAGGAGGGTTCTGGCCTTTGCATGGACCACACTGTGGATTTCAGGGTAGAATCTGTCCCCTGCGCCCACCGCACCCCCATTCGAGGGGATAGATGGAGGCTCATACCACCTAGTCTCTGCCCCTCTGCGCACACTGGGGTCTGGTCTGTACCCTTCCCCTTGCCAAGTGGGGCCACATTGTGGGGGTGATGGGGGGGCAGGTTTCAGACACAGCAGTTTCATGGTCTCTTCCCTGGGGTAAAGTGTTGGTGCCATGCTCCCTGCTCCAGAGGCAGAAGTCACACCTTTAGGCTTTAGAACCAGGGTGGGGTGGGAGCACTCACTGATGAGGGCTGAGGCTGTGTCCAGCTTGGGGTCGTAGGGACACTTGCCCTTTCCTGACTCGAGTTTCTCAGGCTCCAGGTAGAAGATGTAATCCTGCAAGGCAGAGAGGGGCTCGGCATCATCCAAGCCATCCCGCACACGAAAGGCAAGGGTCATCAAGCTCCCAGGGTGAGAGCGAGCCCCCAGGGAAACCCTGAAGCCACCCTGCTCCACTCCCCAGATTTCAATGGGTTTTAACTCTATCTTGCCAGGTCTCCCAGGGCAGGGCGGTGCTGAGGGTTCCCAGGGAGGTGCTTCCTGGTCTAGATCTCAGATAAGACCTGGGAATCACGTCTCGGAGGACTCTGCTTTGGGGACCATGAGAGGGGCATCAGGTGGGCTTATAGGGGCTGAAGCCCCTCCATGCCAACTGGTTCAGGAAGATTCTGGCCAGGGCCCCCTTGGGACACAGAGGCACAACTCTTTGAGCTGTGGCTGCCTGTCTTGGGCCATGAAGGGCAGGGTTACTGGCCAAAGGCCTGGGATCCTGTCCTTTGCCATCAGGTCCCACCAGGCCAGAGGGCTCTGAGGTTATCGTTGTCGCCGGGTTTTGTGCCCTACCTGTGGTCCTCAGGATAGACTAATAGGCCAGGGCCTTTTCCCTGCCCCTCAGCAGAGCCCCCAGCTCCACATGTCTCCGCAGGGAGCCAGGAGCTGAGGGGTCCAGCCCAGACCACATGGAATTCACAAAGGCCCCCCGCCCCATGCCTCCCAGCCCATCCCTGAAGATGCTAGGAGGAAGGCTGGTGAAGGCACTGGGCAGGACGAGCTCATGAGGAGGTTAAGGGAGGAAGAGGAGAGAGGCACAGAGGCAGGAAGGAGGTGGCAGCAGGTGGCAGGGATGGTGATGGGAAGGTGTACACAGGCCTGCTTCCAGTTACACTCTGCACACATGACTTCCTGCACACACGGGGCTGCACACACAGCTCGGCACGCATCACTGCCAACACATGGAACCCACTGTTCACACCCTGGGCCCACACACGCAGAGTCTGAGCGGCCCCACTTCTCAGCACTCCCTGCCACAGACACGCGAGCTCAAGTGACCACTTGCTCTATCACTCACCGGCAGCCCCTGCCCCCCTGCCCGCCCCTGCCCAGCCCCAGCGCCCCCCAGCCCCGGCCCAGTCCCTCAGCCCTGTCCTGGGTCAAGTCTAGTAGACACACAGCTCTGCCCCTCCCACCCCAGGGGTTAACCCGTGCCCCAAGTGAGGCATGGGGCATGGACACCTAAGAGCTATGTGTCAGGCTGCACACATGTGCCATTTTCCCACGCTGGGTGCTAAGTAAGGTGTGGGTTGGAGAGTGCCCAACGCGTGCCCACGCATGTCTACACACGTGTTCTGAGGGCGGAGGCATGGTTGTCCCCAGGGCTCCTGTCTTTCCCACCTGATGGCTTCATGATTTCTTGTCACACTGAGGCTGACATGAGTCCAACTGGGAATGCCTTCAGAGGCTGAGGGCACTGCAGGGGAAGGAGTGGGAGGGGGACACAGAGGTGGACGGAAGACCCGGGGGAGGCTGGCCTGGGGTGCAGGCTCCTGGCTGGAAGGCCAGGCCCAGGATGAGTTCGGTTCAGAGGCAGTGCTGCCTGGCAAGAGCCTGAAGGGATGAGGCCCACCTGGCGTGGGGCTGTGGGCGTCGGGTGGAGGGCACCATCGGTGGCTCTGCTGCCTCGGCCTCTGACCACCTGCATCTGGGTCCAGGGCGTGGCCTGAGAAGACGAGGAATACGGGTTAGAGCCAGGGGTGGCAGGGGCTGGGGGAGCGGGCTCGGGCTGCCAGCTTCTCACACCACACATGCCAGGAACACATGGGAGCACCTGAGCCCCCAGAGCACATATATGCACCCCTGTGTGAACACATACACACAGCTGGGGCACACCTGCACACACCTGTGCCCCTTAGGTCCAATCGTTCTCACACACTCCCTACAAGGTCACACCAGCTCACACGCATGCCCACATGGAAATGGAGGAGGGCAAAAGCAGGCAGGGTGGGGCAGAGCTGAGGAAGGGGCAGCTCTCCCCCAGGCCGTATGGCAGAAGCTGACCCAGGCGTCCAGCCTCCTGATGCTGAGGCCCCCACCAGGCCCTCTGGCTTGGCTGCAGGGGCACCGTCCACATATGGAGGAAGCGCTCACTACATGCCAGGCACAGTGCTAAGACCTCTGAGAGCGTTAGCTCACTGCCTCCTCCTCACACCGACCTGTGAGAAAGGCAGCTATTAGCCCCATTTTCAGGAGAGGAAACTGAGGCTCTGAGAGGTGGAAGAAGTCACTCACCCAAGGTCACAGGGCCGGGAAGTGGCAGGGCTGAGGCTCAAGCCCATCCTCCCATCAGAACCCTGGAAGGTAGCTATCAGGGAGGGCAGCACAGGGCCAGGGTGGGCGAGGCTTACCTGGGCGCGGCGGCCGCGGTTTACATAGGTGCACATGGGGTTGTAGGCGCCGGTCCCGCACACATACAGGTGTGTTCGGTTCCAGGGCTGGATGAGCCTGACGAAGTTCCCGCACTCACCCTGGGGCCAGAGGGAAAGCCAAGGAAGTGCCCAGATGCCTGCCTGGCCCCAGTGCCTTCCTGAAGTCCCCTGTCCCCCGCCGCCACCTTCCCCCACCCCACCTGTGACCCCACCGCACTCACGTTGCCATCCTTGCCTGAGAGCACACACTCCTCAATGCGCTGTGGGGAGGCTGCCCAGTGGATCTGCCAGAGATGGAGGTCAGAGGGCCCGCTGGAAGGGCCCCCAGCCCTGGGGCGCGTGTCCCTCATCTCCCCACCACATCTGGGCTGGCCCTTACAATGAGGGGCTCGCGGTTGATGTCATGCAGGTCCAGAGACAGCACGTAGTCCTTGCTGCCCACATACATGCGGTCATGGTCCTCGTCCTTGAGCAGGATTCGGTAATCAGTTGTGTTGAGCAGGAAGTTGAAGAAGTGGGCCGTGCCTGTGGCCTTAAGCTCTGTGGGCAGAGGGCAGAACAGCAGTGAGGGCTCTTGGAGACCATCCACCCATACCCGCTTTGACAGAGGGGGTAGCCCCACCACACGGTCATCTTAAACCCCCAGCTTCCCCTCCAGGGCCTGCTGGGTTCCCTCTCTAGTCCCTGACATTCTGGGAGGAGAACGTGGGACAGTTGGGCAGGCCAGGGAAGGGGCCACACCCAAAGCCGGGGCACTGATTCATCGGCAGCCCAGCCAGTCTCTGGGTCCCAATGAAAGGGCAGCGGGCGTGGGCCAGGGTGTGTGATGGCATCAAAGACTCTCTGCTCAGGTGGGGAGTTAATGTTCCCATGCTCAGGGTGGGGCCAGCTTCCCACAGGGGCCTAAAAGGGTTAATGAACAGAGGGGTGGGGGGCAGGTGCAACCAGGACAGCTCACAAATGCTGGCACAGAGCCAGGGAGCCCTGTCCTCACCCCAGCTGCCAACAAGACAGAGGGCAAAGCTGGCACACAGCAAGGTCCCCACCTTGCCTGAAGAAGGTTAGCCAGGACACCGGAAAGCCCTGCTGGAGCCAAACTGCCCAACAGACCTTGGGCTTCCCCCAGACCCCACAGGGTTGCTGATGGTGGAATCCTCAGGCCACTCTGAACCATCCAGGAAGTCTTTCCCAGGAAAGAGGCCCTCCCCCCAGTGCCGCAGCATCCCCAGGGCTGGCGACAGGGTCCAGCTGAGTCCTCAGTTTCCCTTCTGTGAGTCTGGCAGCCCTGGCCCTCTCACCCTCAGGTTGCTGAGGGAAAGTCCTCCTTTCTGGGGATGAAAGACAGGAGGAAACTTGGCTAATGATAGGCCAATGACAGAGGACTCCAGGAAACTTGGGAGCCTTCCTCTGGGAGAGGGAGTTCCGAGGGGTCCCCTTGGCAAGTCCCTCCTCTACCCACCCCCAGCTAGTTTTAGCTCCGCAGGAGAGAAGAGATTGCAGTGAGGGTGATGAATGTTCACCAGCACAGGAGGCTAGAGATGGCAGCACACAGAGGAGTATGTATGCATGCACACGGCCCAGGTATACACACACGCACATATGTGTCCTACATCAGATGACACATCCACCAAGGGGAACTTACACATCGCATCTCCCTGCCCCACATCTGGTAACCCATTTCACAGGTGGGGCTATCAAGGGGGAGGTCTGGAGAGGGAGAATCTGAGCCCTGGGATCTGAGGTCACTGAGAGCCATAGATGCTGCCTGAAGGTGGAACAAGCAGGTGGCCCCATCCCATTTAGTCAAGGCTGCTGTCTCTGACTGGCCTGGCTGAACTTGACCCCTGCTGTGTGCTGGAGACCCAGGAATGGAGCTGGAGGGGCTGTGCCTGAGAGCAGCTCTGAATGGGAGCTTCAGGATGTGCTGAGATGGGTGTGTGAGGTGGGCTGGGAGCCAGGGGAGTCCCACAGCAGACCCAGAGCCCACATCTGAGGGCTGGGCAAGGCAACGGCCTTTGCCCTGCCCAGCCCTGACTATGGCAGCAAGAGAATACAGGTGATGACCTTGGCCCACCACTGGGACGCAGGGACGCCAAGGGATCAAAGGGCCGATCCCTGCCTGGCTACAGCCTCATCAGCGGTGCCTCTGAAGTCCTAGGCAGGGCAGCCTGAGCACCTGTCCTGCACCTGTTGTTGGGCCACTCGGAGTCCCCCGCCTGGCCACCCGGCCATAGTGACAACAGGAAAGTAAACACTCCCCCCCCTCGCCAACCCAGGGCCAGGAAGTGGCCAGAGAGGAAGTGGGGCTGCCAGCGGAGCCCCCCCAGGCTGGGAGAGCCCGCCAGGGGTTATTTATACCCTGGCTGGGGGCATGGCCTTGACTGCGCCCTTACCCGTCCTGCTGGGCTAGGGGGCATTTGGGGGGCAATGGGGGGAAGGGAGGCGAGGCTGAAGTGGGCACCTTCAGACACAGACACCTAAGGTGCGGGGAGCTCCAAATATCTAGCCCCAGGGATACAACCAGCCATAATGTCTACCTTCCCATCCCCGCCTAGCCTTGGGTCCCTATAATCCAGACCCTCCCCCTCTACAGTGCCACGACCCCCAAGTCCAAGTCCCCCTCCCAAGTACAGACAGAGGAGACACCATTCAGCAGATGAGGCAACTGAGACCTACGTGAGGAGCAGGAGACCAGCCTTGATCTGACATCCTCCCTCTCAACTCTCTGTGCCTGAGCCCTTTGGTAGAGGTGGGAATGGAGGGAGCCTCTTACTTAGTCATCCAGTACCTATTATGTGCAAAGCCCTGTGCTCATTAACATCCAAATTACAGATGAGAGGCACAGAGCAGGGAAGTGACATGTCAGTGTGCATGGAGCGTGATATTCCCACCCAGGTCCATGGCCTTTTGGGCTAAAGGAGGGTCAGGTGCCGGCAGAGCCAGTCCTTGGTGGTGGGGACTGCCTGTAGGGAGGGCCAGGGCCGGAAGGTGACTCGTCCTCCATTGACAGGGCACATGACTCAGGACCCTCGGGACCGCTCCCAGTGGCCACGGGATATGGCGTCAATGGCTCTGTTGTCACAGGATGTGATGTTTTGGTCTCTGTGGAAACTAAGGCGGGTGTGGGGAGCCCCCATAAGGCTGTGTGGGGTAGGAAATGGGTGGGAGCAAGGGGGAGGAATCTCTGGCTCTGGCATGGGCTTCATGACCCCAGTTGTGGTCTCGGAGCACTCATTTCCCTCATGCCAGATTGTAGTAAAGAATTCAAATAAGGGTCCCCATGACAGCCCTGCATCCCCAGCTCCAGACACGAAGACTGAGGCCCAGGGGAGAGTGGTGCTCACCTTAGGTCACAGGGTGAGGAGTGAAATTGGTGTGCTGTCCCACCTCCTCACTCTGCCGCAGGGTAGAGGAACAGGGGGCCTTCACTCCTCCAAGAAGCCCGGGTCAGGGCAGATGGTGGTTGAGTAGCCCTGGGCATGCTGCTCTGACACCCGCAGTGTCAGCAGGGCTAGAGCTTACTGGCCCTCAGCCCCACTGAGGAGCAGGGACTTGGGCCAAGGGGACCTGGGGGCCTGAGGGGGCATGGATGTGGGGGAGCTGACACGGACTGAGGTTGCTCCTGTCCTCAGGCCAGTCCCCACCTCTGCTCCACTTGCCCCAGGCCCAGCTCTGATAGCAGGAGTGTCGCCCCTCCCCCACCCCCAGGACAATACAGAGGGAGGGGCTGGGGCACAACCAAAGGCTCTGTGGGTGTCAGGGATTCAAGTTTGTATAAGCTCTGACCTTGGGGAGGGAGGGTGGTGTGCCTGAGTGATGCTCCAGGGAAGAGCTCCCCACCCCCATGCCCTCATCCAGGCTGGGCACAGGTTGGGTGGGGTGACATCCGGGAAGGCTTTTCCCGTCATGGGGAAGGAAGAGCCTTTTCTGGCATCAGACACCTCATTTCCGCAGTCGTTTCCAGCCTCTAGCACTCTCCCATGGCCGTTAGACACTTGGGGTCCTGGCCCAGAACGGCCTGGCAAAGGTCCAGAAGCAGGAATTTTCTCAGTGTAAAGGAGGCTTAATCCTGGGGGTCTCTGTTTCCTCCTCTCTGGGAAGCAGCTGATGATGCCTTACTTTAAAGGAGGTGGTGGGCGAGGACAGCACTGAGGAGGCGTGTCTGCAGCCCTCACCCGCAGACCCCGAGTGGGCGGCCCCCGACCCCTGCTGCCTGTCTCTAGGACACCAGGTCTGCTTGCCAGTGAGGCAGGGGCTGCTGCAAAAGGGGGGTCTTGGATCAGAGATGGGTACCCCGCCCCCTTGGTTACAGCCCTACAAAGCAGCAGGCCCTGACGGACAGGGTCACCTCCCTGGGCTGTGCTTGGGTACTGGGAGGTGATAGACAGGTCCCGGCAGCTCAGCCCTGACCTCTGACTTCATGTGGGCTGGTCCAGCCTTAATCCCTAAGATGAAGAGAAATGAGGCTGGGGGTGAGGGGTGGGGGTGCTGGCCGGGGTCTCTGGTCAGTACTTTATCCCCCTGCCCTTCTGAGGAGGGAAACTGAGGTGGATAAGGAGATGGTAGCAGTAGCAGCAGCAGGAATGGCAGGGTCCCTCCTGGACACTCCCATGGGCTCTAGGGAGGGTTGGCCCCCGGCCCCTTTACCACTCCCTCAAGCTGTGAGGGGCCCCAGAGGGAAGGCCCAGGGGCTGGGCTGACCCACTGGCTCTCGGCCTAATCCTCTTTTAATGAGAGGCCAGCCGGAAGGCCTCAGCCCGTGGCCACAGCCTTGTAACCCTGGAGCCCCAGCCAGGCGAGCTGGGGGCAGGGCCTCCCTAAAGCCTTTGCATGCACCTTTCTTCCTGCTCAGCACATCCACCTTACTCGTACCTCAATGCCAAGACTCCAACCCTGGCCAGGCCAATCCAGGGCCCCAGCATCTGCCTTGACATACCAGGGTGGCATCTGCCTTGTACTCCCATGGACCCTCTCTTAGGCATTTACCATTTGTTCAGGTCCAGGTCCCACATGGGGCTGGGCAGAAGAGGCTGTCACCTTTGATTCAGGGGCTGGCTCTCCCAGTCCCACCTCCCACCCCATCCCTAGGGATGTTCTAGATGGGAACCCCTAGAAGCCAGACCCAGGGTTTTGCCTGGGGCTTAAGCTGCCTCTTCGCTGGGGGGTAGGCTCCAGGTTCCTCTGGTCCCAAGCTCCTCAAAATCTGTCCTCTTCAATCCCATCTCTGGATCAAGCTGTCCAGATCGGAGACCCAGAAGCCTCCCTAGGAGGCATCCATACTCGCCCCTCTTCCCCCTAGGCAGGTGAGCCAGGTCAGTGCCAACAAAACCAATTACGGCCACTCTCACCCAATTAGCAACTAATTATGGCCTCATAGTCCATTCAACATAATTAACATGTAAATGACTCCACGTGTTTATATTCAATAACGGCTCTGATTGAATTTAATTTAAAAGTCTGAACTGGGGACCCAGTTACCGTATTTCATCACTTAAAGCTGCCACTTCCTGGGAATGTCAGCTCCTCCAGGGGAGAGGGACCCAAGGCCAGAGTGAATGGTGGAGGGGCAGGTGCCAAGACACTGGCCCAGCGCTGGAGAGGGTGGAGATGGTTGTAGTCCCTGCCACCCTGACATGCCTATCCCAGGGGTGCGGAGAGGTGGTGAAGTCAGAAGAGCCCCCAGTGGGACCCACAAGATGGGAAATCTTCTGGAACAAGGGGTCCCTTCTATAGGGCTACTGTAAACATCGCAGCTGTTCAGTAAACACCAAGCTGGAGCCGAGCTGGAGCAGCCCAGCTGGGCTAAGCTCTGCTGCAGGCTTCCCTCCCATTTTGGGGGCTAAGGGCTGGGGGTTGGGGGTTGGGGCCTGGGGCCTGGGACCGGCAGGCCCAGGCATGCTGTTCCCACGCCCGTTCCGCCCCAGCGCCCACCTGCTCCGCCCAGGAGAAGACAGGCTGGGGGCACAGCTCATCCTGACCCGGGAAAAAGCCAGGTGGGAAGGGGCAGCAGAGTCACTCCCTGGCACACACACGTGGTGGACAGCAAAGGTTCTACATCTCTCCCCACTAAGGATGTCCAGTGACTTTAGACCATTGTGTCCCAGCAGGTAGGGAGCCCTCCAGCCTCGGTGCTTCCATTGATCCCTGCCCAACCCCAGTACCACATGGTGCCTGATTGTTCTAGGTCTGGGCTGGTGGCTCAGGGGGCCAGGATGTCCTACCTGGACCCGGATGGCATGCACGGCTGCCTAGGAGGACACCTTTGGGCATCCGCAGGCCAGGCAAAGTTCAGAGCTCTTGCCCAGCTTGGAAAAGACACAGTGTGGTCAAGGAGGCTGGCTTGAAGGGTCAAGGCGGTCCCTGAGCCTGGGGTGGGAGGAGGGGGCCTGGGCCAGGCAAGCAGCTCACACTGGAATGTGCCCCAAGAAGTGGGAAGGGGGTGGGAAGAGGGGCTGGTCCTGAGGGGAGGGTGGCACCAATCCATTTCTCAGGTGGGCAGAGTGTATCAGAGCCTCCAGTTCCACAGGCCTCGGGGAGCCCACCCCTCCTCCCACATTCCAGACCTGGCCCGGAAACCCCTCACTCCTTCCTCCACCACCTCCTCCTCCCTGTGACTGCAAAAGACAACAAACTCTCCATGGCTCATTTACTCTGATAAATCAACCAGACAGACAGGCCAGGATGGGACCAACAGGCTGGTGGGTGTCAAGACCCTCCCCCTGCCCTGGGCCCAGCCCCCATCTCTGCCCTCCTCAGACTCCTGGGGTCCCTGCAGCCCCTTCACATCACCCACCCAGAGATTCCCAGGATGTCCCAGACAGTCTTAGCGCCCCCCCCTCCCCGCCAATATTCAGATGGGGACACTGAGGCACCGCACAGACAGATGTGTGCTCAGGGTCAGCCTTGAGGGATGTGGTGAGGCTGTGTCAGGACTCCAGGCATGACTTAGCTGGTCGCCAGTCCAGAAAGCAGCAGCGAGTACTCCACACAGGCCTGGTGCTAGGACTGGAGAGTGCTAAGCAAAATGACAGCGTGAGCAGCCTTGAGCAGAGGAGCCTGGAGTGCCACCCATTCCACCTCAGGTGCTGCAGGAGCCCAGGAGGCCCCCACATTCTAGCTGTTGCTCTACACTTGTAGTGTAGGACTGACAGGAGCCACCCAGGCTGGTGGACCAGCAGGTCCACACAGTGGACTCTGCCCCTGGAAGGAAATGAGGGCATCAGCACTGAGCCCTAAACGGGAAGAAACAAGGCCCTTGGCTGGGTGCAGAGACCTTAGAGGAAAGAGCATGTCCGGGTAGGAAGCCACGGAGGGGTCATGGTAGTGATGGGAGGAGATGCAGACAAGGGGAGATCAGGGGAAGGAAGGAAGGATGAAGACTGGGGGAAGGGGGTGGAGCTGAGGCCTCACGCCCCAGAGGCCTCCTGGTCCCTGGAGGGGCTTGTTGCTTTGGGGCTGTCTCTGCCCTGCAGAGATACAGCAGATAGGCAATACTTGCCAGCAGCCCCTGTGAGGATGCCACAGGTCAGCCTAGCTGAGCCTCCCTCCGCCACGGGCTGGCCTCCTGGAACCTAGGCCAGCAGCCACCGCCCAGACCCCATTCTTTGCCAGGTCAGGATCAGTAAGCAACCCCAGGAGACATCCACCCTCTCCCAGGGGCTGCTCAGCAGCCTGGGGGGCGGGGGCCTGCAGGCCTGCCAAGCTCAGGCACCCACGTGAGCTGGGCTTTGGATTCAGATCGGAGCCTTCTGGCATCCAGGCCTCTGGCAAAGGCCCTCTTGCTATTTCTAAGAAAAATGCAGCAGGAATCTTCTCTGCTTCTCCAGAGCTCTAAGGGCTCCCTTGAGGCAGGGCTCAGATTCCCAGGACAGCGCCAGGTCAGGCCAAGAAAACATACTCCCGGGCCAGTCATGTAGATGCCCAAGTGAGTAACCCAGGTCTGGTCACCCCTAGCACAAGCTGTAGGAGCTAGAACAGTGCAGGGTGTGGGGTCGGGGGGGTTGCGGGCTGTGTCACTGCAGCAGATCGTGGGCCCCAACCAGACTGGGACACTCATCTCTGGGAGAGCCCCCTCCATGGCATCCCTTCCCCAAATGCATTATCTTTTTCCCAGTATGTATTTGGTACCTCTGCCATGAAAAAAAGAGCTCAAAAACCACAAGGAGAAAGTGCAAACTCTATATCCTAGCACCAAGAGCAAGACTCCATCTAGCGTTCGCCCTTCCCCAACTGCTGCACCGCACACACCCCGCCTCTGCTCCTGCTCTTCCCGCTCCCGAAATCTCCCTTCCCGTTTGTGATGTAGCCTCCTCCACAAATCCTGTCCAGACACCCATGGTAGGCATCCTCCTCCTCCTGACCCCACTCCATCCACAGGGCTCAGGGTCCCTCTTGCAGTCCTTTCCAAACACCATCTGCTTTACCAAAGGTTAGAAATCTAGAGGGAGAGGTGAGGCAGTACGGACTCCTGGGGCACCCCCAGGATCAGCCCTCAGCCCTCTGAGGGTGTCTGCCACCCTCAGAGTAGCTCTTAGTTTCTGAGACTTCCTTTGCCAGAGCCATAACTGTATTCACAAAAAGTTAACGCACAGGGCTTCTCTGGTGGCGCAGGGGTTGAGAATCTGCCTGCTAATGCAGGGGACACGGGTTCGAGCCCTGGTCTGGGAAAATCCCACATGCCACGGAGCGGCTGGGCCCGTGAGCCACAACTACTGAGCCTGCGCGTCTGGAGCCTGTGCTCCGCAACAAGAGAGGCCACGATAGTGAGAGGCCCGCGCACCGCAATGAAGAGTGGCCCCCCACTTGCCACAACTAGAGAAAGCCCTCGCACAGAAATGAAGACCCAACACAGCCAAAAATAAATAAATAAATAAACAAACAAAACAAACAAACAAAAAAGCCAAGCATTTAAAAAAAAAAAAAAGTTAATGCACAAAACACAATGAAGTCAGCACCATTTTTGCCCCCATTTTACAGATGAGGCAGCAGGGACACAGAGGGACTTCACTACGCAAGGTCTACCCATGGCCAGGATGCAAGCTAGGCAGCTTGAGACCTCAGGATGCTGTTTCCATGGGGCCACTGCCATCCCTACCTTACATGGAGAAACCGGGGGTGGGAGAGCCTAAGCTACTTGTCTTAAGATCACACAGCTGACAAGGTAGGATAGAGGTTTGCCTGCCTTCAGGGCCAGCTCTCTGGTTGAGCACACACAGCACCACCTCTTCATTCTACCAAATTAAGTGTCCCACCGCCTGCCCTGGGGGAGGAGCGGGAGGTCTCCCAGGAGTCGGAAGCCAAGTACCCACAGCTCTGAAGACACCCTCTGGGCT
This sequence comes from Phocoena sinus, assembly GCF_008692025.1. NCBI lineage: Eukaryota > Metazoa > Chordata > Mammalia > Artiodactyla > Phocoenidae > Phocoena > Phocoena sinus. The sequence continues at coordinate 38,281,889 of NC_045773.1, forward strand.
CCCCACCACCTCTGGAGAGGTCACAGGGTTGGAGGTGCACACACACAGGTGCAGACAGCCAGGAGCCCACTCTGAGGCCGCCACCTCCCAAGCCACAGGGTGAAAGATGCCTTTATGGGCCAGGATGAGATTTTTATCTTGGTGGTTTCTCTTTAAATTCTTTACGATTACGAAGCAGTGGGGGCTGCCAAGGAACATGATTTACTCCTTGAGCATGCACCAGCTCCTCACTCCGTGCCAAGGGAAGCTGGAGCCAGGGAGGGAGGGGTGGGCGTCGTGCCAGGGAACCAGAGACAAGGCCTGTGCTGCGGAGGCCCAGCCAGTGGCGGTCCCATCTGAAGCTTGGCTGGACCTGGAAGGACCACAGCTGAGAGCCTCAGGCCCTGGCCTGGCTGACCCAGGCTGGGCCTCAGGCAGGCTCTCGGCAAGCACAAGGACCTGCCCCGCTCTCTCCAAGGGCTGATCCCTGGCCAGCTGAGGGGCAGCCAACCAGCACCCAGGACCTCCCAACTCCCAAAGCGGCCATTTCCAAGTCCCCTCTCAGGAGTGAGGCGGCTCTCATTTCCAGGAAAACTGAGATTCGAAACGCAGGGATCTCGGCTCAAGTTCATGCTTTGAGTCTTCCTTCCTCCCTCATCAGGCTCATCCTGGAATACCCACACCTCCCCAGTTTGCTAGCTCCAAGTCCCCCTGTAGCTGTCAAAGCCACCTACCCAGCACCCCTGGCCTCCAAGCTCCTGGGCCTTCTCACCTGTCCCTTGCAATCTGAAGCTCCAAGCCTGTTTGGCTGGCCAGGGAGCCCCCCTGGTGGGCAAGGGAGGGTCCTTAAGCTCCCCAGCCCCACTCCTCACACCATTCAGTCAGGCCAGCTAAGTCGAGGCTTGCTAAAGGCCCTTCCAATTCAATCCGTATTCACCCCATACTCACTCCCCCTTGGGTGAAGTAAATGGACTGTGACCCTTCCTAACCTCCGATCTCATTTCCTAATAAGGAGATCTGGCGACTTTGGTTCTCAAATGCCACACGCAAATGATGTAAGTGGTGGCACTGTTATGGGCCCAATAGCCCCAGAGGCTCAGAAGCTGGGCTGAGGAGGGCTGGTGGGCACTGACCAGCACCAACCCGTTCACCCTCCACCTGCAAAATGTCCTTCCCAAAGAGCAAGCCAGATACACCCAGACTCTTGAGAAGGCTGAACCCCAGGGCTGCTCTGGTCATAGAAGCCCTTTTCACTCCTGGACCCTGGTTTTCCTTCTCTGAAGGGAGAGAGCTTCCTAGAGGACTCTGATCAGTGGAGGGGCTGGGGTGATGGACAACTGGATTCATAAGAAATAAGCAAACCCAAGTGCTGTTTCTCCAGTGGTAGAGAGCACAAGAAGACTGACCAGTGCAAACCCAGCCCTTTCCTTGGGAAGTGAGGCTGGGCAGGCTAAAGCCGGCACTGCAGGGTCCTGGAGCTCGAGCCCAAGCCCGAGCCGGAGCCCATGGAAGAGGGCTGCGCCTGCATCCCCAACCTGCCCTCCACCCCCAGTACTGGGACAGGTTCAGACATCAGGCAGAGCCAGGCTCCATCTTAGTCCTGCTCCTGAGTGACCCGGGAAAGCCTCTGGGTCTGATTCCTCACAGGATACCCAGGCAGTCCCCCTCCCCAGGCCTTGGAGGGACTACCACTTGGTTATTATCATGGGTACCTACTGTTATTTCTATTATTTTCATCTTTCCTGACCTCCCCTGGCAAGGTGACCTTCCATTCCATCTCCTTACTCCGGCCTCAGTTTCCCCAGTAGCCCAGCCACCTCATGTCATCACAAGACCGCTTTCCCCCTCCAAACACCTCTTGGCCTCAAGTCCTGGCCAAAGCCAGCCCAGGCAGCAGCAGTGTATTGTGGGGGTGGCTTCCTGGGAAAAAGTAAACATTCCCCAAGCTAAACAAAGGACCTGGCAGGGCCCTCACACCTCCCTCTGCAGTGGGAGGTGGTACCCCAGGGCTTGGACCATCTCAGGGTGGGGGAAGGGAGAGGTTTTTTTCTCCCAGGCTTGGCCAGTGACTCTGGGGTTAAGGGGACTCCAGGCCCAGGCAAGGATAGGTGGTGAAAAGAGGGCCCTGCTGCCCAGGCTCTCTAGTTGTAAGCATCCATGAGCTCTCAAAAAATAGCTCTCCTGCTCCTGAAAATCCTCCTCACTTGACCCCTCATTTCTGCATGACCTTGGCTGTGCTGCTGATGGAAGCTCAGCAGATGGGCCATAGGAGTCTCCCCACTCTGACTGAACCCTGGGTCCCTTCTCCCTTAAACCCTCTCTCAGCTTTAGGCCTGGCTGGGGTGCCCAGGCGGATGGGCAGGCAGCAAGCCCAAGCCTGGCCCAGTTCCGGCCTTTGTTCCTTTATCTGCCCTGGGCAGTGTGGCCCCTCATACCAGAACCTCCGGCTTAGAGGGTCCGGCCCGTCTAGGCCGGAACTAGCACCTCCCAACTGCAGCAGGACCCAGGCAAGGGAGGGGATGTGCCTAGGGTAAGGGAGGCCCTGAGGCCTGGTATGGCAGCTGCTATATCCATCCAAGGCACAGATGGAGAAACTGAGGCATGAAGCCACAGTGACCACCAGTGTTCCCAAGAGCAGCCCTCTCTGTGCCCCTCTTGTATATACAGGAGGAGAAGCTCCCCCCAGCCCTGGCCACAGCCAGGCCAGGGTCCAGGTTCTGTAGGTGTTGGTCTCTATTCTCACTCCACAAATGATCAGTGAGGGCCTACTCCTCACTGAGGGCCGCATCGTAGGCATGAGCTGCCTGAGACCATCCAGCACGAGGGGGGAGAGGGGTGCACAGGGCCTGGTGCACAGTAAGTGCTGAGTTCCCAGGAGTCACCGGCCAGCTGGGTGTCCATTGTCTTTTCAGCCACTTTGTCTGTGAGCACCCCATCTTGTTCACTGCACAGTCCCCAGTGCTCAGCACAGGGCCTGGCACATGGCAGGTACTCAAGAATCTGCTAAACTAAGTGACATCTAAGCATAAAAGTAGGATAGGAGATCAAGTAGGAAACAGAAAGGTCATTCAGGACAGGGAAACCTGCCCATGCAAAAGCACAGAGGCCTGGGGATGGGGTGGCCCCAGGCAGCCTACAGCCCCACCCCAGGCTGCCACAAGAGTCAGCGCCACAGGCTGGCTGCCAGTGAGTTGGGCTTTTAGTCACTGTGGGTGTCAGCTTCAGAGCTAATTGAGGGGGAATCGACCTGACCGATGTGGGCTTCAGGCGTCGGCAAGGCCAGAGCACCAGCACTATTTCTGGTCTCTCCTCTGCCTCCTGCCTGACCGTGGCCCTGCCCTTGCCTGATACTCGGTTTCCCTCTCTGGAAGAAAGGAACAAAAGCCTTTGCCCCTTTGCCCCTGCAGGTCCAAGAAGGTTTAAAAGGAGTGTACAGAGACCCTCCCAATATCTTGTTTCTCCTGCTTCCTCTCATGGGTCTCCAGGGTGATGACAAAAGTAATACCCAGAGTGGACGTCTTGGTTCCAGGATCCCAGGGGTGCGGAAACCAAGTCACCTGCCCTGCCCCTGTGGGGGGAGGGGATGCTCTATTCTCCCTGCTGGCACCATGGGCTTGGAATGGGGTGAGAGGGGGACCAGGCCCCTTCAATATTTATTAATCAGCTCCGAGGACTTCCACCAGGAAAGGGTAGAGATATCAGCAGAATAAGTATCTCACCTTCTTAGGCCTAGGAGAGAAGTTGTCTTTTACAACCCAAACAACCAACTCTTCTGCCCATTTCTCAGGCCCTGTGCAGGACTCCTTCCAGGCACATCCTCAGAAATTGACTCCCCACTCCCCCATCAAGTTGCACAGGTAATATGGAGCCAGGAGAGGGGCTCTGCTGGGGGACATGGGAACATGGTGAGGTGGGGGCTGGGCCTCAGCCAAGCCTGAGGAAGGAAAGGTAGGCCCAGCCTTTCACCCTTATAAGTGCATCCGGAAATCTGGTCAGCCAGGGCTGAGTCGGTCCCACTCAGGGCAGGCAGCTGGACCAAGTGACCCTGGGCCAGAGGAAGGCCAAGGCTGAGAACTCAGCGGTGACCCCAGGTCCCCCAAGCATGGCTGCTGTCCCTTATCCCAGGCCGAGGATAGACTCTTGGATCATGCACACCTTCGAGGAAGTGGCTAGTGAGTGAGCCATCGGTATGCCTGGAGAGTATGTGTGGCACATGTGTTCACCTGCCTAGTGGGTTAGCTGCAAAGGTGATGGAGCCAGGGGACTAGCATCTCATTCTGCAGACCCCAACTCATCATTGTAACGTTCCAGTGACTTCAAGCAAAGTGCTCACTGGAGATGTCAGGCCTGTCAGAACAGCACGTGCTCTCCCTGAACTTACCGGGTGGTCTAGTCTCTAGTCACAGCCAAGAGCCCCCTCCCCAATTCCTGGGAACCCCTCCCACATGGAGACCCATAGGAAGATTCCTCAAGCACCCACAGCCCAGCAGAGCAGGCCCTGCTCCTCTAGCTTTCGGAGGCCTCAGTGTCTGCCCTGATTGTCTCACCAGGCAGGGCAGGACCAGTGGCAGGGAAGGGCTTCTGTTTGTTTTGTTTTGTGGTACGCAGGCCTCTCACTGTTGTGGCCTCTACAGTTGCGGAGCACAGGCTCCAGACGTGCAGGCTCAGTGGCCATGGCTCACAGGCGCAGCCGCTCCGCGGCATGTGGGATCTTCCCGGGGCACGAACCCGTGTCCCCTACATCGGCAGGCAGACTCTTAACCACTGCGCCACCAGGGAAACCCAGGGAAGGGCTTCTGCAAACACAAGTTTGAAAGGCAAGACACCTCTGTCACCCCAGTTATCACACAGAGGGAGATGCTCTGCAGACTCAAACCCAGAGGCCACATATTCTGGCTCTAGAAGCCGTCTGGGGACTTCCCTGGCGATACAGTGGTTGAGACTCCATGCTTCCACCGCAGGTTCAATCCCTGGTTGGGGAACTGAGATCCCTCATCCAATGCAGCAAAAAAAAAAAAAAAAAAAAAAAAAAAAAGCAGCAGCCCAGACTCAGGACCCTTCTCCAAATATCTAAGTAGTCCAGTCTCCAGCCTTTCCCAGCAAGTCACCACCTCCTTTGTCAGCCCCAACACACCCAGTGTGACCCATGTGGCTGCACAATTTGTCCTTTTTTGCTCTGACCTCTCTTCTCTCTCCTGTGCAACAGGGCCAAGTGCTCTGGACAGAGGAGGATGCTGGGGAACAGCAAGGCAGCCTCTTACCTTTAAATGAAAGCCGGACCCGGGGCGTGGCCGGGAGGTAGTCCTGGGTTGGGGTGGCTGGCCAGGCCCCAGTCAGTAGGGAAGCCCAGAGGAGGAGGCCAGCAACAGGCATTGTGGGAGGGGCCTAGGGCCCAGAAATCAGGCAGCCGGCTAGACACCTGGGAGGGGGAGCAAGATTGCAATGTGTGAGGCAGAGTGGGGTATCCTGCCCTACCAACATTTCCCTGTGTAATTCTGCCCAAGGTGCCTCAGTTTCCCTATCTGAATAAATAGGGCGATGGGTGTCTCCTTGCTCACACCCTCAGACTGGGGCCATGAATGCCTCAGTGTGAAAACCTCATATTCTTTCTTGTCCCAAACAATGGGTCTAAAGACCAGCCACTGAGGGCAGCCTAGGGTCCCAGGACTAATAGGGGTCATGGGAGACTCAAACCCTCCCCGCATCACAGCTTCCTGACTTCCATTCACAATGCTCAGCTCAAGCAGGTGATCTTACAGCCCTCTCTAGTTCCCTTGCATCCACCCCCAACCAAATGGGCTGTTCCTTCCCTCTCCCACTTCAAGGAATGAGGGAAGAGATGGGTCCAGTCCTGCTGGCTCCAGCCAAATCTCTCCTTCTAGTATAGGGAAATCTGAACCTGATTATTGGGGTTGGGAGCATGAGGGAGTGGAGGATGAGTGAGACACACACAGATGGCCTAGAGTGAGAGAGAGACAGCAGCCAGAAAAGGAGAGTCAAAGAACAGTAGGGTCTACTTTTACTGAAATCACAGCAGGAGGGATCCAGGTCAGACATACAGAAGGACTTCCTGCCAGGAAAATTTCCAGCTCTGCCTACAGAGGGCAAAGAAGGGGAGCGAGGACGGCCAGCAGGCCTGGGGCAGGGTCTGAGCCAGCCTCAGTGTCCCCTGCAGAACTCCCATACCCCCAGCAGGCCCAAGTTTCCATACAATGTTTTTCAAATATTGTCTCCCCAGGCAGACTGGCTGTTGGGTAAACGCAGCCCAGCACCAGTTGTCTGAACATATTGCTCCCTCCAGGCGAAAACCAGTGCCAACTTCCCAACCGCGCCCCCCCCAACCAGATGCACTGGGGGTGGGGGCACCAAGAATGACAATGTGAGCCCCATCCCCCAGATCTGTCTGGCCTACTTCCTTCTCCCATGGGAGACAGGACCCCAGGCCCACTTCTAGGACCCTGAGGTGGGGGTGGGGTGTAAGAGGTAACGTGGCCTGTTAATCCCCTGCACTGGCTAACACATACTGAGGCAAGGCCCAGGCTCCACATCTGACTGTCCAACCCCACTCGACAGACCCTGATGCCCTCCCTAGCCCACTTCCCCCGAGACCTTGCCTCTCCTGCCAAGCAAACCACTGGTGGTTCCTCAGACAGGAAGTGCAGCTTCAGGCTGACTGACCCATTCCCCATGTGGTGCCCTCTGTGGGAACACCCTCTCCTGAGTGCCTGACACACCTCTCATGTTCCTTCCAAATCCCCCATCACAGGTGCTCCCTCCTAGGGAGGATGGCTGAAGGAGGGAGGGGAGAATCAGAACCAGCCCTTCCGCCAGTCTGCTGGGGCACAAAGCTGGTGCTGACTGAATGGCAGGCCCTGATGAGGCGGGCAGGTGGGAGAAAGGGCTGTGCAGCTACCAGCACCCTGGGGTTCACCTGGGAGGCCCCCACTAACAGTTGTGGATATACACACGTCCACACTTACATGCCCACACTCGTCCTTACAAGCATATGTTTGTTCAAGAACTTGACCTGCTAGTGGGGTGGGGCTCAAGGAAGCTGGGAGACACTGTCCTGGCTTGGGAAGGACAAGATGCAGGCTGGGTCCCTTAGAGAGCTTTGTTCCTCTGTATCAGGGGGCTCAGGGTGACTCGCCTCCCGTCCTCCCTGTGACCTCATTTCTCCTACAGCCATTTTCATGGTGATAAGGTCAGGGTCACCAAGGACAGTGGTGGAGTCCCCCAAGGTGTCCAGAAACGTGGAGGGCTTTGCTCCACTGGGCCCCTACAGGGACCTCCCACAATGCTTTGGCCCTTTAAAAGGGTGAATGGGGGATGTTCAAATCTGTTGGGGCCTCAGGCCCAAGTCTAGGCCCCCTCCTTGGCAGCCTGGGGGGTGGAGGAGAGAAGGAGAGGGAAGGAAAAAGAGGAAGAGAAGGACAGAGAGAGGAAAGGGGAGGGCATTTCCACAGTTGCTTCCCCTCTGCCAGCCCCTAGATGCATTCCACCCAGCCCCAGCCCCAGAGAAGCCCCCAGTCTGGCCCAGCCCAGGTGGGTGGACAGAGAAGGAACAGCCACCGCCACCTGGGAGCCCACCAGGAGGAGAGCAGAGAAGGAAGGAAAGAAGGCTGGCGGGAGGGAGCAAGGGAGGGAGGCAGGCGGGAGGGAGGAGGAGAGAGGGAGGAGAGAGGGAGGGACGGAGGAGAGACGTTCGAACAAAGAACCGAGGAGCTGGGGCTGGCAAGGGGTGCAGGGAAGGGGCGGCCAAACGAGGGGGTCTGGAGGCACCTGGGGGTGGGGCAGGGGGCTAGGAGGTCGAATTGTCCAGACTGATCCAGACTTCTCAGGCTTGGGCGGGTTGTGGGGGGCAGCCTGCCTCAGGGAAGGAAGGTTGGCTCCTTCGAGCTGAGAACTGCCTGGATGGAAGGGAGGCAGGAGCAGGGGCTGCGGGGGAACATGGTGAAGAAATTATTAACAGCACCCCACCCCCCACCTAGCTGCTCTCATACTCCCCCCCAGCAGGCCAGAGCTCCTTCCTGATTCCTTGGCTTCCCCCTCCCCCAACACCCTATGGACCAGGAAGCAGAGACACACCAGCATAGCTAGTATTGAAACCCCCCCATTTCATGGCCAGGGTTTCCCAGTCAAGGTCACCTGGGCTTCGCTCCATCTTCCCCTTCAAGGTATTCCTGGAGCGGCAGGGGTCTGAGGCTGGGTTCCTGGCCTCCTCTCCCCAACCCCCTGCACTTCTGGGCCTGGCTCCTTCAGAACTGAGGGGCAGCAGCAGGGGTAGGTGTGCCCAGTGTCCTCACCTTCCAGGACACCTTACCCCAAGGGTCCAGGCACACTCCCTATGCAGCCTGGGAAAAGGCTCCAGCTCCATCCAACCCCCTGGACTGGAATGAGCCTACCAACCTCTGGGTGCAGTTTTCCTATCTCTCCAACTAGGACAGGGGCTTCTGGGAGACAATCTGTATGAATTCAGGACAGGAACCCCCAACCTCCAGAGCAGACACATCGGTGCCTTCATTCCCCACCCCCACCCCCACCTCCCCCAGGTGTTCATGGGCTGGTGTTCACAACACAGTTATCTCAAGAATTAGAAGTTATTTATCCAGCCAGGCCTCCAGACCTAGCTCCAGCTGACCCCTCCTGCCAGTCCTGCCTCATTCCTGGGCCACCTTGACACGCTCTGGTCCCATCTGCTCTAAGCAAGTCCACCTAGCTCCTAGTGTCCCCTGCCCACTTAACCACTGGGGCCCCAGCCTGCCCAGATGGGGGGCTTGACTGCAGGCTCTCCCAGCTCACTTACTCCCCACATACAGCAGGGCCCCTAATCCAAGCAAGACTCCCTGCTGGAAAGCAAACCCAAACTAGCAGCAGGGGGTCAGGGGGCTGGCACAGAGCTGGGAGAAAAGCCTTGGGGCTGGCAGTCCTGCCCTGTTGATCTTGGAGACCCTCCACGTGGGGGCTGCCAGTATAGCGCTTCCCTTCCAGTAGACGATCCCCAGATCCGGACACTGAGGCAGGGCAGGCGTACCTACTGGGGAAGAATGCTGCCTGAGGCGTTAGTGGGAGAGCTCAGCCAGGAGAAAGGGCATGAGGCCTCCCGCTCCAGGAACAAGGCGGTGTAGGTGTAAGGAAGCACCCACCCACCCACCCAGAACCTTTCACAGAAAAAGTTGCTTTGCACACTGGTGACCCCCCAGGCCACATCCTCCACACATCTCCACATCGCTTCGATGCTGAGGGTCGGGGCAGCCCGGCCAGGTATAGGTACCCACTCCAGTCTGGTCACCCCTGGGTCCGCGGAAAGCCCCCTGGCTCTCTGAGCCCCAAGCCCCGGACACTTCCTCAGAGTTGCAGTGCCGCGGGTCCCAGAGGGATCGCGGGGTGGCCCGGCTGCCTGACCGCTCCCTCCCGGTTCCCGCCGCACTCACCTCTTCCAAGGCGGAGGGGCCTGGGCTCCCGAGCAGCGGCGGCGGCGGCAGCAGAGGGGCTCCCGCTTGAGCCGGTCCGCGCTAGCGGCCCCCCGGGGCCATGGCCCTGCCCGCGCCCTCTCGCCGCTGTGCCTGAGCCCGGGTCGGGGCCGCGGCCCCGGCTTAACGGGTTCTGCGGGCTTCGGGCGCGTCAGCAGTCGAGGCCCCGGGCCCCATCCCGGGCCATGGGAAGGCTCAGGGGCGCTCGGGGCCGCCTCCCCCCGGGTGGGCTGCGGGCGCCCCCTGGCCGGCGCGCCGAGGGCGCATTCCCCGGAGCGGGGCGCGGGCGACGGCGCGCGCTGGGCTTCGGGGAGCTACGCTCGGCTTGGCTCGGTGGCGCTGCGCTCGCCTGGTCTCTGGACTGGGGCCGGCCGGCCGCGCTGGGCTGCGCTCGGGGGTCACCGGACCGCGGCCGTTCCCTCGCTCGCTCGCTTGCTCTGGTCTCGCGGCCGCCGGCGGGACGGGGCGCTCGGAGCCGCGCGGGGAGAGCCGGCAATTGGCCGCCCGTGGGCGACATTTGCATAGCGCGGCCCCGCCCCGCCCGCCCCGCCCGGCCCCACCCCCAGGGCGGGACCCGCCCGGCCGCCGTCCCGCCCCCTCTCCACCTGTCCGCGGGCTGGGCTCGATGCTCCCAGGCGGTGGGGCAGCCTGCGCCCTGGGAGGCTAATCGGCACCTCGCGCCCCCGCCCTGGCTTCGCAGGCGGCGCCCCCGCCCCGCCCTGGCTTTGTCTATCCGTGGATACACCGCGCACACCGCGCCTGGTGTTTACCCGAGCACTCAACTCCCTGGCGGGAAGGGCAGGCGCGCCCGGGAGCAACGAGCCTACGCTCACCTGCGCACCCCCTGCCGTGTCCCTCCTTCCCACCCGCTGCCCGCCATGCCTGGCCCAGCGTGAGGCCCGCAGCTCAGGGCCCGGGACTGCCCGGGCCGCTCAGCAGGTGGCAGTGCAGCCCCTGGGACGGCTGGCACGGCGGGACCTGCCCGCCGCCTCCAGCCCAAGCCAGGTCAGCCTTACAGCTCCGTTCAACCGCTGTAGAGCTCCCTGAGACGCCCTCAGCAGCCAGTCCTATTTCAAGCCAGTAGCCCCACGGACCCACCCCCTTACAGTTCCATACCCCAGAGAAGCCGGATAGGGCTTCCTAAAAGGGACATTTGCTTTCAAATAGCCTCCTGATGAACTGAGGGCCCTGCAACTGATCCGAGGACGGGACCCTCCACCCAACCTAACCCTACTCCCAAGGCCGTAGCCTCACCAGCCAGGATCACAGCCTCAGCCTGGCCCCATGCACTTTGCCAAGGTCCCAGTGGGCATAGGACCTCTTTGTCCTCCTTCTCCTCCCTCTTCTATTCCCTCCCCTTCCTCCTCTCTCCTTTCTATTCTTTCCTCTCTCCTCCTCTGCCCTCCCCTTCTCTTCCCCCTCTTTCCTCTCCCCCTATTTTTCCTTGTCTGCTTCCTCCTTCTCTCCTTTCTCCTCCTCTCCTCCTCTTCCTCTACACTCCTCCTTTCTCTCTTCCTCCCTTGTTCCCCCTCTCCTCTCTCTTCCTTCTCCCTCTTCTCTTCCTGGCTAACAAGACATCCCCCAAGACATCTCTCACTCTGACCTATTGGCTGGTTGACTGCAAATGTAGGTTGGGGTGGGATGTTAGGGATCCTGCTGAGGGTCTCCTGACCCGGAGTTGGACTTGGAGTGCTGGCGCACATGCTCCAAGCAGAGGCTGGCCACTGGATCTAAGGAAACACCAGCCTGCAGGGTTTTTTTGTTTTTTTGCCGCACCATGTGGCATGCGGGATCTTAGTTCACTGACCAGGGATTGAACCTGGGCCCCCTGCATTGGGAATGCAGAGTCTTAGCCACTGGACCACCAGGGAAGTCCCTTTGCTTTTTTTTTTTTTTTTTTTTGGTTGCAGCCTGCAGTAATGGTGGCTGCAGTGACAGTGCCTGCACGTCTCTCGTTGTCATGTCTCATTTAAAAACACTGTATCGGGTTTCCCTGGTGGCGCAGTGGCTGGGAGTCCGCCTGCCGATGCGGGGGACGTGGGTTCGTGCCCCGGTCCGGGAGGATCCCACATGCTGCCGAGCAGCTGGGCCCGTGAGCCATGGCCACTGGGCCTGCGCGTCCGGAGTCTGTGCTCTGCAACGGGAGAGGCCACGGCAGTGAGAGGCCCGTGTACCGCAAAAAACAAAAAACACTGTGTTGGGACTTCCCTGGTGGTGCAGTGGCTAAGAATCCGCCTGCCAATGCAGGAGACACGGGTTCGATCCTTGGTCTGGGAAGATCCCACATGCCACGGAGCAAATAAGCTCATGCGCCACAACCACTGAGCCTGCGCTCTAGAGCCCGTGAGCCACAACTACTGAGCCCGCATGCTGCAACTACTGTAGCCCATGCACCTGGAGCCTGTGCTCCACAACAAGAGAAGCCACCACAATGAGAAGGCCATGCACCACAATGAAGAGTAGCCCCAGCTTGCTACCCCTAGAGAAAGCCCACGCGCAACAATGAAGACCCAACGCTGCCAAAAAATTGAAAAAATAAAAAAATAAAAATAAAATCACTCTGTCAGTCATTCCTCCTCATCCCCACTCCTCTGTACCAGGGTCACCCCTGAGGTCACCACCACTGCACCACCATTACCAGTGCAGCATATGACACCATTACTGTGGTTTCCAAAGCCATCAATTCCAACACAACCCCACAAACTCCCTGGCTTCCTCAGAGCCTGGCCTCCTCTGTCACCACCACCAGCATGATCATTATCCTGCTCACTAAAGCAGAACTGTGAGGACTTGCCAAAGACAACTCCAGCGTTCTGGGTTAGGAAGGAAAGAGACTCAATTGATTTGTCCATGGAGCACCTCTCAGACACACAGATTAGGCCCAGCACACAGAGTTCTTTGGTGGCAGGGGGGTGGGAGGAAGGGGACAAGGAGAGGGAGGAGAGCTAGAGCTGGGCTTGGCTACACACAGTGGAGTGATGCCACTTCTCTTCTAATCAGTGTGAGAAGGCTGAGTAATCAATAAAAATCAAAATAATTTTATTATTGCCACAGTGAATCCACACTGCACCCTTGCCCTGTGTGTGTCATGCTGGGATGAGCATTTTGTAACACTATTTGTCATTTTATACATAATATGTATCATTGGGAGGAATACTGTAGAGCATCCTGTGATTTTGCCTTCAATTGCAGGGGTCCAAAGACCCCATGAAACCAGCCCCTGATGCGGGGTTGGGAGGCCCTGCATGCCAGCAGCGTTTATGGTCTTTTGCCTCCTCCCCAGCACTTCACAATCCCATTGAGAAGCAAGTCCTGCTGTCCCCATTGTACAGATGAGGAAGAGGAGACTGGGAGAAGTGGGGTGAGGCCTATAAGCACCAGCCTGTGGTGTGGGAAAGGTGGCATTTTCAGGAGCTATGGGAAGGCTCCAGGAGGGAAGGGCCAGGCCACAGGGCCCACATGAAGCCAAGGGCCTGCAACTCAGACCGGTGCTGGGGGGCTGGCAATGAGTGCTAGAGCCATTAGGGAGTTCAATAAATCTTTACTGAATGAATAAGAGGGCAAATCCCTGCAATACCAGATCCAAGAGGGCACGTGAGCCAAGAGCACAGGAGCACAGGAGCACAGGAGCCAACTCCATGCCTACTACCTGGCTCCTCTGGACTGGCTGCCCCCGCCCGACACTCTCCCTGCCACCCAGAGTCCTTCAGTCTTCCCCGCTAAAAGCCACTCTGCTGTGCTAGCTCCACCTGAGAACCACCCAGGATGCCCTGTGGCGTTGCCTGAACGGAGACCAGGCCAGGCTAACACCTGCCTGGCCTCCATCCCTCCCTCCTCTACAGACACTTGGACCCCACGCATTCTTCTTTTCCAGCTCCCCCGTGGCCCACCCTAGTACCAGCCTGGACACACAAGGTGGTAGGGAGTTCAGAGATGGTTACGCCAGGTCAGGTTCCCCCACTGACCCAGCCCCTGGAGCAGCCCCCTCTCTCTTCCTACATGGGGATAGGCCCTTGGGGTGATATCCTGGCTGTGTAGCCTTGGGCTCATGGCTCAGCTTCCCAGAGCTTCTGAGGTGCCACAAAGCCCAACAATGGGGGTTACACCTGGGAAGGAACTGGCCCCCTTTGTCCCAGCCCCCGCCCTGGGTGATGGTGCTGCGGTGGGCAGGAGAGCTTTGAAGGTCTTCTCCCCCAAACACCTCCAGCCCTTCCACCTGGCCCAGACTTTGTTTCTGGCAGTGTTCATGCCTGTTTCACTTCCTTCTGGCTCTTCCGGCCTGTGCTGCTGGGGACTGAAGTGCAGCCCTGGGCCTCCTGCTGCCTGTCGATCCTCTGTCTGTCTACACTATTTGTCTCTATCTGGCCTCCCCTGTGGGGACAGGGCAGCCGCTGTACTGGGTAACCTTGAGAGAAAACCTGCCCTCCTGGCCTCTGCATCTGGAAGGCTGAACGAGGAAGACCTGGGCTCAGGGACTGGCCATGCCCCCTTGATGAAGGTGGCGACTAAAACAGCACTCTCTCCTCTGGCCCGGTCTCTGGGGAACCTGTTTCCCGGGCCTAGCAGGCTAAGCAAGCCTCGGCCCGCCCAGCCCCAGCGCTGCTGGCTCAGATTTCCTCGCTTTCTGGTTTTCTCATCTCCTCTGCCCCAGGCGCTGCCTGCTTTCTGGCCCAGCCCCCACCCATCCGGAACTGAATCCCACAGAGGGGGTGTCGGAAAGGGGGCCCGGGAGGGGGCGCACGGAGGTGCTCGGCCATACCAGGAAGGGGCGGGCCGTGAGGAGTCACCCACGGCCAGGGTACAGGATGGGGTTCAGCTCAACCTTCCCCTGCCCAGCCTGCCCCAGGAGCTGGCTCTGAGCCCATCAAAAGCTGGAATGACCCGCCTCCCTGGCTGCTCCCCAAAGCTGCCTCTAGGCCTTTTCTGCTGTTGTCCCCTCTACCGGGAATGCTCTTCCCGACTTCAGTGCCAGTGTAAACCCTGTGTTTCCTCTAGCCCAGAGCCCTCGGCCACCTCCTCCAACCCCAAACACTGTCCCTTTCTGCACAAAGGGCCGGTGTCCCTTCTTGAGGCTGCTTCATCCTCCCTTTCCACACCAGAGCCCTGCAGGCATCCCAAGCCTCTTTGAGGAGCTCTGCCCTCTCTTTCATCTCTGGGTCTTTGCACATGCTGTTCCCCTGTGCCTGGAATGCCTTTCCTATTTCCTTCTAGATTCTGCAGGCTTCTAGGAAGATATTACCTCCCAGAAAGCCAATCCTAATGGCTGGGTCAGGAGCGTCCTTGGGCCCCTGCGGGTCCTGCATCCCCATCCAGACATTAACAGACCCAGGCCTCTCTGTGTTCTCCTGGCTGGGTCCCACGTAGACCCATCAGCAACTGCTTCTCGTGAGCATTCAGACTGAATAAGAGAGGGAGCCATGGGCTCTGAGTTGCCACATACTCCCTCATCCCATATTTGTATTACTGTGTGTGTGTGTGTGTGTGTTTGTATATGTTGAGGGAGGTGGGGGTCGGGTGGGCCCAAGCTTGGCTGGCTGCCAAGTGACCCATGACCGTCAGCCAGCCTGAGCATATCCTGTTTAGACAGAGGCCAGACAGCCAGCCCTCACTCACTTGGGCCTGTCCTGCCCCTGCTGGGGAGCCCAGGTCTTGGGCCTAGAGCTCAAACCTTATCTGCTCCAGAGAGGCCTCCTTACTAAGAATTGGGATGGGGAGTTTGCATTTCCTCTGCCCCCATGGTACAGATCTTTTTTCTGGGTGCCTGGGCCCTGGGTCATTTATGGTTGGGCAGCCCCAGCCACTGGCTAGGGGTGGGGGATGTGGAGCTTGGCTGAAAAGACCTTGGATCTGGAGCCCACCTGGGAGGAACCACCAGCCACTCTTTGGCTTTGCTCAACTCAGTTGGGACAGCCCCATCCTTCCAGCTGCTCGGGCCAAAACGTCTTTGAATAAGCCTGGACTCTCTCACACATCTACATCTAAGCCATCAGTAAATACTTTCAACTTCACCTTCAAAATATGCAAAATATCAGGTGACAACTTCCTACCTTCTCCCTGGCTACCAGCTCTGCAGCCACTGCCTCTGCAGCTTCCACCTCCACAGCCAACCTCATCTCTCACCTGACAAGTATGGGAGACTCCTTACTGGGCTCCCAGCTTCTGCTCTTGCCTCCTGCTAGCCAGCCAGGATCCAGAGGGACCCTGTTAAGATGGAAGCCAGGGCATGTCTCTTTCTTATATAAGATTTTAAAAAATATTTATTTTTATTTATTATCATTTATTTTTGTCTGCATTGGGTCTTGCTGCGCACAGGCTTTCTCTAGTTGCAGCGAGCGGGGGCTACTGTTCGTTGCGGTGCGCGGACTTCTCAGTGCAGTGGCTTCTCTTGCTGTGGGGCACAGGCTCTAGGCGCGCCGGCTTCAGTAGTTGCAGCGCCCAGGCTCAGTAGTTGTGGCTCGTGGGCTCTAGAGCGCAGGCTCAGTAGTTGCGGTGCACGGGCTTAGTTACTCCGTGGTGTGTGGGATCTTCCCGGACCAGGGATCGAACCCATGTCCCCTGCATTGGCAGGCGGATTCTTAACCACTGCCCCACCAGGGAAGCCCCATGTCTCTTTCTTGTCCAAAGTTCTCAGTGGCTCCGACTTCATTGAGAGTCAAAGCCAAGTCCCTGCAGTGGCTGTCTCCCCAGCCTGCTCCCATCTCTGACTCATGTCCTCCTGTTCTTGGCCACAGCCTCCTCCCTCTTCCTCCCACATGAGGCACTTCAGCCTCAGGGCCCGTGAAATGACTGTTCCCTTTGCCTGGATGCCCTTCCCATAGGCATCTCTATGACTTCTCCCTCACCTCCTTCTGGTTTTTGCTCAGATAGTACCTTCTCAGTAATATCTACCACCACTACCCCAGCACTCTTGACTTTCCCTTCCCTTCCTCTCTTTCTATACGACATTTTTTGCTTCTTTTTTTTTTTTTGTGGTACGCGGGCCTCTCACTGTTGCAGCCTCTCCCGTTGCGGAGCACAGGCGGACGTGCAGTCTCAGCGGCCATGGCTCACGGGCCCAGCCGCTCCGCGGCATGTGGGATCCTCCTGGACCGAGGCACGAACCTGTGTCCCCTGCATCAGCAGGCGGACTCTCAACCACTGCGCCACCAGGGAAGCCCTTTTGCTTCTTTTTATGCTTGTTATTTATTGTCCGTTTCCCTACCCCTGCTAGACTATCAGCATCAAGAGGGCAGGAACTGTTTTGTCTGTTTGCTGCTTCCCCAGCACCCAGAATGGAGACTGGTATATACCAGTCTCACTGAATGAGAGAGGCTCAACCCAGGGCCTCTCTGTACTCTGATCAGGGACTGGGAGCTGCTTTCTTCCTTGGTCTTTGGGTCTCTGCTCACACTCCCTGGAGCTGAGGACAGGGCAGGGATGGGTACCCATGTGCTGTTTCCTCCTCTATGGAAGAGCTGGCCTGAGTAGACAGTGTCTCAAGCTACAGCTCCAGAGACTCAAGGTAGACTCTGCCTTGACTTGAAAGGCAGGGAAGCTCCAGCTGTGAGCCCCCCAGGGGCAGGCATAGTCCCTTAGGCAAAGGTGTGTCTCAGAGCTAGGGGAGACCCAGGCAGCCCCCCAACAAAGCTGACTGCGCCGGGCTCTGATCCTGTGGGGTTTCTGGCTGCCTCCCAGGCCCACATCTGCTGCACACACCCCTTCCATGTGTCTGTGTGGCCACAGTCCTGGGAGAGGGGGGCCCAAGGAGGGTCCTGCAGCCAGGCCTGCAAGCTGGGATCTGGAGTTACTTAGTTCCAAATGACTGGGGAATGTCTCTTCCGTGACAGCCGCAGCATGGCCTCCCCTGGTCCCTCATTCCCAGCAGGGAAGTGGGGCCCAGATGAAGGCAGCCCCCCGGAAGGGGGAGGGGCAGGTGGGCAGACCGTGGGTACCCTGCCATCCTGGCCCTCTTCCCTAAGCCTGGCTTCAGGTCTTCCCTGAGGAAGGACTACAATATGAGGTCACTGTCCATACCCTCAGACCAGAGATCTAAGGCCAGAGCATCCCATCTCGGTCTCCATCCCCCGTGAGCCAGGAAATGGATGATCTTGGCCAGCACCCTTGCCTATTCCGGGCTGTAAGGCATCTGTGGCACAGCAGCACTGGGACTGGCCAAGGAGGAATGCTCCTTGCAGAGAATCTCTCCTTTACAGCTCATAGCCTCGTGCCTTAGGGGAGTGTCGGGTAGCAGGGCTAACGCCAGGCAGTGGGGAGCTGGGCCTGCCCTGGCCAACCTGGTGTCCTAAGCACTCCATCCAGAATGATGAGCCTCTTTGCTCCATGTATGTGGTTGGCAGGGCAATGATGCTGAGCTCACACTCCCTATCCTGGGATAGGGTGCCATCCTGTCTTGTGAGGGTTTGATTTCCAAACATAATTGGGTAGAGTGGACACCTTGGCCTTACCTGGTTTCTGGACCTGCATCCAGGAACTGGGGGCTCCACTTGTGCTATCTGTGGAGTCTTAGGGAGGATGAAGGCCTCTGGCTCACCTTGGCCAGAACACTACTGTGTACCCATTTCATAGAAGGGAATACTGAGACCTCGAGGAGCAGGAGCCTGGGCAACCTTTTCTGGGGATTCCAGACTAGGGCTGCCTTGAATATTGGGGTGTAGCCTCTGATTGAGGAAGGACTAGGACTGGCCTGAGGGTAATGAGGCCAGTATAGTCTGATTTAAGATTTGAAAGAATTCCTCTGGCTCCTAGGGGGCCAGAAAGGAAGCTATGGGCCTCCAAGAGAGAGGGGACAGGGACCTGGCTAGATTACTAGGGGTGCTGCTGGGTATCCTCAACTCAGCCAGGGTCCCCTCACCTTTCCCTTGAGCCTATGTATCAGATCTGACCCGGGATTTGGGAATGGGGAAAGAGACTTCCTTCCTGGCCTCATACACCCTCCACACGTGGTCTGGCTGGCCAGCCTCCCTGCCCCCGCTCCCCTGAAACAGTGGTTTAAGCTTTAATCCGAGGACAAGTTTCTGCAAAGCTCATGTTTGCTGCCGGAAGGAGCAGGGACCAGCTGAGATGGAGGGATAAGGTGGGAGGGGGATTTGGAGGAAGGGAGGGGGCAGGGAGAGATCAGAAATCCACACTCCACCCTCTGCCCTGCCTGTCTCCTGCTCCTCCAGACTAACTTGGAGGGGCCTTGTTCTTGCCACCCAGAGGGATGCATTCATGTGTCCACAGCCTGCCTGAGTACCTCCTGTGTGCCACCTCTATCAGTCACATCCACTCAGCTCACAAGGAAGGGTCTCTGGGACCCCAAGCTGCACCCCTTGGCCAGCCCAGCCCTGGACAGGTCCTGACTCCCCAGGACACTGGTCAGGGGCACAGAGGGGGCACTACCTCCTCAAAAGGAGGCCGTTGCCGTCCCCCCTCCCCAGTTTCTGGTCTCCTCACAATCCCTGAGGGGAAACTGCAGCCTGCAGCATGCCCCTGCCCCTTGTCCTCTCATGGAGTACCCCTTTTCCTGTCATCTAGCCCAAGTTGCCCCAACTTCTTTCCACCCCACTCCTCACTGCAGCCCTCCCACACCACCCTCCACCGCGAGGCCGCCTTCTCCTCACTCTTCTCTCTGTGCACCCAGCCCCTGCCCAGGGCGCCCACCACTCTGGACTCACTGCAGCTTCCCCACCAGCTGAGTAGCCCCAACAATCCTCCCAGCCAAGAATATCTGTACCCCAGGCTGAGAGGAATCTTACCCTTGGGGTGGCCCAAATATGGCATCTTGGGCAGCAACTCAAAGCCCTGAGTCAACACCGAGCCTCAGGAAGCCCACATTTCCCAGCCAGGGTCTGGCTGGGCCCAGGCTAGGCTATGGGGCCCCATTCCCCAGGAAGGGGCCAGGCAAGGCTGCTGGGGCCCAGCCTCTGGTTAACATTGTGTCCCTTGCTGCAGGTTTAGTCACGCAGAGGGGGGACCCAGTCCTGGGTGTTGGCTTCCTCATGTCTCAGGCTCTGCGGTCTTGGGGACACAAGGTGGTCCAGTCCAGGCCTCCATTATCCTGGGGCCTTCAGTTGGGGAAGGCTTCCTGGAGGAGGAGGTAAGGGCTGAGTTCGGTGTGGTGACACAAAGCATGAGAGCTCCCCCGACCCCAGCCAGAGTTTGGGGTTAATTCTGTGTTGAATTCCCCCAAGCAATGCCCCTCCTCATCTGCTGCCCTGGACCGGGTGTTTCCTCACAATGGGGCTGGTTGTGGAGGATACCTTGGGGCTTCCAGCTGTTCAGGCAGGGTCAGTTCCTGCTCCCTGTGTCACTTGTTGATCAAAGGCACAACCCCTACCCCCCCCCTTCCTCATCAGATAAGACTGCACACCCTGTGAGTCCTGGGCTCTGGAAAACTCACTCCTACCCATCTGCTCTTCCCACGGGTCCGCTGGACGAGATCTCCACAGCGTCCCATGCCAGCGACCCCTCGCCCCCTACCAGGCCAGACCTCAGACAAACGTGCCACTTGGCAAATGGGGAGAATGAGGGCCCTGAGAGGGTCCCATGGAAAGTCTGAGTCAGAAGCAGCAGAGCCCAGTTTGCCTGCGCTGCTCAGTCAGTCAGAGGGGCCTCTACGGGGAGGGGTCTCCCAGGCAAACCTCAGTGCCTGGAAGCCAGGTCCCTAAGCCCTAGCCAGGTAACTCCTCGGGTCACTCCAAGGTTCCTGGAGGGCCGCCACCCCATCACACCTAGTACCACGTTGCTCTCAAGCCCTTGCCCAGGCTGTTCTCCCACCAGGAAAGTCTTTCCCATCTCCCCAGGGAGGTTCTCCTGGTCCTTCTGGCCTGATTCCAATGTTGTCTCTCCCCAGAAGCCTCCCCTGATTGCCCAGCTAGTCTCTGTCCTCTAAGCTTCTAGGAAAGAACCTCTCTACCTGTGTCTTGGTCAAATGTCATTTATTCATTCATTCTGCAGACATCATGTGTGCCCAGCCCTGTGCCAATCGTTAGGCCACAGAGGGTGACATCTCCACACATCTCACACTCATTCTGGACTGTGAACTTCAGAGGGCCTGGTGGAGTCTCCTCTGAGCTAAGGGTGCAGAGCTGGTTCTGGGAGGTTGGGCAAAATGGACCAGACTGCCACTGAGCCCCTGCTTACTGGGTGAGTAAGCCCTCAATCCCACCCCCCATGCTGATTCGACACCCCAGTGTGGCCTGAAATTTTAACAAAATTGTCTCTAAGGAGTGGTAGGCTAAGCTTATAGGCCTGGGGCTGAGGGAAAGGGGTCACCTCAGAAGACCTTAATGGCACAGAGTCTGGGGGATCAAGTCCCTGCAGGGCCCAGGCCCACCCTGGACCCTACACCTTGGAGAGGCCCCATGAGGGCTGGCAGATGGACTAGAGAAGCGTGAGTCCCACAGAAGTGTGGAGACCAGTGTGCAGCCTGGGCAGTGACAGAAGCCCTGCAGCTCCGGCCTTGCTCTCTAGGCAGCCACTAGAGCTCCTGTGGACATGGGAACATGGGCAGATGCAGGCAGGGCCACTGAGCTCTTTGATCTCACTGTGCCTCACTCTACCTACCCAACCATCAGGGCCAGCAAGGCTGGGGCTGCAGTATGAGCGCACACATGTGTGGGCAGGTCCCCACTGGCCCCATCAAGGACCCCCTGACTCCAAGCCTAGCGTCCTGAGGGTCTTACCCACCCATGGCCCATGTGCATTCATTTGCTTATTCTCTGGAGACCAGTTTCCTCATCTGTAAAATGAGAGCAAGTCCCTCATCTCAGGGTGGTGAGAGGATGAAATAAGCCACTAAGAGCAGATTGCTGGGAGCAGCATCTGGTATATAGGACACACTCTGCCCATGTCATCTTTGCTATGACTCATTGTTTCTCCCCAGTGGATGACAGAGAAACCCAGGGGCATGAGGGCTTACCTGAATTGCTCTGCCACAGGCTGGGGCCCCAGGAGAAAGTAGGCACCCTTCTCACCTAGCAGAAAGCTCCACTCAGGATGGGGCAGCCTTGACCCCCATATCCAGCCACTGCCTCAGCTCCTCAGGCATCCAGGACCTGTAGGGCAGCACACAGGATTGCCCCCACTGGAGCCTCTACCAGTAAAGACAACCTTGCTGTCCTCCCTGGGAGAGGCCAGCATGCAAGTTGTCATGGGAATGTGGTGCTAGCAAAGCAGGCCACCTGGGACTCCCAGGCCACACACCTGCTTCCCTCCTTATACCAGCCAACCCCACTCTGGGCCTGACCCCAATGTCCAACCCACAGTTCCTCCCAACATTTATGAGCCAGGAGCTATTGGAGTTGGCAAGGTGATGAGGCCCCAGATCAGCTCCTAGGTCAGCCAGGGGGTACTCTAGCAAGTGTGTGTACTCAGAGGTCTAGGAGGGTGACTCAGGGAAGGCTGCATAGAGGAGGCGACACTGTCACTGGGTCTTAAATAACCAATCAGAGAC
Organism: Phocoena sinus; assembly: GCF_008692025.1. Classification (NCBI taxonomy): domain Eukaryota; kingdom Metazoa; phylum Chordata; class Mammalia; order Artiodactyla; family Phocoenidae; genus Phocoena; species Phocoena sinus. The sequence continues at coordinate 38,303,777 of NC_045773.1, forward strand.
CTCCCAGCTTGATGGTTGAAGGAACAACTTGGGCAAGAGCCTGGAGGCATAACCTGTCAAGGTGTGTCCTAGAGGCCAGATCATGGGGCTGTCTTGAGGGGGACTCAGTGTCAGAGTCTACTAGAGGTATGCATGGGACAGGGGCAGGGGCCAGGGCCAGGGGTAGGGGGTAGGAGAAGTGGCACAGGAATTCCGTTTTGACTGACACAAGAGCCAAGAGGACCCGAGATGAGCTCAGCAGAGGCAGAGTGAGGGCAGATGTGGACCCCAGAACAGTCCTTGGGGAGGTGTCAGTCAGAGGAAAAGGCCCAGTGAGGGGACAGCAGGTGGCCCAGACAGCTGGTGAGCTAGTCAGAAGGGGAAGCTGCAAGGAACCAGGTCAACCCTTCCCAAGGAGCTGGGCTTGGGGGCTCCTATTTTTTTTTTTATTAATTAATTATTTTGTGGCTGTGTTGGGTCTTCGTTGTTGCGCGTGGGCTTTCTCGAGTTGCGGTGAGCAGGGGCTACTCTTCGTTGCAGTGCGCGGGCTTCTCGCTGTGGTGGCTTCTCTTGTTGTAGAGCACAGGCTCTAGGCGCGTGGGTTTCAGTAGTTGTGGTTCGCGGGCTCTAGAGCGCAGGCTCAGTAGTTGTGGTGCACGGGCTTAGTCACTCCGTGGCATGGGGGATCTTCCTGGACCAGGGCTCGAACCTGTGTCCCCTGCATTGGCAGGCAGACTCTCAACCACTCTGCCACCAGGGAAGCCCTGGGGGCTCCTGTTGACTCCCGGCCTGCAGACCTTTCTGCCCCTGAGCATAGTCTATTGGTAGATTGCGAGTTATCCTCCCCAGAGAGCTAGGATGCCTCCTCTGGAGAAGATGCTGCTTTCATTAGGGATGGGCAGCTGGGAGGTTTTGAGATTCCCAGGAGGGCACAAGGCCGTAGGTTGTGTCCCTATCATACCTTCCACACTCCTCAGCTTCCTAGTGTCCATCTCTATACACCTGACTGCCATTCAAGCACACCCCCAGATGTCGCTTGGGCTGGGGCAGGGTCCACCTGTTTCCAAGGCGGTCTGGGCTACTCCTGTCCTGGTACTCTTGTTCACAAATGGTGAAACTGAAGCCCAGAGGAAGGGTGCCTTGTCCAGCATGCCAAGGGGCTGAGGGCTTCAGCCCTCCGTGGTATCCATCGGCCTTCCTCCCAGGTCCCCATAAATGAGAATTCCCAGCAGAGAGTGGGCTCAGACTGCCTTCCAGAGCCCTCAAACCCTCTCCACCCTCCTTGCTTTGTCCCCTCCTCGGGGGCCCCAAGCTTAGCTGAGCTTCCCTATCCAGGGTGCTGCTCCTGGAGGGTTCCAGGCTGCCTGCTTTTCCCTGTAAAGACCCTCCACCCTGCCCCCTTGCCGGCTTCCTGTGGGCGCCAGTCCCTGACCACCGCTCTGCCAGCCCTGCCTGGGGAATCCAGGGATGGGGTCTGATGGGTTGTGGCTCCTCCAAGAGCTTTTCTAGGAAGTAAATGTGCTGAACCAGGCCCAACAAGAGACGGGGAAGTGTGGGGAGAGGGGGCCCAGTGGGGTTGCAGGGCAGGAATCGCAGGAAGACAGACGCCCGGCCTCAGTCTCCCCCAGGGGTTGCCTGTGTTCTGGGTGTCAGACAAGGCTCTCAGCTGCCCGGCCCCCACCAGGTGTGGGGCGCCCGGCAGCTCAGAGGTCCCTTTGTCCCTTATCTTTTCTGCCTCCTAGGTGGCAGTATCCAGATAAGCATCCCATTCGGAGCTGAAATTCCAGCCCGGCTGCCCACTTCCCCACCTGGGGGTCTGAGACCTGCCAGCTGCACACTTTCCCCAGGACCCACCCAGAGTGTACAGTCTACCCAGGATGCCCCAGCTGCACATTTTCCCCAGGACCCCCTCCCCTACCTGCACGCTTGGACCTGCACCCACACCACTTGGCCGTGCGGATCCGTGCCCCCCACACACACACTCACTGTGGGCCACTTTGAGGCCCCTCCCCTTCCCCCATTTCCACCCTTCATAGCTGGGGGTGTAGAGGTTTGCTTGCGGAGGAGCCCCTGACCTACGGGAGCCTGAAGCTGAAGAGCTGACCCCTGTGTGATCCCAAAGACCCCCAGGCAACCCCCAGACACATACACATCCCTGAGCTTCCTGGACCACCCTCTCAGGGACTCTTGTCTCCATCTCCCAGCCCCACTCAGCTTCTCTTCTTCCCCGTCTCCCCCCTCCCCCTTCATTAAGCCTCCTAAACCCGCCAGCTCCCTGAAGCAGGAAATTGCATTCTGCCAAGATTAAATGGACTTGAACGCCCTGCCTCTGCCCGAGCGGGAGGGGAGCTGAAAGGAGCCAAGTTTGCTGGGGGGTGGGCGCCCCAGGACACCGAATCCCAGGTTGGGGAGGGGATCCAAAAGGGTGGGGGTATTTCAGGATGGGGTGGGGGCTTCCTGAAGGGCAGAGGGTAGAGGACAGGGACTGCAGGGAGGCAGGGGGCCGGGGTGCTGGCCTCTCCCCGCGGTGGTGGGAATGAGACCACGTGGAGAGAGGAAGCCACTCTGGGGGGGTAGGGCCACGTCCCGATTAGGTAGGGGGAAGGGGTGGGTAATAGAACAGGGGCAGGGGGAGGGGTGGGAGGCATGGTGATTGCGAGGTGAGAGGGGATGCCTGTCAGGTTGAGATCCCACCTACAGGAAATGGAAAATGAACTTTGGGGGATGCTCTTCCTGCTTTACCCAGAGGGAGGGTCACCCTCCCCCTGGCCCAAGATGTCATAGCAAGGATACAGTCAGGCCGGTTAGGGACCCCTGCGTACCCTCGGGTCGCCGGGGAGCGACAGTCCTACAGGCACGCAGGACCCCACAGCCCCTGCCCCTGCACTGTCTGGAAGTCCCCCATCAGGAGACAGAGAGCACTGACAGTCCAACACGGGAAAGATGCATGAAGGTTGATGTGTCCCCTGCCCCCACCCCTAGGTAGCAGGGGAAGTGGAGGGGCTGAAGCCTTCTGAGTGGTGCCAGGCACAGAGTGCCCAGATCGTATGTCTGCAGGAGCCCCACACCCCGTAGACGGGGCACCATCATCCCCATTTCTCAGGTGAGAGCTTGGAGGCCCAGAGAGCCTGCTCCTCCCAGGTCACTGGGCTCCGCCCACCAAGGCCAATGCCAGATAAGAGGGGCATGGGGGAGGAGCCATGCCAGTCCCCTCTTTCCCCAGGTAGGCAGGGACAGGGAGCTGCTGGACCGAGTGTGGGCCTCACATGGGCAGCTCCCACCTGGGGGCCCAGCCCAGCCCAGCTCTGCATCTGGGTCACGCCTCCAGTGCCTGATCAAGCCACGTGAGCTGGAGGAGTGGGAAGAACAGCTGGTCCAAACTGGTCAGGCATTAACCCTGGGACCACTCACCCCACAGTCATGACCACGGGCAGCAATACTTACTGAGCACCCACTGTGCGCCAGCCTGTCCTTGGCATCGGGACAGTGGTGGACACTGGGAAGGACAGCCCGGCTCGACTGGCGTGGTGGCAGGGAATGGAGGGCCATGGGCAGAGGCCCTTCGTGTACCAGGAAGAGAAGACAGGTTGTCTGGGGAGGGCCCAGGAGAGCTTCAGCCTGGCTGAACATGGGCAGGCAGTGGTTAGCCATGGGGCTGAGGGGTGGGAGGTTCATGTGGTCGTCAAGCAGGACTGGGACAAAGGCAGCTGTGGGACTCCTGTGAGCTCCAGAGCAGGGCTGGGGGCACTGCATCCCCAACACCACCCCCCCAGCCCCACCCCACTCAGGGCTGTTTGTTCAGATGTTGGTGCCCATTTCAGGCAACCTGAGCTAGGCAGATGGTTTCCCAGGAAGGAGGCTGGCTCCTGGCTCCATTCTGGCGGCTGGTGAAAAATGGGCTTCACCTGTCCAGATGTGGGGGAACTGATCTCTGTGTCCCTGGGAGGTGGGGCAGGTGTATGCCTAGCTAGTGCCTCAGGGGTCACCCTGGCAGGCGCCGGGGGAGGCAAACCAGTCCCTGGGAATGGGGTGCCTGCTGAGAAGGAAGACAGCTGAGTCCAGATAAGGCCAAGGGGACAAGTAACCCCCCCACACCAGCCTGCTCCCCAGTGTTCCTGGCCAGAATGTCCCTGGTCACTTCCTGGTTGGGTTTTCAGTCTCCAGTCAGATCAGTGGAGCCGGCTGCCCGGGAGATCTGAGTTGGCCTGTCCTTCAAGTCAGTGACAGGCAGTGACCCGAGGCCCTGCCACTGCCTCATCCTGTCTTCACGTCCCCAGGCTATCCATCATGAACAAGAGGTGGGCCCTGCACTCCCCTCTGATCTCCCCTCTCAACACCCTCCCCTGAGACCTCTCTCAGGGAAAGCCAGTCCAGACAGCTCCAGCTCTGAGGGGTTCTTCCCAGGTCCTGATGTGCCCCCTCCTCTGGCCTGCAGTTTGGAGGCCCTGGGACCCAGCCAGCTCAGCCCAGGGACCTGTCCTCAAAGAAGATAGCCTAGTCCCTCCTCCTTGGGATCCCATGTGTCCTGCATCCCTTATCACAGGTCCAACCACTGGATTGGCTTTGTCCTCCTTACCCATGGGACTGTGAGCTCTGGAAGGATGAAGACCACATCTGTCTCAGTCACACTTGGTCCCCAGGTCCTGGAAGCACTGGGTAACAGCTCAGTCAACCGACTGACCACAAAGCACAGGTACATTTCCAATGCTTTAAGGCAAAATCATTCATTGCCTCACACACACAACTCCATGTGCCCCTCTCTTTCCCAGGCCCCAATGTGGCAGGGTGGATGAGCATTAGCATTAGTATGGTTTCTGCCTGCCCAGAGCTCAGAGTCTTCTTGGAGGACAGGGCTGGGACTGAGGAAATAGGAGCCATGCCCCTGGGCCCCACAGAATCCTAAGATGAATGGGCTGTCAGAGCATCAGGAGACCAGGTGGGCTGGGAAGTTGGCTCTCAGGTGGGTGGGTTGGGAGGGCTTCCTGAGCTTCTAATCTCCAGCTTGCTCAGCCAGCAGTGGGGACCAGCCTCCATGACACCCAGTGCCCTCCATACTTCCATCTCTGATCTGCTACCTGCCCCTGTGGCTGGGTCGTCTAAGCAGCTGACAGGACAATTCATATCCTCCACTTCTTAGCAACCACCCCTATAGATAGCCAGACAGCCTTAGCTCCACGCAGAGGGAACTGGACTCCACTCCCCTCACAGGAGGCCTATTCAACCACCCTTTGCTGTTGACCAGGCCTGCCCAGCCTGGCCTGGGCTGAGAGCCCTGCCCTGGCCTTCCGAGTATATGTTCCCATCCCAGTGGCCCTCCCCAGCTATGCTGTGCCCTGAGTTAGGCATTGCCCCCGTCCTCACCGTCCAGCTCCCAGGGCTGTGCAGGTCGTGAGCTGTGGGATTTCAGATAGGTCTGCTCTCTGAAGCTTTGGGGTCTCCTGCTCTAGTTCAGGGATGCTTACTCCATGGCTGGCAGGTGGCTGGCAAGAGAACGAGGGCATGCATCCTGGGTTGGGGCTGGCATATCCCACAGGCTATAAATAGTTGCTGGCATTTCCTCAGCTTCTCTTAAATGCCCCCTGGGGAGTCAGGCTTCTAGGCCCCGATTCCTGGTTCTAAAGCCCCAGGGACCCCTTTCCACTGAGGCAGGGCAATTTGGCGTCTCTTCATATTCAGGCATCGGGATGGTCCAGGGATACCACCCATGGAGTGTGAGGCCTGTTCCCTGCCTGATGTGAGTACACAGGATGTGGGGGAGAGGGTGCTGTCTCTGACCCTAGAGAAGGTGCCCAGAAACTAGTCCATCAGGTGTCCCAGGATGGGGTGGTCTCTCTTCCCATGCCACGGACACCCATCCTGCCCTGCCCTGCTGTTCCCCCTCTCACCTGCACCCCTCCTCTGACTCCGGATGGGGGCTCCAGTGCTGCACAAGCCTGCCAGGGCCAGCAGGCCTTCTTGGAGGGTCTGCCCAGCTGGACAGTCCTCTAGCTGATGCCAAACCCCCATCAGCAGCTCGCACTGAGTTTGGCTCGTTGGACGCGTGCTGCTCACAAGAGAAACCTCGGGCAGCACTGCTCCTCAGTACTTCAGCTGCAGGCTCTCAAGTGTGGAGGCCCTAACGGAGCTGTAGTGTGGTTCAGTATCAGTTCCCTAATACTAGGAAGCTCTTCAGGAGCCTAGGAGCCACAGATGGCTGAGAGAGAGAGGGGTCTAGCCTTCTCTGGGTCCCATAACCCTGGGAGGGGGTCACAGGCTGTAGAGAGGAAGGAGGTGCCTTGGTGATAAGCAGAGAGACTGCAGGTGTCCACCAGCTGAGCGTGGAGCAGGGTGCCCCACCTGTGACATCCCCACTCTCACCTAGGGCTGGGGCTGGGTTCCCTCCTCCCCAGCCTAGCCTGGGGCTTCCCTGGTCTGGCAGCCCGGAAGGAGCAGAGACTGAAAGAAAAGTGGGCAGGTGGGGGTAGGGTGGCCACAACACTCCTCTATCCTCTTCCTCCCCAACCCCTGCCCCATCACCTCCTTCCCAGAAGTCTCTGGTTTAACCCCTCCTCCCCCCGCTCTCCCATCAGCTGACAGGAGAACAGAAAAGAGTTAACCATACTTGCTATGGAGAGCCCTGTGGCTTTGTCTAGGCCAATGGAGTCTACAGGGCTGGTGGGAATAGTAAGTCATGAAAAGTATCAAACACAGACTTTATTATCCTACACGTTGGGGGCCACAGACCCAGGTGTTCAGGCACTTGTGGACTCTGTAGGGTCTTGTGGGTCCTTGGTGGGAAGGGCATGAGTGACCCCCCACCCACAGCTGGCATGGACCCTGGGGCTGGGGCTACTATTTAATAGAGGAGATTGGGAAGGGCAATACTAACCCAGACAAACCTTCCCTGCCTGGAGTGAGGGAGGAGCAGGCCCTCAGGCAGCGTGAGCCTCAACCTGGGGGGGTTCTCTGTAGTCTCCCAAGGTTGGACTGCCCATCTATGGCCTCAGAAGGGCTGTTGCCATAGGGTCTTGGCCCTTGAGCTCAAGGGACAGGTAAGCTGGAAGTGACTTCCCTTTGGCCTTGGCACCCACCTGCTGGCCCTGCAGTGCTTGGCTTTGGCACTCCACATCCATCCTGGGGGAGAAGGGCCCCTCTACCCAACTGACTGATGGAGTAGGAGAACAGGCATAGGGAGAGAACAGGGGAGGTGGGGAGGGTGCCCTTGCTGCAGGACTCTCCCCAACTTCTCCTTCCTCGAAACCTCTTCTTTGGGGGAAGCTCTGCCTGTGGGGCACAAACCTGCTACAGAGACAAGTCAAAGAATGAAGGAATTACATGCACACGAGTCATGATGGGGCAGTGCATGGGGCTTGGGTTCCCATCATCCCCTATATCCAGTCTACTCTGATCAGGGGGGCATCCACCTGTCTGTCCTGGGCTGTTGACTCCTCTTCTCCCAGCCAGGAGGCAGGCCAGGGCAGGGAGGGGATGCTGGGCCTCATGAATTTACAATGACCAGACTAATGAAGCGGGTTCCTGGGGAAAGAGGACACTAGTGGGGAGGGGGAGGGGGAGGTACTGGACAGTGCCTGCATCCCTCTCCCTCCATCCTTCTCAGATGCCCTCTGCCCAAATCTGGCCAGCACGGGGCTCCACTAAGCTAAGCTCCTTAGCACCAGGACAGAGCATAAACAACATCTGTCCCCTATTGTCATGGGGTCTGGGCCCTGGTGCCTTGAGATCCTCACGTGAGCCCTGGAGACACAGCAGGGAGGTCTGGGAGGGTCCCTGCTGACTCCCTCTGCTCCTGCATAGCCATACAGGCTGTACCCTCAATCAGGCCTCCCAGGTATGCTGACCTCTGCCTGCCCAGCCATGCAAAGCCCTCATATTCCCACCATGGACCTGGATCTGGACAGGGAATGGGGAAGAGGCTGCCCTATTCTCTGGGGTCTAGTCTGCATGGAGGAATCAGTGAGGAATGGGGCCCAAGTCTTCCCACCAGCCCCTCTGACCCTCCACCTCTGACTGGCGGCTGTGGGCCCCCCTCCCTTCTAAGACTCAGAGAAGAAAAGAGAAGAATGAGGTGTCTGAGGATGAGGATTCAGGGGTGGAAATTACCTCAACTGAATTTTAAAAACCCCTGGCTGGTTGCCATGGTAACAAAAAAGGTGCATCCCATTGCCATGGCAACAGGCAAACACCAAGGTTTGCTGCTGGGATTGGGGATTTGGGAGGTGGCCGGAGGGAGTAGGTGGAGGAGGCTGAGCCTGGGCTGGAGCAATTTGGAGGGAGGGGTTTGCTATCCAGCCTGGGATCACCTACCCCCACACTTCCAGAAGGCCAGGCTGGGTGCCTTCTCCTGGCAGTGGGGTCAGAGGAGAAAATATTGTCAGGAATAATCCCCTAACCCCTACCACCCACTCCTTTCTCAAATGTCTCTGGCCTATAGGAGCCCTGAGTGGGATCTTTTTTTTTTTTTTTTTTTTTTTTTTTTTTCTGAGTGGGATCTTGAGTCTGCTTAACTGGGCTCTTAACTGGGCACAGACTTGGGCTTGGAGACCATCCAAGTCTGCGCCTGACCTCAGGGAGTGGCAGTCTGGGAATCACCATCACAGTCACTGGTCCCCAAGAAAGAAAAGTGTATGGCCAGGAATTAGTTCCATGAGGCCTGGAGGACAACTATGTAGTATACCCTGAGGACAGCTATACACACCTGGAGGGTTGCTAGGTACACCTGGAAGATGACCAAACATACGTGGAGGATGGCTTCTCAAGGTGACAGTCCTCTCCTCCAACAGCCTATAGCCTCCAGGACTCTAGCCCTATCACCAGAAACTTGGTTTAATGTAAGGGTTCAGGGAGGGACAGAAAGGCTCCTGTTCTGTCACCACTGAGGACACTCTCAGAAACCCCAGGACAGCCTGGCAACCAGAAGCACAAGTCACGTTCAATAGTTCCTGGTGTGGGCTCAGGACTGACCTGTGCAGCCATTGGGTCCCAAATGACCCTCTCACCCCACAGGCTCCATGCAAGGGGCTGGGTATTTAGGTTTACTGGCCCCATGGCCTGACAACCTACCATCAGAGTCGGTCTCTGGGGTTCCCAGTGACACCAGAAGATGCTTGTTAGATACACCTGGGAGCATCTTGGCTCCTGGAGTCTCAGGCTTTTCCATTAATGCATTAGTGTAGCCAAGTTCAGAGATTATATGGGCTGCCAGTAACCTTGGAGACCTGGGTGTGTGTGTGTGTGTGTGTGTGTGTGTGTGTGTGTGTGTGTGTGCGTGTGCGTGTGTGTGTGTGTGCGCGCGTGCACACGCGCAGGTCAGCAGAGGAGGCGGGGGTGTCTACCATCCCAGTCTGTCAGCCTCGCGCAGGCTTGTTACATTCTAGATTCCCGGACCCACGCCCAGAATTCCCTTCTGCCGAGAGCATGGCACAAGAGTTCTGAGGAGACAAGGGAGCATCAGGGAGGCTGTGTAGCCCCATGTGGCTATGTGGGATGGGTGGAGAGAGGAGTGAGCCTGTCTAGGGGAAAAGCACCTCTCAGGCAGGTAAGAAATGCCTCCCGCCTCTGGAGAAGCAAGAACCCAAGGCACTCTGATGACTCTTGCCCGTCCTCACAGCTGCCTTGGCCTGGTCTTCCGGGAGGCTGGGTACTACTGGGTGAAAGAGAGGCATGCCTTCCCTTGCTCCAAGAGCCCAACTGCCCCTCTCGCACGTAGGAAAGCTGAGCCCAGAAAGGACCTACATCAGCAGAAGCTGCTCCACCCAGCCCTGGGAGGGGAGATCCAGCCCAGGGCTGCCCCCTCAAGATCCTGCCTCCCCACTAGCCCAGCTGGCCCAGGTTAAGGAATTCCGAGGTCTGGACGGTCGACAGTGTGCGCTAAACACAAAACCACCCTGGTGAAGGCTCCAGGCACCCCGCCACCCACATCCACCCTGCTCTCAGCCAGTCTGCCGGAAGGAAGCGCCTGACTGGGGTCAGATGGGGCGATTATCACTCAGCACTGAGAAGGCGGCTAGAACCGCCATGGCAGGAGTTATGACTGGTGGGGAGAGGGCACCGACCCAGAATCCTGAGGGGGGTGGCAGCTTGGGTGCAACCAGGCCACACCTCTCACTTACACACACGTTGGGCACACACACAGGGACCACAGGAACAATGGAGCTGGCTGGTGGGGACTTTGGGACCTCTTGCCGCCATACACTTTCCCCGAGGTGGCTGTCCTCTCTTCAGAGTAGGGACCCTCAGGCTGTCCCCAGGTGTGTGTGTGTGGGGGGCAGCCTGCTTCAGGCTCCATCCCCTCCTCGCCCCGCCCTCGTCCCGCCCCCGCCCCGGCCAAGTGGGGTGCAGTTGCTGCAGCCCCAGGCCAGTATCTGATGTCCCAGGAGCTCCTGGAGCCACGTGCAAGAGGCCAAACCCTGCTGGTTCACCTGGGACTCTGCCCCGCACCAAAAAGAGCCTGGCCTTTCTCTCAGAGGGCTCAGCCAGGCGGCACCCAGCTCCCAGGAGGGACGGAGATCTGGGGCCCACTAGGCAGGAGCCATAGAGTGAGGGAGATAGGGACTCCTCCCCCAGGCTTCCTTAGGCAGCCCCCGCCCCCTCATCGCCAGCCCTGAGCCCCGCTTGGCGGCCTTGTGAGGGTTACACACTGTAGGCAGGTTTGGAATTAATGGGTGACCCCTTGGATCACCTGGGCCCCACCCCTTTAGCCAGGAATGCCCAGAGTCTACTGGACTTACCATTAATGGCGTTCATTCATTCCCTCTTCAACTTCACGGCTTCTTTGAATACCTGAACTCAGATTGCTACTAAGTATGGCTTTAACCCTACCCTGGCTACAGCAGTTGTCCACACTGAGGAAGGAATTAAATGGGTTCCAAGTACGGCATGTACCCTCCCCCACCTCCCCCCACACAAGACCCGCCAGGGTTGGGGAGAGCGACCTTGTTTAGTGTGACACCTTGGAGGAAACTCCCCTCCGGCACCCCCTGCTCCAGCCACAGCCCAGCCCAGCCCCCTCATTAGTATGGAGCTCAGGAGGCCTACCCAGTCAGGCCTGCCCCCACCCAGAACCGGACTCCTAGCTCTGCCCCCAGACACTCAAGTCCTGAGATTTTGACCCTGCCTCTCCCTCTAGCTCCCACGACAAAGGTTTGGGCTGGGAGGTGGCAGATCCTACTTATCTTGTCATAAATATTTATCAGGCTCTAGGGGCCAGAGCCTGCAGCTGACTTGGAGGTGGGGGGCTCAGGGCAGATGCTTCAGGACGATCTCAAAGCCCTTTCCTAATGAGGGTGCTGGGAGGGGAGAGTGCCACCTGGGCCTTGGGCTCCTGGGGGAGGGGGTGGACAGATGGACAGCGGGACAGAGTCAGAGGGAGCCTGGGGGGACTTGGGCATGCTCCAGCAACCAGACCTCCCCTTGCACCCCAGGAATGTGGGGGAGGAGGAGTCAGAAGAAGCCAAGGCTACCAGAAACATGGCAGCATTCTTCCTGGACTGTCCTCTGGCAGAATATCCTCGAGAGCTGCGCTCCCCACACACATCAGCCCCCCAGACTATGCTCCCCACACAGTCCTCCCAGAACTGTGCCCCTTCCCGGTGCGTGCTCCCAGCTACATGGTCCTTCCAGAGCTGTGCTCCCTCCCGCACACTGTCCACAAGGAGCTGTGCCCCCATGTAAACCTCTCCCCACCGTCCCTCCTGACCCCACACTTTCCTCCTAGAGCTGTGCCCCAAACTACTCCATACTCTCCGGCCTCCAGAGCTGTGCTCTCCACACATTCAGGAGTCCCCCGTCACCCACCACGAGCCCCCACTCCTGGTCAAGAGGGACTCCTGACCACAGCTGCTGGGAAGCCCTCTGGCGAGCAGTGCAGACCCCATCCCCGGGGATCCTGGCAGCGCCTAAATTCCAGCTCTCCCGTGAGCCACGGGCACAACCCCCATCCCACCCCGCCTCCCTCATTGGCATGCTGGTGGGGCCCACAGGTGGAATCAAAGCGCTCTGCTCAGAGCCGAGCTGCGGAGCGGGAGCCTTTGTCTCCCCAGCCCTGGGGGAGGAGGGGAGCTGGGGCCAAGAGGACACATTTTGGGGTCCAGAGCCTCCTCCTCACTGCCACAGGCAGGCACAGCTGCAGATAAGGGGGGCAGCCTGAGCCAGTGAGCACCCCCAGTAGATAATGAGCGGCTGGGGGGAAGGGACAGCCTCAGGCACAGCCTGTGGGGGGAAGGCTGCCTCCCAAAGCTCAGTGCGCTCATTAGTGGAAGCCTGGGAGGGGAGGCAGCTAAGTGGGTCAGTCTCCCTCCCCCAGCCTGCCTGACAGGTGTGGGTGGGAGAACCGTCAGCCCATTGTACCCCATTGAAGTCGGTCCCACTCTGAGTCCCCTTTCCCTTCAACCCCCTCCCTGAGCCCCTGACCCTCCAACCCACCTCCCAGAGCCCACTTTCCCTCTCTGAGACCCCCAGGTGGCCTCCTCCCCTTCCGGAGCCCCTCCCCTTCTCTGCACTGCCCTCCCCCGCACCAGGTGCTGGCCCCTCAGTCAGCCTCCCCAAGGCATCCTCCAGACTGAGCCACACCTGGGAGAAATTGAAATCTTAGACTCTTCCCCTACCCCCACCGATGAAGCAGACATCCCTGTCCGGGACACGAAAGGCAGTAAAACACGGCTCTACTGGGGCCGGCGGGCGGAGGGCTGTGCCAGAACAAGCATCCAGATTTGGGGCGGGAGCCAGGCGGGTGAGGTGTGGGCTCCAGGCCAGGGCTTCGCTGCCCCCCTACCCCCTCAGCTAGTTGTCCCTAGGCACTTCCCCTTGTATCTCCAGCTTCCCTCTTTGCCCCCGCTTCAGTTATGAAGATAATTGTCCTGGCAGATCTATCACAGGAGTAAGGTGGGCGGAGGAGGGATGGATGGGGGTGTACCACAGAGGCAGGGTCTTCTCCCTGCAGGGTGGGGAGGTTCAAAGAGACAGGGTCTGTTGCCTGGCTCCCCTCTCCCAGCACAGGATAGAGCCAGATGAGCACAGGATGGGCAGCCTAGCTGGCGGTTGCCCACCCCCACTCCCAGCCCCCCTGCCTCTCCAGCCTTTGGCTGGGCCCCTCCCTGATCAAGGACCTTCTAGGGCTTCCTATTTCCTGTCAAGGCCACCTACTTCAGGCTCTGAGAAACCTCTGGACTGCCCAGCTGGTCTCGGGGCAGAGGGTATGTATGGTGCTCTGTCAGCCACCTTTGATGTTGCCGGGACACAGTTCTGGGAGGGGCTGAGTGACTGTCCTGGTTCTGCCAAGCCCCACCCCAGCCTGAGGCCCGAGGGGTCCTTATACAGTCATGAATCTCCATCTGACTGCACAAGGGTTAATCTCAGGGTGCCACCCCCTCCCACCACGTGTGCACAAATTCCAGGAACGCTTTCCATTAAGAACGCTGAGCAGATTTCATTTACATTAATAAGAACCAGAAAAATCTGAGAGGGGGGAGGACAGCAGTGTGTGGTTGCCGCTCACGTTCTGTATCTGAGTCTGGTAGAGCCTGAGGGGCTCAGGCTGGGGCTCCTAGTCTTAGAGGAGAGGCCCAGCCCAGTCATTGCTGGGGTACCCAGTCCTAAGGGAGAAGCCATCCAGTCCTAGGAGATCCCAGTCTGAGGGAGGAGGCAGAGCCTAGCCGATTCTGGGCACTCCTAGCCTGAGGAGGTGATCCTAGGGTCTGCCGGCCTGAGGGGATGGCAGAGCCCAGTCTTGGGTGGGAGAGGACACCAACCCATGGAGATGCCTAGGGGCAGGGACAGACAGAGCCCTGGGCTTCCACCACGAGCTGTGGATGAACCCTATCAGTCAGGGTTTGCGGCAGGCCTTCTCTGAGCCTCAGTTTGCCAGTCTGTTGGAGAAGGCCGCTCAGTCCCATCCCCACTAAGTGTAGCTGTAAGTAATAGAAGGGAAGGTTTTGAGCTTTGAGTTTTTTCAGGAGCACTATGTCCCCTTCCTCAGCCTCCTCTCCCCCTTCAGCTCTGCATTTCGACACTAGAGCTGAGCGGAGGACTCTGTTCAGTAAGCTCGGGAACCTGTTTAGGGTGGAAACCCCCAAGATCCACCTACCTGTGAAGGGGAAGCCGCAGAGTGACTGCGTGCATGTGTGTGTGCGCGTGTGCACACGCACGGGGGGTACCTCTGTTCTGCCAGTCCGAGCCCTGCCCCACTGAGGCCTGTGAGCTCCCACCTCCTTCCCAGCTGCCAGACCAAGCTTCTTTTCTTCAAGGGTAGCAAGAGTCTGATTCCCACCCCCTTGGGCCAGAGCAGGTTATAAGTGTGTGCAGGGGTGAGCTTTCATGACTGGACCTGGCCTGCCCATGTACAGGTGGTTGGGAAGAGGTGTGTGTGAGCTTGCATGCTTCACGCACGGGCGGGGTGGGCGCGGGAGGTTGGGGTCTGCAGGCATCTGCGTGTCCTACCCCCACGCATGTCGAGGGTGCTGGAGAAGCACTCCTGACTCTGCTGGATGACTATCCAGGCCTGTGCATGCATGTGCATGTGTACTCTGTCATGCTTGTGCATGCAGTGGGCCACCCCTCAGCCCAGCCTAGGATTTGGGGAGAAAGGAGAAGCCCCTGCCCGGGTGCCCCCAGGATTTGGCCCAGCCTTGCCTTGCTCCAGGCTGGAGTTCTGGAGTGGGTGATCTGAGGCACTTGGCTGTGCTTAACCCCACCCTTGCACAGCAGGCCGGGGCTCCCATATCTTCATCCTCTTCCAATTCCCTTTCCCCCAATCCTGCCTGAGCAAGGGGATGGTATGGGGACACTTAATTGCATCCTTGAATCATTCTCAAAGAGCTCCTGTCCAGCAGCCGAACTCAGGGTGCTGGTGCCTGCCTGGAGCGGGAGCCAGGCCTGGTGGCCCAGGCTCTGTGGGGCTGCTCAGTCTGGCAGGAAAGCCGGCAGGGGTTCTGGGCCAGGCCTCCTGGCCCCTCCTCTTTCCCTGGCCTGCTGCGCCTGGCCTCCCCGCTCAGCATGCAGAATTCACCGGCTGCTCCTTGGCTGTCTTATCTCCTCGGCGGCCAGGGGGGTGGAGCGGAACCGACTCCCCCAGACCTGGTGGGCCGCCCCCACTCCATGTTATCTTGCCCCACAGCCTCCTCCCGCCCCTTGCAGCCGCTGCAGACCTTTCCTGCTCCTCTTCCTGGCATCCTCTAGGCCTTGCTTTGTCTGCAGCTGTCTTTTTTCCTGCCTCTCCCTGTCTGTCTTCTCTCTCCAGGGTAGTGGGGGGCGGGTGAGGGTGGTGGTCATCCCCAAGGCCGAGCTTATCCATCTCTACCGGTCCCTTTGGCTGGCCCAGATGTCAGTTGGGCAGAGGTACCTGAGTCAGAACCTAGGCTCAGCACTTGCCAGCCTGGTAATTTCCAGCAACTGCTCTGCTTTGAGCCTGTTTCCTCTTTAAACTGGATGAAAATGATTCAGGGACTAAAAGTGGTTCAGAGACTAATCGGATGCAAGGGCCCTGCCCCTGGCTATGCCTCCTGCTGGAAAGTTCCCCCCTCCTTCCAGCTTTTGGGAGGCTGGTTGAGGGCATGTGGGCATCCCCTGCCTCCACCTGAGAGCCCTGGGCAAGCTCAGCCCAAACTTCCTCTGGCTGTAGAGACAGAGGCTCTGGATCCAATGTGGGCTCTGCCAAGGGAGTATTTCTGTGAGTCAATAATCAGGCAAATGGGTAAAGAGAGTGTGAGAGGCAGAAATGCATTTTATCGACGACAGAAATTATTTACCTGGGTTGAAAAGAATTGCTAAGAGACTGAAGCACTTACTGTGCACAGGGCTAGCCTGACCCTTTGTCCCACAGCTGGGCAACAACTTTCCTTTCTAGCCAGTGGTGATCCCTGGGGGTAAGGGACCTGGCAAGAACCTGCAGGGGAACTTCCCTGGTGGCCCAGTGGTAAAGAATCTGCCTTACAATGCAGGGGACACGGTTCGATCCCTGGTCAGGGAACTAAGATCCCACATGCCACGGGGCAACTAAGCCCGTGAACCATAACTACTGAGCTTGTGCGCCTCAACGAGAGAGCCCGCATGCTGCAACCACAGAGTCCATACGCTTTGGAGCCTGCGCACGCCACAACTAGAGAAGAGAAAACCCGCACACCACAACTAGAGAGAAGCCCGCGTGCCTCAGCGAAGATCCTGCGTGCTGCAACTAAGCCCCGTCGCAGCCATAACTAAATAAATAATAAATCTTAAAAAATAAAAAGAACCTGCAGGGCCCCAAACTTGTTGCCTATCCTGCTTCACACAGAGCTTCGAGGCCCGAGTTCTAGCCAGGTCCCCTTGAATCTCAGAGACCTGGAAGAGGTCCTAGGATCCTCCAGCACCCCAGGACTTGGTGAGATATGCTCCCAACGAGAGCACCTAAACGAGTCCAGCCCATAAATGATGAAGTGCTGCCACCTGGTGGCCACCAGTAGCACAGCCCTTCTCCAGGGTCCAGTCTCCAGGGCAATCTCCCCCCCATCCCCCCCATCCCACCTGTCCCTGAGGGCATTCATCCTTCGGGAATCAGGATGGCCGATGGCTGGACTCCAGGCGCCCTTGAAACCTCCAGCCAAACTGTGCATGCCTGGGGAGCTTAGCTCAGGCCTGACTGCTCATCTGGGCTTTGAAACTCTTTTGATGCATGGCCATGACATCTGCTCCTGGATGGCCCTCAAAGCCCTGCACATTGCAGCAGCTGTCCCAGCAAAGGGCAGGCTGGACTTGGGATCCCTGGAGGCTCCCTCTAGGTCAGCAAGAGACCCTTCCAAATATAGGATTTGGGTTTCCCTGATTGGGAACTTTGCACTGCTCTCACAGCACCCTTGTCGGCCATGGCTGTAACAGCGGTCCTATGGTCAGGGTAGGCAGGGCAGGACATGACACAGTCATCCCTGGGCTTGGGGATGGAGTAGAACCTGACAGGCCAGCGGGGGATGCCTGGGCCCTTGGGCTTCAGCCTCAGGTCCTCAGGGGTTAAAGAGTCATTTAGCACTACTGGCAGGATCTCCCAAATACGTCCTTCTATGAGAGATCTGAGCCAAAGGTACAGCCTGTCAAACTTTTAAGAAATTGGTCCATGGGTTCAGATGCAAGATGAGGGTTGAAGTCACCTGGCTAGGTATGCTGGTGACAGGTATAGCTGTGGAACAGGCTGAAAGTGGGAGAGGGAACCGCCAGCTTCTCTCAGGATCTGATCAGAGGATGGACACTAAATTCATGTTTATAGGAAAGCCCATGCCAGTGCAGACAGCAGATGCTGTGGTCCAGAGCTGTCTTCATGGGAGCCTTGAGCGGCTGAGTACGGCAACTATCAGCACCAGGTAGGGCTGGGACCGATTCAAGTGCCCTTCCTGGTGTGGGGAAGTCAGAGGCTCAAGATGGCTGATGGAGGCCTGGCTCTCCTGCCAGGGCTCAGCTGTAGCTTCCCAGGGAAGAGGCTTACACTCACCTGCCCTTTGATGAGCTGGCTATAAGTAATTAAGAGCTTCCCCGATTTCATAACATGTGGCCTCACCTGTGTTGGCTGCAGCCTTCCAGGCTGGCTGTCAGATGTGTCTAATTAAGCTGCTTGCAACTGCTGCTCAAATGCTAAGAGAACAAGCGTCTGCAAGGACTCTGGAGTTGGGGATGGTATCTCCCCACGGCTGTCCCTGGAAGATGGGCATATCAGTTGGGCCCTCATTTGTGAGGTTCCCAAGCCTTAGCCCACAGAAGCCCAAGCCTGAGGTTTCTGCATTTGCCTCCACATCTCCCTAGCAAAGCCAGGCTCAACCTCTCTGAGGCACCCCCTAGGAGGCTGGGGTGAGGGCCCGTGCCCTGAAAGCTCCTCCTGAGCATTTTTCATCCTGATTTTATAAGGGCCAGGCCTGCCTGAAAACAGAAAAATATGACCATTCACAAAAGCCATGGAGGTCTAACTTTAAGAACAAGTTCCCCTTCCCTGACTAAATGCCAAACAGGGAGCCCAAGCACTCAGTTCAGCTAGATGGGCAGCATGGGTACCCCCATCACCACATCTGGTCCCGGGAACAGCCTCAGACTCAGACACACTTCCTGCTCTTGTCAAGCATGGTGTTGCTGGCCAAATGACAAGGACTGGATGACACCACCCTGAATGGAAAACCCTGCAACGTCCCTGACCACCTTACCTCCTCAGCAGCTGAGATGACAGCGGAGAAGTAGAGTGCTTTGGGGGAGACAGATAGCCTCTCAGCTCCTCCACCTCAGCAGAGGTCACCTGTATTGTGGCCAAAAGCAGGGAGGCTCTTCCTCACAAAGCAGTAACATGCCTACCCCCCGCAGGTCTAGGATAGTCTGTGAAAAGTGAAGAAGCCCAAGTTCTCGCACTCACTTAGGCCTATACAAAGTAAGGAAGTGGAAAAGCCGACTCAGTTATGATGGAGTTTTCATGATGAATTTTCACACACTTCCTTCATCACCCCAAGAATAAAGAGACACAGACACACATTTTTCAAGGTATTTCTTTTGTAAAGGAGCCAGATTTGGCAACTAGACTGAAAATCTTCCAAAATTCTGTACAAATGTGTAATATACAAATATACACAAGGCTTTTGCCGAGAAAAGACAGCACAACAAATAACAGAGGCGGCTTTGGTGTTACATACCACCCTAGGGCATCTCAACACCCCTTAGGAATGCAAGGGGCTGATGGACCACAACATAGGCTACACATGTAAAACACACTACAATTACACTATGTACACTGAAGTATAAAAGACCCACTGTCCCCTTGGCCAGCTCACGAGCCCTCTAGCAGGAAGGCAGGCCATTCACCAGATAACCCATACTAGGGGAACTCCTTTAAGTGGGAGAACCTTGCAGAATGAAGTGGTTTGCCCTAAAAACTATTAACAGCACAAGGCATGCCCTTAAACAGAAAGGTGGTCAGAGTGAATTCAAGAGATGGAGCACTCCTTGTGCTCTCTGGAGCTCCGTGTCATATCTGTCTCTCTCTCTCTTTCTCTCTCTCTCTCTCTCATCCTGAGTCTCACTCCATCTCAGTGAACCGGGCAAACATGGCCTTCCGGACAGCATCTTTGTAGGAATCTGCACCAGACAGTCCGTATGCGCTGCCTTTGGCTCCTAGGCCAGCTCCTTTTAGCCGGACTTGAGCCTGGGGGGGGATAAAACTGCTGTCAGCAGCTGGCAGGTAGGGTGTGGATGGCTCCCTCTCTCCCTTATCTAACTAACCCACTCCCTACTGAGCTGGACCACCCTCTGGAAGACAGGAGAGGAAGTTTTAAATGAAGATATGGATTTCTATATTGGAGACCTGGAGTAGGTTTAAAGACTGAAGGGATCAAATAGGTAAGGGAGACAGGCAGATAGAACCACACCCTCCCCTACTCCTATGCCTGTTCAGCAAGCATTGTAAGGGCCCCAAAGCACAAAGCATTGCACTGAAGCCCAGGGAAGCTCTGGTAATTTTGGGCACAGATCACAGCAGGACAGCTTGAAGTCAGCAGAACTCACTTGCACAAATCAACAGTAAAAGTCTGACCTAAGCTATGTTACCGGGTCAGAGAGGGAGCAATCACTGGCGGTGCTTTTGTCTAGAAGGCCAGTGGTTGAGGGCCTCTGCTCCTGAGATCTGAGTAAAGGATTTCTTATCATGGATGGAAATCCTACTAAATTATAATTTGTTTTATACATAAGCAAAATCACTTAGAAATTAAAGCACAGTACCTTTCTAAAAATCCAATCTAAGCTACACGGGTCTGAATTGGTATTAAATTAGGGTTTGTTTATAACAAAGGACATGGAAAGACATAGCCCTTAGGAGAAGGTAGGTTTTACCCAAAGATACCAAAAGACCAGAAAAATCAAGTAGGGTGCCACACCCATTCCTTCCAACTGGCATCTTAAAAGGAGCGTGAAATATGGGAGGGCTGCAGAGAAGACAACTCCCACTGGGTCCTAGGTCCTCTGGGTTCTTCAATCTCATCTCATCTCTGGGATAAGCCTGCAAGCCACTGCTTACCTCAATGGGGGCTGTGATGCCTTGACACTTTCTTCCCAAACCTGAGCCTTCCCGCCAACCCATGGCCTGCAGCATCTTGTTGCCAATGTTACTGTGGTCAATGCCATCTTTGGTGGGCTGCTCGTAATTCCTGCCAGTGGCAAACACACAGTTACTTAAAAAGCCAGAGCCCCGGCTCACAAAGTGGAAAATGTGCACAACACATACACAGTGCCAGCATCAAACTGCTTCTTGCGCTTAGGTTCTGGAGGTTCTGGAATGCCGTACTTCTCCCGTCTTTCTGCAGCTCGATCCCGGTATTTCATCTATGTGAGAAAACAAACATGGTTAGAGATATTCAGACTTCAATCTGTAGCAGTCTCATGCACCCACACTTCAAGATTATCACCTCAAGTGCTTTCTTCATCTGGAGCTTGGCCTTTTAGAGTGCTCTCAAATACCACATGCCCTGTCTCCCTCGCTGCACTCAGTCATATCCAAAACGGCAGGTTTGTAGAGATGAACTGTGTGTGGAACCTGGGGTAGAACTATGTTTCCAACAACCAGTTTTATTTAACGAGTCACCTCTTGTCAAGCTCTTCAACCAGCCTGCTGGGCGTGGGCACAGCCTGCCAAGGTCCTCGAGGGAGAGGAGGGCAGAGCTGCTGTACCCCCTCAGCATTGGACAGGCCCACCTCCAGGGAGACAGAGCCAAGGAGACTTCCAGAGACCTGTTCTACAGTCCCTGGGGAGACGGCACTATAAACAGTGGAAAAAAACAAGAAAGCAAAAGCCCTAACTACAGATACTATCGTGGGGTGAGAAATTTCAAGTAACTTGCTCACTGGTTCATCTCTAACCTATAGGCCTCTATTTGTATTTAAAACCCTGCCCAGCTGGCTCTCAACCTGCCTCGTCAACTACCAAATGACTGCCCATTAGTGGCCCCACAAGTTTCTCCTGCCCACTGCTTCCTTCCACATCACCTGCAATCATCTTGTGTCCTGCTGTTCCCTGGGCCTCATTTGAAGCTCCTCTCATTGTTCACAAAGGCTTCCCTGGCCAGGCCAAATGAGCTCACTCTCTCCTTGCTAAAATCCAGCATACTTCACCAGCAAGTATTTGGCACTCAGGACTTGTGAGCAGCCTTGAGCACCCTCATTAAGCGTCAGTTCAGGGCTCACAAAGCGCACAGAGTTGGGTCCAGTCTACATGAGCCACAATGGCCAGGTGACAGGTATGTGGCAAACCCAACCCTGTCCCTGGGACCTGAAACAAGTGCTACAAATAAAAGCCAAAGGCAGTTACCCCAAGACACTCTAGCGGCACATTGACCCCCATTCACCTCTCTCTCCCTCAGCTCCAAGGCTTCCAGCTCCTGCTCGCTCAGCCTGGATCGTCGGTAGATGTCCATGTTTTGCTATACGAGAGATTTTACACACAGTAAGAATTCACACCTAATTTGAGATATCACATTATCAGTATCTATTATATTCTTTTTTTTTTTTTTTTTTTGCGGTATGCGGGCCTCTCACTGTTGTGGCCTCTCCCATCGTGGAGCACAGGCTCCGGACGCCCAGGCTCAGTAGCCATGGCTCATGGGCCCAGCCGCTCTGCGGCATGTGGGATCTTCCCGGACCGGGGCACGAACCCGTGTCCCCTGCATCGGCAGGTTGGACTCTCAACCACTGCGCCACCAGGGAAGCCCCAGTATCTATTACATTCTAAGAGTCAAAGCCTAATTCACTACACTACAGCATGAAAGCCAGAGCCCGGTACATATGGAGCTGCCACGGTCCTTTCCACTCTATAATCTAGAACATACTATAATCAGGAGCAGCCTTCTAAAAGGCAATCATTTAATACAGGTATTTACTGAAACTTCACTACCGTCAGGGCACTCACAGCATCTTGCTGCCTCCCCTCCCTGCCTCAGATCAGCTCAGAGAAGCATGGCCACCTTGTGTAGGTCTGAGAGCTGCTGGTGCCTGACCAGGGCGTCTCTGTTTGGGAACTGGCGCCGGCAGAGCAGGCAGGCCATCTTCTTCCAGTCGGCCAGCTTTTCTTCTTCACTCTCAAGTCTCTCCACCAGCTCCTCTTCATTGTCACTGTCACCACTGTAAGCAGCAACGAGACCCCTCTAGGGACAAAAGGAGGGTGGGTCATTGGAAATGTACAACAGGAAGATAGCAATGGCTAAAAGTAATGCCTAATCCAAACTGTGAGAGTACGCATTACCCATACTGAGTGGAGCAGCCAGGTCCTCCAGTGCTGGGCTTGAGAGCCTCCTGGCACCAACCCTCTTGGGGCCCCAAGAAGAGTTCCTGGATGGCTGTTCTCAAACTGCTAACCATATTTGAAAACCCCAAATACAACAGCTGAGAGTAACGGCCCACCCACATTAGTATCTACCAATAAAATACGTTTTTTTCTTGTCTTAATTTTCTCTTTCCAGTCTGTTAAAACTCTCTATTTACAAATGCAATAAAACTCAATTAACTGAGCTCAGGAATTCGGGCTTCATTCCCTGCTCCATCTCTCCAGCTCTCACACAGGGAAAGCAAAGCCCTGAACATGGATTCTATGTGCAGAAGCTGCTCCAAATACCCACTGACAGGGACCAATTAAGTAGAAGTCACATTAGCCACGATGCAGCTGAGTTTCAAAGTGAGACACAAAGCACAGATATGGTCTTTAAACTGGTGGTACTTCCTTACTTTGAGGGGATTCTCCTCGTCTCCATTTCGCACCAATTCGGGGATAAGCTGCTGCCTTTCTGCTAAGGCTCCCTGGGAAACAGAGAACACGTCATAAGCCTCAAATTTTACATAAGTTCCCCTCATGAAGTAAGGCCATTCCTGCTACTGTTACCTTCTTCTCAAAGAGAGCAAAGCCAGCATCTGCTGCAGCAGATTCTCTCCTTTCTTCTTCCCTCAAAGAATTGACAGGTTGAAAGCTGTTTTTAAAATTTTCTTTCTGCTTGTTTAAACTCTTAGCCCAGCGTTCCATGTCTTTGGCAATCTAAAGTCAAACAACAATTACAAAAAATACACTTAGGTAGAGGAACTTAGAAAACAGCCTCCTATGCCATGAAAACAAGCCATTATTGTAACAAACTGTAACAAAACCCCTTTTGCCCTTACCTTTATGAGGTACATACAACCAAAGTCATTAAAGGTCTCAAAAGTCAATGTATTTTAAATTCCATAAATAGTTTTTATGGATGGCCTCTATCAGTTTCCCATTGAAGTTACCTGTATAAATGACTTTTCCTCCCTGGACTGAAGCTGGGACTCATGCAGGCTCCTGCACTATGCAGGCTGATTAATGACTCTTTTCTTCTTGCTGCTCCATCAGAGGGAACTCTTCAGTGAATTCTTCTAACCGCCGAAAGGCACAGGAAACCCCATACAGCCTTATACAACCTAAATCTCAGGGACTTCCCTGGTGGTCCAGTGGCTAAGACTCTGTGCTCACAATGCAGGGGGCTCGGGTTCTATCCCTGGTCAGGGAACTAGTTCCCTCATGCCACAACTAAAGACCCTGCACGCGGCAATGAAGATCCCGCGTACCTCAACTAAGACACGACGCAGCCAAATAAATAAATATTAAAAAAGTCTTTGAGTCTTTCAGGATTTTTTTCCCCTAAGTACATAGGCAACTGACAGACAACATATGGTAACACTAAAAAATTGCAAAATGCTCTACAAACTTGATATAAATAAGATGTGTGGCCCCATTTTAAAGAATCCAAATAAAGCAGATATAAATGCCTCGCCCCCCTGCCCCCCAACAAAAAAAACCATAAAAATTAAGCCCAATATCCCAGAGAGAAAGCTGGGTCTGCTGGCTGGGTCATGACCTTACCTGCTGTGCTGTTTTGCTCTTGGGTTTCTCCTTCTTTTCCTTCCCCTCTTTTGCAGGAGGTAGGCCTGTCTGCTGGTGGGAGTTAGACTCCGCAGCCAGGACGTAAGTCTCCTTCTCTCCATCCCAGTACAGGTACTGCTGGGTTAAGGAATTGTAGTAGTACTGGGAAAAAAATACCATTAATGCAGATTTCTGCTGTGTTGAACCATTAACTTAAAGGAGTATTTTGTCAAAAACCCACATCAAAGTTGTTTTGTCAAAAAAACTAAACATAAAAACAAAGCATGTTGCAGACTAGTAATATTTTCTACGTAGAGAAGAGGTGCTGTACACCTTGGTGTAGGTGAGGATGATGAACCAGCCAAGAGGTGTGAAACCTCTTGGGCAAAGGTAGAGTGTGGTTTCTTTTCAAGAGTCTAGTTCCTATTAACTTAATCCCTGGGCCTGGAGGGTACCCAAAGAGAAACGCGTCTGACTCCTTTCCATAGACAGACCATTTACACAAACCAAGTGCCCAGAACAGGTGGTTCAGGAGGAGCTTTTTCTCATACGTCCTCCATGACAACCAGTTAACATGTCATTGTTGGGTTCAACCATACAGAACACGGCCTGTGGACATTCAGGCAACCAAACAGGTTTGTAAGAGGCTAGCTCAGGAGCCTGGAAGGAGGTGACATGTGAAGGAACTTGATCTGAAATTTGTGGGGAGAACCACAACAGAGAATAGGTAGCAGTTATCTCTCCTCTTCTCTATTCTTCAATCACTCACTCTACCTGCTCAACAGGGACCCAGGAGAGACTGCCTGCTGTATCTCTTCCAGGGAAGGTGGTGCGGGTCAGGCACAGGAGCCACAACTTCTATGGCTGCCAAGAAGAATGGCCTGGGAAAGGTCAGACTTCACAAGCAAGAGCAGTGGAAGAACCACGCACAGGCTCAGCCTCCCTGGCAGGTCCCACACAGCTTCACACCTGACTCTCAGAAACCACAAGCTCTCAATGCCAAGTTCCTGTTAAAAGCACTTATTTTTACTGTTCTATATATACATACAGCTCCTGGTCATAAATAGCTGTTTATTTTTGGAGTGTTAATGTTGCTTTTCCTCTTTAAAAGTTATACACACCACCAAAAATAAAATATCACTCCACACATCTGCTAATTTCTATTCTCAAAAATACAAAGGGTTGCTAAGTAAAAGCCAGACACAAAAGGTCACATATCTGATTCCATTTACACAAAATGTCTAGAATAGGCAAATCCATAGAGACAGAAAGCAGACAGCATTTGCTGGGGTGGGATGGGATTAGGAAGTGACTGCTTAATATATAGGGCATAGGGTTTCTTTTCAGGTTGATGAAAAGGTTCTATAATTAGATAGTGATGATGGCTGCACAACACTGTGAATATACCACTGAACTGAACACTCTAAATGGTTAAAATGGTGAATTTTGTGTTATGTGAATTTTATCTCAATTAAAAAAACAATATATAGTAAGAAAAAAAATCACAATTAAAATTTTTTTTTTTTTTTTTTGTGGTACGCGGGCCTCTCAGTGTTGTGGCCTCTCCCGTTGTGGAGCACATGCTCCAGATGCACAGGCTCAGCGGCCATGGCTCACGGGCCTACAGCTTCGTGGCATGTGGGACCTTCCCGGACCGGGGCACGAACCCGTGTCCCCTGCATCAGCAGGAGGACTCTCAACCACTGCGCCACCAGGGAAGCCCACAATTAAAATTTTTATCCAGGTCTTTACATGAAGGTTAACAGTCACCTATAAATTTTAACTTGACAAAATAATCCATGGTTTAGGAGTAAGAATAGTGGCTACGGGTGGGGTTACTGATCGAACAGCAACAGGCACCAGAGAATGTCCAGTGTGCTAGGAATGCTCTCGTTCTTATCTCAGTGCTGGTGTATGTATGAACGCATATACATGTAAACATTCAAAGAACTGCAAGAACTGCACGTCAGTTTCATGCATTTTTTCCGTATGTACATTATACCTCAAAACATGTATTTTAACTCTTAAATTACCTGTGAGTTGGGGTCATAGTACAGCCCTGTTGTCGGATCATAGTAATATCCTGAAGATTCATCATACTGGTAAGTGGACGTGTCAGGCACTGCTGCAAAAAACAAAATCCAGCATACAGTCATTCCAGGTAAGAAACTGGCTTTACTTTAAATTCTAAGCCACTGAGATGCAGCAGGCCTTAATGGTCTTCTCTCACATCCCCAAGTGTCCCTCTGACACCCACAAAGGGAGAGGAACTCTTATTAAACAAAGACAACAACTAGGACCTTCCAACTATCAACAGCCCCATGAGGTTTGGCTTACCATATTTGGTACCAGGAACTACACCAGTGGGGGAAGCGGCTGGGGCCTGTGTACTAGTGCTAGGCTGTGCTTCCTCAGTCTGGAAAGAACAGCAGCTTCAATATAATTTCAACTGTAAAGTCTCTCAAGAGAACTAAATCACTGCAATCATCCAGCAGGAAGGGCCCCCTGACAGACCCACTGTAGCAACGATCTAAGGCAATCCTTGATCAAAACACATGTTGACAACTTTCTTCCTAAAGGTCAAGTCGAAACATGCATAGTATAAATACACTGTTTGGAATCTTGCACTTAAAATACATACACAAAATTATTTTATTATCTAATAATATTTGACAGAGAAGTGAGACTGGAATGTGTATTATTCAATCCTAGCTCATACAGCAGACAAAGACAATACTAGTATGGCAACACAAAGCTTTCCCAACAGTCACCAGTTCTGTATCTAAAATGACAGGATTACCGGAGAGCCGGGTGGATTGGAGGTCTGATTATATAGCTGGGGACTCTGAGATACTACAGCCGCTGAGGTGGTGGTCACCGCTGTGCCTGATAATAAACACAGGAGTTAGAAGAGCCAACGCACTGAACTCTAAGCCAAACATCCTTATCTGTAATGCCCAATCTAGCATCTTTGTATATGTCAGTTCTTAACAACCTAATTCCCAATAAGTACTCTTGAACCTACGATATTTTCATTTTTATAATCCTACTAGAATGTGACACACAAAGTCAAACATTCTGTATGATGGTTAAGAAGAAGGAAGAGAAGAAAGTCTCCATATCTGCTCTGGGGTTGCGAATAGATTTAACTGCCACACCTTTATAATTCTAGAACAACTGAAGCATAAGCTTTTAGAGTGACCCTTCTGATTAATGTCTGGACACCAGACTGCAGGGCCACACCGTCTCTGCTTACCTGAACCTACATGGTCACCCACATGATTCCTAACAACACAGAAAGGGAAAATACTGAATTCCAAGAATGAACACTCATCACATGGTCTCTAAGAGCTTCTTATCAGCTCCTGATGTACACGAGCAATCCCAATATTCCCCTAGGACCTTAGGCACATGGTGACAACCCTGAATGTGTCCTATCCCCAAGTTTTGCAGGGAAATGGCCCTCATAGATTTATTTGGGTCTAGTGAGAACATCTAGTTCTATCTCCTCAATTGTATTTGCTTAAACAAAAATAAAGGGAATATGAAGTTTATTACCTGATGCAGATGATGCATCAGATTCCAATCCTCCAGCCTGTTGCTGATAAAACTGTTGGTAATCCTGTGAGTACTGTAGAAGAGTCCACCATTAAAGCTGCTATTCTCAGACACACTCTGGAGACCAGAAGTTGGATGCTGGTCAAATCTACCTACCTGAGCATACTGGGTGTAGCCATCTTGGCCTGGCTGCAGGTAACTGTAGTCAACATTGCCTCCTTCGCCACTCTGAGACTACAAAATATGAAAAGAAGAGGAAACACAGACATCAAGTTTTTCAAATGTCCTTGGAGTGAATCCGGGCAACACCACCACACTACATTGAGCAAAAAGATCCTCCATCTTACCTGGGTGGAAGACCACTGAGCGGCAGCAATGGCTGTACTAGCCACGGAGAAAGCACTGACCCGGTTACCATCTGGAAGGACCAAGTCTCTGAAACCACAATGATCCAATCACGTGATTCTATCTCAGTATGCTTCCAATCACTAATGCCACACTACCCAGAAAACAGCAATTCACTCCAGCCTTTGTTGGAAGGTCTCTAATGCCAGCAAGGCCACATTTCAGATGAGGAAGGGTTCCCATGGGCAAAGCCCTAAGTGGGCAAGTGTCCCTGTAGTATTTCTATTCTCCTTTGTACCCTTCCATCTAATAAGGTGTCTGCTGGATGAGCAATGACACCAGAAAGGGGAAATTTACATCGCTAGAATGAAGCTCTATATACATGAAACTGCATGTTGTTCTGGAAGTAAAGAATTATATCCAGATGGGTTTGCACCATCTTGAAGCAGTTTGCATAGCATTTATTCTCAACCCATCTGCCATGTCTCTCTTTGTCCTGCTCTGAAGTTTTCTGGCAACTGGTTATTGAGACAGGAGGGAATAAGTTCTAAGAAGACAACTGTATCCTTCCCAGCCAACCAGGAAGGATAGTGTCTCAATGTAGAGAACACGGGCTTTGAGTGCAGTTAGTAAAGCATCCCTGGACAAGCACGCGGATGCAGCGGTTTGAAGTAAGGACAATGAAGCCACTCACTTTCTGGCACTTTTTGCAAAATCAACCCCAATAGTTTTGCCATCAATTTTCAAAGGAGGATGGAGACTCTGTAGTATCTGAAGCAGCTGAGAAGCGTCCTGAAGGAGAATGTGAAGAAAAACAATTTTGTCACGTAATTGAAAATCTCTCTCTACTACCTAGCCCAGTCAAAGAAATATTAAAAAAAGAATAGCACTTCATTCTTATTTGCGGATATGAAATCATTAGAAAAAAATCAGCCCTCTTTCCTCCAGGACATGAAGGTATCCAGTATTATTGAAAGAGTAAATGCTAAAACAGTCTAAAACAAAGCATGATGAAATGACAAAACTATGGCTCAACCTTCAGTTATCTACAGATATATATGGTATTTTTACCACTTACTGAAGTCATCAGCCTATAATTTAGCACTGTAATAACTGTCATTTCTTAAGTCTTGAACTTTGGGCTCTAGGAGCCTTACACACAGTATCACAATTGGATGAACCACATTTGCCTCTTAAATCTCAGTTTCTTTTAAAAGGAAAGATTCAATGAACATCTCACCATTGCAGAAGACAGCTGCACAAACGCGAAGCCTCTGTTCTGCTGGGTCTGTTTGTCTTTTATGAGGCGAATGTTATTGACAGCTAAGGATGCGTAGGGAGACAGCGCTGTCATGATGGAATCCACCACAGTGTGTGGAGCTATGTTTCGAAGTATGATTGCTGCAGGTGAATGAGACAGATGACAGATACATGCATTCCCACAACCAATGCTTTTCAAGGCAGGTTCAAGTACAAACAAATCCATTTTGGGAGGTTTCTAGCATATTTGACCCTTGAATGCAGGGGGATGAGAGGTGCTGACCCCACTCCCATCCCAGCCACGCAGTCAAAAATCTGTATATAACTTTATAGTCAGCCCTCTGTACTGGTAGTTCCACATCCCCAGATTCAACCAGAGGATACTGTACTACTATAGCATTCATTGAAAAAACCCACATTGTTCGTTAAACCCACGTTGTTCAAGAGTCGACTGCATATCTTTCACACTTTGACATGGAGAAGATTCTAAAAACCAGTCTTTTATGAGGCAACCTGAAGCTACTGCTCCTCATTAAAAAACGGCAGGATGAAAAAAACAAAACAAAAAAAAATGGCAGGATGGGACTTCCCTGGTGGCGCAGTGGTTAAGAATCCGTCTGCCAATGCAGGGGACAGGGGTTCGAGCCCTGGTCCGGGAAGATCCCACATGCTGCGGAGCAACTAAGCCCGTGCGCCACAACTACTGAGCCTCCGCTCTAGAGCCCACGAGCCACAACTGCTGAGCCTGCATGCCCAAACTACTGAAGCCTGCATGCCTAGAGCCCGTGTTGTGCAGCAGGAGAGGCCACCGCAATGAGAAGCCCGCTCACCGCAACTAGAGAAAGCCCGTGCGCAGCAACGAAGACCCAGCGCCAGCCAAAAATAAATAAATAAAATAAATGCAAAATAAATAAATAAAATAAAAAAGGGTAGGAGAACAAAAACATCAAATGGAGGTTAATTTCCAACATAAAGACCAAAAGATTACATTTGAACTTACTATCACAGTAGTAATCCACAGACTGAACTGATTCTGTGGTTCCAGGGGGCACTTCCTGTTCGGAGTCTACAAGAAAGGAAAGAAAGAGGAAGAATCAGTAACTGAAGACAAACAAACAACAAACCAATATAAAAAATACATTGAAATACCAAAGTTTTAATTTAAAGTAAATGTATCAGTTTTTTCTTTTTTAACCATTTGTGGCTATAGTAAAACCTCATTAATTTTGACATGAATTTTAAATGGGGAATGCAAAAATTGGGCCAGTGGAGGACTGACATTACCTCTATACTAAAGAAAAGCAGATGCAGAATGTAAACAAGGCGAGCAGACTTAATTTTGGAACATAAAAGAACTATGTGTACTCTCACAATCATCAGCAGGATCTACCTAACCTAAGGTAAGAAGGTTTAAGGAAAATATATAGGTTACTTGTTTAAATGCCCTACAACCTGTACTTTTCCTTAGGTTCACAGAC